>NC_092411.1:175618424-176239674 GCF_040894005.1 Engystomops pustulosus
TCAACTAACATTAAGTACAAAGTGTCACAAGAAAACAATTTTAAAATCACTTTGAATATGTTGAAGCGTTTCAAAGTTATAACCATTCATAGTGACAGCGCAGATTTGAAAAAATGGGCCGTGTCAGGAAGGTGAAAAGTGGCTTTGGCAGTAAGGGGTTAATGTGACATAATTTTATCTACTTACAATCTGTTGCATCACAACTAGAACTGTTCACATTTTAACCAGATGATAATAAATGTTATTAAGTTTATTCATGTAAATTGTGTTCTCCTCCCCCCTCTCACTTTCTTCCTGCTTTTGAACAGTGTGTATAAATCATCTTTACCTCCCATGCTCCACAGAAAACTCATAGATAAGGAGCTGATAAAGTTTCAACATAACTTTTTACAGAGTCTCAGGTCCTTACAGAGCAGAACTTTCAAGTGAAATATTCTCTGTATATGAAAAGAAAGGAGCAGGAAAAATGGAAGAGAGTATAGCTTTTCCTTAAAGGGGTATTCCCATAAAGACAGTTTTCTTAAATGTACTCAGGATAACAAAATAACAGATTCTCTAATTCAATATAATTAACAAAAATACAGCATTTCACAGATATAATTCCAACCTGTCTCTATCAGTTCTGGTGTACACAATTTTGGTTACCTTTAGACCGACCCTAGATCTTCTGAGTTTAGGCAGATATCTTACTTTTGCCAGTGACTACCTGCCGGCAAGCAACACATCACATCATGAGGAGAGTAAAGCTACAAGCTACAGACAGATAAGATCTTTATAATAGGGGAGGGGGAGGTATATAGCAGAACTGTGTGTGTTGTAGGTGATTTATCAGAGCTGAGAGTTTCATTGTGTGTGATATCCATCTCATCATCTCTGATCTGTCTCATCTCTCTTCCTATGTGTCAGTACAATGTTCAGAAGCTAAATGAAAGTGCATCTAACCTGTACCCTGATAATCTAACCACATTGTCAGCACACACAACTAGAGGAATCATGAAGTGTCTGCTTCGAGAGGTCCCGTCAACACTGACCATCACTTTTAAGTTTCCATTGGCTTAATAACTAACGCACCGGCTCTGGTCAATGAATCTGTATTACTAACTATAAGCTATAAATAACCCCTTACTAACCGCAGACTAACAACCAGTGATTCAATGCTAGCTGGGAACCCGGCCGGGTTCTAAAGTGCATCACGGCATCTAACACCAATACTTTTCTACCACAGAAGACTGTCTATTAATGAAAGGGTGAACTGTGAACTGTGTTCTTTTGTGCTGTCCATCTGCGAACTGGCCTGGTCCCAGGGTTTTTTTTTGTTTTTTTTTTTTACGTCTTGAGACTGGGACTATAATCTGTAATCTGAGTTCAATAGTTTGTGGCTGCAGAATGGGTCAAAGCTGAGTCTTATACTCAAAGCTGAGGCCAACATCTTTAGTGCCGTAGAACACTACCATTATAGCAGCGCTTGGAATGTCTGTAATTCGGCATCACTAAAATTGCGAATCTGGCCCGGCTTTTGAATCATGGTGAAATTGGCCCGGCCTCATTCTATTGAGACTTCTACACTAAATCAAGACGAACAGTCTGTGAGAGGGGAATATTAATTGGTCGTCACACGGCGGTTACCGGGGACCGGTTGAACCGCCTCACCATCTAATTGCAGTCTGATTGGAATCGCGAGCGTGGTCTCATTCTAACCTGAACTTTATTTTGACCCAGAACCAATAGGTTACATTTGAAGAACACTGTTTATTAAGTTGTTTGCTAATGGGACACTGTACTATGTTCAAACTGGACTATTACGGTTTATATTAACCAAGACTAACAGATGCGATTGCTAACAACATTTATGAACGAGAATTTGAATGGCGTTTAAGCTAGAATTCTTAACTGTGAAGCCGATTTCTCCTTAATTTAATGCTTTCTTATTCTATTAGCCTGTGAGAATGGTATAGCTGTATCCGTCTCTATTGCGCACTGGGTCCACTATTATCCATGTTTTTGCCAGGTGGTAGAGTAGAGGTTTGTCTAAAGAGCTGTTAGTTTCAGAAGGCAGCTGTATCATGCCACCAAAGTCCCTAGGCTCAGTATCTCCAAAAGAGAAAGGGGCAACAGGCAAAGGGGACAATTTAACCAAAATAGACAAACTCTGGAAGTCCCCTTCGGTTAAAACTCGTACAGTTTTAAAAAATCAAGGTAACGAGGGTCAAGACCCGAAGAATAAATCTCAAGGGTCAAAATATGCTGTATTAGAGGGGGAAGAAACAGAGGAAGAAATGACAGGTAGTGAGAATGAAATGCTGAAAGAAATCTTAGCCTCCATCAAAGTCTGTAGTAGTGCGATCGGAGAACTAACGGATCAAGTGGGGGCTCTGAGAGGCGACGTCTCCCTGCTCAGAGAGGATCTTAATAAAGTCAGGGAGAAACAGAAAGCATCAGAGGAAAAAATATCAAAAGTTGAAAAGGAAGTGGGTGGAATAAAGAAGATAATCTCTGCCCTAGAAAAGGAGAACGCGACCCTAAAAACTAGATTGGCAGACATGGAAGATAGGTCAAGGAGGGCCAACTTGAGATTAATAGGGGTCCCAGAAAAAGCAGAAGGGGAGAATACAGTTAAATTCGTTAAAGAATGGTTCTTGGAAAAAATAGGCAAAGAGCACCTCACTGACAATTTTGAAATAGAACGAGCACACAGAACACCATCGGTTCTAAAAGTCCCCGGTAACACCCCTCGAACCATTATATGTAAAACTCTCCTTTCTAGGGATAGGGATATAATATTACTACGAGCACGAGATCATAATGATCTCAAAGTTCAAGGAGTGAAAGTTGCAGTGTACCCGGATTTCTCCCGTGACACTGTACAGAAATGGAAAAGTTACACTGAGGTGAAGAAAAGACTGAGAGAGAAGGGTATTATCTACTCCCTTATGTATCCGGTGAAGCTAAAAGTTTTATATCAGAACCAATCCCATTTTTTTAATACCCCGGAACAAGCATCTGAATGGATGGATTTAAAGGGATTGTGAGCAATAGTCATCATGTTATAATTGTTGTAGTCAGTCGGCGCTGGGGGGGGGGGGGGGTTGGGGCGGGTAAGTGGCTCTAGAAGGAGGAGTCCTACTACGGTAGGACATGGCGGTGGGGGGGGGGAGGTTTGGCGGAGGGGAGGGGGGTTTGGCGTGGGGGGGGGGAGGTTGCTGGAATTGGAAGGGGCTCTTTTTCTTTTTTCCTTTTTCTTTTTTCCTTTTTTTTTTTTTTTTTCTCTGTCTCTTCTTGAGTAATGGGGGGCACTAGGATTATTTCTTGGAATATAAGAGGGATGAATGACCGCATGAAAAGATGTATTATTTTTGACTATATATGTAAACAACTTCCCGCAATTGTAATATTGCTGGAAACGCACCTTACCGATGAGTCTCTATACCGAATTCAAAAAAGATGGGCAAATCAGATCTATAGCTCAGTGTTCTCTTCTTTTGCCAGGGGAGTCACCATCCTGATCCATAGATCAATCGAATTTAAAGTGCTTGAATCACAGAGTGACGTAGATGGGAAATTTGTTTTCCTTTTCGGTATCTTGGAAGGCACTAAATGTGTAGTAGCAGGAATTTATATACCCCCGCCCTTTAGGTATGAGGTCCTGAAAAAGCTTTTACTGTTTGTGGAGAAAGTGGGAGAGTGTCCCGTGCTAGCCATCGGTGATTTTAATTCTGTATTCTCTGATAGACAGGACCGATCAGGAAGAAGACGAACTAACCAGTCGGGGAATATAGGAGTAGGGGATACCCCCTTTGCCAGATTCTGTCAAGAAGTAGGATGGATAGATGTTTGGAGGTCACTGTATGGTGATCAGTCCGCATATTCTTGTTTTAGTCGTTCATTTAATTCCTTTTCTAGAATTGATCTTGCTTTGGCAAACGAATCGGCTAGGGGATGGATTAAAAAAATGAAATATGATAACCGCTCAATCTCAGACCACTCTCCGCTGGTGCTGGAATTATCCGGCTCAATTGAGACCCCACGTAGATTCTGGAGAATTAATCCACATTGGCTGTCCCTGATGGCGAATGAAGATAAAATAAAGAAAGAAATGTGCCATTTCATAGCCTCAAATAGATCAGCTGATAATTATGGTTTGCTGTGGGACTCTCTAAAATCCTGTCTGAGAGGGTTATTAAATTCCGAAGTTATATTTCTTCGAAAAGAGTTCTCAAAACAGGAAAGGCAGCTAAAGGAAGAAGTTATTAAGAGGGAGAGGGCTTTTCAGGAGAAAAGATTGCAAAGTTCCCTAGATAGCTATAAACAGGCTCAAGAGACGTATAATAAGTTTTTATCTAATAAAGCTATGCAAAAATTATTTTTTTTGGGCCAGTCTGCACACTGTGAGTGCGGAACATCATCTCAAAGGCTTATGCAGAAAGTCAAGAAACAGCAGGAGTTGAATAGAATAGAGGCGATTAAGAACAATTTTGGAGAAGTGGTACATAGCCAGAGCGAGATTAAGGCTGTATTTCTACAGCTTTTTCAAAATGTCTATTCCTCTGACCTGAATGTGACTGTTGACAGGATAAAACGTTACTTGGACGGTATCGGTATTCCGAAATTACAAGTAGAAAAAAGGGAGCAACTGTCTCTTCCGATTACAGTTAAGGAGTTGGAGGAGACACTGCTCTCATCTAGGCGTAGCGCCTCTCCCGGTTTGGATGGGCTACCACTAGAGATTTATGATCGATTTGGCGCTATTCTTCTCCCATTTTTGGTTGAGGTATGGGATAAGTCACAGGCTGCAGGTAGGCTCCCTGAGTCTTGGTATGAGGCTGGTATTGCCCTGATAAAAAAAATAAATAAAGATCCAATAGAGGGAGACTCATACCGACCGATCTCACTCTTGAATACTGATGCTAAGTTGATAGCTAAAGTACTGACAAATAGACTGAAAATAGTAGTGCCATCTTTAGTACACAGCGATCAATGTGGTTTTGTTGGAGGCCGACATATTAGTACAAACATTAGGCGGCTCTTTCTGAATATACAGTTGGGGAGAGGTGAGGCCCGCTCCATCCTGTCATTAGATGCCTCTAAGGCATTTGACAGGGTGGAGTGGGAGTTTCTCTGGGAAGTTCTACATAGATTCGGACTGGGTAATATCTTTGTCGAGTGGGTTAGATTGTTCTATGTTACCCCCAAAGCATGTATCAAAATAAATGGCGATTTCTCCTCCTTTTTTTCCTTAACAAGGGGAACCAGACAGGGATGCCCCCTGTCCCCCTTGCTATTCGCTATGTTTATTGAACCTCTGGCAATAAAAGTTAGGGCCTGCGAGGAAATCGCAGGAGCAGGTATGGGTGGCCCAACTGATAAGATTATGCTCTATGCCGACGATATTTTGCTTTGCTTGAAAGATTCAGGGACGTCATTACCAGAGGTCTTGAGTGTGATCAACGAGTTCGGCAGATACTCTGGCTTTGAGATTAATGTTCAGAAGTCGATATTGATGCCCCTCGATAAGGATACGATGAGCAATTTGGAACACCTTGGTTTAAAGGTCTCCCGATCCTTGGACTATCTGGGTTTAAAAGTCAGTGCCAATGTTGGTGATTATATGATACTGAATGTGACTCCTCTCCTGACAAAAGTAAAACATAAAGTGAATACTTGGAACTCCCTGCCGCTGAGTCGAGCAGAGAGGGTTGTACTGATTAAAAGTATACTAATGCCCCAAATTCTTTATATATTGTGCAACTGTCCATGTTGGCTGGACAAGAAATGGTTTGGCTTTATTCGGGCTAGTATTAATAAATTGTTATGGGGAAGGAAAAAGGTGCGCATCAAACAAGAGACCTTAACGAGGGACAAGAGCAAGGGAGGTCTCTCTCTGCCTTCCTTCTTTCACTACTTCTTGGCCGCCCAGATTCAATTTATAGGGGAAAATAAAGTAAGCGGGCTTCTTGAGATACTAGCCAATTTGATCGGGAGAAGCTTCATTTCCATCTTAGCCCTATTAGAGACGGGACAACTTAATAGTTTGGGTATAAGGAAGCTACCTCTAGCCAGATTATTGACAAACTCCTGGAGGGAAGTTAAGAAGATGTTAGGGATTGTGGGGGCTTTAAATTTACACCTCTGTGGAATAATCTTAATATGCCAGAACTTTGCAAAATGGAGGATGTGTGTTTTTGGGAAAATATTGGAATTACGTCTTTGGAGCAAATGGGCAAAAACGGGTCATTACCTTCCTTTCAATTTTGGGTAGATGCTGGCATTCTTAAGGAGAGAGATTTATTTAGGTATTGGCAATTTTCACATGCATACAAAAAGGAAAAAAATAAAGACTTGTTTAAGATAGAGGGGAGTGAGAAACTCACAAAGATTTTTGAGACAGGAGAAATCACAAAAAAATTAGCTAAGGTATATCGTTTTTTGCGGATTTATACTGATCAAGAAATTAATCACAGTAGTCAAGGTAAATGGGCAAACCAGATAGGAGGGATCACTACAGAACAATGGGGTGAGATTTATAGGAATGTAGTTAGGAGCACTATTAACTTAAATCATAGATGTACACAATTAAATATTTTATATAGGACCTACTTTTCACCAAGTGTAATGTTTAGGATTGGGTTAAAGGAAGATTCCAATTGTATGCGATGTAATAGAGCTGATGCCGATATCCTGCATGTTTTATGGGATTGCCCGGAGATAGGGAACTACTGGCAGGAGGTTTTTGAAATTACCGAATCTCGGTCTGGATGCTCTATTCCACGAACTGCCGCTCTTGGCCTGTTGGGTTATACCCCATGTAATATAGGAACTAGAATTAAACGAGATCTGATTCTAAAGGTCCTGTTCTTAGCAAGGCTGGTGCTGATAAAACACTGGAAAAAGGATAAGGCTCCATCGGTAAGGGAATGGCAAAATTTAGTAGAACGTATTAGGGCATACGAATGTTTATATGAAAAACGATACAGAAAGGGCAGAAAACTTAATGAATTGTGGTGCCATTGGAATTGTTAATGGTCTGTTTTTTTTTTCTCTGCCTTTTTTCCCGGTTCAATTCCAGCAAGGGGTGGGAGGGGGGTTTAATGGGATAGGTTAGATGAAAGACCTGACGATATATTTGATGTTTTCTATGTATATGTATCTCAAATTAGTATCTATAAATGACATTTCTTGTGAATGTTCTAGTGAAGGTACGGAAACTATGTAATTCACTTCATTAATAAAGCATTTATTAAAAAAAAAAAAAAAACACTGACCATCACTGAGTGATAGGAGCTCAAACAGCAATAAAGCTGAGTAAAATTGTAAAGTAAGGGGTTTAAATGATCTTTATTGTGTAAACATCACTAGGGGATTGAAATGTGAGAATTTTCTTTCATGGGCACACCCCTTTAATGGAAATCTACCACTATGTGGTAGTAAATATAAACTAAACATACTTACCTATAGCCGTCTTCTCCAGAATCCCCCTGTTAATTATACAAGCCCCCTGAGCAAGAGGGAGGTGACATCAGACAGGAGCCTGGCACTCTGTAACTGCTTTTTTCTAACTCTTTTAATGCAATTATCTCAGCATGTCAAGCTTAATGAAATATATTTAGTTTAGTTTTACTACCACATAGTGGTAGATTTCCTTTTATGAATACATTGCAAAATATACTATAATGACCTACTCACCTGCACTTTCTGAAATTAAAAAAAATGTTCTTCAAATGTTTAGTTTTGCTTAAAGGAGAGGATGTAGATGGAGATGCTGACAGCTTCCCTCAAACCACCATGAGAAGTGCCGAAAAGGTTATCTGTGCAGAATACTACACTAGCAGTAATACTGGCCAGGCTCTGACCTGGTTGTTTAGGCCAGGAACTAGAGGTTGACATGTTGTATGGAGTAATGTATCGGATTGCCAGTGGTGATCATTGAATGAATACTTCCTATAAATAAAAACATAATTACTTTGTAGGAACAGCAGCAAGACACCAGGTGATGCCTCATGTGTAGTGACCCAGAGTAGGGACCATTACCAATTTCTTCCAGGTATTCCTGCTGGAATGGATGCTGATCAACCTGCTGCTGTCTGTAACTCAGGGAAAATCCAGCTTTATTAAATAACCTGTCTGAGCTGGCCATATGTCTCAGTTTCATTTTGTGGCCAATATGGGTATATATTGTACTGTGTTTCTCATTTAAATATTTTATTATTCATTTCTAATGTTTACTATTTCATGGCAGGCTGTCTGATTAATAAATGGGTTCTGCCCTGTTTCTTAGACATTCTTTAGACCCACTGTATGAGTTGCATTTGGCAGAGGCAAGAATGCTCCAGATATTGCCCAGCCTGCAGACTGTCACTGCAGGGCTGAAGAGTTCCTGCCCCAGCATTAAAAGGGAAGTCTGCACTACCAGTCTTTTGCTTGCCAATAGAGTTAGATGTTCATTCTGTTGTCACTAATAATAACAATAAAGCAACCCTAGGTTGGAAATTTCCATCTCCCCTTGTGTCCCTGGCTATCCGTATTACTATCAAAGGCCCTCCCTTCTGTTAAGCCATGTTGGTAATATTGCACATGCAGGTACTTAGACTTGCTTTACAATCTTAGGCTATATTCACACGAACGTATGGGGGACGTATATACGGCCGACGTATATACGGCCGATATACGTCCCCCATACACTCCTATGGGCGCACGGCACCCTACCGTTCCGTACCCGGGAAAAAGATAGGACCTGTCCTATCTTTTCCCGTAATACGGGGCCGTGCACCATAGGTTGCTATGGAGAGGGGCGGGGGTGAGCTGCGCTCACCTCCTCCTCCTCTCCCCGTACACTGCCGTTGCCCGCTACGGTACGGTACGGGCGGGCAACGGCAGTGTGAATATAGCCTTACATGAGAAAACTCTCAATGGTTAGATGCAAAAACACAGGGATGACCAGTCTTTTGCTGCACCAGATTTATCAATGTGTTTGATGCTAGACTATAAATTTGGTGCAGTATAAGACTGTCAAGTCGTACATTTATCTCCTATTAGTTAATCTAGTTTGCTGTACCAAAATAATAAGTTTGGTGCACAAACTTAATTTTCTGGTACATGGCCTTTTTGCCCCCCTGTGCGTTTGCATAGCATTTCTAACACAATTGCATGTGGCCAAACTCTGACTATTGAAACACAGAAGAAATATTTCAGTTCCTGTGAACTCATAGAAACGGTAAGTGTACATACACAGTCGTTTTGGAGTCTGCAGAAGTCTAGTTAGAAATGTTTTTTTTTTTATTGAACAGCTGCTACCAAAAGCTCATTCCTCTGATGTGGATATACACCATACAAGAACTCACATGTAAAGGATAAAACATAGGAAAAGTCCCATTAATATGGGACCCAGTGAATGTACCAGAAAAAAGCAGATAAACAAATTAAAGGATATCTACCACCAGGATGAAATACTGCGTGCAAATGGACATGAGGGGCTCCATGTTCCATTAACACCTATGGAGCGTGGAGCATACAGTCCTTCTTCCTGGTGGTAGATGCCCTTTATGTGATCTGTGCTAGTAGATTTTTCCAGTTGGAAGTCATTGTATATAATGACTCTTGCCATGGCTGTTGCATTTCTAGGTTTATTCTACTGCCAGGGGCGGACTGGCCATTAACTCCACCGGGAGAAATCCCGGTGGGCCGACCTGTCTGGGTGATCTAGGGCCGGTCCGTGCAGGAGCATGTGACATAGGATGTCTGCACTGCACTGTCAGCACAGAGAGCAGCCTCACCTACATACACTACAGGCCGCCCCTGCACTGTACTGGGGTCAACAGCAGAGAGTCCGATGGAAGCTGCTGCCCCTGTGATTAGCAGACAGCTGATTACAGCTACATGGAGCTCAGCACAGCTCCAGATAGGACAGCGCTGAGGTCAGGCACAGGGCACTGCTCCGGCCCCTCCTCCCATAACCAGGAAGCAGGAGGCTGCTAGACGGGACGGAGAGGGCTGGGGAGGAACACAAGCCATGTGTATGGAGATCTCAGCCTTGCCAGGCAGCTGCTTCCCTGCACATTGATTCTCCCCACAAAGAACTTTGTTACTCTCATAAATAGTAAGTGCAATGTGTAAAGTAGTTTCTTACATTTTATTGACATATTTATGTGAGTTTATATATATATATGTAATGTCTGGTCTGGGTATGTACTAGTAATGCTGCTGCCATTGTATGGAGAAAGCTTGTAGGCTGAGCTCTCAATACAGAGCAGGTGTCAGCCCTTGTGGTATACAGCCCGCCAGCCCTTGTGGTATACAGCCCGCCAGCCCTTGTGGTATACAGCCCTCCAGCCCTTGTGGTATACAGCCCGCCTGCCCTTGTGGTATACTGCCCGCCAGCTCCTGTGGTATACAGCCCGCCTGCCCTTGTGGTATACAGCCCGTCTGCCCTTGTGGTATACAGCCCGTCTGCCCCTGTGGTATACAGCCCGCCTGCCTTTGTGGTATACAGCCCGCCAGCTCCTGTGGTATACAGCCCGCCAGCCCCTGTGGTATACAGCCCGCCAGCCCCTGTGGTATACAGCCCGCCAGCCCCTGTGGTATACAGCCCGCCAGCCCCTGTGGTATACAGCCCGCCAGCCCCTGTGGTATACAGCCCGCCTAGCCCCTGTGGTATACAGCCTGCCAGCCCCTGTGGTATACAGCCCGTCTGCCCCTGTGGTATACAGCCCGCCAGCCCCTGTGGTATATAGCAGGCCAGCCCCTGTGGTATACAGCCTGCCAGCCCCTGTGGTATATAGCCGGCCAACCCCTGTAGTATATAGCCACCAGCCCGTTTTATATAGCCTGCCACCCCCTGCTCCCCCCAGTATATAGCCTGCCACCCCCTGCTCCCCCCAGTATATAGCCTGCAGCCCCTGCTCCCCCAGTATATAGCCTGCAGCCCCTGCTCCCCCCAGTATATAGCCTGCAGCCCCTGCTCCCCCCCCATATATAGCCTGCAGCCCCTGCTCCCCCCAGTATATAGCCTGCAGCCCCTTCTCCCCCCAGTACATAGCCTGCAGCCCCTGCTCCCCCCAGTATATAGCCTGCAGCCACTGTCCCCAAAATAATGCCTGTAGGAAAAAAACAAAGTGTACTCACCTTCCGATGCCAAAGGCAGGTTACCTTCTATGCATCAATTCTCCGGTAGGTCCTTTTCTATCCATTGATGGTCCAGCATCGTCTCCGAGTCCTCGGCTGTCCGTTGCAGGCACTATGATGTCAGCCGCTCGCTGCTGACCGCGCAGGGTCATGGAGCTGATGCTGGAGCATCGGTGGAAAGAAGAGGAACTGCCTGCGGGCATTGGAAAGTAAGTACACTTTTTGTTTTTCTTCTAGACTTTAGTTTAAGCCGAGTTAGGGTTTTTCATCAAATTTTTTGTAGTGAAAAACTTGGCTTATACTCGAATCTATATGGTATATACATGGAAAAATTTTAAAGTTATAGGGTTGAGTGTTGTGTATCTAAACGGCTTTGTGTATTGCTCCTCTGCACACCAATGTAGATTAATATTTTCCATGGAAATATCTTGTATAGGGGGCAATAATATAGTAGTTATATTCCTGTACATAGGGGGCAGTATTATAGTAGTTATATTCCTGTACATAGGGGGCAGTATTATAGTAGCTATATTCTTGTACATAGGGGGCAGTATTATAGTAGTTATATTCTTGTACATAGGAGGCAGTGTTATAGTAGTTATATTCCTGTACATAGGGAGCAGTATTATAGTAGTTATATTCTTGTACATAGGGGGCAGTATTATAGTAGTTATATTCTTGTACATAGGGGGCAGTATTATAGTAGCTATATTCTTGTACATAGGAGGCAGTGTTATAGTAGTTATATTCCTGTACATAGGGGGCAGTATTATAGTAGTTATATTCCTGTACATAGGGGGCAGTATTATAGTAGTTATATTCCTGTACATAGGGGGCAGTATTATAGTAGCTATATTCTTGTACATAGGGGGCAGTATTATAGTAGTTATATTCTTGTACATAGGAGGCAGTGTTATAGTAGTTATATTCCTGTACATAGGGGACAGTATTATAGCAGTTATATTCTTGTACATAGGGGCAGTATTATAGTAGTTATATTCCTGTACATAGGGAGCAGTATTATAGTAGTTATATTCTTGTACATAGGGGCAGTATTATAGTAGTTATATTCTTGTACATAGGGGCAGTATTATAGTAGTTATATTCTTATACATATGGGGCAGTATTATAGTAGTTATATTCTTGTACATAGGGGGCAGTATTATAGTAGTTATATTCCTGTACATAGGGGGCAGTATTATAGTAGTTATATTCTTGTATATAGGGGGCAGTATTATAGTAGTTATATTCTTGTACATATGGGGCAGTATTTTAGTAGTTATATTCTTGTACATAGGGGGCAGTATTATAGCAGTTATATTCTTGTACATATGGGGCAGTATTATAGTAGTTATATCCTTGTACATAGGGGCAGTATTATAGTAGTTATATTCTTGTACATAGGAGGCAGTATTATAGTAGTTATATTCTTGTACATATGGGGCAGTATTATAGTAGTTATATTCTTGTACATAGGGGGCAGTATTATAGTAGTTATATTCTTGTACATAGGGGCAGTATTATAGTAGTTATATTCCTGTACATAGGGGGCAGTATTATAGTAGTTATATCCCTGTACATAGGGGGCAGTATTATAGTAGTTATATTCTTGTACATAGGAGGCAGTATTATAGTAGTTATATTCTTGTACATAGGGGAAGTATTATAGTAGTTATATTCTTGTACATAGGGGCAGTATTATAGTAGTTATATTCTTGTACATAGGAGGCAGTATTATAGTAGTTATATTCTTGTACATAGGAGGCAGTAATATAGTAGTTATATTCTTGTACACTGGGGGCAGTATTATAGTAGTTATATTCTTGTACATAGGGGCAGTATTATAGTAGTTATATTACTGTACATAGGAGGCAGTAATATAGTAGTTATATTCTTGTACACTGGGGGCAGTATTATAGTAGTTATATTCTAGTACATAGGGGGCAGTATTATAGTAGTTATATTCCTATACATAAGGGGCAGTATTATAGTAGTTATATTCTAGTACATAGGGGACAGTATTATAGTAGTTATATTCTTGTACATAGGGGGCAGTATTATAGTAGTTATATTCTTGTACATAGGGACAGTATTATAGTAGTTATATTCCTGTACATAGGGGGCAGTATTATAGTAGCTATATTCTTGTACATAGGAGGCAGTGTTATAGTAGTTATATTCTTGTACATAGTGGGCAGTATTATAGTAGTTATATTCTTGTACATAGGGGGCAGTGTTATAGTAGTTATATTCTTGTACATAGGGGGCAGTATTATAGTAGTTATATCCCTGTACTTAGGGGCAGTATTATAGTAGTTATATTCTTGTACATAGGGGGCAGTATTATAGTAGTTATATTCTTGTACATAAGAGGCAGTATTATAGTAGTTATATTCTTGTACATAGGAGGCAGTATTATAGTAGTTATATTCTTGTACATAGGGGGCAGTATTATAGTAGTTATATCCCTGTACATAGGGGGCAGTATTATAGTAGTTATATTCTTGTACATAGGGGGCAGTATTCTACTGGTTATATTCTTGTACATAGGGGGCAGTATTATAGTAGTTATATTCTTGTACATAGGGGGCAGTATTATAGTAGTTATATCCCTGTACATAGGGGGCAGTATTATAGTAGTTATATTCTTGTACATAGGGGGCAGTATTATACTGGTTATATTCTTGTACATAGGGGGCAGTATTATAGTAGTTATATTCTTGTACATAGGGGGCAGTATTATAGTAGTTATATTCTTGTACATAAGGACATACGACAGCACAGGTAACCAAGGATGCTTACCCACAAGCTCTATAGCATTTCTCTCTTGTAGCGCAGGCAGTGGTGTCATCACTGCACCCGCCAGCATGCCGATGCCATGCGCAATCGTGGGTATCCCAGGGCGCATGCATGATCTTAAAAGCAAAGCATCCTTGGAAACCCTCGATTGATTGTAGGAGGATATAGTGCTGAAACTGCTATGAAGATTTACCCTGCTCATTAGCAAAACATTGTTTAAATTAAGTCAATCCACTAACAATGTGACTTGTAACATTTTGCAAATTCCACCCACATCACATGACCCCGCCTACTTCATTTGGCTCCACCCACAACATAGGGCCACTCTTAGAATTTTTTCCAGGGCCTCTTTAATTTCCCAGTCCGCCCCTGTCTACTGCAGAATCCAAGGATTCAACAGCAAAGATTGGGTGAATATGGTTAGCATATTCTAGGGAGAGAGACCTGATCTTATGTTGTTAATGTTGTGTGATAATATTACTTAGTGTTAATGCCATATGTTACTTCATTTGTACATTGTGTTCTGTTTACAAATTGCGGGGGAGGTATAAAACAAACACCAATGTTCACCTCAATATTTAGGGAAAAAAAAGCTGTGGAAGCCTGCACAAATTCTAAACCTCTGCTAGATATATATCACTCAAACACTGGACATTTGGAAGGCAAATAGATGACTGGGTTGATGAACGATTGTTGCATTGCATATATGATGGTTGCTGTTTTGAAAAAGAATTGCCATCTGCCTTTTCACAGTGCTACATACTTCACATCACATCTGTTGTTTTTTTACTAAAATTCCAAATCAACTTTGACAAATAATATTCTTGGTTAGATTAGAAAGGGTTAGCAGAGGAGCTTGAAAGGAGTCTTACCATCTCAGGATGATTTTTGCTAGAAATTTGGCTCAAAAGGCTTTCCTGAAGTGTGCTTACTCAGTCTAAAACAAACAGTACATTACTTTATCAGTTAGGTTCAGAAAGAGTCTATGCTTCATAATTTATTGTTTAAAGTACTAATGCAGCAAATGATATCCTTTCCAACCTGACACCACATGACCACAGCATCTACCTACTGTAATTACTGTGTTTCTTCAGAAATCCTATATCTAAGCCAAGGACACTTGCCAACATTCACAGATCCTAAATATACTCTAACTGGTTGCCCAGTAAATCTTTTGTCCCGTATTTGCAAAACCCTGATTTCATATAAAATGTTAGGTAATGTAGCTAGTTTCATAGCAATATAAGGAGACTTGTCAGAAATAGGGTTTAATGGGAAAATTTGTATTGTGGGGAGAATTAATGAATTAATGTCATTTTAATATTAATTGCTGTATCTCCTGGTTAGTGATATTATTTTTCATGTACATCTTTCTATAATGGTCTTTCTTTGATGGTATTCATGTGGTTGTAATGGTAAAGACCATGTGCACAAGATTGAATTGTCTTTTTTTAAAAATACATTTTAGGCGCATCTGAGGAATCTCCTCAGGAATTAAATGTTGTTAATAGGGATGTAAGGTCCAGCATTAGGGTTGGATCTACTAAAAGCAATCAATCCCTCTGACAGCTCCTATTGTGGTCCCTCTCCTTCCCCTCATATTGTGGCTGGCATCCTCTCATCTCCCCCACATATTGTAGCCCCTCGCCTTCCACTCATATTGTAGTCCCTCATCTCCCCCTCATATTGTGGCCTGTCATTTCCTCCTCATTACTTTAATCTCTCACCTCCAATGAGTGTGGAGGTGGCAGCAGCAGCATGAGGTCAGAGAGTGGCACAATGACAAATTCTGGAGCTGGCAGCAACATGACAGGCCATAGAGTGGCACAATGACAAAGCGTGGAGGTGGCAGCAGCAGCATGAGGTCAGAGTGACACAATGACAAATTCTGGAGCTGGCAGCAACATGGTAGGCCACAGTTTGGCACAATGACAGAGTGTGGAGGTGGCAGCAGCAGGAGGTCAGAAAGTGGCACAATGACAGAGTGTGGAGGTGGGTGACAATTCCAGTCCCTGGTAAAGATGGTGGGAGGCAGATGGAGCAACTGGCAGCAGATGTGTGGCATCAGGTAGGTGGCAGCATCAGAATAGTGGCTGAGGCAGGTAGTTAGAATCCAGATTTATTTCTCAACGTTTGACTGATCTACAGTCATGGCCAAAAGTTTTGAGAATGATACAAATGTAAATTTTTACAAAGTCTACTGCATCAGGTTTTATAATGGCAATTTGTATATACTCCATAATGTTATAAAGAGTGATCAGCTTAACAGCATTTAATTGCAAAGTCAATATTTGCCTAGAAAATGAACTGGAGATCAATATGTCCCTTGTTTCTCTTCTGTTGACCATGGTTATCTCTAAAGAAACACGTGCAGTCATAATTGCACTGCATAAAACTGGCCTAACAGGGAAGAGTATCACAGCTAGAAAGATTGCACCTCAGTCAACAATCTGTTGCATCATCAAGGAATTCAAGGAGGCAGGTGTGAGTGCATCTGCACGCAGCCATGGGTTGCTTCTGAGTCAAGGGAATCGGCTCTCTGACAGTCTTGCCTAAAAACACATCCATGAATAAAGAATGGTACCAGAATGTCCCCCAAGAGCAACTTCTCACAACCGTCCAAGAGCAGTTTGGTGATCAACAATGATGATCAGCATGACGGAGAACCTTGCCATAAAGCAAAGGTGATAACTAAATGGCCCAGGGAACATGGATTGGAAACTCCCCAGATCTTAATCCCATTGAGAACTTGTGGTCAATCATCAAGAGACGGGTGGACAAACAAAAACCAACAAATTGTGACAAAATGCAAGTATTGATTGTGAAAGAATGGACTGCAATCAGTCAGGATTTGTTCCAGAAGTTGATTGAGAGCATGCCAGGGAGAATTGCAGAGGTCCTCAAGAAGAAGGGTCAACACTGCAAATATTGACTTGCTGCATTAACTCTGAAACATCTGACAAACACACATAAAAACCGGAGGGCCACCATCTCCACTGTATACTGCCACAGTGCTTCTGGGTCATCTGCCTCATCTACTACCTCCTCCGGATGCTCCTGCTCCTCCTCTCCTGTCACCTGAAAAGAAAAAACACTTCCAGGACATGAAGCAGTGGAATGATGTTAATCATTCATTAGTCCTGGTGACTGACAAATAACGTGGCCTCTTCAAAGGGCCTGAGGAAATGGCAGGTGTCATGCATGAGCTGCCAGTGGCTGACATCAAAGTTATACAGGGGACTACTCCTGTCCGCTTGCATCATCAAAAAATCATTACTGGCTTTTCTCTGTTCTTACAAGCGGTCTAACATATGGAGGCTGGAATTCCAACAGGTGGAAACATCGCATATCAGCCTATATTGGAGGAAGGCCGTTCTGCCGCTACAACTCGAGAAGGGTGTGCTTGGCTTTGTAAGAATGGCTGAAGAGCGTGCACAGTTTCCTGGCCATTTGTAGAATGTCTTGCAGATGGGTGGAAGACTTCAGGAACCTGTTGACAACCAGATCATGGACCATCCCTCCTCGGTTAAGCGCAGACACCATGTTCCTCCCATTGTCTGTCACCATGGTTCCGTTTTGCAGTTCATGCTATACAAACTACTAGGTCAGTGTTATAAACCAGAAAACAATCACTTATAGCAATAAAACAAGAAGATATTTATTGGTATGCTCTAAAAACATCTAAAAAAAGGCACTACCTAATGTGCCATCCCACCTCTGTGTAAATATGACAGAGTAATCCTCCTCACTATGCCTAACAGTTTAGCAATACATGTGGACAAAGTGCAGATAATACAGATCCGATGGTCAACAAGTGATGACCAAACATGCTAACATCAGCAGTATAAAAATACAAAATATGGATAAATATCACCCAAGACCAACTGTAGTAGGAGGAGAAAACGCATCCCTGGGGGTACCCTCTCTGTAATTTATACATATATTTAGCATAGAGCATCTCAACTATCCTATATATTTATATGATTATATTGACAGATTATGAACCAAACTTATAATGTTTGGGGCTTGATGGGCCCCAAGATCAGATTTTACTGATGGGCCCAAGGTATCCCAGTCTGACACGGTTTAGCACCTCAATCATCTTATCCTTCCAAATAAACGCATAGGAGAACATTCTAGGTCAGAAAACATTTTATATTAAAATCAATATTTAAACCTTTCAGTTGTAGCAATCGTAAATGAGAAATTTAAAAACCTTCCCTAATGTTTCAATGTTCAATCTTCAGACTTCCAGTCTGCCCTTACTATCTGAAGGCTAAAGAAAATTAGTTCTCTAGGGTTTTGTCCATGTTTCGTTTTAAAATGTGCAGATTAAGCTGTGAGTCATAACCCCTTTCCTAATATTTCTCAGGTGTTCCGCTATGCGAACCTTTAATTTTCTCCCCGCTCTTCCGACATACCTTAATCCACACGGACAAATGATCATATATATGACTGAACAGATGTCACAATTTATATACTCTCCAATTTCATAAGTTTTATCCTTTCTATTCCCATATATTCTTTTACTACTCTATAATCCTCCCAGGTTCTGTTTTTACAACACCCACATTTTTTACAGGCATAAAAGCCTTTCATTCTTTTCTTTTAATGTAGCTAAATCTAATAATATTCTTAACATTAGCAGCTTTTTTAAATACGCCCCTAGGTTTATCCATAACTATTTCTCCCAAAACTGGATTGTTAAAAATAAATATAAATATCAATACATTGTGATTTTCTTTTTTTCTCCCTTATCCATTACCTATTTATATGCTTGGTTCAAAATAAGGCCCTTATATCCTCTCACTTTAAACCTATTCACAAAAACTTGTGCTTGTGTGACAAAATCTTCATGTTTTGTGCAATTTCTTTGTATCCTTTTAAGTTGGCCCTTCGGTATATTGTCAATTCAAGGGAGATAGTGAAAACTTTGATAATCTATAAAACTATTTATACCTGTGATTTTAAAATGATTTGTATACATTTATTTTCTATATAAATCTCCACATTTAAGAAGCTAATTGTATCCGTATTGGTCTCAAATGTGGAAGTCAAATTAAATCAATTTAACCCCCTCAAGACTTGCGCCATACTAGTACGGCGCAAGCCGGTTCCCGTTGCATGGAGAGGGCTCGCGGGCTGAGCCCTCTTCATAGCCGTTAAGTCTTTGCTGCATATTGGCACAAAGGCTTACCAGTAACACCTGCGATCGATGTTAGCACCGATCACGGGCATTTTCCTGCCGGCGGCTTTAAAGGAATGGCGGCGCATGGGCCATGTCTGAAAATGCAGATCTATCAAAATATAATAATGTTTTTTCACAGTGTTTTACCCCCGTAATGGAAAATAGCGCCCGAAGTCGAAAATGGCACTTTTTTGCCATTTTAAAAAATATTTTAAAAAATCAATAAAAAGTGATCAAAAGGTCACACAGTCCTAAAATTATAGCAATAAAAAAAACCCATCCAACCATGTCATATGGGGCGCACAGTGACAGCTGTAAAATCCAAGCCCACAAGAAAACGGCGTTTTTTCCTCATTTTTCACTGCATTTGGAATTTTTTTCCCGCTTCCCAGTGCATGGCATAACATATTAAATACCGTCACTATGAAGTGCAATTTGTTACGCAAAAAATAAGCCATCACAGAGCTCTTTATGTGGAAAAATTAAAAAGTTATAGATTTTTGAAGGTGGTGAGTGAAAAATGGAAGTGAAAAAATTAAAAATGGCCAGGTCGTTTAGGGTTTAAATATTCCACAAAACTGAAAAATTCTTCTACTGTCCCTAACCACAAGATGATGCAATCGTCAATGTACTGTTTGTATGTATATATAAACTGTTTAAAGGGGTTATTAGTAGAATAGATGAGACTGTTCCATATACAAATTTGCAAAGCTGGGTGCAAATTTTCCACCAATTGCCGCCTCGGTAGTTTGGATATAATATTTACCTCCATACCAAAAATAATTCTTATTAAGACAAAAACTAATTGCTTCTAAGATAAATTTCTTTATGTTCTGATGACAATTCTGTGTCTCTATAAAACATTACTACCGTATATACTCGAGTATAAGCCGACCCAAGTATAAGCCGAGACCCCTAATTTTACCACCAAAAACTGGGAAAACCTATTGACTCGAGTATAAGCCAAGGGTGGGAAATGCATTGGTCACAGCCTCCCAGTATATAGCCAGCCTGCCCCCAGTAGTGTACACCCAGCCCAGCCTGCCCCCAGTAGTGTACACCCAGCCCAGCCTGCCCCCAGTAGTGTACACCCAGCCCAGCCTGCCCCCAGTAGTATACAGCCAGCCAAGCCTGCCCCATTAGTATACAGCCAGCCCAGCCTGCCCCCAGTAGTATACAACCAGCCCAGCCTGCCCCCAGTAGTACACAGCCAGGACAGCCTGTCCCCTTAAGTATACAGCCAGCCCAGCCTGCCCCCAGTAGTATACAGCCTGCCCAGCCTGCCCCCTTAAGTATACAGTCAGCCCAGCCTGCCCCCTTAAGTATACAGCCAGCCCAGCCTACCCCCTTAAGTATACAGCCATCCCAGCCTGCCCCCTTAAGTATACAGCCAGCCCAGCCTGCCCCCTTAAGTATACAGCCAGCCCAGCCTGCCCCCTTAAGTATACAGCCAGCCCAGCCTGCCCCCTTAAGTATACAGCCTGCCCCCTTAAGTATACAGCCTGCCCCGCACTAACAAAAAAATAATAAACTTATATACTCACCCTCCGGTGGCTCCGATGTCTGCGCGGGTCCTCTTCTGTCTTCTATCTTCCTCTGTCTTCTGTCTTCCGCAGGGCACCGCCATGTTTCCCGGGCGGCAGGCGCATAGTATGACGCGGCCGCTGCTGACATCATACTATGCGCCTGCCGCCCGGGAAACATGGCGGCGCCCTGTGGAAGACGGAAGACAGAAGACACCGGAGGGTGAGTATATAAATTTCTTTTTTTTTTTAAGTGCTGGGCTGCCTATTGACTCGTGTATAAGCCGAGTTGACAAAAAATGTGCTGAAAAACTCGGCTTATACACGAGTATATACGGTAATCGTTTGTACTCCTTAAGCTTGGGGTATGAAACATCACAACTGCATAGGAGTATACACTCACCGGCCACTTTATTAGATACACCATGCTAGTAACGGGTTGGACCCCGTTTTGCCTTCAGAACTGCCTCAATTCTTCGTGGCATAGATTCAACAAGGTGCTGGAAGCATTCCTCAGAGATTTTGGTCCATACTGACATGATGGCATCACACAGTTGCCGCAGATTTGTCGGCTGCACATCCATGATGCGAATCTCCCGTTCCACCACATCCCAAAGATGCTCTATTGGATTGAGATCTGGTGACTGTGGAGGCCATTTGAGTACAGTGAACTCATTGTCATGTTCAAGAAATCAGTCTGAGATGATTCCAGCTTTATGACATGGCGCATTATCCTGCTGAAAGTAGCCATCACATGTTGGGTACATTGTGGTCATAAAGGGATGGACATGGTCAGCAACAATACTCAGGTAGGCTGTGGCGTTGCAACGATGCTCAATTGGTACCAAGGGGCCCAAAGAGTGCCAAGAAAATATTCCCCACACCATGACACCACCACCACCAGGCTGAACCGTTGATACAAGGCAGGATGGATCCATGCTTTCATGTTGTTGACGCCAAATTCTGACCCTACCATCCGAATGTCGCAGCAGAAATCGAGACTCATCAGACCAGGCAACGTTTTTCCAATCTTCTACTGTCCAATTTCGATGAGCTTGTGCAAATTGTAGCCTCAGTTTCCTGTTCTTAGCTGAAAGGAGTGGATGTTTTTTCTTTTTCGGACCATTCTCTGTAAACCCTAGAGATGGTTGTGCGTGAAAATCCCAGTAGATCAGCAGTTTCTGAAATACTCAGACCAGCCCTTCTGGCACCAACAACCATGCCACGTTCAAAGGCACTCAAATCACCTTTCTTCCCCATACTGATGCTCGGTTTGAACTGCAGGAGATTGTCTTGACCATGTCTACATGCCTAAATGCACTGAGTTGCCGCCATGTGATTGGCTGATTAGAAATTAAGTGTTAACGGGCAGTTGGACAGGTGTACCTAATAAAGTGGCCGGTGAGTGTAGATTCTTCTACTAATTGTACGTTTTTTAATATATTTATTAATTTTTGTAAATCCTTCAGATACGACTGCGTTTTTGTTACAGGTCTCTGCAAGAAGAAAATCAGTGCACTCGGATAATGGGCTCGTGAGTGATCCTATACCCGAGACAATGGGTCGTTCCGGCGGATTAGTTTGGTTCTTATGAAGCTTTGGCAAATAGTATATGACTGGAATACGTGGAACCCTAATATTCAAATAATTATGTTCTTTCTTATCAATTAATTTAAAGTTTTGGCTCTATCTAACATAGTTTGTAATTCTTTTTTATATACATCTGTCGGATTCTGCTACAATTTCTGGTATGTCATAGAGTCAGTCAGTCTTATTTAAAGGAAACCTTCCACGTGAAATAGTAGTCGTATGCTTCAAATGCCGCGCACCATGCGTACGCCTACATAGGAAGTGCCGGAGAGCTGATGTCACGCGCGCACGGTCGCGCATGGTGCACCAAAGCTGCTTCACATATAAAGATTAAAAAGTGTTTAAACCGCAATACAGAGGTTTATGACAATAACAAAAATATGCTCAGGGTGAGCTGGTAGGTTTCCTTTAATATGACTACCTCCCCCTCCTTTCAAAACGAGGCTATTATTTTCTTTCAGTTCTTTCAAAGCCTTCATTTCACCCTTGGTTAAATTGTCCCTAAATATATTATTGGTCATTTTTTCTAAGTCATTCAACAATGTTCTTTTAAAAGCATCTACACATTCATTAGAGTTGTTTTTGGGAATAAAATATGATTTATCTCTTAGATGCATATGTAGAGTATTCCATTGTTCCGTGATTCTTGCTTCATATTCTAATGGTCTCATGGAAAAATATTTTTTTTAATTAATACTTCTGATGTATTTGTGTGTTCTAAATAAAAATCCCCTTTATTAGGGCCCGGAGTGCTACTGTTCTTCTTGTAGTGGGGCGAATCTGTCAGACAAGACAGTATTATTGGTACCATAATCTGGAAGTGGATTGGCTGAAATGTGGTTATGTTCTCCTTTGAAGGTACCTTATTGGTCTGTAAGTTTCTGAAGGAGTCGAGACACAGGTGAACCTTAAAGGAAACTGGTAAAGAAAACTAATGCTGCCCTGGGAGCGTTATCTTCTTCCAGGTTGATTGGTTAAAATGTGGGTAGGTCTTTTTCTAAGCTTACGATAGGTTGGTTCATTATGAATATGTATTTTAACATAATAATTTATGTTAAACTAGGTTAATTTAGTTTGATATATACAGGTTTTTTATTTTTAAAAGTTCATTAAAGGCAGTAATCCTTAAAATAGTAAATTCTGAAAATACAGAAAACTGATATTCGAGTTGTAAGCCACGTGACGACAAAATACATTATCCAGACGTTATGAAAACATAACATAGGAAATGTTATATAGCAACTTATTTAGGTGGTAAAACAATCTGCCTAAAAAAGCAATGATTTCAAATTTTGAAAATGGCAATTTAAAAAAAAAATGGATAATTTTTTCTTTATTTTAATAAACACAAAACTTATCAGCCAAACTTTACCACTAAAATCAAGTACAAAATGTGAGGAAAAATCTCATAATCACTTTGATAAGTAACAGTGTTCAAACGTTATTAACATATAAAGCAAAGCAAGTGAGAATACAAAAAAATGTGGCTGAGCCTTAAAGGAAACCTACCATTTAAAATGGCAGGGGTAAGCTGTAAGTACCGAGCACCAGCTCAGGGTGAGCTGGTGCCGGTACTTACTTTCGTTAGTGTTATAAACCGTGGTATCGCGGTTTTAACACTTTTTAAGCTTTAGAGCAGGAGAGGCTTCGGCGCGCGCAATATCTCCGCTATTTCCTATGTAGGCGCGCGCACGATCGTGCGCACGCAGCGCCGAAGCAGCTTCTGGTCTAAAGTTTAAAAAGTGTTAAAACCGCGATACCGCGGTTTATAACACTAACGAAAGTAAGTATCGGCACCAGCTCACCCTGAGCTGGTGCTCGGTACTTACAGCTTACCCCTGCCATTGTAAGTGGTAGGTTTCCTGTAAGCTTTAAGGAGCTGTAATAGGGGAAAGTTAAGATGGTCTGTTTGTTCTATATCCATTGGTATGTGGATACCTAGATACTTAATTGAAGAGGATGCCCATCTGAAAGAAAACCGCTCTCTAAGACGACCTCTCAAATCATGAGGAATGTTTAACACCATGGCCTCAGATTTTTGCATGTTTACTTTAAAATTGTAGTCTAGTCTACCAAACACATCTAGTGTTTAACCCCTTCACGCTCCGTGGCGGATATATCCGCCACGGAGCGCAGTGACTTAGCGCTCAGTGGCGGATATATCCGCCACGGCGCTTATGCCGGCTCGGCTCTGGATCAGAGCCAAACCGGCATCGGGAAACACGGGGTGCCGGCTGTAACTAATAGCCGGCACCCCAGTGTAACACCCGCGATCGGAGTTGTCTCCGATCGCGGGTGCTTAACCCGTTAAATGCCGCGGTCAGCGCGACCGCGGCATCTAACATGCATCTGGGGGGGTCTTTCCCCCCCGAACCGTTTTCGGGGGGCGCCGATCGTTGCTATAGCAACTCTGGGGTCCGATCTGGACCCCAGAGTTACTTGCAAGAATTGCCGGTAAGATGGCGTCTGTGACGTCATCTTACTGGCACAGTGCCAGCCTATGCAAGTGTATAGGCTGACACTGATAATACTCTGCAATACATCAGTATTGCAGAATATTATCATGAAGAAGCAATCAGATGATTGCTTGTTCATGTCCCATGGTATAAAAGTGAAAAAGTAAAAAAAAAAGTTATTCAATAAAAAAATAGTCATAAATCACTAAAAATGCCCCAAACCCCCAAAACATATAAAGAGACATATAACTCAAAAAAAAGTCTAAATCATAACACAAACCCCACATATATAGTATCACCGCGTCCGTAACAACCCGTAGAATAAAAGTAAATCATTATTGAACCCCCACGATAAACGCCGTAAAAAAACTGTTATAAACCCTCCAAAAATTATGATTTTTACCTTTTCAATCCCACAAAAAATGCTATAAAATGCGATCAAAAAACATGATACTGGTGCAAAGTACAACATGTCCCGCAAAAAACAAGCCATCAACCAGCTCCGTAGCCAAAAAAGTAACAATGTTATGCCACTTGGAAGACGGCAATACATAAATGATAGATTTTTCCCCACATTAGGGTTTTGTTTGACAAATTTAGTAAAACGTAAGAAAATATATTCATGTCTGGTATCCCCGTAATCGTATCAACCCATAGAATAAAGATAACATGATTATTAGTCTATACGGTGAACACCAAAAAAAAAAAAGTAAAAAATCCAGTACAGAATTGATGCTTTTCTACTCCTGCCCTCAAAAAAAGTTCCTAAATTTTCAACAATAGGTGATACCAACCCCAAAATGGTAACAATGGAAAAAGCATCTCATCCCGCAAAAAAAAATGCCGTCACATGGCCCCAATAACGAAAAAGCAAAAATTTTATAGCCTTCAAAAGGGGCCAATGAGGAAACTAAAATCCTGGCAGCTGCAGCGCCCTCCTTCCCTTCTGCACCTCGCTGTGCCCCCATAAAACAAGTCACAGCCACATGTGGGGGGTCTTTGTACTCAGGAGAAATTGCAGAACAAATTGTATGGTGGGTTTTCTCTTTTTATATTTTGGAAATGTGTAAATTTTAGTGCTAAATGAACGTATAAGGGAACAATATGACCATTCTAAATTTCACCTCCATTTTGATTCAATTACTATGAAGATCTCAAGGGGTTAACAATCTTCGTAAAAGCTGTTTCTGATAGCTTGAGGGGTGCAGATTTGAAAATGGGTAGATTATATAGGGGGTTTTGATGCTAAATATGTAAAATTTCATTCAAAACTGTATTTATCCCCAAAATAGTCAATTCTGAAAATCCGGAAAAGCGATATTCTATTTGTAAGCCGCGTGACATCAAAATAAATTATCCAGACATTTCAGAAATTATGAAAATGTAAAGTAGACAAATGGGAAATGTTATTCAGCAACTTATTTAGGTGGTAAATCTATCTGCCTGAAAACGCAATGATTTAGAATTTCGAAAATGGCAAATTTTTCAAAAAATTTATCATATTTTCTTTTTTTTTGTAAATAAACGCAAAACTTATCAGCCAAAATTTACCACTAAAATGAAGTACAACATGTGGGGAAAAAACAATCTCAGAATCGTTTTGATAAGTAACAGTGTTCAAAAGTTATAACCATATAAAGCGAAGCAAGTCAGAATCCAAAAAATCGGGATGAGCCTTAAGCTACAAAATGGCTGCATCCTTAAGGGGTTAAGGAGGTTGGGAATAGCAATCGTGGACATGGTGAAGAAAAATAACACATCATTGGGGTATGCCGTAATCTTGACCTCTTGGGAACCCACGGTCAGACCTGCGATGTCGAGGTTGTTCCCAACTCTGCTGAGGAGAGGCTAAATCATCAAGGCAAATATTAGCAAGTCTGAGTAAACTCCATTTACTCTCACTACAGCAGATAGTTTAGAGTACTGTATCGTGCCTCAATCCAGGCCAGATTGGAATCCAGACCCAGATGTCTCAGAGTGCCTAGGAGGAAAGGCCATCCGTTTATGTCTATCCTCTGCCTCTCTGATCTAGGTCAGTAGATCCAATGCTCGGGCATATCTTTCCCTCTCCCCCCTATCCTCAGGAACACATCTCTGATGTAGCACTTGTGTGCCTCCTAGCAAACCAAAGGGTTAGTAACTGAGTCTAAGTTTGAGAAGAAATAGTACTCTAGCTCCCTGTTAACCTCCTGTACATGGGATGAATCGTTTACCAGGGAATTGTTAAAGACCCACCTATCCATCGAGCAGGATGTGGGTGCTAAATTTAATGACATTGAAATGGGAGAGTGGTCTGAAAGAGGGGATGTGTAGATGTTATTATCTACCACCCTATCCGGAAGGAGGATGGAAGGAGGCATAAGCAGCCTATGAGAATGGAATGGCTAAATTAAAGGGGCCTGAGTCTTCACTGACGGGGGTGGGGGGCTCAGTGAAACAGAGTCCCAGCAGACTAAGAAATCTGATAATGTGCTTGGGAACCACTGTGAAGATGGACCAGGGACCCGTTCTAGAATTTATCTTCGTTCAACCCAGGGGCGTTGCTAGGGTGGTAAAAGATCCGGGGCACGGGCCCCAATGCACATGTATCGAACTTTCAGTAATGCCCACTCCTGTACATGTGTGGTTGGACCTATAACTACTGTAACTAACATATACAGCTACAGAAACCACAGGAGAAATCCCTACCTGTTCCATCCAGTGACTGCAGGTGATATGTTCTATATCTTCTCCATTAGGCCCGTCATCACCACGTCTCCTCAGCCACATGTCCTCCTTGTTGAGTTCACCACACAGACATCTTATGTTCTTCATTGTCCCTACATCTTGGCCCCCCTAACAGTGTTATCTTGCTGCTACCCCTAACACTCTACCACCTTTATTGTAAGGCCCCTTTCACATACATGTATGCTCGCTCAGGCCAGGACTGCTTGGCGGGGGAGGTGGAGGGTTGACCGCTCCTCACATTCTTACTAAAGATCTTTTTTTCTGGTGACATGCAAGTGTGCTTACTGTACTGTGAACAATGCTCTCCTATGGTGGCCGTATGTTTGCTACTGTTCATATAGCTAGCATACGGCCACCATATACAATCATGTGAAAGGGGCCTACAGATACACAGAAAGTCCTCCTGAAAATACTGTTAATACAGAAATAATAAATGCTTCCTAATATAACATATTGTAAAAGCCATAAAACCTATATATATGTATCTTTAACTGTGGAGCCCCACTAATTTGCCCTCAATGTGACCCTAAACTAAATGATGACCTGTTTAATCATGCCCACATAATGGAAGAGTCTGCACATCCCCCACTAAGAAGTCCCCCACAGGGCCCCCAGTAATGTCCCCCAAAGTCCCCTCAAATGTCCCCCACAGCCCCCCTGTAATGTTGAAAGAACCCCCTCTAATGTTCCCCACAGCCCCCCTGTAATGTTGAAAGAACCCCCTCTAATGTTCCCCACAGCCCCCTGTAGTGTTTCCAGAGGCCCCCCTGTAAGGTCCCCCGCAGTTTCTCTGTAATGTCCCTAACAGCCCCCACTAAGAAGACCCATCACAGTGCCCAGTAATGTTCCTCCACAGCCCCCCTAATTATCTCACAGGCCCCAGTGATGTCCCCAGTGCTCCCTGTTATGTCCCGCACAGCCCCCCTGTAATGTCCACAGAGCCCCCTCTAATGTCCCTCACTAAGAATACCCCCACAGTTCCCAGTAATGCCCCCCACAGCCCCCTAATTTCCTCACAGACCCCATAAATGTCCCCAGAGCCCCCTGTAATGTCCCTCACAGCCCCCTATAATGTTCTCTAGAACCCCAACTAAGAAGTCCTCCAGCACTCCCTGTAATATCCCTACAGCCCCCTAATTTACTCACAGGCCCAGGTGTGTCCCCAGCGCTCCCTGTAGCCATCAGCAATGTCAGCCACAGGACTAAGTTGTCTGATTGTGCCTCTCTCCCCGCCCCCACTGCATAATAAAAAAAACAAAACACTGCCACTCACCTCAGTCTCCTCAGTCTTGTCGCTGTTCTCTGCAGGACGGTGACGTCATCACCCGGCGTCTCCTGCTCCCGGCAGCTATAGGGAGCTGCTTGAAGCAGGAGACGCTGTGTGATCGCGTCTCCCGCTCTCTTTAGTGGAGAACGGAGCCGGTGGCTCTGATCACCATTACAGGGTACAGAGTGGGGAAATCTGCCCGGGCAGCAGGAGAAGTGTCCTGCTGAACCGGGCCCCGGATCTTTTGACCTAGCGACGCCCCTGGTTCAACCTAAGGGAGACGACAGTGCAGACTAGCTGCAGAAGAGGCATAACACATTACAGAAGAGAAACAGCGCATAAGAATCTCTATACGAAGCAAAGTGCAAATATCACAGCTTTAGTGGATTCAGGTGTAATCATAAGACAGCAGAATATTCAATATTCAGGGGCCATTTTGGCAGGTCCCCTCTAGGACATTGGGCTCTCAGCAGATGGTCTGCAGGAGTCAAACAGGACCGGCAGGTCACCCAGATCATAAACGGACATGAAACAGCTGCCTTGTCAAAGGAGGCTCTTCCATTGCAGTATGTTCAAAAGACACTAGAGACCAGTCTGGTTCATGAATGCCGTCCTTCAATGTTGGGCTAGTGAGTGGAGAGGATGGCCTCTTCCCCCTAAAGGCGCCTGCAGGGACACCAAGCGCCTGCAGGGACACTCTTTGTATTGAGCACTTGGCAATGAGGTTCCATTTGGGGAACAGAGGGAGAAGTAGGCGTCTGATACACCTGGGCTTAGTGGTTCTGGAGGGTACAGGGATATCCTTCGTGGCAACTTGCCTCTTGGGGGGGGGGGCGGGGGCGTAAACTACCTACCTTCCCGTCCTATAGCTGGAGAAACTGAGGGTACTGCTTCGGCTCTGCTACATTTTTGTGCTCCGCCCGGCAGCGGCTGGGAGGGGCCATGAGTGGAAGCAGGATAGATGGCGGCCATCTTAGGTGCCACAGCTTCAGAGGACCAACATGGCCGTAAATAACGAGATAGCGGAGCCACTGCTATAATACATGGCTTCAGAGTGCTCTTCCGCGACTTGCCTTTAGACATGGCAAGGTAAAAAGGCTGGTGCGGGTCCCTGGTAGGCTGCAATGGCATAATAATTTGCCCATAATGGAGGAGCTCAGTGCGGGCACATCTATTCCCATCTCATGGCGAGACCACGCTCCCCCCCCTTTCCATTATTTACAATATCCTTCAGAGGCCAGATGAACAGCCCGCTCCTTGATTTTTGCGACAGAGGGAAGCAGATCTCCAGTTGACCCTCTCTCCTGAACAGAGGGAACAGATATTTACTCTTGCTCATAAGTCCTCTATCAGTTCCCGTTTCCAAGAACGCAATTACAAGATGCTGTCCAGGTGGTACCGGATCCCAATTGGGCTCCATGCCATATTTCCTGAAGCTGAATCAAATTGGAGTTGCAGCATGCACAATCATGTGGTAACATGATTATTGGGCTATATGGTGAACACAGAAAAAAAAGTAAAAAATCCAGTACAGAACTGATGCTTTTCTACACCTGTCCTCAAAAAAAAGTTCCTAAGTTTTCAACAATAGCGTATACCAACTCCTATATTGGTAACACTAGAAAAAGCTTCTCATCCCGCAAAAAAAATGCCGTCCCATGGCTTACCAATAACACCCGCGATCGGTGCTAGCATCTTTCCGCCATCTTGCTGCGGATCGTCCCTCCCCGTGATGTCATCAGCAGATTGTAATGAATGGGTTAAAACGAGACAGCCTGTCTCGTTTTAACCCATTCATTGCAATGTGCTAATATTACATTGTAATGAATGAGGAGGAAAATCCCCATAAACTGCCTTACTGTAGTATGGCAGTATATGATAAGATCGATCAGACAACCTAGGGTTAAGGTACCCCAGGGAGTCTGAAAAATAGTAAAAGTAAAAATTAAAAAAAAGTGAAAAAAAAAATTATAATAAAAAAAAACTAAAAATTCAATATCACCCACTTTTCTGTAGAACTGATATAAATATTAATAAACAGTAAAAATCATAAACACATTAGGTATCACATTAGGTATCACTGAAAATGCCCGATCCATCAAAATATAATAACGGTTTTTCACTGCTTTAACCCCGTAACGGAAAATAGCGCCCAAAGTCGAAAATGGCACTTTTTTGCCATTTGGAAAAATATAAAACAATCAATAAAAAGTGATCAATAGGTCACACAGTCCTTAAAATTGAATGAATAATTCAAGCAATGAATACGCCATCAAAAGTCGCAAAAGTTATGGCGTCGGAAGATGGCAAAATTTTAAAAAAAAATTGTACAGGAGGTTTATAATTTTGTAAATGTATGAAAACATTATAAAACCTATACAAATTTGGTATCCTTGTAATCGTACCGACCAGAAGAATAAAGTAGACAGGTCATTTGTGGTGCACAGTGAAAACTGTAAAATACAAGCACACAAGAAAACATCGCAAATGCGTTTTTTTCACCATTTTCACTGCATTTGGAATTTTTTCCCGCTTCCCAGTACACAGCTTGGAATATTAAATACCGTCACTATGAAGTGCAATTTGTTATGCAGAAAATAAGCTGTCACAGAGCTCTTTATGTGGAAAAATAAAAAAGTTATAGATTTTTGAAGGTGGTGAGTGAAAAATGAAAGTGAAAAAACTAAAAAGGGCCAGGTCGTTAAGAGGTTAAAAGCTGATTTTACATTTATGAAAACGTGAAAAAATTGCACCAAAAGTGCAAAGTCCCATAACATCCTACAAAAATGAGAGGATGGATGCATAAAAAACCACGTCAACATTAAGCAATTATTTGGTGAACGTTAGCTATCAAGTTTTTTGCTGTTATGGCTCTGTGTTGAAAATTTAGAAAATCAAGAATTTACAAACTTTCACCAAATATATATTATATTATTTATAAACACAAAATATACCATTACATTTTTTCAACTAACATGAAGTACAAAGTGTCACAAGAAAAAAAAATCTAAATCACTTGGATATGTTAAAGCGTTCTAAAGTTATAACCACTTATATATACCACTTGAAAAAATGGGCCGCGTCAGGAAGGTGAAAAGTGGCGTTGACAGTAAGAGGTTAAAGAACTAGTAACACAAATTAATCATGTTAACAAAATGGAAAAGTATATTTATTTAAGTTGAGTTAATATGAAGATGTTCAAAAACCAATAGCGGAAGTGGCTTCTTATACCTGGTTTGCTGACTGCAGCTGTTCTTCGTGATGTCTCTCATGCAGTCATGGGGGGTCAGAGTAGGTTTGAAGTTTGCTAATAGGTTCTGCCTGTTCTTTCTCAGCAGCGATGCTTGTAGCATGCACGCTTGTGGGACACCTAATGTAGTTTTTGAGTTTGAGACACTCATCTGGAGTCTATGTATGGGATTTTTGTATGTATGTATGTTATTATTAAAAATTGCAAAAATAGGGTGTGGCCTGAGTGCCGATGAGGGAGGGCGTGTGAACTTGTGGCTCGGTACCTGCACCCGCCTTACTAGCCACAGACCACAGTGTTCCACACCCGGATGGGGAAAAACAAACATAAGAAGACCCCCGGCAACTCCCTACAGACTCCGGTGAGTCCTCCCGGGGGTACAATTGAGCAGTTCTTCACGAGGACCATGTGCTCCACACCCGGGCAAGCAACATCTTGGCCTACACAGCAGGCTCTCCTTTCCCGCAGCGACACAGCAGAGTGGTAGCTGCAGTAACAGGAGAAGGAGCCGCGATCCGCTCCCGCTCACAGCCACCAGCGAGACAACTTCTCCTCCCTGACTCTCAGGACTTACCTGTCCCATCTCTGCAATCAGAGGTGCCTGTAGAGGGGCAGCAGGACGAATGTCACTAGGCACAATGTGCGAGCCCTCCTCCGCCACCTGCCATTACAGCAGGTCTGAGGCCCGCCATTTCACCTCTCCAGCCTCCCTCCGGCGGGGGAATAAAGGAGCTCTGACTGGCCGGCACTACCATCCCCGGCAGCATAGAGGATTAGATTAGATAGAGGCAGATTAGAGGCTTGCCAGAGTCCATTGCGGAGGCAGATATTCCCACACGCTTAAGAGTCTCTCTAATTCGATACTGGGTAAACCTGCTACTCATAAGATAACCCTGGACCGGGCTCACAGAGCATTACGCCCCAAGGGACTTACTCCGCAACCACAGGACATCATATGTTCATAGTATCATAGTATATAAGGCTGGAAGGAGACGCAAGTCCATCAAGTCCAACCTTTAAGAATTAAATAAATGTTTTATCCCCATAACCTGTGATATTTTTTCTCTCCAGAAAGGCATCCAGGCCTCTCTTGAACATGTACATAGAGTCCGCCATAACAACCTCCTGCGGCAGAGAGTTCCATAGTCTCACTGCTCTTACAGTAAAGAACCCTTGTCTATGTTGATGGTAAAATCGCCTCTCCTCTAGGCGTAGAGGATGCCCCCTTGTCCTGGTCACAGGCCGAGGTATAAAAAGATCTTTGGTGAGATCCTTGTACTGTCTGTTCAGGTATTTGTACATTGTAATGAGGTCTCCCCTCAGTCGTCTTTTTTCTAAACTGAATAATCCCAAATTTTTTAATCTGCCAGTGTATTCTAGTTCCCCCATTCCCCTAATAATCCTGGTCGCTCTCCTCTGCACCCGTTCCAGCTCTACTATATCCTTTTTATACACTGGTGCCCAAAACTGTACACAATATTCCATGTGTGGTCTGACCAGGGATTTGTATAAGGGCAAAACTATGTCTTTATCATGAGAATCTATTCCTCTCTTGATACATCCCATTATTTTATTTGCTTTAGCAGCAGCCGCCTGGCTCTGGTCACTAAAATTAAGTTTACCATCCACCAATACCCCCAAGTCCTTTTCAGCTTCAGTTTTACTAAGTTATTGACCGTTTAGAACATAATTATACTTTTTATTTCCATGGCCCTAGTGCATAACTTTACATTTATCTACATTAAACCTCATCAACCATTTCTCTGCCCATCCCTCAAGCTCCCACAAATCCCTCTGTAATGCTAAACTATCGACCTCAGTATTTATTACTTTACACAGCTTAGTATCATCTGCAAATATTGAAGCTTGATGTTGTGTGCATGACTTTCTCAGTAAAGAGGCGATTATGGCAAAAGCAAGTGCAACAAGAGACTTTAACTTTGTGCAATTGTTCCAAGACCTCTCCCTGCATTCCACTCCAAAAAAGGAGACACCTGTGCCCCCCCTTGACAGTTCTGCATGAACACCAGATACCTTTTCGGTGGGACTATCCTTTCGCCCTTACAGCAAGGCCAGATGGCCACTCAGTTAGCCTACAAGCACATGCAGAGTTGAAACACTTCTGCAAGGAACTAGACATACAGATCCCGCAATTGTGGGACTGGGAGATAGGTCTCCCCCCTTTCTCGGCTCCACCGGCATGGTAACCTGTCCGGACAACAAAGCGGCGCCCTCCATCGGTTAGATCGACACCTGGGCGGTCTCCAGTCTCAACACTGGAGACGGTATACTTAGGAAACTGCAGCCAATGACCCCAGCTGCCTTGATATTAAGGGGGGACTTCAATATGGTCTTCTCAGCAAAAACGGACAGACTATCCTTATCCCTAGCACCCAAGAATGTATATAGCCAGGGAATTTTGTAAGCTAATCAGGATGCACTCTTTATATGACTTATGGAGGCTAGACAACCCGGGGGACCGTTCTTTCTCTTTCTACTCACACCCACTTAGTTGCCATACGCGCATAGATGGGAATATAATAGCGTTGTGCCTTCTCAGTTCAGCAGACTTAGGCAATATCTCTTGGTCTGATCACGCTCCTGTATCAGTTACCCTCTCCCGTACCATTTTGCCTACAAAGCTGTGCAGATGGAGACTGAACGAATCCCTGATCAAAGACCCTGCACTCCGTGAACATATACGGTCTGCATTGCACACTTTCTACGTAACAAAAGTCATTTACTTTCCTCTAAGATGGTACTATGGGTCCTTCATGTTTGCTGCCTTGGAAACATACAGCATATCGTAAAGCGTATGACCGTTAGGAACCTTACCAACTCCCCCACAGCAATGGTTAGTTTTCCTCACGCTATGTCCGATCCCCCTCCTATTCTAAACTGTACCTGACAGGGCTGTCCCCTCTCATATTTGTCTTGTGTATTGAGCCTCTGGCGGCCAAAATTAGGCTACATTCAAATATTAAAGGATTACAGGTAAAACAAAGAATTTAAAATATCATTATTTGCAGATGATATTCTGCTTACTCTTTGGTCCCCCCATACCTCCCATCCAATCCTACACACAGTATTGAGGGAATATGGGCCCTATGCAGGATATAAAGTAAATACCTCAAAAACAGGGGCCCTTCCTTAAATATTCCGGCTGGTGAGTTGATATTACTGCAACAGAATTTTAGCTACCAGTAGAGGATGACTTCTATTAAATACCTAGGGATGTAATTGGCAGATTCATACTCCTCCCTTTATGGAGCTAATTACCCCGCCTTGTTTAAAGAATTGAAGGCGATGTTGACTAGGTGGCAGGATCATATAGCTCTGCTTGCTCGGGTGGCAGCAACTAAAATGTCCTGGCTTCCAAAACTATTGTATTACTTTCAGAGGAAAAGTCTGGAAGTACCACAGATGGAGCTTAAAGCCCTACAGGGAACTGTTTTTTTTACTTTATATGGGATAATAAAAGGCACAGAATGCCAAAGTCCGTTTTGCTCACCCCCAAGGCTCGGGGATGCCTATCAGTACCTGATATTGTCCATTACGACGGGGCTATTCAATTGAGATATTTGCCATACGGGGTGGCCCCAGCAGCCTACACTAAGTGGGTTGAAATTGAGAAGGTGCGTCTGGCACCCCAATTCCTACCTATGGGGCCCTAACCCATCTTCCCCCTCACGACCTATATGACACCCCATGGAGTTTACGCTATTGGTATGGCTGGCATGTAAAAAAAACATAATCTAACCTCCAAAAGCCCGCCGCTGGTTTCAGTCCTCTGTAACCCAGATACATCTGACAGTTTAATGGTGACCATGCTTCGTGTGTGGTCCAAAGCAGGATTGTTTCATCTGGCGGATATGGTGGACCCATTTACATTGGAACTAAGGCAGTTTGACTATTTAGTAGATATCACACTGTCTGACAAGCCTCTTGACCTCAACAGTCCCCATTCAGGATCCACGCCAAAAGTCTCAAGCTCTGCGGGTCTGGATGACATATTGTCCCCGATGAAGAAGGTCCTTCTGACATGGAAGTAACATTGGTTCTGCTATTGCTAAACTTTTTAGTGTTGCAAACCAATTCTTCTTGGGCCAAAAGGGAACTATTACAATCACTTTTGCTCTGTCCGTGATAATCTTTTGTATCATCTTGGGGATTAAAGGCATTGGAGGAAAAGCATACATTAAGGGTGGCTCCCATCTGTGGTTGAACGCATCCTTCTGACAGATTGAAACATCCCTTTGTAGCGAGAAGAAAAGACCTGTTTTGGTGGTCTCTCTGGTAGCAAAGAGGTCTAACGCTGGAACTCCCCATCTTTGTGTTATCTGGCCATACACTTCTTGGTTTAGAGACCATTCGTGACGGTCTATCAACCTCCGACTCAGGAAGTCTGCTATTCCATTCTGACTACCTTTTAAATGTACAGCTGTTAGGGATAAAAGATTGTTCTCTGCCCAGGTGAAAATTTTCCTTGATATATGCATTAGGTCTTGACTCCTGGTGCCCCCTTGATGGCGGAGAAAAGCTACTGTCGTCACATTGTCTGAGCAGATTTTGATATGAGTTTTCCAGATGTTGAGAAACCCCCTTCAGTACTTCCCAGACCGCCTTCAATTCTCGATAGTTTGAAGACCGCTTCTGAGTCGTCAATGGCCATTGCCCTTGAAGGTATCTCCCTTCCAGATATGCTCCCCATCCTGACAGGCTTGCATCTGTCTGAATGACCTTCACTGGCCAAGGAAACCAGTAAACTCCCTTTTTTAGATGTTTTTCTTCCGTCCACCATACTAGGGATGACTTTATGGATGGAGGTAGCGGGATCTTTTGATCCAGGTGTAAGGGATCCTTGTCCCAGTAAGACAGAATCCAACTTTGAAAGGTCCTCGTATGACTCTGGCACCACTGGACTGCTCCTATGCAGGCGGTTAGATGCCCCAACACTTTCATTGCCTCTCTTATTGTGCAATACTGACATTGTAGGAATAATAACATTTTTTGAATCATGAGGCTCCTTTTCTCCTCTGGTAGGAAAGACATCTGGAGACTTGAGTTCAGTTGTGTACCTAGAAAGACAGTCACTCTGTTGGGAGTCAGATTGGATTACTCCCAGTTGATGATCCATCCCAGTTGTTGTAGGGTTGAAATAGTCAGATTCCTGTGTAAGATCAATTCTTCTTCTGTGGCCCCAATTATTAACAGGTCATCCAGATATGGAATGATCTTGACGTTTTTCATTCTCAAATGGGCTATTATCTCTATTACGATTTTTTGAGAAGGTCCTTGGGGCTGATGAGACCCCGAACGGTAAAGCCCTGTATTGGAACCTGAATATTTCGTTTGTTGGAGAGAGAATCGCAAACCTGAGGTATTTTTGGGATTGCAGGCAAATGGGTACATGGTAATAGGCATCTTTCAGATCTATGGTACATAGGAATCCATGACAAGGGATGAGATTCGTGGCTGAACTGATCTTTTCCAATTTGAATTTCCTTTAAAGGATGAACCTGTTTAGCGACTTTAGATTGAAGATAAGTCGGAAGGAGCCATTGGTTTTTTTTTTTTTAAATCAGAAATAGAGGGCAGTAATGTCCGGTCAATGCTGTATTCCTTGGTACCGGCACCACAACCCCCCATATCTTGCAGTTTAATGACCTCCTGCCATAACTGAAGAGAAAGGGACTGATTTTGTATATTCGTCACTTCTTGGGAGGAAGGGCTGTTAGCTCCAACTCGTAGCCATTCTCCAAGAGATTCAGAACCCAGGCATTCAATGTTATTTGTGCCCACTGTTGGTAGAATCCTAGGAGTCTTCCCCCCACTCTGGTGTCATTGCTTCCTGAGCGGTTGAGTTGTATTGCTGGAGCTGAGGAGAAATCCTCTTCCTTTTCCTCCCTTGGAAGAGCTCCATCTTCCTTGTTTGCCTTTTCCTTTATAAGGAAATTTCCTTTCTCTTGGGTCACGAAAGGGTTGTTTCTTTGGAATAGCCTTTGTTTCTGGAAATCCTTCTTTCCTGTCTGCAGCCTTTTCTAGAATGGCATCTACACTCACGGGCCACTTTATTAGGTACACCATGCTAGCAACGGGTTGGACCCCTTTTTGCCTTCAGAACTGCCTCAATTCTTCGTGGCATAGTTTCAACAAGGTGCTGGAAGCATTCCTCAGAGATTTTGGTCCATATTGACATGATGGCATCACACAGTTGCCGCAGATTTGTCGGCTGCACATCCATGATGCGAATCTCCCGTTCCACCACATCCCAAAGATGCTCTATTGGATTGAGATCTGGTGACTGTGGAGGCCATTTGAGTACAGTGAACTCATTGTCATGTTCAAGAAACCAGTCTGAGATGATTCCAGCTTTATGACATGGCGCATTATCCTGCTGAAAGTAGCCATCACATGTTGGGTACATTGTGGTCATAAAGGGATGGACATGGTCAGCAACAATACTCAGGTAGGCTGTGGCGTTGCAACGAAGCTCAATTGGCACCAAGGGGCCCAAAGAGCTCCAAGAAAATATTCCCCACACCATGACACCACCACCAGCAGCCTGAACCGTTGATACAATGCAGGATGGATCCATGCTTTCATGTTGTTGACGCCAAATTCTGACCCTACCATCCGAATGTCGCAGCAGAAATTGAGACTCATCAGACCAGGCAACGTTTTTCCAATCTTCTACTGTCCAATTTCGATGAGCTTGTGCAAATTGTAGCCTCAGTTTCCTGTTCTTAACTGAAAGGAGTGGCACCCGGTGTGGTCTTCTGCTGCTGTAGCCCATCTGCCTCAAAGTTCGACGTACTGTGCGTTCAGAGATGCTCTTCTGCCTACCTTTGTTGTAACGGGTGGCGATTTGAGTCACTGTTGCCTTTATCAGCTCGAACCAGTCTGCCCATTCTCCTCTGACCTCAACAAGGCATTTCCGCCCACAGAACTGCCACTCACTGGATGTTTTTTCTTTTTCGGACCACTCTCTGTAAACCCTAGAGATGGTTGTGCGTGAAAATCCCAGTAGATCAGCAGTTTCTGAAATACTCAGACCAGCCCTCCTGGCACCAACAACCATGCCACGTTCAAAGGCACTCAAATCCCCTTTCTTCCCCATACTGATGCTCGGTTTGAACTGCAGGAGATTGTCTTGACCATGTCTACATGCCTAAATGCACTGAGTTGCCGCCATGTGATTGGCTGATTAGAAATTAAGTGTTAACGAGCAGTTGGACAGGTGTACCTAATAAAGTTCCGGTCCGAAAACGTATTCTCCCTGGAATGGAATGCCACACAATTTGGAACGAAAGTCCCCACTCCACTGCCTCAGCCACAACGTACGTCTGGTTGAATTTGAAAGAGCGCCCTCTTTAGCGCTATACCTTAATCCTTCTGCGTCGGCTATAAACGCTGTTGCAGATTTTAAAGTTGGTATCATATCTAAGAGGACTTCTCTTGGGATTCCACTCCTAATATGGTTTTCCAATTCCGACAACCAGAAGAACATTGTACGGGCTACTGATGTTGTTGCTATATTGGCTTTAAAGTTCAACATACTTGACTCCCAGGTCTTCTTTGCAATCTTTGTCACCTGTATGTCTACCTTAGGCGGGTTATCCCATAGGCGAGAATCCTGTTCATCAAACATTAATCTGTTTTTGAATTCTCGAGATACCGAGATTCTAATTTCTGGTTCCCTCCATTCTTCTAAGATTAGCTGTTTTAGGGTTTCGTTAACAGGAAATACCCTCTTTCTTTATGCTTTTAGAATGCCAAAAAGCTCTTCCTGTACCGACTTAGATTCTTCAATGTCCTCAATTTTAAAGGGAACCCGTCACCACTATTTTCACAAATACAGCTAGTGACAGGTTCCTATAGAGCTCTAATAACTATCTGACACCCTGCTTGTAGCTAAGAATTATGCCCCTGAGATTCCCATATATTCAACTTTATAGTTTTATCTGGTAACTAAGCATGGCTACATGTAGTCCAGGTGGGCGTGGCCTCCTCGGGCTGAATCCAGCAGCTCCTCCCCATGCCTATCTCTGTATGCTGCTATAATGTCATGTGACCAGGGTGACATCATCGCAGGTCCTATAGCTTTTGTAGCATTAGGAACTGTACACTAAGCATATATGTCATGAAATCACAGCATGTTTTATCACATGAAATCACAGCAGCCTGCATGGAGAGGGGTAGAAGTCCATGGAGGCTGCTGTGATGGTTTTATGTGGTCATATATGTACATGGGGTATAGTTTTCATATTAAGTAGCTCAAGGACCTTTGATGATGTCACCCTGGTCACATGACATTAGGCCACGCCCCCATGGACTCGCTCCAAAGCTGCATAGTTACCAGGCAAGATTATAACTCTGATTTTATGGGGATCTGAGGGGAACAATTTTTAGCTAAAAGCAGGGTGTCAGATAGATACTAGAGCTCTATAGGAACCTGCCACTACCAGTATTTGTGAAAATAGTGGTGACGGGTTCCCTTTAAACATACTCGTACAGCTTTTAGAAGAGCGTCCAAATAGTCAGACATAAACATATATTTGGACTCCATTTTGGATGCTGAGGAAGAGGGAGGTGGTTCTATTTCAAATAGCTCCATATTTGATGTGGAAGCTTGTTCTACCTCAGATTGCGAATCTGATAGAGATTCTACCACGTTGGGTCTCTTGTAAGGTGGCTGTAATTGTGGCATTAATGCAGAAATGGATGAAGACACTTATGGATAAAATGAGGGGATTCATAAAGAGTGAAATTCAGACGTCAATGACGTTCTTTCTTCTCGCATAAACCCATCAATACATTCTTTACAGATTGTTTTTTTGTAATTTGGTGGTAGTTTATTGTAACACATATTACATCTTTTAGAGAATGCTTTCTTCCTCTCCATCTCTTTAGTTTTTTCCTTTTCCTTAGGATCCTGCCAAAGAGATGGAGATCAGGAATTTACAGAAACTCTCAGTAAAGGAGGATAATCCCCCTGTCCCACCAGATACCCTTGAAAACCACTCACAGGAGTTATAGGCGGGGGTTCTGGCAGTGTTACATCCATAATCAGGGATTCCATGCCTTCAATCTAAACATGCATTTAGATAATATAAACCATAACATGTACTACAAGAAGACAATTCCTGACCTTAATTGACACAGAATTAATAAGCCGTACCTGCATGACAGAATAAGGCATTTAGACATTATACAGCAACATTAAAGGCATAGACTTGAACAAGTTACCTTACACCCACTGGTTTAGGAGTGGCACGACCGAGTCACCGCTGATGCAATCCTTTAGACCCCAGAGCAGCGTGCAGCTCGATTAGCGCTGGCGTCACGAGTAGATCCTGTAGACATCAGATCAGCGTGCGCCATTTTTAAAATTTTGGCGCCCCGCTACGTCACTTCCGGTACGATGCGGCCCACCAGAAGTAGTCACCAAGCTCCAGACATGCGGCCGGGAGCACCAAGATGGCGGCGTCGGGTGTCTTTGGCTTTCCGGAGCCGCAGGCAGAGCCGGCTGGAGACTTCATGGGACCAGGAAGAGGAGGCACGCCACTGATCGCGATCCCAGTCTCCTCGGATAAAGGTAAGAACCTGTCTCCTTTAATGCAAACTCCCCCATACAGTCCCACATGGTGGAGACCGGAGGAGTACTCTCCACTCCCTGCCCGTGGGACAGGAAGCCACTGGTATGTGGATGCAGGGGGGGGGGGGGGGGTGTTTAACCTCTCCGCTTCCTGTCCCTGCAGGGTCAAGGGTCATCCTCCATGTGGGGCCGTCATGGGGGACGCTAGGGGAAAATACGGTATATAGTTTCTTATTTTGTACAGTGGGTATTGTAGCGATAGTCTAATTGGAGAATTGCCGGAAATCGATTACATGCTATAATAGCTACATTTAGCTTAACTAAATGATGCATACTTGTAGTATGCTGCAATATTATGATGTCCTTTGAGTTGGACGTCTTAACTTGAATGTCCAGCTAGATGTTGTATAGTATTCTGTGTATCATAAGAGTGGCTCAAAATTTGAATCTACAAATATTGCATGCATTTCCCGCTGTATTGTATTATGTTTGAAAAACTCTTCAATAAAAATTCACAGTTAAAAAAAAATTGCAAAAAATGTTAAAAAAAAGTTTCATTTATTAATATTGCACTATTTTTAAATAAGCATTCCCTGATCAGAATAGGTTAATTAGGCAATTATTTCCATCAATGTACATAAACTACATTTAATTATATACAACCTTTAGAAAAATATATAGACATTTAATATCATTTCAAATCGAAGAAGTCCTATGCCACATTGCTGGCTGCAAATGCTTTATGTTAAATCTCATGTTCCTGGGCAAAATCTTCATCTTTCATGTAAATCTCAATGTCAAAATCACATGATCAACAAAGTAATAAATAATAAAGCATTGAAACAATGCCTGAAGTACAGCATCCCAAAGGCACAGTGGTTACCATGAGAGTACAAAACTTTTTCATCTATGGTCTTTGGCAAATTAGAGGAGTACTGGAGGGCTGATCCGCTTCCATGTTTGCTGGAGGCTCTTCACTCTGCAACCCAAGAATAATGAATGCTATATGAACTATTATCAGTTATATGGTGTATGCACTGCAGAAACTTTTCATTTAAATCAAAAACTATTTTTAAACAAATCTTACAATGTCAGTGTAAGAGTGTTATAGAAGTCTATGACAATTGTAGTATAAACTACATCCTACATAATAACAATAGGCTATACCATGAAGACACCTCGAAAGCCACCCCTACCAAACCCATTGGTCTGACTTGTATCCCTCATACAGTAAGTGCTCAATACAACTGATATACTGTATATACTCGAGTATAAGCCGACCCGAGTATAAGTCGAGGCCCCTAATTTTACCACCAAAAACTGGGAAAACCTATTGACTCGAGTATAAGCCGAGGGTGGGAAATGCATTGGTCACAGACCCCCCAAGTATACAGCCAACCAGCCCCCTATATTATACAGCCTGCCCCGTGTAGTATACAGCCCAGCCCAGACGGCCCCCAGGTAGTATACAGCCTGCCCCCAGGTAGTATACAGCCTGCCCCCAGGTAGTATACAGCCTGCCCCCAGGTAGTATACAGCCTGCCCCCAGGTAGTATACAGCCTGCCCCCAGGTAGTATACAGCCCAGCCCAGTCTGCCCCCAGTAGTATACAGCCCAGCCCAGTCTGCCCCCAGTAGTATACAGCCTGCCCCGTGTAGTATACAGCCTGCCCCGTGTAGTATACAGCCACCCCAGCATAAAAAAAATAAATAAACTTATATACTCACCCTCCTGTGGCCCCGATGTGCAGCGCTGCTCCCCCGATGTCCGCGCCGCTTGTCTTCAGGCTTCTGCGCCTGTCTTCCTTCTTCTGCGGGGCGCCGCCATTGCTCTCTCCCGGGCCGGCGCCTAGTATGACGCGCCGCTGCTGACGTCATGCTAGGCCCCGCCCGGGGGAAAAACAATGGCGGCGCCCTGCAGAAGACGGGCGTGGATGCCTGAAGACGAGCCGCGCGGACATCGGGGGAGCAGCGCTGCGCATCGGGGCCACCGGAGGGTGAGTATCTACAATTGCACTACTCATGCCTAGCTGCAGAAACCTGGTTCAAAACTACAGTGTCCAGAGCCATCTTCTTCCAGCTCCATACATTGTGGGTCTAATTTATTAATAGCATCTATAAATTTAGAGTTCTTAATTATTGTAGACATTATTAAAAATGATCCTTCTCCGGCTGTGTCAACTTAATAATTTTTAGCCCACAAAAAAATAAATCACAAATAACTTAATAGTAGGAGTGCAGGGCAAAATACAGGGGCATAAGTATAGACAAGTTCAGTCTATTTGCTTCAGACAAATAAAATGCCTTTTGCTACATTTAGCAAAAAAAAACATTTATGCCATTACCAAGAAACTTTTCCCCCAGAAAAATGAAGCAACCAAGTCAACAAACATGAGGTGCAAGGTTTGACTGAATTTTATTTTGGTTTGGTAAAGTTGCTCCAATATTACTGTGAAGTTGGTTAAGGATTACCATATATACTCTAATATAAGCCGATAACCCTAATTTTAACACAAAAAAATGGAAACACCTATTGACTCGGGTATAAGCAGAGGATGGGAAATTCATAGGTCAGTATATAGCCTGCCAGCCCCTGCCCCCCCCCCATATTTTTTGTGCTGTAAACTCGGCGTATACTCGAGTATATATGGTAATAAAATATGTTGACTAAAAAGTTGAAATGCAGGCCTTACCCTGTGTTTCAGGTAGGAGAGGTAGGTGTCCCAGCCAACTGTGATTACATTAATATAAATGACACGATACTTAGGCGACAGGAAATAAAAGTTGATCATCTGTGCAGCAGGCCACACAGTCCAGTCAGCCTAAAAGACAAAGAATGTATTTAGTCACTGTTACACCATAATAAACCAACACATGAAAAGGAATACTGCATGAGACTTCACCTTATAAAACTCCCAGAACTTGTCTTTAAACTCGCCCCAACTGTCCTCCAAACTCTGTCCTTCCATTAAGCCCATACCTGCACACAAACAACAGATGCATATGTTACTGAAAAGTAGAGGTCCACATTCTGGGACTAATCAAGGTATAGCACATCTCCTAAATGCATATTTGCACAACTTCCTACAACATTATATAATAGTTAACACATCAATGCACTAAATATAGACATCAGTGGCAGTTGTACCAGCATTTATGGGTTCCCGATGTTACAAAACCCCTGTATTTTCTGGATAAATTTAAAGTTTCATAGCTTCAGTTTGACTGTATTAAAGAATGGAGACTTTGTGGTATTTTCATGGGGGTGTGAAGTTCTACTCAAAAATATAGCTAAAGCCCATTTTTCAGACTATACTTTGGTCACAGACAGCAGCCACAAAGCACAACATAGATTTCTGCTGTGTTTTTTTCTATTTGAACACTTAGGGCTGGTTAAAGGATTTTTTTTATTCCCTTTTGTGTGAGCCAAAAGTCATCTCTGGTCAGACCACACATGGAATATTGTGTACAGTTTTGGGCACCAGTGTATAAAAAAAGGATATAGTAGAGCTGGAACGGGTGCAGAGGAGAGCAACCAGGATTATTAGGAGAATGGGGGGATTAGAATACAATGACAGATTACAAAATTTGGGATTATTCAGTTTAGAAAAAAGACGACTGAGGGGAGACCTCATTACAATGTACAAATACCTGAACGGACAGTACAAGGATCTCTCCAAAGATCTTTTTATACCTAGGCCTGTGACCAGGACAAGGGGGCATCCTCTACGCCTAGAGGAGAGGCGATTTTACCATCAACATAGACAAAGGTTCTTTACTGTAAGAGCAGTGAGACTATGGAACTCTCTGCCGCAGGAGGTTGTTATGGCAGACTCTGTGTACATGTTCAAAAGAGGCCTGGATGCCTTTCTGGAGAGCAAAAATATCACGGGTTATGGGGATAAAACATTTATTTAATTCTTAAAGGTTGGACTTGATGGACTTGTGTCTCCTTCCAGCCTTATATACTATGATACTATGATCTCCAAAGTCCACTCTGTGCTATAAACCAGCTGAGGAAACTGAGTACCACTGCAAGTTTGGAATAGGCTACTTGTTATTTATTGCTTAGAGAGATATTACAACCCATCTGTCAGTGGCTTGCTTGTGGCCATTGAGCCAAAGGTCAATTGTGAACAACAAATGTCAACATCCGTTTCCCTCTGAATCCGTTTTTCACTGATTCTCTTGAACTATATTCAGAGTGCTCAATGAACAACAGTTTAAAATGGGACATGCCTTACTACTTAAAGGGGACAGGGACATAGTCTGTAAAATTGCAGCCATAGGAACTGATCTATTAAGAAGTATTGCACCAAATTCATTCATGTGCCATACGTTAAAACTGTGACCCAGTTTTCTATCAAGAAGTTCATAAAGCTGCTAATAATATACTGAACAAAGCTGTCTTATTATTACAAATAATATATTCTTCCTTTATTAAAAATACTCCTAAGAAATACCAAGATAAGCATTTTTTAAAGTTATTGTGATCTTTTTAGTGATACCTCTATATATGCAGAATTAACCCCTTAACGACTTGGCCTTTTTTAGTTTTTTCACTTCCATTTTTCACTCACCAACTTAAAAAAAATCTATAACTTTTTTATTTTTCCACATAAAGAGCTGTGTTATGGCTTATTTTCTGCGTAACAAATTGCACTTCATAGTGACGGTATTTAATATTCCATGGCGTGTACTGGGAAGCGGTAAAAAAATTCCAAATGCAGTGAAAATGGTGAAAAAACACATTTGCGACACTTTCTTGTGGGCTTGGATTTTACAGCTTTCACTCTGCGTCCCAAATGACATGTCTACTTTATTCTTTGGGTCGGTACGATCACGTGGATACCAAATTTGTATAGGTTTTATTATGTTTTCATACATTTAAAAAAAATTAAAACCTGTACAAAATATATATTTTTTTATTTTGCCATCTTCTGGCGCCAATAACTTTTTCATACTTTGGTGTACGGAGCTGTGGGTAGTGTCATTTTTTGCGAATTTTGATGGGGTTTTCATTGCTATAATTTTTTGGACTGTGCGACCTTTTGAACACTTTTTATGAATTTTTTTATATTTTTCAAAATGGCAAAAAAATGCCATTTTCGAATTTGGACGCTATTTTCCGTTACCGGGTTAAACGCAGTGAAAAACTGTTATTATATTTTGATAGATCGGGCATTTTCGGACGCGGCGATACCTAATGTGTTTATGATTTTTATATTTATATCAGTACTAGGGAAAGGGGGGTGATTTGATTTTTTAGGTTTTTTTATCGTAATTTTTTTTTTTAACTTTATTTATTTTTACTTTTACTATTTTTCAGACTCCCTAGGGTACTCTAACCCTAGGTAGTCTGATTCATCCTATCATATACTGCCATACTACTGTATGGCAGTATATGTGGATTTTACTCCCCATTCATTACAATGTGCAGTTAGCATGGGTTAAAACGAAGTAGCCTCGGGTATTCGGAACACCCGAGGCTACCATGGCGACGGATCGCTGCTCCCCGTGAAGTCATCGGGGAGCGATGATCCGCGACAAGATGGCGGCGCCCATGCGGCCCCATCTCTTTGAAGCCGCCGGCACCATTGCCGGCGGCGATCAAGGTGAAAACACCCGCGATTGGTGCTAGCACCGATCGCGGGTGTTACCGGTAAGCCTTTGCTGCAACATGCAGCAAAGACTTACCGGCTATGGAGAGGGCTCGGCCCGCGAGCCCTCTCCATGCACCGGGACCCGGCGTTAAGGATACCCAGGATAAAAATTATATGTCACTTAAACTATAAAGACCAAAAAACAAATTACTAAAAGATCATTCCAATGCATCTAAAAATAGTACAAAAAAAATTCTTACCCAAGAAGTACCAAACTCCCAGAAAGGGGGAAGCCATCAGTTGGTCAATAAAAACTTTTCGCAAAACAATTTTAATTCCTCGCCCAGGAAAAGCCCTATCCAGCCATGAATACCAGAAATGCATCATGGGGCCCATTGAGCACCCTATGGCAAACATACGACCTGCCAGGAAAATCAGATTAAAGGATATGTTTCAATGAAATATACAAGCATAAATTACAGCAATCTAAATATACAAGTTGTAAACAGACAGGAACTACTTAAATACTTTGTATACCAAGTACCGTACTGAACATAATACACAGACACACACAAAGATATGTCTATCTCTATCTACCCTTCCATCCTTCCTTCCTAGGGCTTCCTAAACTTCACTCTCTCCCAACCTATTCAATTTAATTGTATTGATTTGGATGGCTTCTTAAACCCTTAACGACCTGGCCCTATTTTGTTTTTTCATTTCCATTTTTCACTCCCCACCTTCAAAGATCTATAACTTTTTTATTTTTACATGTAACATGTGCATTTTTATATGTACAAATTGCACTTCATAGTGATGGTATTGAATATTCCATGCCGTGTACTGAGAAGGGGGAAAAAAATGGTGAAAAAACACATTTGTGTTGTTTTCTTGTGGGCTTGTATTTTACAGCTTTCACTGTGCGCCCCAAATAACATGTCTATTTTATTCTTTGGGTTGGTGCGATCACAGGGATACCAAATTTGTATAGGATTTATGCTTTCATACATTTAAAAAAAAATAAAACCTCCTGTACGAATTTTTTTTTTATATCTTCTGGCACTAATAACTTTTTCATACTTCGGTGTACGGAGCTGTGGTGTCATTCTGTGTGACTTTTGATGATGTTTTGAATGCTATCATTTTTAAGACTAAGACCTTTAGATCATTTTTATTGAATTTTTAATATTTTTTAAAATGGCAAAAAATGCCATTTTCAACTTCGGGCACTATTTTTCGTTACGGGGTTAAACACAGTGAAAAAAAGGTATTATATTTTGATAGATCAGGCATTTTCAGACGCGGCAATACATAATATTTTTAAGATTTTAACAGTTTATTTGAATTTTTATGTTTTTTTATAATTTTTTTTTATTTTTTACATTTCTTTTTTTACCATTTATCAGACTCACTAGGGTACTTTAACCCTAGGTTGTCTGATCGATCCTACCATATACCCATGCGCCGCCATCTTTTTGCCGGTGGCTATCGCGGGGATAACACTCTGATGGCATAAAATCATAGACCATGACATTAAAATGGCAGCTAAAGACTAAAGGTGGTCCCCGACTTAAGAACACCCGACCCCTAGTTACAGACAGCCTACTTGATATTTGTAATTTACTGTACTTTAGTCCCAGGCTACAATGATTAGCTGTAAGAGCTATCATAGATGTCTGCAATTAAGATTTATTGTTAATCCTGGTTCCTATGACAACCCAAGTTTTAACCCCTTACTGACGCGGTCTGCAGTAGTACGGTGCACGGAGAGGGCTCACGGGCTAAATCCTTCTCCATAGCCGGTAAGTCTTTGCTGCATATGGCGATCCGTCGCCATGACAGTGTCCGGTTTTCCGAAAACTCGAGGCTGTCTTGTTTTAACGCTTTCATTACAATGTACTATGAGCACGTTGTAATGAATGAGGAGGGAAGTCCCCATATACTGCCATACTCTAGTTAAATACCATCACTATGAAATGCAATTTGTTACACAGAAAACAAGCCATAACATGGAATGGAAGTGAAAAAACTAAAAAGGGCCAGGTCGTTAAGGGGTTAAAATCCAATTGCCAGAGAGACCAAATTAATTTTGGCTGTGGTTACAATTATACAGCGCTGGCTTGCATACAAATTCAACTTAACAAACCTAAAGAAGCCTATCTTGTATGTAGCCCGGGGACATCCTATATTTAATTACTAGCTGCTGTGATATCAGACCATTCACTGCACACAAGAGGAGAATCAGCGCCATAACTTTTTTTGCCCCCATTAGAATAATAATAAGGATCATCTATAAGACATTAGAGAAATATTGCAGTCTATTAGTCTTTAAAAATTGTAAAAAAAAAAAAAGAACTTGGGGTGAGAAATTTCCCATTTCCACCAGCAGGTTCTGTCTGTGACCAGTGTTTCTCCTCTCTCCATAAACGTCTATTAAATTAGATACTTCCAAGTTTAATTTGTCTTCCTCTATTAAAAGGAGTGCTATTCAATCAAAATCAGGCATGATAAACCAGTGATCCTTACTCACAAGATCCATGCACTGTGTCTGTGGTAATCTTCTTATATTTGTTAGAAAATATAAGATTAACTTCTTATATTTTGTATACAACTCTCAAAAATTGTATTAATGAAACTTAGGGGCTCTGGGGCATTACTGGAGCACTTCTGTGCAGCAGATTCACAGGCTATTAAAGGGCATCTACCACCAGGGTGAAGGACTGAATGCAAATGAGACCTTCAGACTCATTTGCATACAGTCTTTCATCCTGGTGGTAGAGGTCCTTTAAATGAGCAGAAAATGTCTCACCTCCGCACTCTCCCTCCACCTGTGTAATCTTTTGTAGCTGCAGCAGGACGATAAAGGGGGGGAGGGAGGGGGGGATGATGATAGATCTGCTTTGGTCAAAGGAAATCTACCACTAGGATGAAGAATTGTAAACCAAGTACACTTGCATGCTGGTGTGTGACCCCTCTGGCAGGATCTGCTGCTCTTTAGCACCTCATGTCCTTGTTTCTACAAAAATAAAAGGGGAGGGGGATGTGCTCCTGCACAGTGTAACAGCACGTGAAGCTGCAGCATGGCAGGGCTCTGGTAAAAAATGATTATATATCTATGCATCTAGCTCTCCCTGTTTGTCTCTCCGTCTTTCACTTACTTACTCTTCCTGTCTGTCTCTCAGTTAGGAAACATTCACTCGGCCGTATGGGAGACGTATATATGGCCAACGTATATATGTCAGCTACTGTCACTCACACTCCCCCTGCATGTCTTCCTGTCTCTATCCATCTTACCTCAGACATAAGTGGTCTTATACTCACTGCCTGTAGTAACCAATCAAAGCTCAGATTAATGACCTGTGGCAGAAGCACAGCACAGCTTCCAACTGCCACAGCAGCAGACAATGACTCCTATATGTGGTGGGTAATAAGTGGATTTTGGAAAGTGCAGGGTGAAAATTTCAGCTCCAAACCTAGCCTATGACTTTCCCCCAAGTCACAGGGTGCAGCTGGGCAAAATTTGGTGATTGTAAACACAAAGGTGCAGATGCCTTCAGTGGACACACACACACTCAGCTTTATATATTAGATGTAGTTTGGCCAGATCTGCCTCTACTACCTGTTCGCATCCAGTCTCGCTGTTTACTCGGATCTCTTCTCAGCTCCCGAGCCTGCTGGATGGTATCTCCAATACCCAGCAGTACTCCACAGCTAACTGTGTTAGTAACCAACAAAAACCGTCCTCTAAAGAAAGGCTTCCAGTAGTCCGATACTCGAGCTAGCAGCAATCTACCCTGGGGAAGCATTGTGTCTGAATTGCATCAATTGCTTGACACAGTACCACATGGACCTTGCACGGTTATTTAGGATCGTCACCTGTAAAGAACATGAAAGCTATATGAATAACAGCAAAGAAAAGTATCACACAATATGCACACACCAATTAGATTTAAAACAAACAGTTTTACACATACTTCAGTGGATAAGCACTTTAAGGGAGATATTCCATCAGAAAGAAAGAAAATCTGACCTAAAAGTTTTATAGAATCATTGCACATTATATGTCAACACCTGGCTCATACATGCATGACATAAGGCAATAACAAGTCAGACCCCTTTCATGAGTGAGTTTTGTGCATTGCACACTTTCCCATTGTATTCAATGGGTTTTGTCAGACTTGCATTTCTTTCACGGCATGCTGTACTTTTGCAAGTCATGCACGTGAAAAAAAGCACCAAACAAATCTACAGAGACAGGTCAAAAACGTGTGTCACTCGAAAACGCATTCAACTGCAATACGTTTTTAACCCCTTATCACCGACACTAGTTTTCAGCTCAATGACCAGACTCGATTTTTCAAATCTGACATGTCTCACGATAATTGGTTATAACTTCGGAACGCTTTAACATATCCTGGTGATTTTGAGAATGTTTTCTCGTGACACTTTGTACTTCACGATAGTTATAAAATTTAAGTGATAAGTTTTGCGTTTCGTTCTGAAAAAAAGTGAAAATTTGGCAAAAGTTTGTAAAAATTCTTCATTTTCCAAGTTTGAAATGTTCTGGTTTCCAGACAGGAAGTAAAACTACCCAAAAAGTTTGATAATTAACATTTACAGAATATCTGCTTTATGTTGGGATGATATTTTATGCTTCCGGTCATTTTTCTAGGATGTTATGAGGCGCAGAACTTTAGGTGCGATTTTTCTTATTTTCATGAAAATTGCCATAACTCACATTTTGAGGGACAACTCAGCTTTCAAGTGACTTTGAGAGGCCTAAATAATAGTAAAACCCCATAAATTACCCCACTATAGAAAGTTCACCCCTCAACATATGTAAAACAACTTCTATTAAGTCCATTAACCCTTTAAGTGTTTCACATGGGTTAAAAAATATGGACCTGCGATTTAGAAACTATGGAATTTTTTTGGAAATACATTCATTTAGGCCAAAACTGACATTTTCAGAATAAATTAAATGATGAAATGCACTGCAACGCTTGATGCCCAATTCCTCCCGAGTGTACTGATCCCCATATGTGGTGGTAAACTGCTGTACGGGCGCACGGCCGAGTATAGAATGAATGGAGGAGCCATTCACAGCAGATTTGTATTGTCACATTGTACAACATATAAATTTTTATTTTTTTTGGTAATGCGATCATATGAGGGCTTATTTTTTATGGGATGAGATGCAATGTATAAATAATTTATTTTGGGGGTCTAAAGCTTATTCATGAGATTTTATTAACTATTTCAAGGGGGACACAAACAAAATCATCAATTTTTATTTTGGATTGTTAGCATTTCCCCCCCCCCCCCCGCTCACCGTAACGTAAAAATAATATTTTATCTTTATTCTCTGCTTCACTACGATTACGATGATACCTCATTTATATAGTTTTTCTTATTTTTGCTCAATTTTCCTGAGCAAAACCAATATTGGAGAAAATCGCATTGTTTTTACTATTGACAACTTTTCAGGGCCATAACTTCTGTATTTTTCTGTTGTCAGATCTGGTTGAGAGCTTATTTTTTGCGAAAACAGTTGTTCTTTTCAGTCGTATCATATTAGGTACCGTAACTTTTTTTTATCACTTTTTAGAACATTTTTTGTGATGGTGTTTGATGAAAAATTGTATATTATGGGAAGTTTTTCGAGTTTTTTTTTACGTAGTTCACCGAGCGCGTTCAATATTGATTTAGATTTATTGTACAGATTAATACGGACGCGGTGATACCAAATATGTACGCGTTTTTGTGTTTTATTTACTTTATTTGCATTTTATGTGTTACTGGGGAGATTATGGGACTTTTATTTTATTTATTTAATTATATTATAAAAAGATTTAGTTTTTTTTTTTTTTTACTTTTTTACATTTTCTACTTCTTGGCTTGAATAAGCGATCATCCGATCGCTTATTCAAGCCTTTACACTGCAATACACTTGTATTGCAGTGTATAGTGAAAGTAACTGAGCATGCTGCGCATGCTCAGTTACTTACAGCCGGGTCCTGCCAGGAAGGCAGGACCCGGTGAGAAGAGGAGCCGACAGCCCCGGGTCACTCGTCGGAACCCGGGGCAGCGGCAGGAGGGATCGGATCCCCCGGTAAGCACACCGGGGGGGGTCCGATCCACGGGGGACACACTTGCACGCCGCGGTCATGCTTGACCGCGGCGTGCAAGGGGTTAAACACCCGGGATCGGAGTTTTTCCGATCCCGGGTGTTAGTGCCGGGTCTGGGCTGTGATATCACAGCCCGACACCGGCACCAGCGAGACCCGGTGTCCCGAAAACTTCTTCTGATGCGCCGCCATAGAAAGGCGTCGCATCAGAAGAAGTACCCTTAATGACCGCCCTAAAAACCCGATAGGGCGGTCATTAAGGGGTTAATGGATGGGTTGCTAGGTGATGTGAAAAAACAGCAGGAAGTGGCATGTCAGTACAAAGGAGTGAAAATGATTAAAAACGCATTTGCGATGTTTTCTTGTGGGCTTGGATTATACAGCTTTCACTGTGCACCACAAATGACATGTCTACTTTAATCTTTGAGCCGGTACGATTATGGGGATACCAAATCTGTATAGGTTTTATAATGTTTTCATACATTTACAAAAATTTAAACCTCCTGCACAAAAATATTTTTTTTTATTTTGCCATCTTATGGCGCCAATAACTTTTTCAAACTTCGGTTTACGGAGCTGTGGGTGGTGTAATGTTTTGCGACTTGTAATTGTAATGAAAGGATTAAAACGAGACAGCCTTGGGTGTTCAGAAGACCCAAGGCTGTCATGGCGAGGGATAGCCGCTCTGTGATGACATCATGAGCCCTCTCCATGCACCGGGACCCGACGTGCGCCGTTGGTAAGGGATTAAATAATGTAAAGTTATACTAATTTCCAATATACTTTCTGTATCAATTCCTCACGGTTTTCGAGATCTCTGCTTGCTGTCATTCTATAGAGAGCTTCATTGCTTATTTTCAGTGGACACAAATCTGCCCATGGTCACACAGGTGCACGGCTTGTTATAACACACAGCTCTGATTATTCTCTGTGATACTAATGAGCTGGGCACCTGTGTGACCATGGTCAGATTTCTGTCCACTGGAAGTAACATAGAATAGAATGTAATGTTACTATGTTTCATCATTCAAACAACATTAATTTGCCAAAGTGGGAATACCCCTTTAATCTTATTTTCAGACAATTGTGCACATATGGGCAGTATGCGCTAATACAATCAGTGTCCTGCCTAGGTTATAGAATAATATGTACACAAAATGGTCACAGAAATACTGTATATACTCGAGTATAAGCTAGTACAAGCTAGTTATCACAGGTGTCTACTATCTTGTAATCAGTCAGTGACCTGTATATAGGGCTACAGCACACTCAACGAGGACCAGAGGACACACCTTGATTTATCATGTCCCTTTGCTCACCACCATTTCTGTCCTGGCCAGTTTCAAGAGTTTTATTATTTTTTTTTAATAAACCATGAAGCATGGTTGAAAAGCAATGTCCACTTTTCACTTGTTCATTGTCAAAACAAGTTTATTTTTACTTTTGTCAGATTCAAATCATTTCTGTCACCATTGTGGATTTTTCTTTCATTAAACGAGGTGTAGCAACAATTTTGTCCTCATGTGTACGTAGAGCATTCCCATACATTTTACTAGCTTTTGGCACAAATCAATATACACTGCTTATAAAAAGGGAACATTCTAGATCTAAATGAATAAAATAGTCGCATTGAACTTTGTACAGAAGAAAGTATTCAATGTGCTGACAACAAAATGGGAATCACATTTATTAACCAATAGAGATGAAACTTTGATGAGACTCAGTATTTTGTGTGGCCTCCACGTGCCTGTGTGAACCTTTCTAGAATTCCTTAGGAGACCATCTGCAACCTTATCAGGATCTTGCTGAGGGATTTCCTCCCAGACCTGGACTAAAGCCTCCACCAACTACTGGACAGTCTGTGGCACAATGTGACGTTGGTGGATGGAGCGAGACATGATGTCCCAGGTGTGCTCAGCCAGGCCAGTCCATAGTTTCGATGTCTTCATCTGGCAGGAACTGCCAACACACTCCAGCCATAGCATTGCCCTGCATAAGGAGTAACTTAGTGCTAACCTAAGAGGTCTGAGGATCTCATCTCGGCACCTAATGGCAGTCAGGCTACCTCTGGCGAGCACATGGAGGGCTGTACCGCCCTCCAAAGAAATGGCACTCCACACCATTACTGACCCACTGCCAAACCAGTCATGCTGAAGGATGTTGCAGGCATCAGATCGCTCTCCACTGCATCTCTAGACTCGTCAAGTGTCACATGTACTCAATGTGAACCTGCTTTCATCTGAAGAGCACACTTCTGGTGTACTAGCCTGTCTCCCGGTAGCGCCCCCAGCCTCTGGACACTATGCTACCAGACACAGCAAACCTTCTGGCCTCACATTGATGTGCTATCCTGAGTGGGCTGCACTACCTGAGCCACTTGTGTAGGTTGTAGAGTCCGTCTTATGCTAGCGCGTGTGTCAAAACACCACCAACATTCAAAATTGATCAAAACATCAGCTGGAAAGCATAGATAGTACATCTACTCCATTTACAAAACAGCATGTGAAATTGATTGTCGATTAGTGTTGTTTCCTTAGGCGTTTTTGGTTCGTTTTTAAGCATGCGTTCTCAGTCCATTTTTACAATGCATTTGGCTACTTTGAACCTGTTTGTCTAAACGCACGGAATATGGTAAAAAACGGATGCGTGTTAAAAAGAACTGAAAACGCATGCTTAAAAACGGACCAAAAAACGCCACCTGTGGCATCACCCTATGGGTGCAGTCACACGTTGCAGTTAAAACTGCATCGCTATGAGATTTGAGGTGGTTTTAGGTGCAATTTCCTATTATAACCCCTTAACGACCTGGCCCTTTGTATGGCAGTATGTGGGGATTTTCCACCTCATTCATTAAAATGTGCAAATCGCATTGTAATGAATGGGTTAAAATGAAACAGCCTCGGGTGTTCCGAAAACCTGAAGCTGTCATGCTGACCGATCGCCGCTCCCCGATGACGTCATGAGGAGCAACAGTCACCACCAAGATGGCGCCGCCCATGCTATTACCGATTGCGGGTGTTACTCGTAAGTCTTTGCTGAAAAATGCAGCAAAGACTTACCGGCTATGGAGAGGGCTCAGCCCGTAAGCCCTCTCCATGCACCCGCACCTGATGTGCACCGTACTATTACGATGCGTGTCGGGAAGGGGTCAACAGGTTAAAGACATTTGTGGAACAGGTTTATTCTCCAAAATCAAATTGACCAGTTACTTAACAAACTGCACCTAAAACCACCTCAAAACTAACAGAGATGCAGTTGTAACTGCACCATGTGACTTCACCCCAAGTGGACAGTTTGATTTCACAGAAGTTTGATTTACTTGGGAGTTATATTGTGTTGTTTAAGTGTTCCCTTTATATTTCTAAGTAGTATATAATAGTGCCAAAAGCTAGCTTAGTACTATATAGTTTGTTGGCTGCAGAATGCATCCTCTATTGCATCTTACTAGTTTGAGGGCAGAAGTAGCGCCTAAAGATTTTCTCTTGCTTCACCAGCAATCTCTACTCATGGTCACCTTCAAGGGGAGAAAAAAAAAAAGTTACTAGAGAATATACAGGAACATTTGAAGAGTACTAATAAGTATACTGTAGTGCTACTTATTATTTCAAAGTTGGGGAATATTTATCAAGACTGATGTTTTCTACACAAGTCTCATTCTCGCTCTTCAGCTTTCACTGTGCAGTCCCAATGAGACATCCCCTTTAGGCCGGTGGCACATGTGGCGTTTTTGTTGCTTTTTTTTTTTCATTGCGTTTTTGCATCCTTGAAAACGCATATTTGCATATTGGCTTTTTCAATGGGCTTTGGGTTAAACTCTTTTAACTTAGCGTTTTCTCCCCTGCGTTTGTCTGTATTTTTTGAGGTGTGTTTACGTTGCGTTCATGCACAAACAACAGGGACAAGATCACTAAAATTGTCATTGAAACCTGTACAGTGAGTGCCGTAAAAAAATATACAAATAAATACAAATAAAACAGCTCTGTAAACAAAAATATAAAAATGTTATGCCCATTAATACATGGTGAGGCAAAAGCTAGCAAATTTAATTTACGGTATCACCGTAATCGTGATTTTTATGGTATGGTGAACGTCCGGGAAAAGTAATGCTAAAAACCATATATAAGAATTAATTATTTTATCCTAACCATCACCAAGAAAGAGTTAATAAAATCTGTTTATTAGCGATTGACCTTCCCCCCTCCGTAAATGATGTACTTGAAAAGTCGATCTAATCCACAAAAAAAAAAAAAAAAAAAAAATCCCCCATATGTCCAAATATTTTATAGCCTGTAAAATGTGACAATGCAGATCTGCTCTGGATGGCACTACTTCCCGGCCGTGCGCTCATACAGCAGTTTGGGTATCAAACTTTGAGGAGTTTTTCGTAATTAATGTATTGTCTAAAAAAAAAAAATTAGAGTTTGTAAATTACACTTCCATTTTGTTGAAACAGCTAAAGGGTTAACACACTTCTTAAAGTTGAATTTTCACACATTGAGGGGTGTAGTTTCTAAAATGGCATTACAGCTGTAGTATCTAAAATGGCATTACAGTTTTACTGCTATTAAGGACTCCCAAAGCCATATAAAGCTGAGCAGGTGCCTCTAAAATAAGGGTTTTGATGATTTTCATAAAATTGACAAAAATTGCACCCAAAATTCTGGACCTTCTAACCTAACCTAGAAAAGAGAGAGAGGATGCATTAAAAATTGGGTTATGTTACAGTACATACTTGAGTATATACGAGTTTTTCAGAACAATTTTTGGCTGGCGGGCTGGCTTATACACTCGAGTATATACAGTAGCTTATAAAGTTACCTGGGTTCTATAACTATCTACCTGAAAAGCAGAAAATTTAGAACTTTGAAAATGAATAATTTTTAGAAATATTTGCAAAATTTTCGTTTTTTTCATAACTAAACACAAAAGATATCAAACTACAAAAACTACAATGTGTGACTGTGAGAAAACAATCTCAAAGTACCCTGGATGTGTAAAAGCTTTACAAATGTATAACCTCCTATGACACAGGGCAAATTTAAGAAAATCAGGATAGGTCCTTAATCCCTAAAATGGCTTAGACCTGAAGGGGTTTAAAAAAAAAAAAAAAAAAAAAAAAAAAAAGCAGTGCACAGCAGTACTGGAATACTCTGCCAGTTTATATTCTTACAGTATGTCACTTGCAGATTGCATAACTGTTGCCCCACAAAACAAATTACTTTAGATAAGCACAGCACGTAGCATTATTTCATCTGTGGGTTTAGACACACACATATATATATATATATATATATATATATATATAATTGGTCTTTGGTTGCATCACAATAACTGTTCCATCAATGGCCAGTTCTAATGGCTGAGCTGGAGCCCAGGAGCATCATGGAAGGGGAATGTACCAGTCAACTGGGATTTCTATCATAGACTTTACGTTTACAGAGAGAACTGTATATCAAGAAATCCTGCCAAAAAGCCAACAATGGACGACCTTCCATTTATCCTTATATAGTCCCAGCTCGCTGTGACATTGAGAGACGCTTTAGTATGACATATACAACACTGCAGCTGCTTGCATCAGATCAGGGCCGGCTCCAGGATTCGGTAGGCCCCTGGGCGACAGAGCCTCAGCGGGCCCCTTTGCATTGAATATACAGGCGGTCCCCTACTTAAGGACAACTGACTTACAGACGACCCCTAGCTACAGACGGACCCCTCTGCCCCCTGTGACCTCTGGTGAAGCTCTCTGGATGTTACTATAGTCCCAGACTGTAATGATCAGCTGTAAGGTGTCTGTAATGAAGCTTTATTGATAATCCTTGGTCCCATTACAGCAAAAAATTTTGAAACTACAATTGTCACTGGGGCAAAAACAAAATTGCCTTGAACTACAATTATAAAATATACAGGTTCGACTTACATACAAATTCAACTTAAGAACAAACCTTCGGAACCTATCTTGTACGTAACCCAGGGACTGTCTGTATATAGTCCCTCAGTTTTTTAAATGAATGTGGCCAGTAAATAACAAATAATGAAAATTACTTCCCCTCATGCAGGTCCAAGGCTCTCTCTATCCTCATCACCTATTCTGCTATAAGCTTCAAAGTGCATATTCTGTGCAGCAGGGACGCAGGCGGCGCACGCCAGCCAGCATCCTGCAAAGTGTACAGAGACACTAATACAGTTTATAAAAATGTATACAGTTGTCTAAGTAATGCCCTTTGTTAAAACTGCAGTATTTTATATAGAACACTGAAGTAGAAGTCCAGCTTAGTTTATCTGCTGGCCAGTCAGCTATTCTTTAAAAACAGTATAACCCACAGACTGGCAGCGATGTGTTTTATGACCCTGTTTCTCTGATTTAACCTCTGATCTCCCGCTGTCTTTCCCGGAAGATCTATTACACTGACACTTCTGCAGGACGGCACATGGTAGCGTGGGGTGTTCAGCTCTGCTGCTTGTAAGCTATGCTGCTTTCTGTAGTGCTCCGAGCCCACGCTGTGCCGTAGAGCAGTGCAGCTGAGTGAGTGCTCGGCTGTGGAATTTCACGACCCTGACTGCATGTATTGAAGCTCCAGCAGTACACTGATCTCACCTCACCGATGTTTGCCGGTGAATGAACTCTTTCCCTGAAGTGAGTAGCTGTCGTCCCGGTCCGGCCCTTTCACTGAGCAACCCCCTCGCTCTGCAGGGTCACCTGCCGAGCAGCCCAGTTGAGAAGCGACAGTGAGGAAAGTGCCGTGGGCCCTTCTGGAAGCTGTGGGCCCCGGCACTTGCCCGGGTATGCCGGGTGCTGACACCGGCCCTGCATCAGATCATCTCAACTACCAGTAAATCTGCCACTACTCCCTCCTCCAGCTATCAGGCCAGTCAGTAAGTACTACCGTGTCCTGTCCGACACGGGCGGTAAAGTACTGACTATAGCCGCAGGACTATCACTACTAGAACTCACCTGCCCGATGCCCCCATACTGTACAACTCTGTGAACATGACAAACACGTGACTCGGACGCCGGAAAAGAACGTCAGTGCAGAGGAAGTGAACCGTCTCCTCTCGTGTAATGGGGTCAGGGATTGCAGCACACACTGTTGAGGTTCCGGATTATATGCAGTGTGTGCTCACTAGACGTGTGGAGCTCATCTGCTGTACTGGTGGTGTTCTTGTGAGCCCTTTCTTGGTGTAGGATGGCTTGCACTATGTAATAAAGTACGAGGGTAAACAGTAAAATGGGGATGGATGTTATTTGTATAAATAATTGCATATATGTATTTATAGGCGCAAATACTTTGTACTTTTGCGTTGGATGAAAAGGAAAACAGAGACTTTTTGTACGTTAAGCCATGCCTTTCCTGGTATTCCCACATGAGGTTACCTGTACACTCTGAGGATGTGTGCCGTATTTCCTACAACTAGAAGACGTAGGAGCTAATTTGCGTGTATAGGCTCATGCAAGCAGCTGTGGAGTTCACAGCCCAGTGCATAAACTGACTGTCCCAGACCCAAAACATAGAGCAAGTCGTATTTCTGCTTTATTTTCTTTTTGTCCCCGACATTTTCAATGGTCATCGGGGCCTCAGTAAAGCTCACCCATGAATAACTCACAGGATACAAACAAGAGTCCACAAGTAGCCTTAATGGTCTTTACACTATACAATGCACCTTTTCTTTTAGTAACATTTAAAAATGTCCCCACCCTGTCCAATGCCCCCCTCCTCCTCCTGCATGAAACCTTCCCCATCTCATTGTGGCTCTCTCCTTTGCTCCCCAATTATTGTGATACCCTCATATTTTGCTGCTTCTCTAGTTTCCCCTCTTAACAGGGCCCTTTTGCTACTCCCCCACTATTGCGCCCTCCTTTCTATGCTCCCCCTCCTGTTGTGGCCTCACTCCTACTGTGCCATCTTCTCTGATCCTTTTGTGCCCCCTTTTTCTGCTCCCACTCTTATTGTACACCTTTCTCTTCTCCCCCTCTGGAATGCATTGAAAAACACATACATTTAGCAAATATATTTTAATGTTTGGTTGATTTTGCATTTTTAAAACACGATGCTTGATGTGCGTTCATTGAATAGATCTGTTTCTATTGGTATTAGAACAAATGCAGGGGCTTGTAGTATTTTGGTTCTTGCTTATGCATGTGATTGCATTAATTTCAAAGCGCATACTGCAAACGCAACAATTTAAAAAAAAAAAGCATTGCCCAAACGTATAACATAGAAAATTCACAAAAACGGACAAAATGTAAACACTGTAAATCATGAATTATATTTGAAAACAAATGAAGCAAAAATGCTGCGGCTAAGATATGAATCAAATATGCAACCTGTACACCATGTATGTCATCGGCCTGAGGGGGCATTCACATGTTAAGTTTTTCACATGCAGTGTTTGATAACCAAACCAGGAGTGGAATGAAAATAAAGGAGCAGTAGCTTCTCTTAGGGCGCGTTAACACGTTGCGTTTTGACCTGCGTTTTCATTTGATTTGCCTAATTACATAACTGTTAACATTTCTGTTTACAAAACGCATCATAAACGTGATGTTAACACATGTGTTAACGCCATGTTAACACGTGTGTTTTGTTAACACATGCGTTAACATCGTGTTTACAAACGTAAACGATAATGTAATTAGGCAAATCACCTCTCATCAGCTGTTGTATATGCGTTTCAAGCGCAATGAAAGTGCGACCAAAACGCAACGTGTGAATGCGCCCTCAGGGTGAAGACACACGTGGCGTTTTTGGGCCGTTTTTATTAAGTGCGTTTTCAGATCGTAAAAAAAGCATGCGTTAAAAAACGCATGTTTTCTGAATTTGCGCCATTAAAAACGGACAAAATCGCATGCGTCTTTAAAAAGCGCACTTAGTAAAAACGGCCTAAAAACGCCACATGTGTCTTCACCCGGGTGCGTTCACACATTGCGGTTACAACTGCATCGCAATCAGCTTTGAGGTGGTTTTAGGTGCAGTTTTGACAATTGAACAGGTGAAAGACATGAACTGAACAAGTGAATTTGATTTTGAAGGGGAAACCTGCTCCACAAATGTCACTCACTCATTCAGTTCATGTCTTTCTCCTGTTCAATTGACAAAACTGCACCTAAAACCACCTCAGGGTGCTGTCACACGTCGCGTTTACTGCATGCGTTTAAAAACGCATTGCTACAGCTGAAGGGGTATTTCCCTAATTAAACAGCTGTTAACGCTTGCGTTTACAAAACGCAAGCGTTAACGCATGCGTTAACATCGCGGTTAACGCATGCGGTTGTTAACGCATGCGTTAACCGCGATGTTAACGCATGCGTTTTGTAAACGCAAGCGTTAACAGCTGTTTAATTAGGGAAATATCCCTTCAGCTGTAGCAATGCGTTTTTAAACGCATGCAGTAAACGTGACGTGTGACAGCACCCTCAAAGCTGATTGCGATGCAGTTGTAACTGCAACATGTGAACGCACCCTAAGGGTGAAGACACACATGGCGTTTTTGGGCCGTTTTTACTAAGTGCGTTTTCAGATCGTTAAAAACGCATCCGTTTTTTTAAAAACGCATGCGTTTTTTGAAAACGCAGGCGTTTTTGTCAGTTTTTCCGAAATTGCGCAATGAAAAACGGACAAAAACGCATGCATTTTCAAAAATCGCATGCGTTTTTAAAAAACGCATGCGTTTTTAACTATCTGAAAACGCACTTAGTAAAAACAGCCCAAAAACGCCATGTGTGTCTTCACCCTTAGGCCGGCGCCAAACGTAGCGCTTTGTCTGCGCTTGCAAACGCAAACAAAGTCGCGCCCACCGGGGCGGGCCTCGGCCCGATCGCATCGGCGTTTCTATGGAAACGCCTGCGATCGGGAACGAGCTGCCGGTGTTTTGCGTTAAAATAAACGCAAAACACCGGCGGCTCGTTCCCGATTTGCTTTTGCAAGCGCAGACAAAGCGCCACGTGTGGCGCCGGCCTTAATGGTAAGTGGGAACCTCTTATGATCCACACCTGTATTTGGCTTCAAAAATTGCATCTGAAAAGCTGAACATGTGAACACACCATAACTAACTCATACTCAACTTCAGGGTGCGTTCACACGTTGCAGTTACAACTGCATTGCAATCAGCTTTGAGGTGGTTTTAGGTGCAGTTTTGTCAATAGAACAGGTGAAAGACATGAACTGAACGAGTGAATGACATTTGTGGAGCAGTTTTCCTCCTCCCTCCTTCCTTAGCGCTCCACGCTGAGGGTGCTGTCACACGTCGCGTTTACCGCATGCGTTTAAAAACGCATTGCAATAGCTGGAGAGTGATTTGCCTAATTAAACAGCTACTAACACCTGTGTTTACAAAACGCAACCGTTAACGCATTGTTAACGCATGCGTTAACATCGCGGGTAACGCATGCGGTTGTTAACGCATGCGTTAACATCGCGGTTAACGCATGCATTTTGTAAACACAAGTGTTAAGAGGTGTTTAATTAGGCAAATCACTCTCCAGCTATTCCAATGCGTTTTTAAACGCATGTGGTAAACGCGACGTGTGACCGCACCCTGAGTGTATCGGACACAAGCGCTTCCTGCTTCTCTGACGTCACCCTGTGATGAGGGTGACAAGTGTTAGGGGTGGGTTGGATCGCAAGGCGACAGCCACCTGCTGACATTACAGGAACATTTTGATTGGTCCTGCAATGTCCATCGCTTGATCTTTGTCATGACAGATCGTGTCATGACATATTGTAAGTCAGGAAAGATCTGCCGCTCTCCAATGCCACCATTCTGGATTTGGTAGTGTTGGAGAGATGCGTGGGATCTCTCCTTTAGGTACTGTAACACAATCACTATTACACTCCCCCCCCACACACACACACACTTATTGTCCATTTTTCCTTACGTTATTCCCACCACCGTCTGTTTTTACTTGCGTTATGCCCCCTATTGTTTACAGGAGGTAGTGATGCACGCAGTTTGAGAACTTGCTACTAAAACCTTCTAAAATTCGTAAAAAAATAAGCAAATGTAAAAAAAATTTGAAAGTGGAAATAGAAAGAAGACAAATGGCAAAAGTTTTCTACAAAAATAAAATTGTTGTATGACTTTTTGTCAAAGAACTAAAACATTTGAAAGTTAGAAAATTGTAATTTTTAAAAATATTTTTCCGAGAAAGTAGAATTTTTGCCCCTAAAAAACTTGACCAATCAACAAAATTATAATACTAATATTAACTACAATGTGTCACGAGAAAACAGTTTGAAAAGATACTGGTCTGATTTAAAAAAAAAAAAAAAAAAAAAACGGGCAGAGCCTTAAGCCCCTTCTACACTGGCGTTTTTCACGCGCGAGTTCTGCGCGTGCATTTGACGCGCAGAACTTGCATTGCACTCTGTCCCATTGTATTCAATGGCTCTTTCTTCATTAGCGTTGTTTTTCACGCGCGTGCTTGCGTTCGTTTGCACGCGCGTCAAAATCGCAGCATGCTCTATTTTTGCGTTTCGCGCGCGTTTTTCACGCCCCATTCAAGTCTATGGGGACGTATCAAAAACGCATTGCAAGTGCAATGCGAGTGCAATGCGTTTTAAACGTAAGGGTTGCTAGGTGACCAGAATAACAGTATTTCCCCTGCTCGCGAACGATCGTTTAATTAAAAAAACACAATGAAGAACAGTAAAGAATAGAATAAAAACAGTGAACACAGGATCATTTAAGAGAAAAACACAGTGCAGAACACAGTGCAGAATAGATTACAGATGTTCAGCACATCTGCTTACTTGTCGGGAGATACGCGCGGAACGGTGCGCCCAAAATAGTATGTGAAGAACAATATATATGTGTGAAGAACACATTGCAGATGTATTGTTGCGGGCGCAACAAATGTAAATGTTGTGAAACCATTTGTCACCGATCTCCCAGCTTTTGCTCTAATGTAACTGGTGAGAGTTTTTCCATTAATAGTTTCCTCAACTGCAGCTCAGACTACGTGATTTATTTGTTCGAATGTACATGCAAATTTCAATATATAGGTCGTACGATACAGCCCCTCAGAGAGCGCCTAAACAAACGCAGATCAAATATCACTAATGCAAAAAGGTGCAAAAGAAAAGAGGCGGCACTCACCCAACTAGGAAAATCTTCTTTTATTCGTGTATTCAACACCAAGGCATGGGGCAGGGAGGTGCTACACGCTGTGCAGTCGGCAACGGGCCGTTTCGCGCTTACTTGCGCTTCGTCTGGCCGTACGGAGGACGTGAGCGGATGTGGGCAGTTATACCCCTCCGCTGACGTCATCCGTCAAGGAGTGTCATGTGATGTGGGGATTCCCAGGGGTGTGTGCATCCGCGGTGGGTATCACGTGGTCCGGTCGTGTCATGTGACCGAATCAAGGTAAACAGACACTCCGAACCTACGCGGCCACCACGGACGCGGGTACAAGGGTAAATAAACATATTATATTATTAACAAAGACATGTTAAAATCACTCCGTATGAACAATGTGATATTCAACGGAAGGATGAGTACTTATCATTGCATATCATTATCGGCTGGGTCCTAGCTCAAAGAAATACTGCCATATCATTTTTGTCATTCAGGCCAATTGGGCCTTCTGCTTCTGTCTTTAAAATCCATCGTGCCTCGCGTCTCAACAATTCTCTATGTCTATCTCCCCCGTTACTATTAATCGGGACCTGTTCAATGCCTGCGAAGGAAAGCACATCTGGATTGCCTGCATGGGTCGATCTAACGTGTTGTATGAGTCGTGAGGACCCTTTTCCCGTGTGTATGGAGCGATGATGTTCTCTAAACCTAATATAAAGTGGTCGAATGGTCTTCCCTATGTAGAAATGTCTACAAGGACAAAAGATGACATAAACTGTATGATCTGTTTTACAACTAATGAATTGTTTTACTGTCGTCGTAATACTCCCAATCTTAAGGGTATTGGTGGTAAGGTGAAATTTACAAAAGTTACAATTGTGACATTGAAAATTGCCCTTCGGGGTTTCTCGATCTAACCAAGTAGTCGTGTTCTCCCCGAATCTGCTTTTGACTAGCAAGTTTTTTATGGTTGGGTTTCGCCTAAAAGCCACTATAGGTGCATTTCTAGTTACTCTCTCTAGGTCAGGGTCTCTCTCTAGTATCCTCCAATTTCTCCGTATTGCCTTCTTAATGTTGTCCTCATTCGGTCCAAAATCAAAAGTAAAGGTAAATCTATCTTTTTTATTGTTCTCTCCCTGTTTCTTTCGTTCCCCATACAGGAGTTGTCTCCTATCAAGTCGTAGGGCTCTCTCATATGCTGATCCGATGACTTCGTCTGGGTACCCTCTAGCTCTGAGTCTATCCCTCAATTCAAGAGCTTGTATTTGGAAGGAGTCCTCAGTATCGTTAATGCGTCTCAGTCGGACAAATTGTCCGTATGGTACGGCTTTTTTAACATGGTCGGGGTGTGCACTATCAAAGTGCAACAACGCGTTAGTGGCTGTAGGCTTACGGTAGCCGCTGACTTGAATATGATCAACAATAATGTCTACCTGAACATCCAAGAATTCGAGGCGTTTATTGCCGAAGTTGCTCGTGAATCTCATGTTCATCTTGTTACCCTCATTTAAAAATTCAACAAAATCATGGAATTCAGATTCAGATCCGGACCAGGCCATGAACACATCGTCGATGTACCTTAAATATGTATGTATATACTTTATGTATGGATTGGTGGCGTTTAGAATAAATCTACTTTCGAAAACCGCCAAAAATATATTTGCAAAGGTACATGCGACTGGTGTGCCCATGGCCGTCCCCGTGATCTGATTGAACCATTGATTGTTGAATAAAAAGGAATTATGGGTCAAGATGAACATGAGAGCTTCACGAACAAAACCGACCAATGCTGCACTTTTACCCGCTTTTTGCAGAACCAAGCATATTGCTTCGACTCCCTCTGAGTGTGGAATACGCGTGTAAAGACTTTCAACGTCTATAGACGTGAGCTTAAGGTCTTCCCGCCACGCGATATTCTCTATGGCCCTCAAGAAGGAATTGGTATCCTTCAAATAGGAAGGTATATCTGCAAGTATAGGTCTCAGTAACCAATCTAAAAATTGTGAGAGAGATTCAGTCACCGAGCCGATCCCGGCCACTATAGGGCGGCCCGGGGGTCGGCTCGGTGACTTGTGAATCTTGGGGAGGAAATACCATGAAGGTTTTTTAGGAAATTTAGGAAGGAGTTTTTCAGCTGTCTTAGCAGACAATATATTATTCTCTACGGCTCTTCTCAAGATGGTACGTAACTGTGAAATGTATTTTGTGGTTGGATCTCCTTTCAAACGTACATATGTAGTGGGATCGTTTAATTGCCTCTCAGCCTCCACTATATAATATTCTCTCTGCATGATCACAATATTGCCCCCCTTGTCGGCCGGCTTAATAACTATCGATTTCTCTTTCTTGAGTTGTTGTAGGGCTTTCCATTCTTCACTAGTTAAGTTAGGATTTCGGTTAGGGTAAATTAGAGCCTTAACATCTCTACAAACTTGTTCGTAAAATATATCGATAGCTGAGCCGGCCGGCAAGGGGGGACAGAAAGTGGATCGATTACCACCTCTAAAATCAGTTACGACTCTATCATTAGAGATTGATGCATCTAATTCAGTGCCATCATTGTCTCTCAGTAGTAGTTCTAGAACGTCTAAGCAAATGAGGTCAGTCGTGTCAGGGGGGGTGTCGATCTGAAAACCCAAAGGGCCGATACATGGTATCTCGCCTTCTAATCTATTGTTTCCTCTGGAGGTAGAGATGTTATCAAACATTTTTCTTAATGCTATATTTCTAATAGATTTATATAGATCAACTTGAAACTGAACAAAATCAAAGTCTCTAGGGAAACTGAAATTGAGTCCTTTGGATAGGGCCGATAAACAAGCATTGTCCAGAGTTACTGGGGACAGGTTAATTACGTTGGATCCTAGTGGTTCTTGTAAAGCTGGGGTTATTGAAGTTATCGCCAGGAAACTTTCTTTCTTTTCTGGCTCGATCTCCATCTTCCTTTTCCTTTTCCGACCCCTTCCCCTTCGGACTCTACATCTCGATTTGTTCCCCCTAAAGGGATGTTTACTGCTGCTGAAATGGGTTCTTCTCTGTTAACGGTCGTCGTGGAGCCTCGATCCTCCGAGCTGCTAGAATCCGATTCTGTTGTCCAGAAATCAGTTGTTCGATGCTTATTTGCTTTATTACGTTTAAATGGTCTCTTGGTTCGCCAGGTGAACACACGACCGGACTCAAAATCACTTTTGTCTCGCATGAACTTATCACGCTTCTTCTCTTTGATTTCTGCTTGTAGAGGAATTAATCTTTTTTCCAGTTTTTTATGAAACATCTCATTCTGTTTGTCCGTTAAACGGGTTCTGAGCTCTATCTTAGCTCTACACAACTCTGAAGTAACCTGTTCATATTCTTCTTCATTTCTGCTTAGGACTAATCTCATTAATTCCAGTGAGCAGGTCAATTGGATGGCATTCCATTTGGCAATGAAAGATGGATCTTCCTGATATTGAGATGCTTCTTTATACGGGCGTAAACCTCTGGGGGCTCGTTCATGTTCGCTGTATGTTTTTAGCGATTTGATGGTCCAAAATAGGCGTATTTCTTTTTCAGCCAGTTGCGAAATTTTTTGTTCCAACATTCGGGTACTAAGCACTTGCAACTCATCTTTACGGTCACATTGTTCAAAAAACGTGTTTGCATCCTCCCTGCCAATATTGAATGCGGTGTCACTAGAGCCCGGTCCCTGAGTCGTGTCCATTTCCATTACTTCAAACAATCAACAGACGGTCTAATGGTGTGCTCTGACGTAGGTATGACAGTCCATAAAATAGCAATAACAGAATCCGACGGTTGGTGTACTCTCCGTCCGGAACAGAATCGTCGGCACTACCAGACTCGCATGGGAAATTCTTGGACAGCCTTATAAAAATGGCGTTCAGGTAAGGGGTGGAAAATCCTAGTGCACGGGTGGTGCTCAACCCAGAGGATGTGTACATATACGCAAAAAGGTGCAAAAGAAAAGAGGCGGCACTCACCCAACTAGGAAAATCTTCTTTTATTCGTGTATTCAACACCAAGGCATGGGGCAGGGAGGTGCTACACGCTGTGCAGTCGGCAACGGGCCGTTTCGCGCTTACTTGCGCTTCGTCTGGCCGTACGGAGGACGTGAGCGGATGTGGGCAGTTATACCCCTCCGCTGACGTCATCCGTCAAGGAGTGTCATGTGATGTGGGGATTCCCAGGGGTGTGTGCATCCGCGGTGGGTATCACGTGGTCCGGTCGTGTCATGTGACCGAATCAAGGTAAACAGACACTCCGAACCTACGCGGCCACCACGGACGCGGGTACAAGGGTAAATAAACATATTATATTATTAACAAAGACATGTTAAAATCACTCCGTATGAACAATGTGATATTCAACGGAAGGATGAGTACTTATCATTGCATATCATTATCGGCTGGGTCCTAGCTCAAAGAAATACTGCCATATCATTTTTGTCATTCAGGCCAATTGGGCCTTCTGCTTCTGTCTTTAAAATCCATCGTGCCTCGCGTCTCAACAATTCTCTATGTCTATCTCCCCCGTTACTATTAATCGGGACCTGTTCAATGCCTGCGAAGGAAAGCACATCTGGATTGCCTGCATGGGTCGATCTAACGTGTTGTATGAGTCGTGAGGACCCTTTTCCCGTGTGTATGGAGCGATGATGTTCTCTAAACCTAATATAAAGTGCTTAGTACCCGAATGTTGGAACAAAAAATTTCGCAACTGGCTGAAAAAGAAATACGCCTATTTTGGACCATCAAATCGCTAAAAACATACAGCGAACATGAACGAGCCCCCAGAGGTTTACGCCCGTATAAAGAAGCATCTCAATATCAGGAAGATCCATCTTTCATTGCCAAATGGAATGCCATCCAATTGACCTGCTCACTGGAATTAATGAGATTAGTCCTAAGCAGAAATGAAGAAGAATATGAACAGGTTACTTCAGAGTTGTGTAGAGCTAAGATAGAGCTCAGAACCCGTTTAACGGACAAACAGAATGAGATGTTTCATAAAAAACTGGAAAAAAGATTAATTCCTCTACAAGCAGAAATCAAAGAGAAGAAGCGTGATAAGTTCATGCGAGACAAAAGTGATTTTGAGTCCGGTCGTGTGTTCACCTGGCGAACCAAGAGACCATTTAAACGTAATAAAGCAAATAAGCATCGAACAACTGATTTCTGGACAACAGAATCGGATTCTAGCAGCTCGGAGGATCGAGGCTCCACGACGACCGTTAACAGAGAAGAACCCATTTCAGCAGCAGTAAACATCCCTTTAGGGGGAACAAATCGAGATGTAGAGTCCGAAGGGGAAGGGGTCGGAAAAGGAAAAGGAAGATGGAGATCGAGCCAGAAAAGAAAGAAAGTTTCCTGGCGATAACTTCAATAACCCCAGCTTTACAAGAACCACTAGGATCCAACGTAATTAACCTGTCCCCAGTAACTCTGGACAATGCTTGTTTATCGGCCCTATCCAAAGGACTCAATTTCAGTTTCCCTAGAGACTTTGATTTTGTTCAGTTTCAAGTTGATCTATATAAATCTATTAGAAATATAGCATTAAGAAAAATGTTTGATAACATCTCTACCTCCAGAGGAAACAATAGATTAGAAGGCGAGATACCATGTATCGGCCCTTTGGGTTTTCAGATCGACACCCCCCCTGACACGACTGACCTCATTTGCTTAGACGTTCTAGAACTACTACTGAGAGACAATGATGGCACTGAATTAGATGCATCAATCTCTAATGATAGAGTCGTAACTGATTTTAGAGGTGGTAATCGATCCACTTTCTGTCCCCCCTTGCCGGCCGGCTCAGCTATCGATATATTTTACGAACAAGTTTGTAGAGATGTTAAGGCTCTAATTTACCCTAACCGAAATCCTAACTTAACTAGTGAAGAATGGAAAGCCCTACAACAACTCAAGAAAGAGAAATCGATAGTTATTAAGCCGGCCGACAAGGGGGGCAATATTGTGATCATGCAGAGAGAATATTATATAGTGGAGGCTGAGAGGCAATTAAACGATCCCACTACATATGTACGTTTGAAAGGAGATCCAACCACAAAATACATTTCACAGTTACGTACCATCTTGAGAAGAGCCGTAGAGAATAATATATTGTCTGCTAAGACAGCTGAAAAACTCCTTCCTAAATTTCCTAAAAAACCTTCATGGTATTTCCTCCCCAAGATTCACAAGTCACCGAGCCGACCCCCGGGCCGCCCTATAGTGGCCGGGATCGGCTCGGTGACTGAATCTCTCTCACAATTTTTAGATTGGTTACTGAGACCTATACTTGCAGATATACCTTCCTATTTGAAGGATACCAATTCCTTCTTGAGGGCCATAGAGAATATCGCGTGGCGGGAAGACCTTAAGCTCACGTCTATAGACGTTGAAAGTCTTTACACGCGTATTCCACACTCAGAGGGAGTCGAAGCAATATGCTTGGTTCTGCAAAAAGCGGGTAAAAGTGCAGCATTGGTCGGTTTTGTTCGTGAAGCTCTCATGTTCATCTTGACCCATAATTCCTTTTTATTCAACAATCAATGGTTCAATCAGATCACGGGGACGGCCATGGGCACACCAGTCGCATGTACCTTTGCAAATATATTTTTGGCGGTTTTCGAAAGTAGATTTATTCTAAACGCCACCAATCCATACATAAAGTATATACATACATATTTAAGGTACATCGACGATGTGTTCATGGCCTGGTCCGGATCTGAATCTGAATTCCATGATTTTGTTGAATTTTTAAATGAGGGTAACAAGATGAACATGAGATTCACGAGCAACTTCGGCAATAAACGCCTCGAATTCTTGGATGTTCAGGTAGACATTATTGTTGATCATATTCAAGTCAGCGGCTACCGTAAGCCTACAGCCACTAACGCGTTGTTGCACTTTGATAGTGCACACCCCGACCATGTTAAAAAAGCCGTACCATACGGACAATTTGTCCGACTGAGACGCATTAACGATACTGAGGACTCCTTCCAAATACAAGCTCTTGAATTGAGGGATAGACTCAGAGCTAGAGGGTACCCAGACGAAGTCATCGGATCAGCATATGAGAGAGCCCTACGACTTGATAGGAGACAACTCCTGTATGGGGAACGAAAGAAACAGGGAGAGAACAATAAAAAAGATAGATTTACCTTTACTTTTGATTTTGGACCGAATGAGGACAACATTAAGAAGGCAATACGGAGAAATTGGAGGATACTAGAGAGAGACCCTGACCTAGAGAGAGTAACTAGAAATGCACCTATAGTGGCTTTTAGGCGAAACCCAACCATAAAAAACTTGCTAGTCAAAAGCAGATTCGGGGAGAACACGACTACTTGGTTAGATCGAGAAACCCCGAAGGGCAATTTTCAATGTCACAATTGTAACTTTTGTAAATTTCACCTTACCACCAATACCCTTAAGATTGGGAGTATTACGACGACAGTAAAACAATTCATTAGTTGTAAAACAGATCATACAGTTTATGTCATCTTTTGTCCTTGTAGACATTTCTACATAGGGAAGACCATTCGACCACTTTATATTAGGTTTAGAGAACATCATCGCTCCATACACACGGGAAAAGGGTCCTCACGACTCATACAACACGTTAGATCGACCCATGCAGGCAATCCAGATGTGCTTTCCTTCGCAGGCATTGAACAGGTCCCGATTAATAGTAACGGGGGAGATAGACATAGAGAATTGTTGAGACGCGAGGCACGATGGATTTTAAAGACAGAAGCAGAAGGCCCAATTGGCCTGAATGACAAAAATGATATGGCAGTATTTCTTTGAGCTAGGACCCAGCCGATAATGATATGCAATGATAAGTACTCATCCTTCCGTTGAATATCACATTGTTCATACGGAGTGATTTTAACATGTCTTTGTTAATAATATAATATGTTTATTTACCCTTGTACCCGCGTCCGTGGTGGCCGCGTAGGTTCGGAGTTACCTTGATTCGGTCACATGACACGACCGGACCACGTGATACCCACCGCGGATGCACACACCCCTGGGAATCCCCACATCACATGACACTCCTTGACGGATGACGTCAGCGGAGGGGTATAACTGCCCACATCCGCTCACGTCCTCCGTACGGCCAGACGAAGCGCAAGTAAGCGCGAAACGGCCCGTTGCCGACTGCACAGCGTGTAGCACCTCCCTGCCCCATGCCTTGGTGTTGAATACACGAATAAAAGAAGATTTTCCTAGTTGGGTGAGTGCCGCCTCTTTTCTTTTGCACCTTTTTGCGTATATGTACACATCCTCTGGGTTGAGCACCACCCGTGCACTAGGATTTTCCACCCCTTACCTGAACGCCATTTTTATAAGGCTGTCCAAGAATTTCCCATGCGAGTCTGGTAGTGCCGACGATTCTGTTCCGGACGGAGAGTACACCAACCGTCGGATTCTGTTATTGCTAAATATCACTAATGGTTTCCTGCTGCATAGTGTGTCGCGACATGCTGCAGTTCATCACAACCGCAATTACAAAGAGTTTAACATCAAACCAATCGAACACATCACTAGCTCCACACCACAACGTCACAACCAACTCAAACAGCGGGAAATGTTTTGGATCTACAAGCTTCAAACCCTGGTACCAGCAGGTCTCAATGATAGTTTGGAAAATGTCTTCTAACCATATATATGTTATTTAAGTTGTATCCACACTTTCCTTTACTCCATATGCTCAAAGTATACTCTCTCGTATTTACTCTGTGAATATATATTTAAACCATGTACCATATGAATGTATGTTGAAATGTGTGTGTGTGTGTATATATATATATATATATTATGTATGTGTATATATACATATATATATATGTGTGTGTGTGTGTGTGTATATATATATATATATAATTTATTATCATTTTTTTTTTTTTAAAGGTATTTTTTAAGCAATATTTTGTATGTAGCCTTTTATGGTGTATATTCTGTGATATATTTATTAATTTTACTTCCATTTAGTAAGTTATTTATTTTCTCACATCTTTACACATATCCTTCTACCTATAATCTAATTATTTTACTAATCTAAGTATTTTATTTATCTATCCTCTTATCCTTGTGTGTATCCTAATTGTATCCCTGCATGTGTCCTAATCATCCTAATAAAGAAGGGTTATTGAGAAAAAAAAAAAATCCTCCTCATATAAGGCAGAGGGCAGACAGCTGGCGGCCCATTCTTTCTATCCTCCAGGCAGCGCACTACAGCTACCTAGCTGGACCGTGAGTATATCTCTACATTTGCATAAATCCTTGCCCATTTTCTTTCCTAATACATTGGGGCACATTTACTTACCCGGCCCATTCGCGATCCAGCGGCGCGTTCTCTGCACAGGATTCGGGTCCGGCTGGGATTTAAGATGGTAGTTCCTCCGCCGTCCACCAGGTGGCGCTGCAGCGCCGAAAATAATCTTAACGCCCCGGAATGCACCATCCCATAGAAGGTGAAGGTGAGCGCTCCCCAAGCGACACATTTTCGGTTTTTAAATGCGGCGGTTTTTCCGAATACGTCGGGTTTTCGTTCGGCCACGCCCCCCCGATTTCTGTCGCGCGCATGCCGGCCCCGATGCGCCACAATCCGATCGCGTGCGCCAAAAACCCGGGGCAATTCATGTACAAGCGGCGCAATTCGGAAATATTCGGGTAACACGTCGGGAAAACGCGAATCGGGCCCTTAGTAAATGACCCCCATTGTGTATGAGTATATCCCTTGGTTTTCCCCCCTGCTTGTCTCAACTCCTAGCCAGTTCCTTACTTCTACATACACTCACCGGCCACTTTATTAGGTACACCATGCTAGTAACGGGTTGGACCCCCTTTTGCCTTTAGAACTGCCTCAATTCTTCGTGGCATAGATTCAACAAGGTGTTGGAAGCATTCCTCAGAGATTTTGGTCCATATTGACATGATGGCATCACACAGTTGCCACAGATTTGTCGGCTGCACATCCATGATGCGAATCTCCCGTTCCACCAGATCCCAAAGATGCTCTATTGGATTGAGATCTGGTGACTGTGGAGGCCATTTGAGTACAGTGAACTCATTGTCATGTTCAAGAGACCAGTCTGAGATGATTCCAGCTTTATGACATGGCGCATTATCCTGCTGAAAATAGCCATCAGATGTTGGGTACATTGTGGTCATAAAGGGATGGACATGGTCAGCAACAATACTCAGGTAGGCTGTGGCGTTGCAACGATGTTTAATTGGTACAAAGGGGCCCAAAGAGTGCCAAGAAAATATTCCCCACACCATGATACCACCACCACCAGCCTGAACCGTTGATACAAGGCAGGATGGATCCATGCTTTCATGTGACGCCAAATTCTGACCCTACCATCCGAATGTCGCAGCAGAAATCGAGACTCATCAGACCAGGCAACGTTTTTCCAATCTTCTACTGTCCAATTTCGATGAGCTTGTGCAAATTGTAGCCTCAGTTTCCTATTCTTAGCTGAAAGGAGTGGCACCCGGTGTGGTCTTCTGCTGCTGTAGCCCATCTGCCTTAAAGTTCGACGTACTGTGCGTTCATGCTCTTCTGCCTACTTTGGTTGTAATGGGTGGCGATTTGAGTCACTGTTGCCTTTCTATCAGCTCGAACCAGTCTGCCCATTCTCCTCTGGCATCAACAAGGCATTTCCGCCCACAGAACTGCCGCTCACTGGATGTTTTTTCTTTTTCGGACCATTCTCTGTAAACCCTAGAGATGGTTGTGCGTGAAAATCCCAGTAGATCAGCAGTTTCTGAAATACTCAGACCAGCCCTTCTGGCACCAACAACCATGCCACGTTCAAAGGCACTCAAATCACCTTTCTTCCCCATACTGATGCTCTGTTTGAACTGCAGGAGATTGTCTTGACCATGTCTACATGCCTAAATGCACTGAGTTGTCGCCATGTGATTGGCTGAATAGAAATTAAGTGTTAACGAGCAGTTGGACAGGTGTACCTAATAAAGTGGCCGGTGAGTGTATATACTTCACTACAGATTATTTATATACTTCCTTTGTATCAGTTCCCATACTTAATCATGTAGCAATCCATTCATCTATCATGTAGTGATTCATTTATTTCTATCTTTGGTTCCACAGGAGAATTGGGAGGTGATCATTCCCTAAGGGTCTTATGGACAAAGTAGGAATGAGTACCCCACCAGAATTCCTGTAATGTCTGGATGAGCATGTAAGGCATTCAGTAGGTGTTTAATAATTAGTGCATATAACAGTGGCAACAATGGGTATCCCTGTCTAGTCCCATTGCCAATCGTGAAGGTGGTTGAGGGGTGTTGAGGGGTGAATGGTGAACTGTTTGTCTTCTCTGTGTGTTTGTAACTTTTCTTCTTTTTCTCCTCCTGCTGGCCAGCAAACCTTTGTCTCTGTCCACTATTGTTTCACCAGACAAACCAGTTCAGCAGCCACCACTCAGCATTACCTGATCTTACCTGTGTGTGTGCAAAACCTGAGCAGAGGGTGAGCTGGGGTTATATAGCTGCATCTGATTACTGCCAGGTGATGCTGAGCTGAAGCCATGTGGTTTATGTTTGCATTTATAACTTTGGTTACTTTGTGTATATTGTAAACTCCCCTTTTATTTTTATATTGTGTATTATATTGTATTGTGGCATTATGTATATTAAGTAAGAAATATATCTTTGTGTGATGTTTGTTGTTAAAGGTGCAACCCAGGGGTGTATCCCTTTAAAACTCAAGGGAAATAGTTGGGTATTTAATGACACCTGTGTGTACATGGATTGTCTCTAGGTCAGAGTGTCTGATCTGACCACAGGGGAGCTGCTTGTTCCAAGGTAGCTGCAATCTATCCCCTGAATTATCAGCATTTTTGTTCTGTACATTTTATTTTTGTGCAAATAAATGCAAGCCTTTTCTTTGGACCTGAAGCCTGAGTAAAGATTTATTTTTTTTTAACGGCCAGAAGACCCCACATCTCAACATATGGTGGCAGCAGTGGGATGGCTGTTTGTACTGGACTAAGTACAGTTTACTACTCAGCTGATGGCAGGACGTACCAGGAGGTTTATAACGACGCAGTCTGCTAGACCACCGCAGCGCGCTAAAGCATCTGCACGTCCCAAACTGGTAGAAGGATCTCGCCAAAAGGCAAAAGCAGTTCCTGTATTGGAGATGGAGAGCACCCAGCCAGAGGTATGCAAACCTGTGATTCCAGAGGAGGGTGCAGCAGCTGGTACTGATCCACCAGTGAGTGCAACTGCTCCAAAAAGCATGGAGGAACTCCTTGTATGGTTGGTCCAGCGCCAAGAGTTAAGTGATCAACGTAGAAAAGAGGAGGAAAAATTCTACCGTGAAAAAGAGCAATGGAGGCGAGACAAGGAGGAGGAGCAACGCAGAATTGACATCAAGCAACAAGAGGTGGAAAGAGCAAGGAGAGATGAACAGTTTATCCAGGCACTACAAGCCATGCAGCAAAATCTTTCTCCTGCCACAAAATTAAAGCTGACCAAGCTAACAGAGACTGATGATATAGAGTCATATCTAAAAGTATTTGAAAGAGTGGCTCAAGCAAACAAGTGGCCTGAAGATCAATGGGTCCTTCATTTAGTGCCATTCCTCACCAGCAAAGCACAGCAGGCATATAGCCAGATGAGGACTGATGACGCTGAAAATTATAAAAAAGTCAAAACTGCAATTTTAAGACGATACAACATACATACAGAAACCTTTCGCCAAAAATTCCGGACCTACAGTTACCAAGATAAAGATGGACCTAGAGAGGCCTACACCCAGCTGAGTGAACTATGTTCCAAGTGGATTCCCCCAGAGGGCAAGACTGTCCAGCAGGTGTTGCAGACCATCATCCTTGAACAGTTTCTGGAGGTTCTTCCTACACCAATGCGAATATGGGTAAAGGAACATCAGCCTGATAGTGGTGAGCAAGCTGTGACACTCGCTGAAAATTATCTGCTTGCAAGGAAAGGACTGGTCCAGAAGCCAAGTGTGGTAAGACCTTCTTTCAATACTATCACTGATAAGCCAAAACATGAGACTGTAAAATCTAAAGGTCAGCATAAAGACCTTACTTGCTTTGCCTGTGGTAAAGCTGGACATTATGCTAAAGACTGTACCAATATAGCTAGCAAAAAAGTTAAAGGGTCTGCAGCAAATTGTGTAGGACTTGTGAGAGACTATTTACAACCTGTTACTGTTAACTCCCAGACTGTGACTGCACTGATTGATACTGGGAGCCAGCAGTCTCTGATAAGATCAGACTTGGTGGACTCTGCTAATACTACAGGTCATTTGTTCCTAACCTGTGTGCATGGTGATAAAAAGATGTACCCTAAAACTGTGATACCTATACAAATAGCTGATGTAGAAGTGTCTTTAGAAATGGGAATTGTCCCAAAATTGCCATATCCTGTGGTTTTGGGCCAAGACCTACCTGGTTTTTGTAGCATGATTAAAAGTGACAGTGTAACTTCTGCTGTGACCACAAGGTCTCAAGTTAAAAAGGTGTCTGATGCAGAATCTCTGGGTGACATATTTCCATTGCACGATGATGTTTTCCATGGTAGTGGCAAAGGTCACCTTTCTAGGAGAGAAATGCGCCTTTCTCGTGCGAAATGGCGGTCTGCGCATTCTCTCTTAGAAAAAGGATCCCTAAAGTGGGAAAATATGTCCGTTAAACAAAAACAAGATGGCACCCTTGCTTCAGCATTTTCTCAGGTTAAAAATGAAGGGGAACCCAAACAGTTTCCTATGTACACTTTAAAAAATGACCTCTTGTATAGGGTTTGTGAGCATCCAATTCTGTATATTAGCAGAAAACTGTTCCCCAGAGAACTAAACTATTCTACAATAGAAAAGGAATGTTTAGCCATAAAATGGGCCATAGAAAGTCTACGTTATTATCTATTGGGTAAAGAATTTGTGTTAATTTCTGACCATCATCCTTTATTTTGGTTGAATACAATGAAGGGTAACAATGCTCGTCTAACACGTTGGTACTTGGGCTTACAGCCTTACCGGTTCTTGGTACAGTACAAACCAGGGAGTCGGCATAAGAATGCCGATCACTTATCCCGATTTGGTACCCAAGTCCAAGAGAACTACTTTGTGGAAGGGCAAGCTTCCACTTAAGCAGGGAGGAATGTTGAGGGGTGAATGGTGAACTGTTTGTCTTCTCTGTGTGTTTGTAACTTTTCTTCTTTTTCTCCTCCTGCTGGCCAGCAAACCTTTGTCTCTGTCCACTATTGTTTCACCAGACAAACCAGTTCAGCAGCCACCACTCAGCATTACCTGATCTTACCTGTGTGTGTGCAAAACCTGAGCAGAGGGTGAGCTGGGGTTATATAGCTGCATCTGATTACTGCCAGGTGATGCTGAGCTGAAGCCATGTGGTTTATGTTTGCATTTATAACTTTGGTTACTTTGTGTATATTGTAAACTCCCCTTTTATTTTTATATTGTGTATTATATTGTATTGTGGCATTATGTATATTAAGTAAGAAATATATCTTTGTGTGATGTTTGTTGTTAAAGGTGCAACCCAGGGGTGTATCCCTTTAAAACTCAAGGGAAATAGTTGGGTATTTAATGACACCTGTGTGTACATGGATTGTCTCTAGGTCAGAGTGTCTGATCTGACCACAGGGGAGCTGCTTGTTCCAAGGTAGCTGCAATCTATCCCCTGAATTATCAGCATTTTTGTTCTGTACATTTTATTTTTGTGCAAATAAATGCAAGCCTTTTCTTTGGACCTGAAGCCTGAGTAAAGATTTTTTTTTTTTTAACGGCCAGAAGACCCCACATCTCAACAAGGGGGACCCATTAACCCTGATTCTTGCTAGGGGGAAGTTATAGAGAGCTCTGATACGTGTAAGTACATTGGGCCTACACCAAGTTGGGTGAGGGTTGCCTCTAAGAATGTCTTAGTCCACACGCTCAAAAGTTTTTTTATTCACCCCCTTTGTGAATAACGGGTAATCTTTAAATGCATCAAAATGCATATAGGAGACAAGGGAAGGAAGAGGAAGGAGAATATACATAGAATGATTATATGTGTTCAGCGATGTCCTCAGTTTTGTGCATTTTTTTGTGCATTCTCATTTTTGATAGACGGGCTTCTACCGGCCTTGCCCTAGCAAGAAGCGTCCTTGGTTTATTACTCCCATTGTAGAAGGAGCAGGTGCATAACTGCCATAGTCTCTGCTGTTTATGTCATGACAAACTTTCGTGAGCTCCCTGAGGGTCCACTGCTTGTTTTTTCTTGCTGGGCCTCAAGCCTATTGAGAGAATCAAGGATACACAAGTTTAAGTTTTTCACTTTGTTTCATTGCAGCCAATTAGTAAGATCAAAAAAGTTCTTTTTTTTGCTCATTAATGTGCATTCCGCACCCCATCTTGACAGAAAAAAAACAGAAATGTAGATATTTTTGCTAATTTATTAAACAAAAACTGAAATATCAGTTTTTGTCGTAAGTATTAAGTTTAGATAAGATAATCCTTTATTAGTCCCACAGTGGGGAAATTCACAGCGTTACAGCAGCAGAGAGGGTACAGAGAGTGAAGTACAAACTATGACAACAATATTAGGGATAAATGAACAAAAAGAAAAGGGGGATAAAAAGACAAAAAAGAGACAAGCAATGATCGGCAGTTTGATGTTTAGTCTGTGGATGGGACTTGCAGGGACTTTTTATTTAGACCCTTTGCTCAGTATGGAATAGAAGAACCCTTTCAAGCTAGTACAGCCATGAGTATTCTTGAGAACGATACTGTACAAGGAAATCAAGGCGGGAACCGCACCTATAAGGTGATCACGTTACATCACCATGTGGTAGGGGTAAGTAATTGTTTGTGCGTTAGATATGAATAGTAAACTTACCGCCCCTGTGAAGGAAACCGGGACGTTTTGGACTGAAGGGTACGCAAGGTCACTTAGTTATCCTTTTATAGACACTCCCAGAATGGACGGGTTCTGAGATGCGCAGGGAGTGATTTAAAGTTGGCCACAACAATAAATCACAACCCTGAATGGCTATAAGACTTCTTTCACTAGCCTCAGTGAAACAGAATATTATCAACATAATGAAGCTGCCACTAGTTCTCCTTTAATATAAGCCCAGTCCATAACGGGGTTATATAGGGTGAGGAACCAACCCGGCAGCATGTATATAACCGAGAAACCCGGACGTGAGATTGGTGGATCGAGATTAAAGAGCAACACAGGTTAAATTTTATATTTAATTGCCTTAAAGGAAACCTACCATTTCAAATGGTTGGTGTAAGCTGTAAACACCGAGCACCAGCTCAGGGTGAGCTGGTGCCGGTGCTTAGTTTCGTTAGTGTTATTAACCACGGTATCGCGGTTTTAACACTTTTTAAACTTTGTAGCAGAAGCTGCTTCGGCGCTGTGCGCGACCGTGCGCTCACAACGCCTGCGGCATTTCCTATGTAGGCGTGTGCACGATCGTGCGCACGCAGCGCCGAAGCAGTTTCTGCTATAAAGTTTAAAAAGTGTTAAAACCGCGATACCGCGGTTTATAACACTAACGAAACTAAGCACCGGCACCAGCTCACCCTGAGCTGGTGCTCGGTGTTTACAGCTTACACCGACCATTTGAAATGGTAGGTTTCCTTTAAGGGCCCACTAGACAATACAGTACACACAATAAATATATACAGTAAACAGTACAAAATAGCACTATAAGTAACAGCAGTTCAGTAAGTTAGTTACCTTGTGTGTGGGCCTAATGGAACCTGATAGTCCACATCTTAAGATCTTTTCCTGCACTTGATGTAAAAATGGGATCCCAGACAAAGAGATCTGGCCTCAGAGGTGTCTGATTATATCAGGTGCAGACACACCACTGTCCACCCCCAGGAGGGGTCATGGGCCCCTCCTACCCGGTATCACATACCAAACCCTGGAGAAGCTATAGCTTCTCAAGGAGAAGTTGTAGGGTCATGGTTTTGATATCGTTGGATCCGGGTGAATCCCTGGATCGTATTTGCTGACCTATTTGCTATGGTCCTATCCATATATCTCTGGACCCAAGGGTGCTAGACATATCAACATGATTCTTCGGGAGCACTGATTTCAAAAATGTATTTGCCCTTGGGCTGAGATGGACCATAACTCCAAAACTGCCCCTAATCAACATATTATGAGTTTTGTGGCTCTTTGTCTCCTGTTTAAAAATTTTAGGGAAAATCAGCTGAAGCCCCTGGAGACAATGCGGCTACAGAGATCCTTTGAAGCCCGTACACCCATCTTGCTAGGTAACACTAGCTAGCTCCATTAGGCTAATTATGCTGAGGCTGTGGGGGAAGTTATGGATTTGAGTAGTATAGGCCTCCCTCCCCCTGGTCATATTTATCACAGCCCACAAATGCCAGAGAAAACCGCCCCTTCCTCTCCTAAAAAAGTAATGGCGTTCACCTTTAGACTAGCGTCGCCAGTTCGAACATCTCGTCACGTCACCGGAAGTGACGTCTCTAATAGCTCATTGCTACGTAAGAGATGTTTATGACAAAACATTGCAATACTGCTGAAGAGCGGAGGCCAGGGCCTGTGCACACCGCAGGTTCATAAAGAAGTGCTTATATCAAAATCGCAATGCTGACAACAAAGGCCAGCGCCTTCGCACACCACAGGATGAAACATGGCTCCACAGTATAATGAATGAGGACAGCGAATACAAAGTATCCGTATGGGCACGTACAACTGAGCTTGTCACACAGCTTGTCATTATCGGTGATGTATGAGCTGGTGACGCTACTTTACAGGTGAGCACCATTACTTTTTAGGGAGAGGAATGGGTGGTTTTCTCTGGCATTTGGGGGTGGTAGGTTTACTATTGTGGGAGATTTGGCCCAGTAGAGTCCGTGGTAGCGGAGATTCGTGATACAGTTCAAGACAGTGACACCAAGATTCAGTCCAAAACAGGTCTCGCCTGCATTTATTCCAGCAGCAGGAACAAAATAAAACAGCCTTCACATTCAGGCATCGAACATAAACAAAATCCTACCCGTCTGGGTGCTAACTAAACAGAGTTCTCCTAACTCACCACTAAAACATAAAAGACGTTGCTGCTCCAGGCACAGGGGTCAGGACTTTGTGTGCTCACCAGCCTCCACTCAGAGCCCACACTCTCAGCTCTGCTCAGCAGCTTTATGCAGCCTGATTAGGCTGCTCCCCCCAGTGCCATATCTGGACACCCTCCACCTAGGTAATATACAGGTTATTCCTTTACCTCTTGGATGCTGTATTGATTATATTATGCTGTACACTACTTACTAAGTTTATCATGCCTTATTAATATATGATATTTCCTGTATTTACTACTTTTTTGTACTATTAACTACCATGCACTGGGGACTAGGGTACTTTGCATAGCACCTTGAGTGCTTTTTAATTGTTTTTATACCTTATCTTTGTGTTTCTATGTAAATTAATAAAAATTGTGATATTTACCTACCTATGGGCATCCGCCTTTTTTCTTCAATTCTTGATATACATTTCCTTGGATGCTTTTGTTGATACCTTTGACCCATAACTATTGGGTAAGCTGCTCCCACCACCTGTGTCCAAGGTGCTGGACAACACAACCTCAGCACTAAGGCCTTGCATAGTAGGAAAACCTAGGGGAAACATACCGCCCATCCACAGTTAACCCCTTCGGTGTCTCACACTATTTATATCCAACACACAAACAATTACTTGCCCCTGAAGAAGTCACATTGGTGACGAAATGCGTGGAGTCCATTCATGAGATCCAGTTATTTGCTTCTTTTCTTCTCCCCTTCTTTGTGGCTACTTTTATGCGTTGGTACAGTATATTTACTTTGTATGCCTTGGGGACTTCTTGCATTTTAACTTCTTTGATGTGGTTGGTTTATTGCATGTAGATTCAGGACGTATTTATATATTTGTATCGGCAGGGTATTGGGTAGTTGATCTGGAGCCCTGCCTTGTACCTTCAGGAGCCCAGTATTATGAACATTACATCTTTAAAGTGGTTTTATTATGCGTGTGTTGCATTGTGATTTAATAAAGCTTTCTCTATATTTATTTTTGGTTACTTGTTGCATTTTCAAAAGATGAGAGCCTTTAGCTGGATTCATAAGGGCAACAGGAGACACAATAGGATTAGGAACTCCCTGGGCTATAACCACGTCGATACCAATTCAAGTGATTTTTTATCTTTGGATGTCTCCAAAGTGGAGTCAGACAGGGAAGGCGTTGACCTAGAGCAACCAAGGAATCACAAAAATGTGGTCCCAAACACAGGGACCTCATACAAGAGGGACACCAGACAAGGCAAAAGACCCTAAATCCGGATGAGGTTGGTGACCTACAGATTATAATTTTATCGAATTACCAACTAAGTGAGATTGAGGTGTCAGTATTAAGTAAAGTTTTATCCTTTTCCTCCACAGATTATCTTGGTATAATTGAATTAATCAAGGATGTTTTCTTATATTGCAGACATATGATTTTCAAAGTACTTTACCATCAACCAAGTTTGGCCGACACCTTTGTGGGTGAAGATCGCAGAATGTTCCAGGACCTTCTAGAACTATTACAGGAAAATGAAAATGGTCAGAGCACAAGTAGGCACTCCTTTTCTGCAGCCCTACCATCACAGAGTACTCCCAATTTGGGACTAGTTCCGGCTGTACAGCCGTTTTTTAACAACATTGTTTGAGAGGTTAACACACTCAATATAGATCAACACAAGGGCCAGAATTCATCTTTGATGGAACGAAAAGCACTCAAAAACCTCTAAAGAAATCATACATTCTTAATCAAAGAAGCTGACAAAGGGGGAAATGTAGTACTTTGGCCAGTAGTTATGTACTTACAGGAAGTAAAACGTCAACTTGGTAACAGAACTTATTATTCACCGCTACCGTCGAATCCCAAGGATATTTTTAAGAACAAAATGAACAAACTTTTGGATATGGCTATTAGACATGGAATAATAAACAAGAAGGAGCATAAATATCTAACTGTTACACATCCAGAAATGTTTATTGTCACCCTAGATGTTGAGGCGTTGTTCATGAACAATGTATGCGCTGGCTTTAGAAGATTTAAAGGTCCAGCACGCCATTAATTGCCGTTGGCCATTTCCCAGAATACCATTTAAACCCTTCCCGACATTTGACGTAATAGTACTGCATCGCGGGAGGTGCGTTCCCGCAAAATGCAGTACTATTACGTCAAGCTTCTGGCGCCGGCTCCTGAACGGTCGGCTATATATTATAGCTGACACCTGCCTCTAACACCCGCGATCGGAGATTTCTCCGATCGCGGGTGTGAACCCCTAACACGTCGCGGTGACCGCGGCGTGTTAGAGGCATTTAAAGTTGATTTAAGCTGAATCGGACCCCCCCGCAGCGCTTATCGGGGGGGTCCGCTGCTCCGATCGCAGCCCGGGACTGCCGGTGCCCGGGGCTGCGAGATCTTCCTCCGGAAGCCGGGTCCCTGCCTTCTGACAGGACCCGGCTGTAAGACACTGGGCATGATCACTTGTTCAAGCTTAGATGTCAGTAACTGTAAAAAAAGTAAAAAAAAATAAAGGTTTTTTACAATAAAAATAAATAATAAAAGAAAGTGAAAGCCCCCCCAAACACCACATTTCCCTTTACACAAGTAATAAAGTATAAAAAACACTAAATCACAAAAAAACCCCACGTATTTGGTATTGCTGCGTCTGTAACAATCTGTACAATAAATCCTAATCATAATTGGACCCGCTCGGTGAACGTGGTAAAAAAAAAAAAAACTTGCCAAAAACTGAAACTTTTTATCAAATTGCTTTACAAAAAATGGTCTAAAAAGTGATCCGAAAAAGTTACAAGCACCAAAATGATACCAATAAAAAGAGCAACTTGTCACGCAAAAAATAAGCTTACAACCAGCTCCGTAAACCAAAAAATACTATAATTATGCCGCTATAAAAATGGCAATACTAAAACAAATGCAATTTTTTCTATTCTAGTTTTCCTTCAATAAAATTGGACAAATATAAATAAAACTATATAAATGAGGTATCACCGTAATCGTAGTGATCCGTAGAATAAAGATAATATATTATTGTTATGCTACAGTGAACAACCCCCCCAAAAAATGCTAAAAATCCAAAACAAGAATTGATGATTTTATTTTCCTCCACATGTAAAAAGTTAATAAAATTGCTTCAATAAGCTAAAAACCCACTAAAATAAAGGTTTTTTTACAGTGCATCTCGTCTCGCAAAAAATAAGCCCTTATTTGTCTAAATTGCTTAAAAAATAAATAAAGATTGTATAGCCTATTCCCAACGAGCGTTGTTATAGAACGGTGCGGCGGGTAGTGACTTGCCAACACGGTTCAGACACAGTGATCGGGGAAAGATGGCAGCTATTCCTGACAGCCATCCATCCTGCCCCATGGACCAGAAGGGTTACGTCGCCTCCACACCCCCCCAGTTTATGATCGCTGCTATTGGCTCATCAATTCAGACGAGCCAATAGCAGCGAATTTACTTATGACGTCAGTAATACCGGTCACCATGTCTGTAGACACGGTGATCGGGGCAGGGTGGCGGCTGTTCCTGACAGCCACCAATTGTGCCTTGCGGTCCAGAGGGGTTTTGTTGCCCCCCTCTGTCCATGTTTGCTGCTATTGGCTGGTCGATTTGGTCCAGCCAAAAGCAGCAATATTCGTCACAATGGGCATCGCTAGGGTGAATAAGAGCAACACTTGGCGATAATTTCCCTACTAAAACGAAGATATGGTACAAAAGTGCTGGCCGTGCACATTGTACAGATTATGCTGTACAACTCTTACGAGCTGTTCCAATGTGCAGGTCCTGCCGTATCATTTCTCCGTTTTTCAAGAGGAAGATATTAGGAAACTAATATTGGGACAAGGAGGACCGGGGCCCCAGTACCTCTGGTTTAGATGTTCCTGTGTTTTGCCAGGACAGCATTTTCCCGGTGAATTCTGCTGCTTCTAAAGGTAGGACTCAATAAAGAGTCTATTACAAAAGAGAAGTTAGGATGGACACTACATACTACTAAGAGACCTGCGACAACTCCAGAGTGACAAAAGTTTAGTTGGTCCCTTGGTATCATCTACCTCCTTATACACTAGACATTCACAATTCACGCCCAACCTGTTGTGAATTAATTTCGGTAAAATGAATAATTGTAACAACTGTTATGTCCCGTTGCTCCCTATACCCCTCCATTATTTCATAAGGGGCGCCACATAACGGGCACTGAACGTTCAAGAAATAATTGCAATTTCCATCTTGGACTCCATTGCACATCGTATTTGGAAACCACCTGTATGTTCAAAATGCTCATTTCACCACGTGTATTACACTACACCACATATTACACCTTGCTATATTCCCCAAGGGGTGTACATTCAACAATTAGGGTCACTTTTTGGGTTTTCCTCTGTTTTGGTACCACTACGGCTCTCCAAATGTATCCTGACACATGTGAAGGATTTCTTGCAAATTTGGCCTCTAAAAGACAAACATCCCTCTTTTCCTCTACTGTGCGCCCATAAAGTATTTTATATGCACAAGTGGGGTACTTCTACACTTGGGAGAAATAGTTTTACACCTTTTTTGGGGTTATTTAATATATTATCCCTTGTGGCTTACATAAATTAGGGGTAAAGTGACATTTATAGGAAAATTTTCACCTTTTTAATGATTAGGACCTAATTGGATCATTCACCTGTAGGGGCAAATACATATATTACACATTGCAAAATTCTCTAAGGGGTGTGCATTCAAAAATTAGGGACACTTTTCGGATTCTTCTCTGTTTTATACCACTAGGGTTCTCCAAATGCATGTCAAACATTTCTGTCAAATTTGGCTTCTAAAAGGCAAACATCCCCCTTTCCTTTTACTGTGCACCCATACAACATTTTATATACACATGTGGGGTACTGCTACACTCGAGAGAAATAGGTTTACACATTTTGGGGGGTTATTACATTTTTTTATCCCTTGTGGCTATAAAAGATTAGGGGTAAAATGACCTTTATAAGAAAATTTTCACCTTTTTCCTATTTAAGTCCTAATTAAATCAAACACCTTTACGGACAAATACACATATTACACCTTGCTAAATTCTCTAAGGGGTGTGCTTTCCAAAATGGTGACACTTGTTGGGGTTCCGCTCTGTTTTGGTACCGCTACGGCCAGGGGTGCACCTAGCCTTTCTGCTGCCTGAGGCGAGCTATAGAAAGACGCCCCCCCCCCAATCCATATATGTAATATATCAAGGAGCGTCAGGACCAGACCCAATCATATTGGGTTAATATGAAAATAAAGCAATGCAAAATACATAAAGTGTGCCACCGTTCACTATATAATACGCACAGCAAGTTACCATAAAGAAAAAAATACATAAAACGATCCTCCATATAATATAAAATCAATACAGCGTGCCGCCATATACCATATAATACATACAGCGTGCCGCCATATACCACATAATACATACAGCGTGCCGCCATATACCATATAATACATACAGCGTGCCGCCATATACCATATAATACATACAGCGTGCCGCCATATACCATATAATACATACAGCGTGCCGCCATATACCATATAATACATACAGCGTGCCGCCATATACCATATAATACATACAGCGTGTCGCCATATACCATACAATACATACACTGTGCCGCCATATACCATATAATACATACACTGTGCCGCCATATACCATATAATACATACACTGTGCCGCCATATACCACATAATACATACAGTGTGCCCCATATACCACATAATACATACAGCGTGCCGCCATATACCACATAATACATACACTGTGCCGCCATATACCATATAATACATACACTGTGCCGCCATATACCATATAATACATACACTGTGCCGCCATATACCATATAATACATACACTGTGTCGTCATATACCATATAATACATACACTGTGCCGCCATATACCATATAATACATACAGCGTGCCGCCATATACCATATAATACATACAGCGTGCCGCCATATACCATATAATACATACAGCGTGCCGCTATATACCATATAATACATACAGCGTGCCGCTATATACCATATAATACATACAGCGTGCCGCCATATACCACATAATACATACACTGTGCCGCCATATACCATATAATACATACACTGTGTCGCCATATACCATATAATACATACACTGTGTCGCCATATACCATATAATACATACACTGTGCCGCCAAATACCATATAATGCATACACTATGCCGCCATATACCATATAATACATACACTGTGCCACCATATACCATATAATACATACACTGTGTCGTCATATACCATATAATACATACACTGTGCCACCATATACCATATAATACATACACTGTGTCGCCATATACCATATAATACATATACTGTGCCACCATATACCATATAATACATACACTGTGCCGCCATATACCATATAATACATACACTATGCCGCCATATACCATATAATACATACACTGTGCCGCCATATACCATATAATACATACACTGTGCCGCCATATACCATATATTATATACAGCGTTCCGCCATGCAATATAGATACATTCAGTGTACCACCATGTAAAATATACTATATGGCGGTATATGTAGATATACACACACAGTCATACAGCATGTACACATATATACAGCAAATATGCAGCATATACACTCATATAGCATGCATAAACACACACATTCACTACACACATACAGTATACACACACTTCTATACAGTCATACAGTATACATACACACACACACTCACCATACAGTATATACAGATGAATATAAACATATATATATATACCCACACATCTTACTATAAAATAGATACATACTTATGTGGACGGCGGGCGAGTGGGAAAGGTGGGCCGCAGATAGGTGAGGCGGACCGCGGACGGGTTAGGTGGGTCAGGTGGCTGGGAGTGGCGGGCCGCGGACGGGAGAGGCGGGCTGGTTGGCTGCGAGAGGCGGGCCGCGCGGACAGGAGAGGTGGGCCGCGGACAGGAGAGGCGGGCCGGGTGGCTGCCAGAGGCGGGCCGGATGGCTGCGAGAGGCAGGCCGCGCGGACAGGAGAGGCGGGCCGAGGGTCCTGGAGAGGCGGTTCAGGAGGTCGGCTGCAGGAGGGGCGGCCAGGACGTTCACAGCCGAGCTGCGGTGAGTGACCTCCCTGATGCCGCCCCTCCGTCCACCAGGAGGCGCTGCCGCCTGAGGCGAGTTTCTCAACTCGCCTCATGGTAGGTGCGCCCCTGGCTACGGCTCTCTAAATGCATCCTGACACATGTAAAGGATGTCTGTCATATGGCTTCTAAAAGGCCAACGCCCCTCTTTCCCTTCTGAGCTTCACTGCGTACCCATACAACATTTTATTTGCATGTGTGGGGCAATTTTATACTTGGGAGAAATGCTAGTACACATTTTTTGGGGTTGTTTCATCTTTAATGTCTTATGGGATACAAAAATTAGCCGTAAAAGTGACTTTTTTGATAAAATGTTCATCTTTTTCCTTTTAGGGACCTAATTGAAGCAAACACCTGTAGGGGAAAATACACATATTACACCTTGCTAAATTTTCCAAAGGGTGCACTTTCCAAAATGGTGACACTTGTTGGGGTTCCCCTCTGTTTTGGTACCACTAGGGCTCTCTAAATGCATCCTGACACATGTAAAGGATGATTGTCAAATCTGGCTTCTAAAAGGCCAAAGCCCCTCTTTCCCTTCTGAGCCCTACTGTGCACCCATACAACACTTTATATGCAAAAGTGGTGCAGTTCTGTGCTTAGGAGAAATAGTTTTACACATTTATGGGGTTGTTTCATCTTTTACCCCTTGTGGCTTACAAAAATTTTGGGTAAAAGTGACTTTTTTGAGAAAATTTTCACCTTTTTTCCCTTTTGGGGCCTAATTGAATCAAACACCTGTTGGGGAAAATACACAAATTACACGTTGCTAAACTCTCCAAGGGGTGTACTTTCCAAAATGGTGTCTCTTGTTGGGGCTTTCCTCTGTTTTGGTACCATTATGGCTCTCCAAATGCATCCTGACACATGAAAACTTTTTCAGCCATATTTGCCCTTCAAAAACGAAAGAACGCTCTTTCCATTCCAAGTGCCCCCATGTGCCCGTACAGCAGGGTACAGTGACCAAATGGGTATTGGCATACTCAAGATGAATTGCCCTCAACATTGTAAAATGCATTTTCCTTTTTAACCCATTGTGAAGGTGCAAATTTTAGTGTTCAATGAATCTATAGTAAGATAAAATTACGTTTCTCTAATTTCACTTTCATTTATCTTTCACCCTCATGAAACGCTCATAGGGTTAACAAAATTCCCAAAGGTTGTTTTGAGTATTTTGAGGGGTGTAGTTTCTAAAATGGTATCATTTGGGGGTTTTCTGTCATGTGGGCCTTATAAAGTCACTTCTAACTAAATTGACCCTCCAAAAGTAGGTTTTGATGATTTTCGTGAAAATCTGAAAAATTGCACCTAAAGTTATAAGCCTCCTAACATCCTAAATAAAGGAAAAGATGTTTGAAAAATGATGCCAAGTTAAAGCAGACATATGGAAAATGTTAGTTATCAAGTTATTTTAGTGATATGACCAACTTTCCAAAAAGTAGAAAATTTTGAATTTGGAAAACATTGTTTTTTTCAAAATTTTTGCCAAATTTCCATTTATTTCATAAATAAATGCTAAATATATTGATTAAATTTCTCAACCAGCATGAAGTACAATGTATCACGAAAAAACTATCTCAAAATCAACTGGATATGTTAAAGCGTTCCAAAGTTATAACCACTTAAATAGACACATGTCAGATTTTTAAAAATGGGCCGTGTCATGAAGGTGAAAAGTGGCTTAAGCGTTAAGGGGTTAAGCATGCCTCTCCCTGCACACCCTGCCAGATATTTGTGCTATATGCCTCTAAGAAGGTTTGTATTGTTGCCCAGTGCCTGTTTATTGATTTACCGTTTACGCTCCTCCGCTGCCAGCCCTGACCTTCTGCTCTGCCTCTGATGTTGATCTCGTTCCGCCTGCCCTGACCTCTTACCTTTCCCCGGCCACGAACCTTCTTTCCGTTTTTTTTGTACCTCGCCTTGGCTGCCACCACGGACAAGTCAGACCTGTGGAACATGTCGTTCCACAGGTCCAACTTGTCCACAGAGGTACCACGCCGCAACGCACTTTGCGATGGGCTCTGGTGAAAATCTAATGCCACTTAGATTCCGCTCCCAGGTGTCAGCTTACGTCATCGTCCACAGTGGTCCAGTGGATCCACTAACCCTGGAGTCTGACACTAGAGTTTGTACTCAAACAGAATTATTTTATTTTTGACCACAATTTCTACCGACAGGTTTCGGGACAACCATGGGGGGCTAAGTGTGCACCATCGTACGCCAATATCTTTCTGGGGTGGTGGGAGAAGGCAAGTGTCTATCCTTCTGCATTATTTCAGCAATTTGTGACTGGTTGGTCTAGATTTATTGATGACATTTTGTTATTTTGGACAGGACCTGTCATCATGACATCTCCTGATGTCATGAATTCATTTCACAGCTCAATGCTTTCTTATGTCTCATTTTTCTCAGGGTTGTGTAGAATTTCTGGACCTCAATATCAGTATTCAGGATGATGATGTGGACCACTCTCTTCAGAAAAAAAACGGCTACAAATAGCCTTTTACATTTCAGCAGCTTTCATCCATTGCATTTACAGAAAGGGATACCAATAGGCCAGTTTCTTCGTGTAAGACAGAATTGTACGAACGAGAATGAATTTCGGTTACATTCTCAAGATTTAACTCGAAGATTTAGAAACCGTGGCTACCCAAAGAACATCATCTCTCAAGCATACAGAAGGGCATGGGACTCTAACCGCGCTGAACTCTTGAAACCCAAAACAAGAACGAACGACAACCAACCCAGACTGGTAACTACTTTCAATAATCAGTGGGGCGATATCTAAAATCTACTCAGTGACAACTGGAATATGCTTATGGGTGTTGCTCTACGGTGCCCTTTCATTCCCTCTGGGCCGCCTTTGGTAGCCCGTAGAGCTAAAAATCTGAGAACCAGGGGGGCAGATTTAATTACCCGGTCCTGTCACGATCCCGTCATGCATTGTCCGGCGAGGATTCAGGTCTGCCGCGATTCACTAAGGTCGTGCGTCCAATTTCCTGCATGTATTGCTTCCGCGCTGAGATCCGCCTGAGTTCACCTTCTTCTTCCTGGTGCATGTAAGTGCTTGATCTTGCGACACAATTTACTTTTTAAATTCTGCGGTTTGTCCTAATCCGTCGGGTTGTCTGACGGCACGCCCCGACTTCTTGCATTTTTGGGGAGTTGATCTGGAGTTGTACCGTCACGTGCCCAGTTTTTGATGTAACATGAACATTACATCTTTTAAATGGTTTTATTATGTGTGTGTTGCATAGTGATTCAAAAAAGATTTCTCAATATTTATTTTTGGTAATTTGTTGCATCCTCATGAGAATCATGAGAATGATGTAACAAGTTTTTCACACCAGGATTTGGTAATACTCTGCCATTCTTCCTTGCAGATCCTCTCAAGTTCCTGCAGGTTGGATGGTGAATATTGGTGGATTGCCATTTTGAAATCTCTCTAGAGATGCTCAATTTGTTTTAGGTCAGGGCTTTGACTTGGCCAGTCAAAAATGGTCACAGAGTAGTTCTGAAGACACTGCTTTGTTATTTTAGCTGTGGGCTTAGGGTCAAGTGTCTTATTGGAAGGTGAACCTTTGGCCCAGTCTGAGGTGCATAGCACTCTGGAAGAGGTTTTTATCCAAGATATATCTGTACTTAACCGCATTCGTCTTTCCTTCAATTGCAACCAGTCGTCCTGTGCCTGCAGTTGAAAAATATCCCCACAGCATGATGCTGCCACCACCATTTTTCACTGGGATTGTATTTGGCAGATGATGAGCAGTGCCTGGTTTTCTTTACAAATACTGCTTAGAATTAACACCAAAAAGTTCAATCTTTGTCTCATCAGACCAGTGAATCCTATTTCTCATAGACCTCCACACGTCACGGCTACTCCATGCCCCAGTAGTCTCTTTGCTCCTCCTACGTCCGAGAAGCTGCGCATGCGGGCTTGTGTTCTGCTCACAGCTGCGTGAAGAAGATCTCTGGGTAGGAGTAGCAAAGAGGCTACTGGGGCGTGGAGTAGCGTGTCTGGCTACTCCACGCCCCAGTAGCCGCTTTAAAAAATTTACATATTAGGGCAATAAAGTTTTCAAAAAGATAGAGGGGACGTGAGGATTAGCTCTAAAAAGGGCTATCCTCACATCCCATACATGCACCTACCACCAGTTCTACCTATATAGGTAGAATCGTGGTGGTAGGTTCCCTTTAACCTTCACAGTCATGAGTAAACGCTCTGAGTGTCCCACCAGTTGTGCAAATGCAATTCAGAGACATACTTAGTCTGTTTCAGCCTGGAGTGTAACAAGCTCGGCTACAGATTCAATGAGGCTAAGCCTCTCTTAAGGTCATGTGTAGCTTGAGACATAGTTCCCTTAACAAAGGTCTTGAAATCATCCCAACAATCCAGGACATGATCATCTGGACAGAAAAAATGAGGAACATTGCTCAGTGAAGTATTGTGGAGGGGGAAGGATGGTGAGCCGGAAAGGGTTAGGTCTCCAGGCAGGGCAAAGAGGATGTATTCCCCAGTGTAGAACAACATGCAGTGGTGCATGGTCAGATACTGAACGGGAGAGTTAAGAGTCATTCCAAAACAGGGGCAGAGTCAGATGGTTGGCCAGTCACATGTCAATGCTAGACATAAAATTATGGAAGGTTGAGAAACAAGAAAGAAGGCTACTATACCAGGGTGAAGCCAGCCCCACACGTCATACAGCCAGGGCCGGCTCTAGACAAAGTGGGGCCCTGGGCAAAACAAAAAGTGGGGCCCCAAAATAAAACTATTTTATGACCAGTAACAGTCTCCCTTTAGTATGGTAAAACAAACTGTAATATGGGAGAATTTTATAGGAGATAGATGATAGGGAGATTGATGGGCAGAATGGTGGCTCAGTGGTTAGCACTACAGCGGTGCAGCGCTTCTCAACATCTGCATAGAGTTTGTATGTTCTCTCTGTGTTTGCGGGGTTTCCTCCAGGTCCTCCGGTTTCCTCCCACAACTGGTAGGTTGAATAGATTGTGAGCCCCATGGGGACGGGGACTGATCTGGCAAGCTGCATTATCTGTGTGCTCTATATAAATAAAGAATTATTAATTATAATTATTATGATAGAAGATAAATATGAAAGATGATAGAGATTTCTAGATGCAGAACTATAATATAGATGATATATACAGTAGAAAGATATAAGAGATAAATACAGTAGAAGAGAAATAGAAGATTGATTAATAAGTAGAGAAAAAGTGAGATATATAAATGGTCAGATTATAGGACAGTGGTGGCGAACCTATGGCACGTTGCCAGAGGTGGCACTCGGAGCTCTTTCTGTGGGCACCCAGACCTTCACCAGAGAGGACTCCAGGTATCTTTCTGCAGTCCCAGACAGCCCAGGACTTGCTGTGCACAGAGCTATTTTAAAGTGACAGGGCTACCTGAGACTACAGGAGGAGAGGGACGATATGGATGGATCTGGATTATCATTAGAGCTCCTGCTCTGTCCCTGACAATTCTTCCTGTTTATGGGACCCTGGAGGGAAGCTACAATGATCATCCATATTTCTTCTATTTTCTGCTTTATTGGTGTCCATCAGGGTGCTGATATGAATGAAAGCTGTGACAGAGCACAGAGTATAAGTCATAATTACATTTCTGTATTGACACTTTGATAAATTAGTGGGTCTTAGTTGTAGTTTGGGCACTTGGTCTCTAAAAGGTTCGCCATCACTATAGATATATAGATATATAGACAGGAGATTAATGATTTATAGACAGGAGATGGATGTCACCCGGGAATTCAACAAAGGGGTATTAACCCTTTCAGCTCCCGGCATTTCTGTATATTATGTCGCGTTATTGACCAGAGCAATTTTTACAATTTTGAGGTTTCAAAATAAAATCTACATTAGAGCAAAAAGAATTAAGGTAAACCCAACAAACCACATATTTTCTGAAGGCAGACACTTGCCCACTTTTCAAAATTGCATTGAAGAGTTTATAGACATAGGGGCTTTCATGCAATTTTGATTCAAACTGAAACATTTTATAAAAAATACTTAAAATTTGACTTTGTCAAAAAATGTTTTCCAAACAGAAAATATTTACCTTCACATCTCCTAAATATAATAGATGGACATGTGTACTGTTCACAAATGTCCCATATTGATATGTTCACATAAATAAATCCACATAATATCACTAAAACAGTAATAACTAGATATCTGCTTTTCAGCTAGAAATTTCTAGTCACAACCTGCAAAATATAGCAATAAAAAAGTAAAGGCGCCATAAAAGCAGACAACCAGGCAATGCATTTGGCAATTAGCATTCAAAATTTTCTCTAAAATATGTACAAATCCAGATACTTATATAAAGAAAACATACTTTCCTAAACCAGCAACATGTGAGGAGATCATACAGACCCCACATGTGTATATTCACCAAAATATGCAGCAAGGGGAACGTTAAATCCACAGGGGAACCATACAATTATTGCAGAAAATTGCACTGAGCGTCACACAGATGTATCATTGTGCAACATCCTCCACCGGGGCCTAGCCCTTTGAGGTGAGGCCTGGAGACAGCCGGGGCCCGCGGTACCGGAGTGGCTGGCGGTTGCGTCCTAAGCACGCTATTGTCACGGTGCTTGGTACGGGGGAACCGGAGGGCTGTCCTACAGCCTGGCAGGTCTCCAGCAGGGTGGTGTTGACAAGAAATGATGAGGGAGAGGCTGCTATAGCGGATCTCCCTGGGGCAACCCCTTAATGTCCCGAGTGTGAGTCTCTGGGTGATGGACAGGGTGCCGGTGATGAAGGCAGCCGTATTAGCAGGGACCAGACGGAGACAGTAGTTGAAGAAAACAACTTACAGTTCTTTATTTGAACCGGCAGGAACCGCAGCAACGTGCCTTTAACAGGTAGATGGAGTGCTGAGATGTCAGTTGGAGGGAGCCTCAGGAGATAGTTCACCAGCCTGGATGTAGAGGGCAGGCTGGGAGGCAGCTGTGTCCTGGTAGGAAGCTTCAGCTTGTCCTGTAGGGCTTCAGGTATCACCTTTAAAGGTAAGATGATACCCCTTTCCTCACTATACTAACTCTAGTCTTCTTGCTTCACTCTTCAGAGGCAGGGGCTAGGCTCTTCCTGCTCTGGTATGGGCTAGACTGAGATTACTCACTCACTCACTGATCCCTAAGTCTACAAGATCTTCTCCTCTTCTTCTCTCTCCTGAGAGAGACTGCTCTGAGATCTGGGACCTAGAACATTCCTGGCCAGGGGTTTTATTACCTCCCTTTGGTCAGGTGGTGGCTGCTCCTCCAATCACATCTCAGCTCACAGAGGACAGGATGTAACACAGATCATTGGACAATAGCATCTTGCATCATACAAAATACTTAACCTCTGCCTTGCCAGGCAGGATTCACCACTGCAATATCCCCTATGTCCTATAAGGACCATGTAGTGTGATGTGATGACATGCTATGGGGGCTTATTCGCAAACACTCCCTCGCCATTGCATCGGCGAGGGTGTTGCATACCCCGGGGGCAATTGAAAGAGCCGCCCTCGGCTCGACTACAGATGGTTTGGGGCACAGAGGGGGCTAAGGGCACTTCTAGGGAGTGCAGGCTATGTGAGGTGTAGGGACAAACCGCCCATGGTCCTGGAGACAGGCACCTGGGTTGGTGTCGGACTAAGACAAAATATGTAGCTGTATGACAGTTGGTCGCTGACGCCATTAAACCGAACTGTACAGTAGGAAAGGTGTGGTGTCATGTCCTGTAATCCACTCCTTGCACCAAGGCCTGTATATTTGTTGTATCAACGCTTCTTCCCTGGCGGCAATTATATAATGTGTATATGCATTGCGTTAGCATATGCGACACGAGTACCTCCTGACTGGCATCCTTACCCATGTATGGGTGGCATCCAGGTGCTATCTCTGTAACACCCCCGGTCCCCGTAGGACCCGCAGTTTATGGACTACCCCCATGTGCAAACCTCAGTTTGAGGGATCAGGTAGCGGTCAGTGTTTTACACAAAAGACGGTCCGAGACAGCCACACTACAACCTGAAAAGCCTATGAAAGGGTTAATGCAGACTACTGGCATATATTCTGACAGTGTGCAAACATGTTGTAAACTCACATTGGCTTAGGAGCCCAATGGGTACACATCTTGAACGTTACAAACGTTACAGAGGTAGATAGACTACACAGGGTAGTAAGATAATAAATGTCTCTTTTCCTGCAAAGAAAAGGCATAAAGAGTGCAAGCAGAATGTCCATACCTAAAAAGGAAGGCATTAAGTGCAAAATGATAATAAATTATACGGCAACTTTTCCTTGGAGTTGACAAAAGTCTCACAGAAGGTCTCTAATGACAAAGTCCATCTTCTGGGTACAGCCCTTGAGGTGGGGAAAAGTGCACTAAAGATGCAAAGGGTCTCCTCTTTGTGTAGAGGGACAGAGTCCTTCGAAGAAATTATCTGCTGTGGCAGAGGAAGGGGTGCTATCATAGCACAGGACAATAATCAGTTCAAGGTATGTCTCTTGACTGAGATAAATAGGGATGAGAGTCTCAGGAAAGTCTCTGGCTCTTTAGGGAAAATGGAGATAAATACACAATATGTACAGTACCTGAAGTGGGCTACAGCCCTTCAGGGGTTACTCTGCATCTTCTTCTGTGGTAAGTACTTCGGTGTCAGAAAAGCGTACCTGTCTCCTCCTTTGGTGTGACACCAGCTGATACTCCTGCAGGTAAGCAGGATCTTTACCTTTTGTCTCCCTTTGAGACCTCCGCAGTTCCGGCTGGGAGAAGATAACAATCTCCTCATCGTCCTCCTCTGATTCAGGCGCTGGAGTCGGAGTCTCAGCTGGCTCTGATGTTTCAGGGGTTGCAGACAGTGGAGCCGGATCATCCTCCACAGGCAGCCGTATTGGAGACTGTGGTGGGGATGATGGTCTCTCCGAGGTACCTCTTACTGGAGTGGAAACAAAACAGAATTGAGGCACAGTCACAAGTTCCAAGAAACTGGGGGTAGGCGAACACAAGGAGGTCTGTAAGTTAGGGGTCGAGGTGAGAGGTGTGGACATAGGGGCAAAAGGACGAAGACATCTCTTCAGCCGGTTCCTATGTACCCGGAGTAGTGGACGGTCTCCTCTTGAAATCTCGTAGACTTCAGGGGAGAGACTGTCCCTAACTAGGTATGGCTCACGCTCCCAACGCCCATCTAGCTTACTGGTGGGATGGTTGTTGCGCAGCCACACTCGATCTCCTGGAGAAAAAGGCTCAGCACAGGCATTACGATCAAAGTCTCGCAGATCCACAACTTCTCTGGCATCCGCCAGGCGCCTCTGGTGTTCGTGAACCCAGTCAGTCTGGGGGAGTAAAGACTGGGAATCAGGGGACTCCATGTCCCAGGTCATATCAGCAGGGAGATGGCCGTGTCTCCCGAACATCAGATAATACGGGGTGTATCCTGTGGAGCAATGAGTGGTATTGTTGTACAGGTACACTAATTCGGGCAACAGTTTTGGCCAGTCAGCCCTTTTTGCAGGGGTCAGAGTCCTCAGCATATTGATTAGAGTCTGGTTCATCTTTTCACAAAGCCCGTTGCCTTGGGGATGATAGGCTGTGGTCCTCAGCTTCTTGCAGCCATATAGAGTGCACAGCTCCTGGAAGACTTGGGACTCAAATGCTGTTCCTTGGTCTGTAAGGACCTGGTCCGGACAGCCATAGGGGAGGATGAAGCTCTTCCACAGGGCCGCGGCGGTAGTCCTTGCAGACAGATCTCTGACAGGTACTGCAACCACAAATTTGGTATAGTGGTCGATGATCGTAAGAGCATAACTGTGACCGGATCTGCTGGGCTCCAACTTCACGTGGTCCAATGCCAGGATCTCCAAGGGCCGTTGGCTCACAATGGGACGGAGAGGGGCCCTTTGATTGTGTCGCTCTCCTCGAGCGATGACGCAGGCCGGGCATTCTCGACACCAGGCTTCAATGTCGGACTTCATGTTGACCCAGAAGAATCGCCTTCGGAGGGTGGCTTCAGTCTTCTGAGCGCCAAAGTGTCCGGACTGGTCATGGTACATTTCCAGTACTATTTTGGCATCCCTCCTGGGAATCACAATCTGGTACAGCCGGTCATAAGTGATAGGGTCCAGAGTTCTTCTCTTTAGCAGACCCTGGTGCATGCTCAGAGTCTTTCTCTGGCGCCACAATTGAGACAGTTCTCAATCAGCTCTTCTGCGCCGGATTCTTTCAGGCACTCGCCCACTAGAGAGATAGTCCATTACTTCTCCTATGGCACGGCTATCAGCCTGAAGACTCATCCAGAGGTCCTTTTCCGCAGGAGGCTCTGACTCTTCTTGAGGAGTAGCTGGCGCTGCCTCTGTCGGTAGGGAGTAAACTCTCTGGGCATCTTGACGCACAAACCGGGCATAGAACGCTGGCATCTCCACATCTTCCCACTGAGCATCCGTGGAGGGTCCCTCCCACTGGTCAGGGAGACGGGACAGAGCGTCGGCGTTGTCATTGGTCTTACCAGCCCGGTACTTGATGGTAAAGCTGAAATTGGCAAGTCTGGAGGCCCACCGTTGTTCCAGTGCTCCAAGACGTGCGGTGTTCAGATGCGCCAAAGGATTATTGTCTGTGAAGACAGTGAAAGATGATGCAGCTAGGTAGTCCTTGAACTTTTCGGTCACAGCCCAGACTAACGCCAGAAACTCCAACTTGAAGGAACTGTAGTTCTGGTCGTTTTGCTCCAGTTCTCGGAGGGAACGGCTGGCGTAGGCTATGACCCTTTCAGTTCCGTTTTGGAGCTGGGATAATACCGCCCCTAGACCTTGCTTGCTGGCATCAGTGTATAGGGTGAAAGGCAGACTATAGTCTGGATATCCCAACACCGGGGGCTCAGTCAACCGTTGCTTGAGCATCTGGAAGACAGCTTCTCGTTCGGCCGTCCACTCAATGGCTACTCGGGAACGTTGGCTCTCTTTCGGCAGGCCCCTTAGAAGCTCTTGCAGGGGAGCCGCCAGCTGGGCAAACTTCGGGATGAAACGCCTGTAATAACTGGCAAATCCCAGGAAGCTTTTGATGTCCCGTACGGTTGATGGGGTAGGCCAGTCGTAGACAGCTGCAATCTTCTCTGGATCTGGCTCAATTCCATGAGCGCTCACCACATGTCCCAGGTACTTGACGCTAGGTTGTAGCAGGTGGCACTTGGATGGCTTGACCTTCAACCCATGTTGGGTCAGGATTTGGAAGACTTCAGCCAGATGGTGGAGGTGGTCTTCATAAGTCTTGGAGTAGATGTCGTCCAAATATAGCAGGACGGTCTCAAAGTTGCGATGACCCAAACATCTCTCCATCAGCCGTTGAAATGTGCCTGGGGCGTTGCATAGCCCGAACGGCATGTTGTTGAACTCGAACAGGCCCATTGGGGTGGTGAAAGCCGTCTTCTCTCGGTCTTCTGGCGCCATGGCCACTTGCCAGTAGCCACTGGTCAGGTCCAGGGTAGAGAAGTAGGCAGCTGACCCTAGGGCTGCGAGGGATTCCTCGATTCGAGGCAGAGGATAGGCGTCCTTGTGGGTGATATTGTTGATTTTCCTATAGTCAACACAGAATCGAAGGGTTCCATCCTTCTTCTTCACAAGGACCAGCAGGGCAGCCCATGGGCTGTGGCTCTCCCGGATAATGTTGGCTGTCTTCATCTCTTGTACCAGCTTTTTCACCTCTTGGTAGCGGGCTGGAGGTATGGGCCGGTATCGTTCCTTGATAGGAGGATGAGAGCCAGTAGGGATGGTGTGTTGGATCAGAGTAGTCTGCCCAAAATCCAGGGAGTCGTGGAGAGCCTTCAGCACTTCAGGGTAGCAGTTGCGGAGGACATTGGTACCCAGTACCAGGGAGAAGTTACCGTTTTCGGGCACTCGGGTCACCACTACGCCCTGTCTGGTTAACTCAGTGTCTCCAATGGTTAGCGTGGGCTCCCAGTAGCCGCGGATGGGTACGGGTTTTCCGTTCGTAGCAATAATGTTCAAGTAAGCCTTTGGAGGCTGGACTAAGGATGCTCCTCCTCGGCATTTCTCAAAGGCAGCACTCCGGAGGGTGGTCACTTGAGAGCCGGTATCAATTAAGGCCGGTAGGGTAACTCCATTGATGGTTACATGAACCATGGGGCGAGTCCCCACGAACCTGGGCATCCAGTTAGCATCTCGGGGACTTACAAGTTCTTCCCTTGGAGGTCGTCCCTTAGCTCCAAGGGTTTGTCGTTTAACTGACGACAATCATTCTCTTCATGCCCATATTTATGGCAGTAGCTGCACCGCTGGCGGGGTTTCTTCTGACTCCAGGTGCTTAACGACTTCGCTTCTTTTGGGCGCTGTTTAGTCGGAGATTCACGAGGAGTAGCTGACCGTAACGGGTTCTCTGGAGGTTTCCTCCTCATAGCGGAGACAGTTACTTCCAACTGGGTCAACCGATCGAGGATTTGATGCAGGGTGTCCGCCAGATTAGGGACCGGTCCTGATATGCCAGTAACTTCCATAGCCGCAGGAGTAGGTGATGCTGACTGCGTGGGATGGCAAGCGAGAGCAGATTCTTCCATTTCCACGGATTCAGGCTCTTTCTGCGGTCCAGTAGGTGGTCGGTCTCCTAATATGTCAATGGCAATTTCCTTAAACTCAAGGAAAGAGGCCTGGGCATGCTGAGAAGAGATGATCTTTAGTTGACACCTTTGATTTCTATCAACAAGTCCATTAATAAATTGTTCCCTTAAGGTTTGATCAGAGGTTTCAGCGTCTTTGGGCTCAAGGCAGGTGATGGCCTTCCATGTCTCCTGTAGGGAGAGGGCAAAGACTCTTGGGGCCTCTGTCTTTTCCCGAAGAATTTCTGCTTCAACTCGGAGACAGTACACTTGTCAAAGGTGTTGCGTAGCCTATCAAGAATCTGGACCACGTTCTGACACTGTTCTCGGGGCCAAGACTTGACTTCCCGGAGAGCGGGTCCTTTCAACTGCCCGATGAGGATGCCCACTTTCTGTTCCTCTGTGAAAGGGAGCAAGGCGAAGGTGGCTAACAACTTGTCCCTGAATTCAGGAAGAGTATGTGATTCTCCCTCGTAGTAGGGTAACCAGGGGGCCCCCAGATAGTAGGGCATAGTCAGAGGCATCATGGTGGGAGTCCCAGGGACACTAGCTGTAGCAGGGCTGAAGGGACTCTCTGGAGGACTTAACATGCTCCGGTACCCTGAGGAGGGACCAGGGGACGGGACTTGCTCCAGTCCCGTATCTTCGTCCTGGGCGGACATGACTGGCCTAGCTGAGGGAAGTCTGCAGGGTTACCCAATGTCCGTTGCTATGGGCGATGGCTAGAATGGGACGTGGGCACTTTAAGACACGGTCACTATTCCCTGGGAGGTGAGCCAATAACCTAGCGTCGGAAACAATCTCTACCCCCCTTTAACTTCCCCAGCGGTACTCACTCAGGATCAGCCGCGGTGACAGGACAGCTCCGGTACACGAAGGTCTCCGTTCCCGATGTCCGGCAGGCAGCAGGGCTCAGTGATGCTCCGCGGTGTTCTCCAGTCGCAGGACACGTGTGCCGGAACTCCGGATGAGGCGTACACTGCTGGCAGGCTTCAGGCGCGGCCTGCGCCGAAATCCAAGATGGCTGATTAACCCTCTTCGTTGCCGGCTGCACACGCTCCAGCTCCTCCACGATACTTCGCGCCACTCACGCAGGGGGCGGAGCCTAGTGACGCCTCTGGAGTTCCCGCCAGTGAGGATTTGGCGGGCTGGAAATACTTGCTGCGCCACACGCCTCTGAGGTAAATGCTTCAGGCACAGCAGCGCCGGATGTAGCAGAGCTGAAACAGTTCTTGCAGGAATTAACCTCTTGAGTGCTGGAGCGGCGCTCGACAGCACGTGGCAGCAGTATAACAGTTCAATGTGAAACACACAATCACTTGGGCCTAAACCCGGATGGCAGCAGGGTTAGGCAACACAGTCTTTTCAATAAAGGAAAGTCTTTAATGCCGGAATAAGGCACAGAAGTATCAATCCTGTTCGTGACGCCACTTGCAACATCCCCCACCGGGGCCTAGCCCTTTGAGGTGAGGCCTGGAGACAGCCGGGGCCCGTGGTACCGGAGTGGCTGGCGGTTGCGTCCTAAGCACGCTATTGTCACGGTGCTTGGTACGGGGGAACCGGAGGGCTGTCCTACAGCCTGGCAGGTCTCTGGCAGGGTGGTGTTGGCAAGAAATGATGAGGGAGAGGCTGCTATAGCGGATCTCCCTGGGGCAACCCCTTAATGTCCCGAGTGTGAGTCTCTGGGTGATGGACAGGGTGCCGGTGATGAAGGCAGCCGTATTAGCAGGGACCAGACGGAGACAGTAGTTGAAGAAAACAACTTACAGTTCTTTATTTGAACCGGCAGGAACCGCAGCAAAGTGCCTTTAACAGGTAGATGGAGTGCCGAGATGTCAGTTGGAGGGAGCCTCAGGAGATAGTTCACCAGCCTGGATGTAGAGGGCAGGCTGGGAGGCAGCTGTGTCCTGGTAGGAAGCTTCAGCTTGTCCTGTAGGGCTTCAGGTATCACCTTTAAAGGTAAGATGATACCCCTTTCCTCACTATACTAACTCTAGTCTTCTTGCTTCACTCTTCAGAGGCAGGGGCTAGGCTCTTCCTGCTCTGGTATGTGCTAGACTGAGATTACTCACTCACTCACTGATCCCTAAGTCTACAAGATCTTCTCCTCTTCTTCTCTCTCCTGAGAGAGACTGCTCTGAGATCTGGGACCTAGAACATTCCTGGCCAGGGGTTTTATTACCTCCCTTTGGTCAGGTGGTGGCTGCTCCTCCAATCACATCTCAGCTCACAGAGGACAGGATGTAACACAGATCATTGGACAATAGCATCTTGCATCATACAAAATACTTAACCTCTGCCTTGCCAGGCAGGATTCACCACTGCAATATCCCCTATGTCCTATAAGGACCATGTAGTGTGATGTGATGACATGCTATGGGGGCTTAATCGCAAACACTCCCTCGCCATTGCATCGGCGAGGGTGTTGCAATTGTATGCTCCTTACACAATGGTAACCCAAATAAATAACTATATATCCATAAACCAAGCTGATGAGATAGTAAAAGTCACGTTTAGATGTGCGCCAATGTATTATCCGCACAATAACAAATCCATCCGCACTTCATAAGAAATTGAGTGAGAATGTCATAACATAGGTGTAAATAATGGAGGATGGTGGGAAATAAAAACTTTATTCCGGAACATGTGTGTGGTTTTGGTGTTACATATAGCTTTATGGACATGTTCTGGGTTGTGGTGTTGATGTGTCGCATCATTAGGCAAAGAGGATCGAATGTTCATTGTATTAGTCAATTTTCTCAGAAAAAAAAAACTATCACGAAATAAAAGGCAATAAGAGAGAAAGTGTGTTCTTAGATCGTTCTGCATAGAGAAGGTTTAAAAACCTGAACATTAGTTGATTTATCAGAATGTAGTAACATATAAAGTGAATATTTCCATTATCTGTGAGGTGCAGCAGCTCCTGTGTGCAGCAAATTCTCCCTGTAGCCTGAGGGCCAGGAATCTGGAGGGGGAACAAGTCAGATGGCCATATCTCTGGCTCTGTGGCACAAAGAACCTCACTTTTTCCCTATGAAAGAAGAGACTCTCCTCTTTTATATGAATCTAAATTATGTGTCTCTAAGTGTCAGGAAAATGGAGTTATTAACTGTTAAACTGCTGTCGAGAGTGATTTTTATATATAAAAATGGCACCTGATATTCTCACTTTAAACCTGAATATCTCTGGACCCATGGCACCTAGAAACACAATTCAAGATTCATTTGAAAGAAGAGATTCTCCCCTTTCAGGGGACCCTGGGCAATTACCCATAGCGCCGGCCCTGCATCCAGCCCCAGGCTTCCGGCAACCCAGATTGTGTTGAAGTCCCCAATCCACAATACAGGGATTCAGTGTGAGTTAATATGAAAGTAACAGTAGGACGGAAGAGATTGCACCTGAAGGGCAGAGGGGCATAGATCAAGAATCTGCTGAAGGATGCATGCAGAATAATATAGCAGCTGTTGGGAACTATGACTGCCTCAGTAAGGGTAAAGAGATGCTTGTATGTATAAATATTGATACCCCTCTAGTATTAAAGGTAAACACAAAATTATATGCCCAGCCCATCCACTGCTTTTTGAGCCAATGTAGCTAGTCGCCCTCCAAGTGCATCTCCTGCAAACATATAACATCAAAGGAGTGTTTCCTGAGGTTTTACTAATGCGCCTGACATTCCAGGAAATAATTTAAGCCCCCTGCAGCCATAGAAGTTGACATATGTAAGGCCACAGCAGCATCACAGCTGAAGCAAAATTAGTCCCATGGAGGGGAATGACATCGAGAGCAGCCCCTTGTAACAAGCCAAGGGAAAGCTTCCTCAGCGTTGTTGAAGAAGTGGGCTTGGATCCTGTCTACAATCTGAAGAGAACCCATCAAGCAAATTAACCCCCAAAACTAAATATATTTTCATAAATTCCCATTAGAAAGCATTGCCTCTATCCCTACATTGTCGCTCTACATTCCTTTAAACTTAAACAATCAGGTACTAAACCAGTATGCAAATGACCTGAGAGAGGTCCAATGACTAACAGCCCCTATAATGATGTGACACTTCTGGTGCTGGCTTCTCTATGTGCTTCCTGGTGCTGTTGGCCTTGCCCCCTGCAGCCTGTGTGCATTCAACTGCTTCAGAATGCAGCTTAGAGACGACAGAGTGGCAAAGAAAAAGTCATATCTGAGATTGGCTAATAAAAGGTAAAGATTAATATGGGCAAAAGAACACAGACATTGGACAGAGGAAGATTGGAAAAAAGTTTTTGGGACAGACAAATCTAAGTTTAAGGGGTTTGGATCACACAAAATGAACACTTGTGAGATACAGAACAACTGAAACGATGCTGGAAGAGTGCCTGACGTCATCTGTCAAGCATTACCCATACTCTGGAACTCTCTACCCAAATGTGTCAGATTGTCCCCCACTTTCCAAACCTTTAAACGTAACCTGAAAACCCACCTGTTCAGGTTTGCTTAAAAAGCACATTAACTGCACTGCTCCCTCACTTCATGTCTCTATCCCCCCCATATAGATTGTGAGCCTTCATGGACAGGGTGCTCCTCCTACTTGTCTCCTGATCACTAGTTTTGTATGTTGTACTTTCTCCTGTTTTCTGTCTTAATGTAATGCATGTGAACCCCTACTGATTGTACAGCACCATGGAATTAATGGTGTGCTATAAATAAATAATAAGAATGGTGGAGGTAATGTGGTGGTCTGGGGTTGCTTTGGTGCTGGTAAATTGGGAGATTTGTACAAGGTCAAAGGGATTTTGAATAATGAGGGCTATCACTCTATTTTGCAACGCCATGCCATACCCCGTGGACAGTGCTTGATTGGGGCCAATTTCATCCTACAACTGGACGACCCAAAGTACTCCTCCAAATTATGCATGAACTATTTAGGGAAGAAGCAGGCAGCTGGTATTCTATCTGTAATCGAGTTGCAAGGCCAGTCACCAGATCTCAATCCCATTGATCTGTTGTGGGAGCAGCTTGACCGTATGGTACACAAAAAAGTGATCAAGCCAATCCAACTTGAGAGAGGGGCTTCAGGAAGCATGGGGCGAAATTTGGCCAGATTACCTCAGCAAATTAACAACTATAATGCCAAAAGTCTGCAACGCTGTAATTGCAGCAAAGGGAGCATTATCTGATGAAAGCAAAGTTTGAAGAAGAAAATTAATATTTCATACATTGTCATTTTGTGGCCTATATTTCCTATTCATTTTGCAATTCATTTGAAAAATAAAAGTTTTCATGGAAAACACAAAATTGTCTGGGTAGTGTACATTTCTGTTTTGTTTTCTGTCAAGATTTGGTGCAGAGTGTACATTAATAACTTTTTTGATCTTACTGTTTGGCTGCAATGAAGCAAAGATTGAAAAATTTAAAGGGGTCTGAATATTTTCCGAACCCACTGTATTTCCCCAGCTTTAAACAGTTATCATACATTAGACTATTTTAGTGTTATTAGTATTAAGTTGTTGTCCTATCCCGGTGCTTTAGGATTAAAGTGAAACCTTACTTACCCCATAAACAAAACATAGTTGTATTCAGGGTACGGTCACACATGGCAATTAAAAGTGCATCGCAATTAGTTTTGGGGTGGTTTTAGGTGGTATTACTTATATTAACAAGTAAAAGACATCAAATCAACAGGTGAATGACATTTGTGGAGAAGGTTTCTCCTTCAAAATCAAATTCACCCATTCAGTTCATGTCTTTCACCTGTGAAATTGATAAAAACTGCACCTAAAACCACCTCAAAATTAATTGCGATGCAGTTATGGTTATGATAAAAAGAATAAACAAAAGCACATTTACAAAAATTTATTAGTAAATTGGTTATTAAAGATTAGTGCAGATTAGCGAGTAGCACATACATTGGAACATAGAACACATATCTAAATATGTATGTATAGAAGAGTATGTGTATATATATATAACATGTAAAATAAAATAAATTATATGAGATAAAGTCAAAGTTATTGAATAAAACCAGTGGTGGATAATGAATATGAATATATAAATAAATCATTAGATCGAGAATGTCGCACAGATTGCATGTAGATGGATAAGTACAAGGATAATGTAGCGGCATATCGAGAAATCAATAGCATCATTAATATAAATGAAATCAATAAAATAAATAAATACAATAAATCAATAAATATAATCAATAAAATCAGTTCAATAAGACAGTGCAGGGTACGAGAAAACAATTAAATAATTAATGAATTAAATTATTTATTTAATTATTTAATAGTTTTCTTGTACCCTGCGTGGTCTTATTGATTTTATCGACCTGCTTTTATTGATTATATTTACTGATTTTATTGATATTATTGATACTATTGATTTCTCAATATGCCGCTACATTATCCTTGTACTTTAAAACTGCATCGCAATTAGTTTTGGGGTGGTTTTAGGTTGTATTACTTATATTAACAAGTAAAAGACATCAAATCAACAGGTGAATGACATTTGTTGAACAGCTTTTTAAAATCAAATTCACCCATTCAGTTCATGTCTTTCACCTGTGAAATTGACAAAACTGCACCTCAGGGTGCGGTCACACGTCGCATTTACCGCATGCGTTTAAAAACGTATTGCTACAGCTGAAGGGAGATTTGCCTGATTAAACAGCTGTTAACGCTTGCGTTTACAAAACGAGAATGTTAACACATGCGTTAACATTGTGGTTAACGCATGCGTTTTGTAAACGCAGGTGTTAACAGCTGTTTAATTAGGCAAATCTCCCTTCAGTTGTAGCAATGCGTTTTTAAACGCATGCAGTAAACGCGATGTGTGACCGCACCCTGAAACCGCCTCAAAACGAATTGTGATGCAGTTTTAACTGCAACGTGTGACTGCACCCTCACAGTGATCTGTACGTCTCATTAATATCAAAGTAACAAAACAGTTGCCGGATGGTACATCTTTGTCTCTTGATTCTACATTGATAATTCAGACGAGGATTATTAACATTTTTTTATTATACATGTACTTTTGTAGTAAAGGTTTCAACTTAATGATTCAGTTCAAACATACAGAATCCCTCTTTAATGGAGTCATTCCTTTTCCCGAACAAGCTTCTGGTTTCGTTCCCTGGTTTCCAAAAACAAATGCAATAAATTTTTGTGTAAGCAACAATAATTGAAATTAAGCTTGATGCATAGCAAAACTGTTTTAACCATTATTGAAGTTAAAAATGCATGTTATATAAGATGCTTTGAATCCAGAAAGCAACAAAAAAATGCAGCAAAAGTGTAAGATTAGTGAAAGCAGTCTTAGGCCATTGTTTGTGACCCAAAAATGTTTCACTCCTGCTTTACACAAGCAGTATAAAAATAATTCTTATGTAAGGGCCACTTCACATTTCCGTTATTTAATTGGTGAGCCAAAACCAGGAGTTGATCAAAAAAAATTGCACCGGTTTTGTGTGCTCAACTGTTTAACTACTAATGTAAATAACTGATAAAAAGTAGAGAAAAAGTATGGGGTAGAATTGATTGACACGCTACTTACAGAGTAAGATATTAGAATTTTTATTAATAGTTATTATTTCAACACCGCATTGGTGTCTTCATCGGGTCAGAGTCTATGGTTATGATAAAAAGAATAAACAAAAGCACATTTACAAAAGTTTATTAATAAATTGGTTATTAAAGATTAGTGCAGATTAGCGAGTAGCACATACATTGGAACATAGAACACATATCTAAATATGTATGTATAGAAGAGTATGTGTATAGATATATAATATGTAAAATAAAATAAATTACCGGTATATGAGATAAAGTCAAAGTTATTGAATAAAACCAGTGGTGGATAATGAATATGAATATATGAATATATAAAATCATTAGATTGAGAATGTCGCACAGATTGCATGTAGATTAATAAGTACAAGGATAATGTAGCGGCATATTGAGAAATCAATAGTATCATTAATATAAATGAAATCAATAAATACAATAAATAAATATAATCAATAAAATCAGTTCAATAAGACAGCGCAGGTTACGAGAAAACAATTAAATAATTAAATTATTTAATCGTTTTCTTGTACCTTGCGTGGTCTTATTGATTTTATCGACCTGCTTTTATTGATTATATTTATTAATTTTATTGATACTATTGAATTCTCGATATGCCGCGACATTATCCTTGTGCTTATTCATCCACATGCAATCTGTGCGACATTCTAGATCTAATGATTTATTTATATATTCATTATCTACCATCGGTTTTATTCAATAACTTTGACTTTATCTCGTATCATTTATTTTATTTAGTATTTATTTTTATTTATTATTGTATGTGTATTATTATATACATACTCTTCTATACATACATATTTAGACATGTGTTCTATGTTCCAATGTATGTGCTACTTGCCAATCTACACTAATCTTTACTAACTAATTTACTAATTAACTTTTGGACATGTGTTTTTGTTCTTTTTATCATAACCATAGACTCCGACCTGATGAAGAAACCAATACTGTGTTGAAACTCACTGTTAAAATAATAACAATTAATAAAATTTCTAATATCTTACTCTGGAAGTAGCGTGTCATTTAATTCTACCCTGTACTTTTTCTCTACTTGCATACTCTTTCTGGACTACCATCCAGCTCCAGAGCTAGACGCTGCAAGCAACTCCAACTTAACCTGACCATCACCCCGCTATTCCCCTATTGGGCACATACTTCTAGGTGCCTGGCTCAAAAACAAATCCCTCAACATTTTTCACTCTAACTGATAAAAAAAAACAGACGTGAACTTGCCCTAATGTGGACTACTTACTTATTTCAATTCAGTGTAATTGGCTACAATATACAACGGCGTAACTACAGTGGTAGCAGCCATGGCGGCTGCTATGGGGCCCACAGTGTCAGGGAGGCCCCAGCATCCGACCTGATAATACAGTACGTAGCTGAGGTGGTAGCTCAGATAAGAGCTCAGATCATCTCTAAATCCTGCCATGTACATCCACCATCGTCTGCAGCTACTGGGACAGATCTATCTAAGTGTATAAACATGTAAATATATAAATATGTATATTTTCTGAGGGGGTAAGAGGGCCCCGTTCAGGGGTCTGCTATGGGGCCCTGCCTCTCCTAGTTACAACTCTGAATATACTGTATACACTATTGCACAATTGAGAAGTCAAACACGACATCTGAATATACTTACAGTGTACATTTCACAGATCAGGTTGAGCAGTGCACTTATAGCTCTATCTTGCAGAGTATCATTGTGTTGCTAGAAATAAGAATATGATATGTAATTGCATTGTGTAACCATTAAATTTCTGTTAACATGTTAACACATCAACTTTAAATATAGTTAACATTGCATTTACTTATACACAATGTTAACACAATACAATGAGGGAAATCTCCTTCAAAATGCAATGTAAACATAATTGCACACACCCCAAGTCCTCCTTCCAACCTTGCAGTTTGCCCAGTTCACATCTTTGTAAGGTCGGGTTATGTACAGCACATGTACTGTCCCAAATTGTTTAACCTGTTGGCGCCATAGTAGTATGGAAAACAACGGGTGTCAGAGGTCATCTACCGTTGACATCCCCATGTAACAGACAAGGTTGGAACCTGCAGGGGGATTCCCTGCACAATTGGCTCCCCCAAAGCATTTAACATATCAATACAAAACTGGTACTGTTGTAAAGTAGTACAAGCTGTCAACCAGCTGTATAGACCATTCATTAAAAGAGTTATGCCACTTGGAAAATGGCAATGCAAATTAGTCAGTTTTTTTCCACAATAGGTTTTTTAAGCAAAAATATAGAAATTTGGTACTGACCCATAGAATAAATGTAACATGAGTATACAGTGAACACCCAAAAAAGTCAAAATTCAATGACAGAACCACCCTCCCCCACAAAAAAGTTACCGTATATACCCAAGCATCGGGACCGCCCAAAGGTGAGTATGTCAGTTTGTTTTTTTATGTGCTTGGCAAACTGTGGGCTGGCTATATGCTATAAAGGGGGCTGGCTGTATACTAAAGGGGGCTGGCTGGATGTATACTTAAGGGAGCTGACTGTATACTACATGGGGCTGGCTATATACACTCATCTGCCACTTTATTAGGTACACCATGCTAGTAACGGGTTGGACCCCCTTTTGCCTTCAGAACTGCCTCAATTCTTCGTGGCATAGATTCAACAAGGTGCTGGAAGCATTCCTCAGAGATTTTGGTCCATATTGACATGATGGCATCACACAGTTGCCACAGATTTGTCGGCTGCACATCCATGATGCGAATCTCCCGTTCCACCACATCCCAAAGATGCTCTATTGGATTGAGATCTGGTGACTGTGGAGGCCATTTGAGTACAGTGAACTCATTGTCATGTTCAAGAAACCAGTCTGAAATGATTCCAGCTTTATGACATGGCACATTATCCTGCTGAAAGTAGCCATCAGATGTTGAGTACATTGTGGTCATAAAGGGATGGACATGGCCAGCAACAATACTCAGGTAGGTTTTGGTGTTGCAACGATGCTCAATTGGTACCAAGAGGCCCAAAGAGTGCCAAGAAAATATTCCCCACACCATGACACCACCACCACCAACCTGAACCGTTGATACAAGACAGGATGGATCCATGCTTTCATGTTGTTGACGCCAAATTCTGACCCTACCATCCGAATGTTGCAGCAGAAATCGAGACTCAGCAGACCAGGCAATGTTTTTCTAATCTTCTACTGTCCAGTTTCGATGAGCTTGTGCAAATTGTAGCCTCAGTTTCCTGTTTTTATCTGAAAGGAGTGGCACCCGGTGTGGTCTTCTGCTGCTGTAGCCCATCTGCCTCAAAGTTCGACGTACTGTGCGTTCAGAGATGCTCTTCTGCCTACCTTGGTTGTAACGGGTGGCGATTTGAGTCACTGTTGCCTTTCTATCAGCTCGAACTAGTCTGCCCATTCTCCTCTGACCTCTGGCATCAACAAGGTATTTCCGCCCACAGAACTGCCGCTCACTGGATGTTTTTTCTTTTTCGGACCATTCTCTGTAAACCCTAGAGATGGTTGTGCGTGAAAATCCCAGTAGATCAGCAGTTTCTGAAATACTCAGACCAGCCCTTCTGGCACCAACAACCATACCACGTTCAAAGGCACTCAAATCACCTTTCTTCCCCATACTGATGCTCGGTTTGAACTGCAGGAGATTGTCTTGACCATGTCTACATGCCTAAATGCATTGAGTTGCCGCCATGTGATTGGCTGATTAGAAATTAAGTGTTAACGAGCAGTTGGACAGGTGTACCTAATAAAGTGGCCGGTGAGTGTATATATACTACTTGGGGCAGGCTATATACTACAGGGGCTGGCTATATACTGGGAGGCTGTAACCAATGCATTTTCCACCCTCGGCTTATACGCAAATCAATAGGTTTTCCCAGTTTTTGGTGGTAAATTTAGGGGTCTCAGCTTATACTCAGGTCGACTTATACTCGAGTATATACGGTAATATATTTTCAGCAATTGGTCATAGCCACACCAAAATATTATCACTGAAACATGCATCTCATCACACAAAAATAAGCCCTTATATGGCAACATTAATGGAAAAACAAATATTTCATAGCTCGCAAAAATGCACCTATGAACTAACTAAAAACACTAAATTCTTTAGGACAAAACTAGATAATGCATGTCCCTCCTTCACTTCTGCGTCTCTCTGTGCGCCCGTACAACAAGTGACGTATCTCTAAATTGCATAACAGTTGAAGTTTTCTCTTTTTATTTTTTGTGAATTGGTAAATTTTAAGACTAAATTAACTTATTAATGACAAAATAAGACCATTCTTAATTTCACCTGTATTTTGTTTTACTTACTATGAAGATCTCAAAGGGTTAACAATCTTCCTAAAAGCTGTTTCTGATAGTTTGAGAGGTGCATACTTAAAAATGGATTGATATATAGGGGTTTCTAATATTATATATTTCAAATCTTGTAGCAAGCAATAATGATCCCAAAAAAGCCAATTCTAAAATCTTGAAAATATGGTAGAGAGAGAGTCGTGTGTCATCAAAACAAAATATCCAGACATATTAAATATTAAGAAAACATAAATGAGACATATGGAAATGTTATTGTGCAAAATTAATTCTGGTCTTAAAGCTACCTGTATGAAAATGAGAAAATTTAGAATTTTGAAAATGGCAAATTTTTTTTAAAAAAAATCACAATTTTTTTATAAACACAAAACTTCATAGCCAAAATTTACCACTAAAATGAGGTACCACATAAGTAAAAGCGTTCAAAAGTTATAACCATACAAAGTGACACAAAGTCCCCCCGCCTGAAAAAATGGCTCAAGAATCTGGTGCCCACTGCTTACTACACAGGCAAACTGCACATGTTCTTAGTAAATGTGCCCCAGTGTTTTGTTTGTTACTTCTTACACCCACCAAAAAAAATAATTCAAGTATAAAGACAGTCATAAAGCTACAGGTTTCCCTACACACAGCTCAGTCAAGGGGAAAATAGGAACTATGAATATCCCCAAATAATTACTTTTTTTTTTTTTTTAAAAGAAAAAGGGGTGGAAACTTCTAAAGTTAGTATAATATTTCAAAATCTATGCAAGGTGTCTATAACTGTTATACTAATGGCAATTTTAAAGCAAAAACAAGCACTCAGGTTAAAGAAAAGATGATGCACTTACCCCATTAACAACCACCCAAGGCACATAATCATGCGGAGGATTTAGGGAGTCTGTTTTCATAGCATTCTCGTGCATAAGTTTGTTACCCAGGTCACCATTCACACAGTCCATTACAGTTTTGACTGACAGTTCTGGTTGAAATGCTGCAAGGCACTGTAATAGATCAAATCCCAGGATCAAAATGGGAATATACACACTCAATAGATAACATTCACAATCTTTCATATAGTAGTAATGACAACAATGATGTTTTCATTGACATTTCGTTTTATCTGTCATTGATACCTATTAATGAACTATGCAGATCTGCAATTAAAGGAAATCTATTAAAATCAAGGGTTACAAAGTAACAACCTGTGATGCTACAGCATGAATGGGCTCTGGAAATGCTCCTCAGAGCCCTTCTGACTCATTAGCATGATTGTAAAAGTTGACTCTAGAACAAAGGAGGCCATAGATAACAAATATAAACATACAAACACTGTAACTATTGCCAATCTAATCTGAAACCCCACATTGGGATTCCCCACATTGAGCTAAGCAATATATTAATTGTAAAACACAATTTGTAGTATACATGATTTTCTGTCCGATGTTTAACATCGGCAAGACGATCAGATTCATTACTTTGAATTTAGGAAACATCAGACATCCATTTCCTTTGGCCAAGGTTGCCCCAAACTTATTGAGCATATTAAAACCTGTCACAATGGTGATCCCAACATCCTGTGTTCTGCTGTTACAGAAAGGGATAATTAATTGGTTAACCCATTGGGTGGACATCTCAATAAAGAGCTGTTGGGACATGAGGCTAAGTGGATCTTGAAAACCGCTGCATTAGGTCCACTTGGTCTTGACAACATGTTGATTATATGTTTTGATGTCTCACTTGTATCTTTATTTGGGATGTGTAACATTTCTTAGTTACGAGTGCCAGCCACCTATTCTGGAGCCACCTTCCTGTGTGATATCACATTTCTGAAGAAGCATGCTCATTTCTACTACTGGTGCCACTTTATTTGCTCTTACTGTACTGTGATGCCTCTTAGTTCTAAGTGAGCACCCCAGATGAAGCCATTTCCCTGTTTGCTCACTCCACTAGATTTTCATTGCAGCCTTGTTGAAAGACTACTTCAATGTGTGTTTGATCACCTTTGGAAGATTTATTTCCATTTTAGACATTTATGGCATACCCACAAGGTTACCTTTTCATGATCTACCGTTAAGGCATACCCATCAATTACACAAGTACTGGTAGCAACTAAGAGAATATACATCAAATAATCTTGAAGGGGTTAGCTAGGAATTATATATGATGACCTAGCCACACTGTTGTCATGACTATCTTATAGAGCAGGGGTAGGGAACCTATGGCTCGGGAGCCATATGTGGCTCTTTTAATGGCAGCATCTGGCTCTCTGATAAATCATTGATTAATAGGGATCGGCAGTGTGTACATCTAAGACACACACAGCGATGATCACTGGATGCAGGCAGGGATGTTACCACTGCCTGTATCCTTTGTGTGACCCAGGCGCCATCGCCACACCGTTGCTTAGGTGACAGCACCTGTGTCATAGAGTAGAGCAGCATCCACTCCTCTCCACTCATCCATTGCCTAAGCAACGATGGCAGCGGTGCCTGGGTCATAGAGAAGAGTGAGGGAGTGATAAGAAGCTGCTGAAGGGAGAGCAGGTAGTATTCCCTTTTTTTCTGTGACTACCTATCTACTGGGGGTATGTGCTGGAGCTACCTATCTACTGGGTGCAAGTATGTGCTTGCACTACCTGTCTACTGAGAGGCATGTGCTGTGACTACCTATCTACTGGGGCCTGGGTGCATGTGCTGCGGCTAGCTATCTACTGGGGGCATGTGCTGGGGCTAACTATCTATTGGCGCGGTATGTGCAGTGGCTACCTAGTTACTGGGGGCCATTTGATGTGCCTACCTATTTACTGGGGGTACCTACTGGGGCTACCTATCTACTGGTGGCATGTTCTGTGGCTACCTATTTACTGGGGGCATGCACTGGGGCTACCTATCTACTGGGGGGCATGTGCTGTGGCTACCTATTTACTAGCAGGCATGTGATGGTGCTACCTATCTACTAGGGGGGCATGTGCCGTGATTACCAGCATACTAGGGGACATGTTCTGTGGGTATCTATCTACTTGGGGGCATGTGCTGGGGCTAGATGTCTATTTGGGTGCATGTGCTGTGGCTACATATGTACTGGTGGGCATGTACTGGGGCTACCTATCTACTGGGGGGGGCATGTACTGGGGCTATCTACTGGGGGTACCTATCTACTGGCGGCATGTGCTGTGGCTACCCATTTACTGGGGGATATGTACTGGGGCTAACTATCTACAGGGGGGCATGTGTTGTGGCTACCTATCTATTGGGGGGCATGTGCGGTGGCTACCTATTTATTGGGGGACATGTACTAGGGCTACCTATCTACTGGGGGACATGTGCCATGGCTACCTATCTACTGGGGGACATGTACTGGGGCTACCTATCTACTGGGGGACATGTGCCATGGCTACCTATCTACTGGTAGGAATGTGCATACTGTATGGCTCTCACAGAATTACATTTTAAAATATGACGTGTTCATGGCTCTCTCAGCCAAAAAGGTTCCTGACCCCTGTTATAGAGTCAAAATAGTTGGCTTTGTGTTCTCTGTAATAGCCAAAAGCTGTAAGTATAGTCAATGGCTCTGTTGTTTCTGTTCATGACCTAAACTTTGTCAGCCCTCAACGATTAGAAATAGCCATCAGTTATAAACTCTGGCCAAGCCATTTAAGATGCCAAGTGCCATGGACAGTGAGAATGCATAGTGACTTTTTCCACAAAAGAAATACAGGTGTTCCCCTACTTAAGAACACCTGACTTACAGACAATCCCTAGTTACAAACAGACCTCTGAATGTTGGTAATTTACTGTACTTTAGCCTTAGGCTACAATAAAGAGCTATAATAGTTATTAAAGTTGTCTACAATTAAGCTTTATTGTTAATCCTGGTTATTATGACAATCGAACATTTTTAAAATCCGGTTGTCACAAAGACCAAATAAAAATTCGTCTGGAGCTACCATTATAAAATATATAGTTCTGACTTACATACAAATTCAACTTAAGAACAAACCTACAGAACCTATCTTGTACGTAATGTATGTATATATATATATATATATATATACCGTATATACTCGTGTATAAGCCGAGTTTTTCAGCACAAAAACGTCCCCCGCGCCCGTCTTCTTTCTTCTGCTGGGCGCCGCCATGTCTCTCCTCCGGGTGGCGCCTAGTATGACGTCAGTAGCGGCGCGTCATATTAGGCGCCGGCCGGGAGAGAGCAATGGCGGCACCCAGCAGAAGAAAGAAGACGGGCGAGGAAGGCTGAAGACAAGCGGCGCGGAAGCCTGAAGACAAGCGGCGCGGACATCGGGGGAGCAGCGCTGCACATTGGGGCCACCGGAGGGTGAGTATAAGTTTATTTTTTTTTAATGCTGGGGGCAAGCTGTATACTACTGGGGTCAATCTGTATACCACCGGGGGCAGGCTGTATACCACTGGGGGCAGACTGTATACCACTGGGGGCAGGCTGTATACCACTGGGGGCAGGCTGTATACTACTGGGGGCAGGCTGTATACTACTGGGGGCAGGCTGTATACTACTGGGGGCAGGCTGGGCTGGCTGTATACTATAGGGGGCTGGTTGCCTATATACTGGGGGGGGGGGGGGGTCTGTGACCAATGCATTTCCCACCCTCGGCTTATACTCGAGTCAATAGTTTTTCCCAGTTTATGGTGGTAAAATAAAGGGTCTCGGCTTATACTCGAGTATATACGGTAAATATAATTTTTTATTTTTTCATTTGTTTTATACAGCATAAGAATGTGCCTCAAAATAAGATTACAGATAGGCGATATAAACTTAAATCAAAGAATCTAAAGAATCTAGCATCATGGTAAATCAGAGACATTGACTAACTGTTAGTTAATAAAGTGCAATGTAAAATTGGTCAGCATCCGGCTCACCCTTCCTCGTGCACGTGGATGATGCAAAGTAGTTTGTAAACAAAAAATTCCCAGCACCCCAGGATGGTGAAAGAAAAAAATCTTCTTTTATGCTGTGTGCAATTCAAAAGTGTTACAATGATAATCAAAAGCGTTACAATGAAAAAGCGTTGTTCGGCTCACTAGAGCCTTCATCAGTTTCATCATCAACATGAAGGCTCAGGTGAGCCGTAAAATGTGTTATCATTGTAAGGCTTTTGATTATCATTGTAACGCTTTTGAAAAACAAAGATTTTTTTCTTTCACCATCCTCGAGGTGCCGGGAATTTCTTTGTGTACAATGTTAGTAAATAAAGGCCACAGAGTTTTAGAAACATTTTCTGACAGTATAAGTTTGTTTACTTATTGTTGTTTTTATTTTTTTTACATATGTAAGCTTAACATTTAATTTTGACTTACCGGCCCCAAAGCACTTGTTACATTAGAAGAAATTTCAATGCAGAAAATAATAGGAAAATAGCTTTGTATGTCCATCACGTGATGCATGATACAGGCCTAAAATATAAATAAGGATTCCACAATTAGAAATTAATGTAAGCAGTGGCTGAGAAAATAACAGTGGAGCAGATTTATTATAGTTGTTGTAAACAAACAGCACCAAAACCTGGCACATTGTGGTACATTTAGATTTAGACTAGATTTTTCTTATCTTTTATTTTTGCATTTCATAACATAATCCTGAATGCAAATACAAAATTAAACTCCTAATCCTATAGTCCTAATAACATTTATAAAATTCCTTCAAATAATACTTAATAAGGGAGTGGGGTTCTTTTGGCTTGAGTGGGTTGAGGTCTGTCAGATAAGATAGGACAAATGGGGGTTAAGGGTTGTGGGTTGAGGGAGGGAAGAGGAAAGTAATGACCTGGAATGTGAGGAATACTAAAGACCGTACAAAAAGATGTACCGTATATACTCGAGTATAAGCCGACCCGAGTATAAGCCGAGGCCCCTAATTTTACCACAAAATACGGGGAAAACCCATTGACTCGAGTATAAGCCGAGGGTGGGAAATGCATTGGTCACACTCTCCCCAGTATATAGCCAGCCAGGCTCTGCCCCAGTGTATATAGCCAGCCAGCCCCTGCCCCAGTATATATAGCCTGCCAGACCCTGCCCCAGTGTATATAGCCTGCCAGACCCTGCCCCAGTGTATATAGCCTGCCAGACCCTGCCCCAGTGTATATAGCCTGCCAGACCCTGCCCCAGTGTATATAGCCTGCCAGACCCTGCCCCAGTGTATATAGCCTGCCAGACCCTGCCCCAGTGTATATAGCCTGCCAGACCCTGCCCCAGTGTATATAGCCTGCCAGACCCTGCCCCAGTGTATATAGCCTGCCGCCGCTGCCAGACAGATCGCACAGAAGATATACAGGGGTCACCGGAAAGGTGAGTTTAGATATATTTATTTTTTGACTCGAGTATAAGCCGAGTTTGGGTTTTTCAGCACATTTTTTGTGCTGAAAAACTAGGCTTATACTCGAGTATATAAGGTATATTTTTTTTACTATATTACTAGACAGCTACCGGCTATAGTTGTTCGTATTGAAACTCATTTGACAAAGGATATATTTTATTTTATTAATAAGAGATGACCAAGATTTTATTCAGTTTGATCAGCTTAGTGGTTCTTCTTGGGGACTTTATTAATATTATGTCAAATGAATTAGAGGTGGTATTAGAGTGAGGCCTCTCATAGCTAGCTAAGTTTTGTAATGAAGTGTGCTTTGTTGATGTATGGAAAAAACTGAAGGGAGCACCCCCAACATTGTCATGTTATAATCTTACTCATATTTTCCGTATGGATCTGATATTAGCGAATGTTTTTTTTGTTGATCATATTATAAGTATACGGTATGATCATACATAATAGAAACTCAATACTTAGTAAAGACTCTTTACTCCTAATAATTCAACAATACAGCTAATATATGTACAGAATGGTAGAGGTGCTTAAAACTTAACTTTTAATATACTTAAAACCATTTACCAAAATAACCGTTGTTATGATATGTAAACAATCCAAGACTGTTCATCTGCTAACCCAGGAAAGCCTTTTAACCCCTAAAAGGAAATCCACCATTTGATTTCATGCATTATGAACCAAACATATCTTGAAAATGCTGTAGCTACACTGATGCAGAAGTATATCTTGTTTAATCCCTGAGTTGAGTGGTTTTGCTGAAAAATAAATTATAAAATTCAGGACTCTGGGAAAAGCTGGATTGCATGCTGCTTGCAGTTCACAAACAGATTACACAGAGATGTCTGCACTGTCCAGACAGGACTAATTAACCTGAGCTGGATCACTCATGCACAGAAGCTGGGGGATGGTGCAGCGATTGATTACTTCTGCCTCTCAGGGACAACACTGTGATGACACTGTGTTGAAAGTGGTGTCATTTTTTGCGAGATAAGCTGGCATTTTCATTTCTACCAATTAGAGGACTGTGCAACCTTTTGATCTCTTTTTATTACATTTTTTCATGTGATGTAAAATGGTGTAAAAGTGACGGGCCACACCACCCACACCGGTGCGGGTGGCAATCAAAGGGTTAATACCCACAATCAGTGAGTAATAGTGGTGGCTGTTTGTTGCAATATGCAGCAAATCCAATATGCAGCAAACCCCACCTCTGTATGCGCTCTTCATACACCCTTTGTAACTCTGCGTCGTACATATAAGATGCAGAGCGTGAAGGAGTTAAAACAAACACAATGGGGGTCATTTACTAAGGACCCGATTCGCGTTTTCCCGACGTGATACCTGAATATTTCCGATTTGCGGCGATTTTCCCTGAATTGCCCCGGGATTTTGGCGCACGCGATCGGATTTTGGTGCATCAGCGCTGGTATGCACGCAACAGAAATCGGCGGGGCCGAACAAAAACCCGACGGATTCTGAAAAACCGCCGCATTTAAAACAAAAAATCTGTCTCGGAGCTTGCACTTACCTTCACTCAGCCCGGCTCGGTGAACTCCAGTGTGTTCCGATGCTTTTCAGCGCAGCAGCGCCACCTGGTGGACGGCGGAGGAACTGCCTTAATGAATCCCGGCCGGACCCGAATCCAGCGCAGAGAACGTGCCACTGGATCGCGAATGGACCGGGTAAGTAAATCTGCCCCAATATCTTATTTCTTGTCAGCAACTACACCTGCTAACACCAGAGAGTTTCTGAGTAGATGGAACCTCTTACTGTAATTCAGACATATGTGCAGGTATAGTGGTTTAACACTAGGCCTGGAATGCCGGTTTCCGGGGTAAATGTGCTGTCCCTGCAGTCCCCAATATAGCTCCTGCCTTTACAAAGGCATGACTGTCCCTGACAAAAAGTGATACCCCGCATATCCTTCCCTGACGCTTTTTTCCTTTCATGTTGTTCTTCAGAGGGTCAAAGTGAAAATGTGTTAAAAGAAAGAAAGAGTAGCGAGTCATAAATTAGAATGGGAATGAGAGGCTGGATGTATGCTCAGTTCCCTACAAAAAAAAAAACTGCCCATCACAGTAATGGATAGAGCGATTCCACAGTAACTCCACAGTGAGGCAGACACACTAACAAATCACCGCTTTATGAGACCCTCTGAAGAACCACATGAAAGGAGAAATGCATCAGGGAAGGATATGCGGGGTATCACTTTTTTTGTCAGGGACAGTCTTTGACAGGGACTGACCTTGTAAGGGCAGAAGCTACACTCACCGGCAACTTTATTAGGTACACCTGTCCAACTGCTCGTTAACACTTAATTTCTAATCAGCCAATCACATGGCGGCAACTCAGTGCATTTAGGCATGAAGACATGGTCAAGACAATCTCTTGCAGTTCAAACCGAGCATCAGTATGGGGAAGAAAGGTGATTTGAGTGCCTTTGAACGTGGCATGGTTGTTGGTGCCAGAAGGGCTGGTCTGAGTATTTCAGAAACTGCTGATCTACTGGGATTTTCACGCACAACCATCTCTAGGGTTTACAGAAAATGGTCAGAAAAAGAAAAAACATCCAGTGAGCGGCAGTTCTGTGGGCGGAAATGCCTTGTTGATGCCAGAGGTCAGAGGAGAATGGGCAGACTGGTTCGAGCTGATAGAAAGGCAACAGTAACTCAAATCGACACCCGTTACAACCAAGGTAGGCAGAAGAGCATCTCTGAACGCACAGTACGTCGAACTTTGAGGCAGATGGGCTACAGCAGCAGAAGACCACACCGGGTACCACTCCTTTCAGCTAAGAACAGGAAACTGAGGCTACAATTTGCACAAGCTCATCGAAATTGGACAGTAGAAGATTGGAAAAACGTTACCTGGTCTGATGAGTCTCGATTTCTGCTGCGACATTCGGATGGTAGGGTCAGAATTTGGCGTCAACAACATGAAAGCATGGATCCATCCTGCCTTGTATGAATGATTCAGGCTGGTGGTGCTGGTGTCATGGTGTGGGGAATATTTTCTTGGCACTCTTTGGGCCCCTTGGTACCAATTGAGCATCGTTGCAACGCCACAGTCTACCTGAGTATTGTTGCTGACCATGTCTATACCTTTATGACCACACCTGTACCCAACATCTGATGGCTACTTTCAGCAGGATAATGCGCCATGTCATAAAGCTGGAATCATCTCAGACTGGTTTCTTGAACATGACAATGAGTTCACTGTACTCAAATGGCCTCCACAGTCACCAGATCTAAATCCAATGGAGCATCTTTGGGATGTGGTGGAACGGGAGATTCGCAACATGGATGTGCAGCCGACAAATCTGCGGCAACTGTGTGATGCCATCATGTCAATCTCTGAGGAATGCTTCCAGCACCTTGTTGAATCTATGCCACGAAGAATTGAGGCAGTTCTAAACGCAAAAGGGGGTCCAACCCGTTACTAGCATGGTGTACCTAATAAAGTGGCCGGTGAGTGTATATTGGAGACCGCAGGGACAGCACATTTACCCTGCAACCCAGCACTCCAGATCTATGGTTAACCCCTTAACGCTCTGCGCTGTAGCTCTACGGCGCAGAGGTATAAGGAGTGTATGAAGAGGGCTCACGGGCCGAGTCCTCTTCATACAAGGGTAGGGGTTTTTGCATATTGCAGAAAACTGCCACTGCTAATAACCGCGGTCGGTGCTTGCACCGATCGTGGCTATGAACCTTTTCATTGACGCCGACAAAGTTGCCGGCAGCGTTTTAAAGACGGCACCGCGCGGGCGCCGCCATCTTTATTACGATCGCCGCTCCGCCGAACGTCATCGGGGGGAGGCGATCGGTTGCCATGGTAGCCTTGGGTCTTCGTTTGACACGAGGCTACATGGCTTCTGGAGATTCGTTACAATGAGCCATTGTAAGGAATGTGCTGCAAAAATGCCATATATTGCAATACAGAAGTATTGCAGTATATGGTAGGAGCGATCTGACCATCTAGGGTTAATGTACCCTAGATGGTCTAAGAAATAGTAGAAAAAAAGAAAAAAAAAGTTTAAAAAATAAAAAAAATTTATAAAATATTAAAAATTAAAATCACCCCCCTTTCCCTAGAACTGATATAAAACATAATAAACAGTAAAAATCACAGACACATTAGGTATCGCCACGTCCCAAAATGCCCGATCTATCAAAATATAAAAACGGTTACGGCCGGCGGTGACCTCCGAGACGGGAAATGGCGCACAAATGTCTGAAATGCGACTTTTACACCTTTTTACATCACATAAAAAATGAAATAAAAGATGATCAAAATGTCGCACAGACCTCAGAAGAGTAGCAATGAAAACGGCTCATTTTGCAAAAATTGACACCTCACACAGCTCCGTGTGCCAAAGTATGAAAAAGTTATTAGCGTCAGAAGATGGCAAAATTTTTTTTTTCTTTTTTGTACACATTCGTTTAATTTTTGAAAATGTATTAAAACACAATAAAACCTATATAAATTTGGTATCCCCGCGATCGCACCGAACCAAAGAATAAAGCTGACGTGTTATTTTGAGTGCACAGTCAAAGTCGAAAAAACTAAGCCCACAAGAACATGACGCACGTGCGTTTTTTAAATTTTTTTTTCCACATTTGGAATTTTTTTTCAGCTTCGCAGTACACGGCATGTTAAAATAAATAACATTATGGGAAAGTAAAATTTGTTAGGCACAAAATAAGCCCTCACACAGGTCTGTACACGTAAAAATGAAAAAGTTATGGATTTTTGAAGTTGAAGAGCGAGAAATGAGCGGAAAAACCCTGCGTCCTTAAGGGGTTAAACCACTATACCTGCACATACGTCTGAATCACGGAGCGGTATGATAATAGATCAATTTCTGACCATTCTCCAATGGTAATAGACTTTTGAGTTACCCTTTTATCAAGAATTCTAGTCTGGTTTGGAATATTAACCCACATTGGCTTGGGCACATTGGTAAAGAAGATAAAATTATTTGTGAACTTAAGTAATATGTTAATAGGAATGTTATGTTTTCAAACCCTCTTATAATTTGGGACACTCAAAGGAAATTATTACCGCCCAAAAGAGGTTCCAAGAAAAGCAACTTAAGCTAAAATTTATAGTGAAGAAAAAAGAAATGGAGTATATGAGGTCAGAGGACCCCTCTCACAGAGTAGAATTTGAGAAAACTCAACAAGAGTATATTGGATATTTACCAGTTTAGTTTGATCTTCATCTCATAATCATTGCATAGTCTGCCATAAATCCTGACTGGTGCAGTGCTACAGTTGACTTTGAGGAACTTTCTCCCATCTTCCTACATCATCTCTGGGGGTCAGCCACAGTGATCTTGACGTTCTTTTTTACCTCTCTCACCAAGGCTCTTCTAGTTTGGCTAGATGGCCCCGACACAGAAGAGTTGTGGTCGTCGCAAACTTCTTCAATTTGAAGGAAATCTACCACCAGGATGAAGGATTGTACACCCAGCACACTGACATACTGGCGAGTGCCCCGTCTGGCAGGTTCTGCTCTTCTTTTAGCTTCTTAGGGCCCTGTTTTTACAATAAAAAGGTTTAGCAAATTATACAAATGAATCTTAGGGGCTCCAGACTCTAAAGATGTCAATGGAGCTTGGAGCCCCGAAGGCTCATCTGCATAATTATTAAAACCTCTTTTTCTTTTAAAACAAAGGCAAAGAAAGCTACAAGAAGAGCAGCTTCTGTCAGAGGGAGCACACCCCAGTATGTCAGTATGCTTGGTTTACAATCCTTCATCTTGGTGGTAGATTTCCTTTAAGGATTATGGAAGTCACCCTCTTCTTAGAGTGAAAAATGTTAAGGCTCTATATGTGTGTTATGCATATATAGTGTTGTGTGCATATGTCTTGGAGTATATACATGGTATATGTGTATTCTGAACAATAAAGCGTGAGATGAGGGCAGCACTGAGGGTTCTCGGTATATGTGAGGCCGATTCTATGTTTGCATTAGGACCCATTGGGTCCTGTTATGCCACTGACCATATTATGTGCATTTCATAGGTAAAATCAAAACCTCCGACAAACTGAATTGTTAGCTACATTCTGAAACATAATGGGAGTGACTAAAGGGGTTTCCCACTTTACCTCATGTTATATGTAATGTGTGTGTGGAGGTGGAGGCAGGATATTAGGTAATTTACAAATATACATCTAGTAAAAGTTCTGCTCTGCTTTCTTGATATGTAAAGTGAAGCTTCCTGTCTTTTACCTTAGTAAGTACACGGAGGGTGAGAAAACAATATTTAAAACTTAGCTTTTAATATAGTCCAAAATCATAAAAGATGAACAAACGGTAATAATATTAAACAATGGGATAGCAGCCCTCACGGGGCTATGCCAGTCAGCATAGTACACTTTGAAGTATTTGTATACTAGAAAAAAATGTCCAGATGGTTCTCAAAACCGTCGTGTTGCTGTATACCAAAAACAGCTGCTGGGAAGGTATTGGATGTTTCAGATTCTCCGAGTTGAATCTTGATGATGAAGGAGAACCGAAGTGCCAACAATAGAAGTAGAGAGGGAGACACCAACGGACGGTGAGAGGTAAGTGTAAAAGGAGAAGAAAAAGGTTTTCAGACATGCAGAGGCGGAGAGAGAGAGGGGGGGGGGGGAGAGAAAAACTTGAGATGATCTCAAAAAAACCCCTATAGTCCTAAATGTCCCTAATGGGGAGACGATGAAAGGAACTATATACACCCTGCAGCCTCAACACGGGATCGCAGCCCTATAAAGCTACGACCCCGTCTGGAACCTCACCCTGTGCTCGGCCGTCTAGCCCTGCACTGGAGGGGGAGGAGCAGTAGACAAATGCAAGGTATATATTTAACTCAAGTGTGAGTATACACGTGAGAGATACCAACACCGTAGTTGGAAAGATATATGGTAGGTTTGGCTCTTTTATGTGGTCAGGACCCTACATGCCATGTTTCGCCTGTCTATTATAGGCTCATCAGGGGTACAAGAGACCTAAACAACAAGAAAAACCACAAATATAAGGATACATAGTGATAAATAGGTGCTAGAGAGTAAGTATGCTATAGTCTATGTGTTATTCCAAAACAAGAGCTTACCGCCAGAGAAATGATAAGAAGGTATCAAATGTTATATGATAGTCACGGTATCCTCTGTAGTACATGTATGGGATACCCAGCAGCGTGGTGGCTCTGTTAACTGCATGAAGGAAAAAACTAGTGTCTGGTTATCTGGATATGTCTAGGTGTCAATAGAGAAATGTCCCATGTTAAATGGTTGTTACCGCTAGAGCACGTGATCGTGGTGAGAGACAGTTGATCTGAGGTGCCTGGAAGGTGATGTGACCGTGGTAAATTCGGGACACACCCGAGGATAGATGGCGCCATATAATGTTCTGTTGCGAAGAACAATGACATTAGATGACAGACAATGTATTGTTTGCAATGTGATCTATAATTGATCGGTATGCAAGCTTACCTCGATATTCGGTTAAGTAGCAGTGGCGATAACCAAAAAATGATGAAGTCCCTTGGAGGAAATATGGGTGGGGACCAGGCGCCTATACGTACATGTGCCAAGGTAGGAACATCCTACCTGGAGACAGTGTGGATACACTGAAGGGTGTGAGAACCTGCTGGGTTCTGGCAGCGCACCTGTATTTAAAGCCCTGAGTGTGGCCACACCCACCGGAAGAAGGGCAAGCCAATGAGCAGTGGGGACCACAATCACATGGAGACCCGATCTGTCCATAGAGCGAGCGCGCAGGAGGAACTGGCTTCGGCAAGATGGCGCTCGGACTGGGCATGCGCAGAAGCAGGCCGGCACCGCCCCGCGACCGATCTGGTTGGCAAATCCTTCAGGGAATTTAGATGCCCTATTGGGGATCACCTAGGTGACATACGGAACAGACGAGACAAACCTCTATCACGACACATGACAAACATGGACCTGGGATTGCATTTTACTACAAAAGGAGGCGCAATGGATTCATCGCCTTAAAACCGTGACCCCTTTGAGCCTTAATGAACAACTAAACTTTGCGTGTTTCATGTAACCCTAACAGCATATAGGCATACCCAGGAATCCATCTGTCCCCTTCATACTAGACTTTATTACATTTTTCTTACTGCATAGGGCACCCTTTATGTTGGGAGCCTTCATTCTTCCATCATGGGTACCCCCATCTAGCCACTGAATCAGGGAAATTAGGGTACCTCTACTTTTCCCTCCCAGCAGGCCAAGGGCGGACATCTTCCCATATGTTTAAATCATACATTCATTATTGTGTCCACAATCACCACCTTAGCCTTTTCCTGCCTTAAACTCCTTCAAAGCCCCACTGAGGACTATCGGGCTATTATTCCCGGCATTTCCTTATTATTATTTTGATTCTTCAATTTCTCTCCCTTGTGTGGCACTACAAAATGCTCCCCCCACCTCAGGGGCCACGCAGGGCTTCGGCGCATGCCCTGTGGCCGGACTTCTTCTGATGCGCCTCACTCTGGCGCGTCGGCGGCAGATCGGTTACGGGACGGTGCCGGCCTGCTTCTGCGCATGCCCAGTCCGAGCGTCATCTTGCCGAAGCCCGTTCCTCCGGCACGCTCGCTCTATGGACAGATCAGGTCTTTATGTGATTGTGGTCCCCACTGCTCATTGGCTTGCCTTTGTTCCGGTGGGTGTGGCCACACTCAGGGTACGCGCTTTAAATACAGGCGCATTGCCAGAACCCAGCAGGTTATCACACCCTTCAGTGTATCCACACTGTTGTAGGATGTTCCTACCTTGGCACATGTACGTATAGGCGCCTGGTCCCCACCCATATTTCCTCCAAGGGACTTCATCATTTTTTGGTTATCGCCACTGCTACTTAACCGAATATCGGTATAATTGATACCGATCAATTATAGATCACATTGCAAACAATACATTGTCTGTCATCTAATGTCATTGTTCTTTGCAACAGCACATTATATGGTGCCATCTATCCTCGGGTGTGTCCCGAATTTACCACGGTCACATCACCTTCCAGGCACCTCAGATCAACTATCTCTCACCACGATCACGTGCTCTAGCGGTAACAACCATTTAACATGGGACATTTCTCTATTGGCACCTAGACATATCCAGATGACTGACACTAGTTTTTTCCTTCATGCAGTTAACAGAGCCACCACGCTGCTGGGTATCCCATACATGTACTACAGAGGATACCGTGACTATCATATAACATTTGATACCTTCTTATCATTTCTCTGGCGGTAAGCTCTTGTTTTGGAATAACACATAGACTATAGCATACTTACTCTCTAGCACCTATTTATCACTATATATCCTTATATTTGTGGTTTTTCTTGTTGTTTAGGTCTCTTGTACCCCTGATGAGCCTATAATAGACAGGCGAAACATGGCATGTAGGGTCCTGACCACATAAAAAAGCCAAACCTACCATATATCTTTCCAACTACGGTGTTGGTATCTCTCACGTGTATACTCACACTTGAGTTAATGATATATCTTGCATTTGTCTACTGCTCCTCCCCCTCCAGTGCAGGGCTAGACGGCCGAGCACAGGGTGAGGTTCCAGATGGGGTCGTAGCTTTATAGGGCTGCGATCCCGTGTTGAGGCTGCAGGGTGTATATAGTTCCTTTCATCGTCTCCCCATTAGGGACATTTAGGACTATAGGGTTTTTTTTTAGATCATCTCAAGTCCCCCCCCCCTCTCTCCGCCTCTGCATGTCTGAAAACCTTTTTCTTCTCCTTTTACACTTACCTCTCACCGTCCGTTGGTGTCTCCCTCTCTACTTCTATTGTTGGCACTTCGGTTCTCCTTCATCATCAAGATTCAACTCGGAGAATCTGAAACATCCAATACCTTCCCAGCAGCTGTTTTTGGTATACAACAACACGACTCAGGTTTTGAGAACCATCTGGACATTTTTTTCTAGTATACAAATACTTCAAAGTGTACTATGCTGACTGGCATAGCCCCGTGAGGGCTGCTATCCCATTGTTTAATATTTTTACCGTTTGTTCATCTTTTATGATTTTGGACTATATTAAAAGCTAAGTTTTAAATATAGTTTTCTCACCCTCCGTGTACTTACTAGTTTTAACAAGATTGGTGAAGGGGGTAGGAGGTCTATACTATCCTCCCCAGTATACTACAACTGTCTTTTACCTTAACAGCCAAACATTCCTGTCCATAAAATGGCCGCAGATGGAGGGTCATGTGATCTCTAACTGGTTATGGACAGTTAGAGATCACGTGACCTTCCATCAGCGGCTGTTTAATGGACAATAATGTCTGTCTGATGGAGGATAAAGACATGATGCTTCACTTTTCATCAGTGCAGAACTTTTAATAGATGAATATTGGTAAATTACCTAATATCCCCCCACACTTCCACGCATTACAAAAAACATGAGCTAAAGTGGACAACTTCTTTAACTATTAAAAGGGTAAACATTGAATGCAACATACAGTACATGACAAAATCTGATGCGGTCTAAAGTTATAGCATATAATTTTATTGGAACAAAGTGTGCTGTTATCCTATTTTTATCGTTGTACAATTGAAAGACAAAAATAGAGACTTTATTTTGAAATTGTACACCAGGCAAGGAAAATAACTACTTTTCTATTCTCTAATTCAGTAACTATTCTCTGAACTATTTCTGTTAATCACCTATGAGACGTTGACCTAAATTACAGCTTACAGCTTTGTAGTAATGGCGTCAGGTGTTTTATGTGAAAACCTTGCACTGATCTACAAACCTCTATTGTGTTTACATAGCATTCATCTGGTCCATGCTGACATGTAAATTCCCATTTTCCAGAGATGTTTTTCTCCTACAAAATAAACAATTAAAGTTATTAAGTATAGACAGAAAAGATAAATGCTGTAGTATTTGTAGTATAGTGATTATGAGGCTACTTTCATAAGTAGTATTTTATATCAGTATTTGCTAGTCAAAACCAGGAGTGGGTATAAAGTGTGGCATAGGTACTTTCCATAATACATTTTCCCTGTAGGTTCCTTGCCAGATTTTGTAGTAAAGGACTGCACGTCACTCCACTGGGTGTGCAAGAGGTTCCTCAAGTAGGATACCACTCCATTTGATGATGCAAAAACACAAAATTTTACGGGTGTACAAAGTATGACAATCCAAATTCCTGTAACGTTTCAGTCTTTACTATAGACCTTCTTCAGACACAGATTGCAAGGTGTGGAAGAGGATGATGATGAGCCGCTGTGCGGCGAGAGGCAGTAGAAAAGGCTCCTCAGCAATACTTGCTGCTTTTTCTACTGCCTCTCGCCACACAGTGCGCTGCCCCTTTAAATCTGCGAGTGCTGGCGCATGCGAGCCCTAGGGAGCGGGGACACACGCGCGGCCTACCCGGGAAGGGAGCAGAAACATGGAGAGGTAAGTGAGGGCCGGGACGGGCAGCACCACGGGGCATGGATGTGCCTGCAATCCGAGACATGGATTGTAGGGACACCCATGACAGTACCCCCCTTCAGTCTCCCCCTCTTTTTGGTCTGAAGAAATCTTTGGAGGAAACTTCGGTCCAGGATATTCTCTTCAGGCTCCCAGAATCTCTCCTCAGGTCCAAACCACTTCCAGTCAACATGGAAGAACCACTTACCTCTCACAGTCTTCATGTCCAACACCTCCTTAACCTCGTAGACATCAGTAGAGTCAGCCTCAGGAGCAGGAGGAGAAGATTGCTGAGAGAAGCAGTTCAATATGACAGGCTTCAGGAGACATGGAAGGAGTTCGGGATGCGCATAGATGGAGGGAGGTGGAGTTTGTAGGCCACTGGATTAATACACTTGATTACCTCAAAAGGACCAAGGAAGCGGGGACCAAGCTTGTAGCTAGGTATCTTCAGCCGGACATATCTGGAGGATAACCACACCTTGTTGCCTGGAGAGAAGACAGGAGAGGTCCTATGCTTCTTATCAGCCTGGGTCTTGTTTTGATTTGCGGTTCGGCACCAGTTCCTCTAAAGCAGGGACATTGGAGGGAGTGGACAGCGAAAGAGAAGGACAAGGGATTTGTCCATAGACAGTAAAGAAAGCTGCCCCTGCAGACCTAGAGTCCAGGGAGTTATAGGAGAACTCAGCCCATGGTAGTAGATCAGTCCAGTTATCTTGACGGGCTGAGACGAAGTGACAGAGGTAACAGCCCAAAGTATGATTCACCCTTTCTACTTGACCATTCGACTGTGGGTGGTAAGCGGAAGAAAAATCCAGATTTACTTGGAGCTGGGTCCACAAAGAGTGCCAGAACTTGGACACAAACTGGACCCCTCGGTTGGACACGATGGGGCAGATTTACTTACCCCTCCCTGCGCGATCCCCGAGGTGCGTTCCCCGACTCCAATGCACAGCTGCCGCGATTCACTAAGATTGTGCCCCTCGATATCCTGCATCTGTTGCTTACCCGATCTGGTCCGCCGGAGTTCACCTTCTTCTTCCAGGTGCATGTAAGTGCTTGATCTTGCGACACACATTCAAAGTTAAATCCCCAGGTTTGTCCTAATCCGTCGGATCGTCCGATGGCCCACCCCCTGATTTCTGTCCCATGATAGCCGACGCCAATGCTCCAAAATCCGATTGCGTGCGACACAATCTCCAGCGCAATCCCCAAAAAGTCGGAAAACCCGACGAAAACGCGTCCGCAGGACCCTTAGTAAATAAGCCCCGATGTGTTGTGGAAGTCCATGACCCGGAATATGTGCTGAAAAAAACAGAATGGCAAGACGTGGAGTAGACGGAATACCTGGAAGGGGAACAAAATGGGACATCTTGGAAGACTGTTTTGTCACCACCCAGATAACGGTAGTGCCAGAGGAGAAAGGAAGATCAGTAAAAAAAGTGCATGGCCACGGGAGGCTTGGTATCGGCAACAGAAGTAACAGTCCAGCCGGTTTGAGAAAAGAGGCTTTGTTACGCGCACAGGAGGAGCAGGATCCCTAGAAATCCCAAACATCTTTGACCAGGTCTAGCCACCAGTAGTAACAGGAGATGAGGGCCCACTTTGCACCCCAGGGTACCCAGCCAATCGCAAAGAATGTCCCCAAGACAGAATCCTCTCCTGGAGTGCAGGTTAAACATACGTCTTACTGGGGGGTAGCTGCCGAAAATCCATCGGAGCTGCAACAACAAGTTATTCAGGAGAGATGATATGCCGAGGGACTGGTTCCTCTCCGATGACGTCAAAAGTAGAAAGAGCATCAGCCTTGACATTCCTTTCCGCAGGACGGAAATCGATCAGTAGGTTGAAACAAGAGAAGAAGAACAACAGCCTGGGATTTAGGCGCTGGGCTGTCTGGAGATACAGGAGATTCTTGTGGTCTGTATACACACAAACCGGATGGAGAGCTCCCTCCAGTAGATACCGCCACTCCTCCAGAGCGAGTTTGATGGCCAACAGTTCCCAATAGACCAATTTCTCTCTGCAGGAGAAAAAAATCCCAGAAAAGAAACCGCACGTGAGAGCTCGGCCCTTAGGCCCTTTCTGGGTGAACACTGCTCCAGCTCCTACGGAGGAGGCATCTACCTCAAGATGAAAGGGTTTCTCTGTGTCAGGCCTAACAGAAGCCGAGGCAAAGTTGGACTTCAACTTTGAGAAGGCCTCTTCAGCCGCCGATGGTCAAAGGCGGGGATTGGCGCCCTTCTTGGTGAGCGCCACAATGGGAGACACCAGAGTGGAGAAATGCGTGATAAACTGCCAGTAATAATTACCAAAACCCAGGAACCTCTGTATAGCTCGTAGCCCTTCTGGGTGTGGCCACTGTAGAACTGCAGACAGTTTAGCAGGGTCCATCTGGAGACCCTTATCGGAAATAGAAGGAAGGCTCCGTTGGTGAAACTTTTTCATTTTTCAAGCTTGGCGTAGAGATGATTTGCCCGTAGCCGGCCAAGAACTTCACGTACATGGGACTGGAGGGTCTTGAGGTCTGGAGAATACACCAAGATGTCATCTAGGTAGACCACAACACACATATTCAGGAGATCCCTGAAAATGTCATTAACGAACTCCTGGAAGACAGCTGGAGCATTACAGAGTCCAAATGGCATCACTAGGTACTCAAAATGTCCATCTTGGGTGTTAAACGCTGTCTTCCATTCATCACCCTTGCGGATTCAGATGTGATTGTAGGCCCCATGAAGATCCAACTTGGAGAACACCTTGGAACCATGCAGATGGTCAAAGAGCACTGTAATCAGCGGCAGGGGGTAGCGGTTCTTAACAGTGACTTAGTTAAGCCTGCAATCGGTATGTGATGCCGGGAGTTAAGGGCGGCATCCACAAAGTTCCCCACAGAACCAAGAGTCCAAGAAAGCAGAAACATGAACCCGGAGGTCGGGAGCTGGATCGGAGGAACACAGGAATAATCAAGCATGGAGAAGCTTGGTTCACACCTAGGGACGCTTCTTCCAAGAACCCTAGGTTCTGGCATTTCACGGACGCTGGGGACGAACTGGACAAGCCCCAATGAAGTGCTTAGGACTGGCACAGTGTAGGCATAGATTCTCCTGACATCGTATGGAGCATTCCTGGGAGGAGAGTCTGTCTCTGTTCACCTGCACAGGCTCCTCTACAGAGCCAGGAGCCAGACGAGGCAAACGTTGAGGACGGACTCGGGGATGCTCTTGACGTAACTTGGCACGCTGCATAAACCGCACATCAATCCGAGTAGCTAAGGTGATGAAACCACCCAGGGTAGAGGGCAGGTCACGAGCGGCCAATGCGTAATTTACTTGCGGAGAAAGTACCAGGAGAGTTCCGATGCCAGGTTATGGAATTGAACAGCATACTATCATAATCTCAGAGTCAGGCACAGGCAGGCAGTCAGGACAGGCGGCAGAGATGCAAGGTCAGAGGTCAAGTCTGGGGTCAAATTCAAATAGCCAAATTCCCTGGATATGGTAAAGCATTACAAAGTTATAGCCTCTTAAAATGAGAGTTAAAAAATCGGACTTGGTCTTAAAGCCCTGAAGGGATTAAATGTGCACTATGCTACAACAGATGTAAACACTTTGTTTACTTCTACATTACTTAGAATACTGCTCCTAGTAACAAACACTAGGAAATACAAAAGGTCTAAAATCACTTAAAAAGTGCTACCATGAGCACAACTGTCCCCAAAAGGGTCAGGGAACAAAGTCCCAGACCCGGGGGTAAGCCACAGGCAGACAAACACCCTCCGTAAGTAAGCCCCCAGTTCTGCATGAAATACGGCAACCATATCTTAAAACCAATACTAATATTGAAGTGGTGTTACCTCGGCTGTGGGAAAGGAACCCCACACGTTACGCCATGTCCTCGTGACTTCCTCAGGGGTGATGGCGCTGTAGTGTTCTGTCCCGCTTATATGCCCAAGAAATCAAAAATTACCTTAGAAACAAGTGGAGTGGTGGCGGCCGTACAGAGACGCTGTATGTCTGTTGGACCGGAGAACCGGAAGTCCTATTATGCGGCGGCGGCGAATAACATTAAAGCGCATGCGCAAGTGAATACACCGTATTCATGCAGAACTGGGGACTTACTTAGGGAGGGTGTTTATCTGCCTGTGGCTTACCCCAGGGTCTGGGACTTTGTTCCCTGACCCTTTTGGGGACAGTTGCGCTCATGGTAGCACTTTTTAAGTGATTTTAGACCTTTTGTATTTCTTAGTTTGTTACTTATTGTATTTGACTTAATAAAGTACATTTTTTGCATCGCTTTTTCTTGTTATATATTGGCTGTTACTGGATGCATCTTTGGCTTTAATGACCAGTTTTGTATTGCTGTGCCGGCCCTTTATTTATGGTTGTATGATTCTCTATTCTGATCATGTGATTGTTTCTTCCGTTTGCATGGTATATAGTGCAACACCCCTGCCAATACATAGGCAAAAAGGCAGTTGGGAAACCCGGCAAAAATGCGGCTGCAAGACCCTTAGTAAATAAACCCCAATGTGTGTTTTTGTGCTGACACCAGGGGCATTGCTAGGTCAAAAATATCCTCCCCTCTCTCATCACGATCCTTGTCCTCAGTACACAGATCTTGATGACAACGAGTAAATTACTTTCCCCTGCAGGTCCTAGCCTCCGGGAGAATAAGACTCACAGAGGCTGAAGGACCTGTGATGATGTCATGATCACATGACCGGCAGGGGAAAGTAATGCACAGAGATGCACAGAAGTGAGGTGAGGAGAAAACATAATAGCTGCTAAGGGAAGGGGTAGAACACGGGGATAACTCTGTGTGGGCACATTACTTACTGGGGGTCTGTGTGGGCACATTACTTACTGGGGGCTGTTTTGGGGACATTACTTACTGGGGGGCTGTTTTGGGGACATTACTTACTGGGGGGCTGTGTGGGCACATTACTTTCTGGGTAGCTGTTTTGAGGAAATTACTTACTTGGGGACTGTGTGGACACATTACTTACTGAGGGGCTGTATGGGGGTCATTACTGGGTGACTGTGGTGGACATTACTGGGGGCAGTGTGGTGGACATTACTGGGGGCAGTGTGGTGGACATTACTGGGGGCAGTGTGGGGTACTTCACTGGGGGTTGCTGTTTGGGGGAAATTACTGGGGGCTGTTTAGGGCACATTACTGGGGCTAATTGTGTGGGGAACATTTCCTGGGGAACGTTCACACATGACACTAGGACAGGCCTTGGTTTGGTCTCACATGTTTTCCAGTGAACGCAGCCTTACAGTATTTAGGGGATATTGTTAGGGGCAGAAGCAGGATAACACTTTCAGGGAACCAAGATGTAGGGACAACGCGGAACATAAGACATGGTGATACCTAATGGAGAAGAGGATGCGTCACCTGCAGTTACTGGAAGTAACAAGTAGGGATTTCTCCAGTGTTTTCTGTAGCTGTATAGACTCTCAGTAAAGTTGTTATTGGAACTACCAAATGTGAGGGGTTATGTACAGGAGTGGGCATTACTTAAAGAACGAAACACATGCATTGGGGCCCGTGCCCCAGATGTTTTTCCACCCTAGCAACGCCCCTGGCTAACACCACTTTTTCTTGGATCTGACTTGATAAAATGCCTGAATAACATAATCTGGAAGGAAAAACTGACGGCAATCAATATGGTCTACCTAGACGCATTCACCCACTGGTGAAGGAGTTGTATTGCCTTTGGGTCTTCAGAGCTTATGTCTGATTGCCTGGCAGCGGGGAGCATAGGGGATAAGCATTTAACTTCCCTTCCTAAACCAAACCTCTCTCTTTCCAGAACCTTCTTAACTGTCTGTCTCTCTTATGTTTCCCTTTACCTTCTCTGCGCCTTTCAGTTTCAGTTTGTTTTTACATCAGCTAACATACTTCTCAAGACACAGTGGAACATTATTGGGGTACATTTATCATAACTGCGAGCAAAACTGTTCGAGTTGCTCATGGCAACTCAGAGCTCAGCTTTCATTTTGTAAACTGTTGTGATCAATCTCCACCACTGGTTGTTAGTTGCTAGTTTGGAGTCACTGCTTTGGTTTAGATCTAATAAGAACACAAACTGAAAACTTGTAATTGATTCTTACCTGTGCATTCCCATAAGGCACCAGTGTAATTTCCATGATCTCATTTAACATTAACCAGGTTGGGAAAAGTTGAAGAACTACAAATTTGCGACAACCTCCACAAAGGCTCTCATAGTACAGTTCAACTTTTACAGGAGATTCATCCCTCTTTTGAAGGTCCTTGTGAGATAAATATTCTATGCACTGTTGTTCTACCTGAAAATGAAACCATACACATGTTTTAGGTTGTAAGTAAATTGTCAGGAAAGGGTTTCTCACCTTAATGTTTAATGACCTTATACTTTGTTATACACAATTTTCAAACAAACTTATAAACAAATTTTCTCATCTCTTTCTTAGATCCACAGTTGCTTGAAAGCATTAAGGGCTACTTTTGACTTGAACAAGCTTCCCTTCCTTCTATGATGCTTCTTCTTAGACAGGGATGCCCAGGTAAGTGCAGGTCATACTGCCGGGTCTCTCTCATTAACCTGGATTATAAAGTGCTGGTTAAAGTATTTGACCACAGGTTTAGTAGAGTTATTGCTGGTGTGGGGACTGGTATCATTCTGGGACAATCGACACAAAACTTGCACAACATGCAGCCTGTGTTGCTGACAGTTGGGACCTGCACCCTATACTAAAGCAGTGATGGAAGCGCACATTGGGACTGAATGTCCCAATAAGTTTATGGGGCTTACTAAGGATAGTGGATCGCACTTCCGTCTGCCTTTGCACCATTTTCTGGATTTGCGCAGCTTTGACAGGTATCTGTCCTTGTGATTGTGTTTTTGACGCAGCTGCATCTAACACCCGCAAGATTCCTCGGATCGCAGTTGTTAACCCTTAAACACTTCGGTCACAAATGACCGTGGCGAGCAAGGGGCATCTCAAGTTATATGGACCCCCTGCGGTGCATACCGGAGGAGTCCGCTGTTCGGATGGCACCCCCAAAGGGTTTGCCAGTGCCCACTGGCTGCGTTAGGACTTCCATGAGCCGGGTATGCACAGCATGTTCAGTGTGTTACATAACTCAGTCAGTGTATTTACACAAACTGTCCTAAGCCAGAAAAGAGCATTCATTATTGGTCAGGCCTAAAGCTTTACTTTTATTCTAATAATTAAATCCAGTATCATCTCTTATCTATTACACTCTACTGTCTTAAAACTTGCACGTACAGAGGCTATTATCATTCCTATATGGATGTCTAAAGGTAAATATCTACTTATCCATGTAACCTCAATAGTGGGTGTCTGCAGTGACCCTACTACTAAACAGCCTCAAACGTGACACTTAAAAATCAAACACGAGCCCCTGGGGATGTTTCGCCGGAGTACCAGCCGGAGCACCAGCGTCATCAGGGGATCGGGGCTACTCATAGCCCCGATCCCCGATTATAAAAGTTATGCAAATTACCCTGGGGTGCTCAGGCTTCGTCCCCAAGCGCCTTAGGAAGTATCAAAATTTAATTTAAGCACTCCTGGACTGCAAGAGTGATGGGGGGTGTGCATAAATTAAAATAGGAAGCTCCCTGAGGACCTTGGGTGACATATCCTGAGCGCCCCAGGGTCATTTCCATATAGGGTTATAATAAAAGAAGTCCTGAAGTACATTGCTCTTATTAGGACACATCTACTGTTAGTAAACTGATGGTAGATGTCCTTTAAAAGTATAATTTGTAAAATATTTCCACAGAGAAACTGCGATCAGCTGTGGATTTTAAAACAAGATAAAAATAACTTATCTTTACTTGCTTCTTTACCACTTCCCCAATTCAACTAAATTACAAAAGATGTATTTTACCTTATCTTCTCCTTGCCACATCACAGAATTTACAGTAGTGTACCTAATTTATGGGTATTCCAGATCCTTATGGGTCCCATCCCTGACGATCCACTGGGACTGTGATATTTGGGTGACATACAGTCATTGTATACAAGCACGACTATTTGTTTAATAGAATTGATCTGAGCCACAGAAAGGCTGGTAAAAGTCCCAAAGAGGGAGTCAACAGTACAATTAATTCTAATAGTAACACAGTAAGGTTTTGTATGCCTGTAAGCACTGAAATGAACTGCTATTATGTGGACTGTGCCATTACAACATTACATGACTAAACCTGAATAGTGCAAGGTGGAGGACACTGGAGCGCCAGGAGAAAAGTAATTTCTCTCGGGCCACAATTATTCAGGATTTTCTGTAATGTTCTGTTTTTCATTGCAATTTATAGGGGGGAAATATGTATGTTAAAATTCTTTATGTGTGTATTCTCAATTTATTATGGGGGCAATATATCTTTTGTATATAATTGTGGTTTATAATAATAACATTTATTATTATTATTATTATTATTAATTTTGTTATCCCCGTTTCAGGACTTTGCAACCAGAATAAGGTAATAGTTCATATAGCTGTAAAGTGGTTGAATAATTTACTGGTGAGTTCTAGACCGTTCAACTCTGTTCTTGGGAAAAAACAGTAGTACATCCAAGCTGTATGTGGGCTTGTTTTTCGAGAAGCAGGATATTGTTTCTACATCTATAACTTTTTTTGTGTTTGAGTAAAATACTATTCTGTTTTAAAGTATATTAAAGCATTATAGTCTGTGTTACAATGACAGGCAGATGATTAGGACATACCACTTGTATCACTTTACCTTAGTAAAGACTTTTAAACAGCTTAGACTCCTAGGCACTTAGATTGCAAGATATATAACACACCACTTCAATCTTCCCCAGAAATGGCAATCTCATAAGGAAGATGGAACACATTTTCATAAGGAGACCAATTATCTCTACCTGATGCAGCAAGTTTTAGACTTTAGCCATTTTTACTGTTAATAAAAAATAACTTTACTCAGTAAATATACTTTGTTGAGAACTTGTTTTATGGTGGATAAGGTGTACCTTTTGATGGGATCAATTGCAGATGCCTATACATTTTTGACTGAATTTTATTTAAGTAAAAATGTCCTCCTATGTCTCAGATGTAGGTAATACTCACCCGGTCCATTGATGCAACAGCATCCCTGACTAGGCGCCTTCTACTTTGTGTGTAGGTACAAACCCTTTAAGCTCACCGGCAGTAGAACAACATGCGCAGATGGCCAGAAGGACATAGAAAAAGGAGGCAGACCAGGAGGATCAGGACAACGAGGGAGGATTTTTAATGAAGGTAAGTGGGACAAATGTATATCAGCCTGCGCCTAAGCCAATCACCAAATGTTATTTAAAGTGGCCAACCCCTTTAACTCTTTCTGCAAAGTATTGATCCCCACACTAATTCTCCTCACATGCCTGTTTTAGTAAATTGTTTTTAAATAGGGCGGCATGGTGGCTGAGTGAGTAGCACCTCTGCCTTGTAGTGCTGGGGTCCTGGGTTCGAATCCCACCCAGGTCAACATCTGCAAAGAGTTCTCTCTGTGTTTGCATATTTTTCCTCCGGGTACTCCTGGTTTCCTCCCACACTCCAAAACATACTGTTAGGTTGTTTAGATTGTGAGCCCCATGGGTACAGGGAATAATTTGACATGCTTTGTGCAATGCTGTGTAATCTGTGTGCGCTATATAAAGAATTATTATTATTATAATGCCCATTTCATAGAACTTTACATTGTGATTTCTAGAAATGTATACATACAATGCCAACTACCATAGGTGTTACCATCCTCCTTTGTCAAAGGAGTGTGTCTCTACATAGTGTAACATTTTCCAATCATGTCAACAATAAGTTGCCAAGGTATTTGTCACTTTGTAGGTGAAACAACAAAAACCAACACAAGATAGAATTCCGAGGTTAAGAAAACACCTGAACACACCTGAGTAGCATGTATGTAAAGAGATATCTATGAGGTGTCTACAATATTAACAAGGATCTTGCTAAATCCTGGAAAGTGTCCAAAGTAAGATATGTGTCTTACCTTACAAGCTTTAGCAATCTCCCAAGTGCTGCACCAGTCACTTGGAGGGTGGTCACACAGTTGCTGAGAGTAAGAACCTACAAAGCACAAACTTAGGAGAAGTGCAGCAGAATTCATTGCGAACTGTACAGAGCAATGTCTGGTTAAGGAACTGGAAGTAACCAACTTATATGTATAAAGCCACTCCCACCCCCTGCAATCTCAGCTGCTTCCTGATCCTCCTGCAGTACATTTCACAGGAAGGCAGTCTGTATCCCAGATAAAAGAAGAACAGCTTCATTATTAAAATGAAATAAGGGTTTCTGTTCCACTTCCTTGATATTTCACCATAAAATTAGTCACCGATCCAAAGCACATGTTACAATGTACTACTTGAAATACTGCACAAGTAGAAGTTAAATGGCTTATTACATTTAGTTTCCATTAGTTTGTATTAACATTATGTCTGTGAATGAGTGCTACATATTTGCAACACATATTTGTTATTTCATCATAGTTGTTTAATGTAGAAAGTGACAAGCAGGCTACTTAAAATAGCAAAATATCTTTGCTGATTTCATGTTTTTTTGTAATTAATATATAAAACTTTGCATCTGTCTCTTGATGTTTTGGGGTCCATATCACCATTTTTTTATTTGACATATGCTTCTGGCCTGTGTGTAATACATACATAAAATACCAGACTTGCTTGATGTAGCTCTGCTACTGCCAGGCAAGTAATGCTCTCCTCCGGGTTACAGCAAGTTTGAGTGGAGTATGGACAGGAGAGGTCTGCTGTGTCCTCCTTTAGGGAAAGCTAATGGCAGTGACAGTCACTAGGAAGGAAGTGTTGCTAGCAGTCAAGGATATTTGACGGTGACATAAGTGACAGCCAGACATTAGTGGATTGATGATGATATTGTTGCTGTTCGCACATGGGAACTGTGGCAGGAAGTGGCCTCATCATTATCATCAGAGGGTGAGTGTGGCAGCATGCATATCAGACAGCAGTTACAGATCTAGAGTAAAACGCGCTTAGGGTACACCATCTTTCACGCCACAGCCCACTGCAAGAGGTCATCAGGGCATTGGAAGGCAGTCATCACAAAGTGTTGTGGGTAAAAATGTAATTTTTTTGTGAAGTTACTGGAGGACCCTACTATGGTGATATGTAGAATCTGTGGGTACAAGGTCATTAGGACCAGTTTACTACACACCGGGTACCTAGGTTAGGAAAGCAGGCACACCAGCAACCTTTCCAGGTGACAACAATATTGCCTTTCCTTGCTGCATTTCCAGTGTCAGTGTCCTCCTGTGTCTCCTAATTCTCTGTGTCCTCAGTTTCCATTATAGGCACCGTCCTGAGTGTTCCTCCGACATACCATGAATGCGCAACACAGCAGTGTGATGTTGAGCTTCATCTGTTTAGCCTGGGCAAAAGCAGACACATAGTGGAGTATCTTCTCCACATGCTTCAAAAAGAAGTGGCTGTCTTCTTTTCAACTCAAGGTAGGGCCCTTGGTGACCAACCACAGGAGAAACATTTTTTCCGTCAAGGATGGCTGACCCATGCCCCACCATGTTTGTGATATGGTTCCTGAAGTCCTCTAACCAATTACAGGCCATCTTGAAAATGTCCATAAAAATGTGCATTCACTTCAGCCACTCATACTGCACTAAACTCTTCCTCCTTGACCTTCAGAGGCAAGTGCTATTTTCTTACATGGGCTAAAATGGCCAACCAACAGCCACATAATACCTCATAATGACCCTTTACTGGAGGTATGGCAACTGGATTGGCCTTTTTTACTTGCAGAGGCAGATTGAAAGTGGCACCTAACTGGTGAACTGGCACGATCAGTGCCAGCACCCGCTACGTACGTATGGGACCAGTGAGCCCACTCCATACAGCCCTTAATACTGTACAAGTATATAGTCGTAGAGCAGTAAATTTGCTATTTGCTGCCTCAGGCAAAAATTAAATGACGCCTACCCCCCCCCCCACCCCCTCCAAAAAAGAAGCCTACTCCCTGATCCCCTGCTATTTTTAGCTCACAGAATATACAGACAAATCCTTAAATAGCTACTACAATCTGATGAAAAACTCTGACAACATTACAAACAGTTGATAACAAGACCAGGATCCCAAATACAGATCCCCCTGTTTAGTTTTGTTTAGAGCCCCCAAAACAGCCCCCTACTCCCTAATTGATTAAACTCCAGCCCAGGTATAGCCCAGGTATAGTTTTATTATATATAGCCCTAAACATTTATTTTTAACATGGCCAATTCAAGGGAAAAAAAAACTAATACTCACCTGCATGTCATCACACGCTCCTGGACCCTCCAGAGGAATAAAGCAGCACAGAGAGACAGGTTGTTGCTGCGCCTCTCTGCATACACAGATGCCATGGACCGCGACCTGTTCAGACGTTCCAGCGTCAGGTCCTTACCTCAGGTGAGCCACCTGAATTGCCCACATTATGCACAGCATTTATGCAGCTTCCAACATGACTTTGTCATCTGGCCATGGCAGAAGTGGCCCTGCCCATATACATATATAGTAAGTACAGTAGGTATGGAAAGTACTCAAACCCCTTTACATGTTTCACTCTTTGTTTTTATTGCAGCCAATTGGTAAGATCAAAAAAGTTCATTGTTTTGCACATTCGTGTACACTATGCATCCCATCTTGACAGAATAAAATAGAAATTAAGATATTTTTGCTTATTTATTAACTCCTTAACGCTCCTTGATGTACCGGTATGTCATGGAGCTGTTAAAGATGTATGAATAGGACTCACGTCGTGAGCCGTGATCATACCGACATGCGGTTTTCTGCATATAGCATGACAGCCTAGGGTGATACAAAGAAACATTGTAATAGATGATGTTGAAAATCCACATACTGTAGTATGGCAGAATATGGAAAAATCAGTCAGACAACTTCTTTGCAAATAAAATAAGACTTAAAAGTTCAAATCACCCACCTTTCCCTAGAACCAATATAAAAATAAACAGGTGAAAATAAGAAACATGCAAGATATATCAAAATATAATAATGGTTGAACCCTGCAACAGAAAATAACGGCCAAATATCCAAAACGCCACTTTTTTGCCATTTTGTGACATATAAAAAATTTGACAAAAAGTTATCAAAAGGTCATACAGTCCTCAAAATGGTAGCAATCAGCTCATCTCGCAAAAAATGACTCCTTACACCTTTATTCTAGGAGGATTACCAGTACATGTTTATTCCAGAGTTTCAACAAAGACTGATCAGAGTTTGGTCAGTGAAAAACTGACATTTTCCTCGTCACAGGCCTAGGTATAAAAAGATATTCCCTGCGCTGCCCATTCAGATATTTGTACAAAGTAATGAGGGTTTCGCTTAGCCATCTTTTTTCTAGAATGTTTTAAAAAGATGTGGTATTCATAATATTCTTCTTATAGACAACTACATACAAATCTCCAAAAGCACCATGGATATGAAAAAGTCTAAAATACAGAATTTTCTTGCACACAGCATCATATAGGATCATTGCAAAATCAAGCAACATCTGCCCGCTGTGGTTAAAAAAAAATACTAATAATGTAAACTTCAGTAGAAAACTAATATTCAGTTCTGCTTTAAACAAGTAACCATGCAGAACTGAAGTTTCCTGCATATTGTTTTATGTGGAAGTCCCCTTGAGGGAGTTTTATAATTTATTATAAACACTTTTCCTCTCTAACTGGTTTTTCTACCCTTACCAAAATCATATTGCCCAAATGTAAATTATCTCTTCTAATTGTATAACCTTTTTGCCATTTATTTGTATCTGTATAGAGGAGCCATCTGTACCTACAATCACATAGCTGTAATTCAAGTTAGAATTTGAAGCTGCCAAGCTCTGTTCCATAAGTCTCCATGTAACAGCTCTCAACGTTATTTAATGCTGTGTTTAACCAACAAGATTGTAAGGCTGGACACGGGACCTCGCATAGGGGAAGGCCACCATGACAAGGAGGGGAGGAGTAACCACCCACCATCCTTCCATTTGGAAATATAGCAGTCTATGGGGGGAAGCATAGTTTTTTTGTAGTTGGGACATGGAGGAAAGGGAGGGGTTATATAAAGACCCATAGCGATTGTTAATGAGCATTCCACAAACATTATCCGTTTCGGCGGTAATAAGGCATCAGGGCGCTCAGCGGCTTCGCAAAATGGCTTGTGCTTTGGAGCAAAGTGCAAGTTCAAGTACAAGGGCTCCAGTTGTGTTGAAACGCACAGGACGACATGATGATTTAGAGGTGGCTGGGACAATGGGCATAAGGGGGTGACATCGGTGCCTTTGGCAGAGATGTGGATAGTGTGCATTCTCTTGGACGAGAAGGTGACTGAGTTGCTGAGGGAGATGGCCAGGAGGCCGAAGAAGTTGATGTTCAGGGAACTACAACCAGTCCTTGGGATGCTTAATTTCGCATGCAGGATTATGCCAATGGGCAGAGTCTTCTGCAGTCGACTGGCAGCGGCTACAGCAGGGGCTCAGGAATCATATCACTATGTTCATTTACACAGGGAGATCTGCGATGTTTTTGAGGTGTGGGCGGGGTTTCTTAAGCAGTTCCATGGGTGACCCTGATTCAGGAGAAAGGGGTATCATCAGGTGAGCCTTGACCTGTTCACAGATGTCTCAATTTCAGTGGGGTTTGCAGCTTACATTGTGGGTTGCTAGGGCTCGGGGATATGACTGGACTCATGGAAGGAAGTGAGCTTGCATTGTAACATGCATTGCTGGAACTGTTCCCTATTTTAATGGCCTTAGGGGTTAAGGGGGTGCTTTTCGGATAAGAAAGTGTTTCTCCACTGTGACAACTTTGGGGTGGCGTTGGCGATCATTAACATGTTAGCAGCCTCCCCACCAGTGGGGCAGCTGTTGCAGGGATAAGTGTTGTTATGTTTAAAGCTCATGCATGGGTGGTGAGTATACCCATCCCAGAAGCTGAAAATGGCCGATGTCTCTTTCAAAGTGGAAGCATTTCTGGCACCATCATCAGAGGCAATGGTGGAGAAGTTTCAAGTGCAGTTGTGGGAGCTGCCCTTCAGTCGGCTAGGGAGCAATTAAGGGCCTCCTAGGATTCAGGCACGTGGAAGGTGTGGGAAATGGCAGCAGTGGAAGTCCCGCTTGGTTAAAAAAAAAAAGTTTTGTTATACAACAGGAGTCTTTCGATTATAAGAGGCCAGTGTCGTTTTTGCTTTTGTTGCAAAATGGGGGTGGATATCCATCCATTTTTTGGAGATATGGATAGGTTGATTGAGCAGGGATGATGTGATGTTGGAGCTGGACATGCTGAATATTTGTTTACAAATCTCCAAGACGGATCAGGAGGGCAAGAGATGTAGTGTAGTGTTGTTTTACGCTCACCTTCAATCTTGCTCCAATAACCAATCTATATAGGAAAGCCGCTCACATTCCCTAACTGCATGAAACCCTCCAATCCAACTACCGTCCAGAGAGATCCCACAGACAGTGTAGGCAATGTGGATGCTACCCCTGGCTGGTCTAGCCTCTGCACGCTCTGCAGATGCAACTCCCCCTCATAGTATGAATACTCACGTAAAAGCCGATGCTCCTAATTTTACCACATTAAAAAAGGAAAAAGTTATTGCCTGGAGTATAAGCCACAGGATAGGAAATGCATCCTCTACTCCGCTAAAATGTCTCCAGATGCTCCCTTTAATGGAATGTCTAACCCAGATGCCCGCTTTAACGAAATGTCTACCCCAGATGCCCCCTTTAACGAAATGTCCACCCGAGGTGGCCTCCTTTAACTAAATGACCACCACAGATGCTCCCATCCCAGGTGCCCCTTTTAATGTATTGTACACAGCAGGGCCCTCTTTAAAGAAAAAATCTATATATATTTCAGGCTTCTTCTTCCTGGCCCCGCAGCTCTGTCTTCGTGCTGCGGGGCCACCTGACGTCATAGTGTAAGGGCCCGCGTGGTGCATTAACTAGGACGCCACATGGCTCCAACACCGCTGCGACATAGTGATGTGCCCGGGCCGGAAGAGCAGAAGACGGGGCTGCAGGGGCAGGGAGGAGAAGCCGGAAGGTGAGTATGGATTTTGTTTCAGACTGATGGTGTATCTTCATATAGGGCCCGGTTATATGAAGATCTGCCATTGGCGACTATGGAAGTGGAGGTTAATGGTCTAGGGGTGGTAATCAAGAAAATCGGCAGGTGGGAATCAATTAAATACATGCCCTGGTTTAGGTTTATCAAGGGTTGGGGGATTAGTTAGTGGAGCATAGTGATAGATTGTTAACAGTAGTGAGCAGGGTCGTAACTAGGAGAGGCTGGGCCCCATAGCATGGGGCCCCCTTCCCCTTAAAAACATATATAGGCTGCATTCACATAAAAGTGTGCCCACCCTGCTATACCCTGGCAGGCACACGTCTGGCGTGCTGGAGAGGAGGAGAGATGATCGCGGCTCACCCTTCTCCATAGAGAATAGAGCCGCATGGCCATTCTTAAGGCCAAAGATAGAGCAGGCTCCTTCTCTATTGCGGCCACGGCTCAAAACAGCGAGTACTTGTTGCGCTCACCGTACCGAGCCCAGGCGCTATGACTATGACTATGAGAATGTACCCTCATACAGACATTTTTATACAATTACACATATTTATACATTGCTATATAGACACCTTTATATACTTATATACACACACATAAAGTTCTACACTTGTATACTCGCACCCATACATACGAGTATACGTGGCTCGTTTTGTGCAGAAGAAAGGCGCTGTCACAGTTAAACATCAAGTGTTGGAGATGGAACAGGCAATTTTTGGAGGAGGGATGGGATCCACCGTGATGCAGTTGGGATAGATTTGTAGGCCTTGGCTATTCAGGATGGCATTGAGGTGAAAGTAAGGCGGGACTCAGTGGCTTAAGGGTTCAAGCCACAGGGTATGTGGCAGGGGGTTCTTGGAGTTGGTGGAGGAAGGGTTTTTCTCAGGAATTGAGGTGGAGCTGGGACAAGCTTTGGACCCCCCAATATGGAAGTGAGGGTCTGCTAAAGGGTTATGGAGTGACTAGTTAGTTTAGAAGCCCTGGATACCCTACTGGGTGTTTTGGAGCCATTCAGCTGGTTGCAGCTGAAGGTAATTAAAATAGAGGTACACAAACACACATTTTAGTTAGAAATGCTGGCTTTATTAATAAAGTTGGCTGCTGTGGCCAAATTAATCCAACCCAAATTTTACTCCCCACCTTCAAAAACCTATTTTATTGTTCCATGTAAAGATCTGTATGAGGGCTTGTTTTCTGCATTTTAAATTGAACTTCATAGTGTGGTATTTAATATTCCAGGCCTTGTAAAAATCTGAATGCAAAAAACACATTTGCACCATTTTCTTGTGGGCTTGGATTTTGCAGCTTTCACTATGTGAACCAAATTACATTTTTACTTCATTCTTTGGGTCGGTGTGATCACGGGGATACCAAATCTCTATAGGTTTTATAATGGTTTCAAACATTTACAAAAATTAAAACCTCCTGTACAAAAAAAAAAATTCATTTTGCCATCTTTTGGTAGTAATAACTTTATCATACTTCTGTGTACAGAGCTGTGGATAGTGTCATTTTTAAAAAACATTTGATGATGTTTTCAATGCTACCATTTTAAGCACTGTACAGCCTTTTGGGAACTCTTTATAGAATTTTTTATATTTTTCAAAATGGCAAAAGTGGTGTTTTCGACTTTGGGCGCTATTTTCCGTTACAGGGGTAAACGCGGAAAATGACAGTTATTATATTTTGATAGATGGGACATTTTGCGATGCACCAATACCTAACATGTTTATGATTTTTACTGTTTATTTATATGAGTTCTAGGGAAAGGGGGGGGGGGTGATGACATTTTTCATTTTTAAAAAAAAAAAATCTTTTTTTTATGTTTTCTTTTACTATTTTTCAGACCCCTTTTGTACTTTAACCCTAGGTTGTCTGATTGATCCTACCATATACTACCATAATACTGCATGGCAGTATATGGGAATTTTCTTTATCATTCATTACAATGTGCAGTGTTGCCAGTGTTGCCAGGGAGTGTTTGCTGCAATATGCAGCAAACGCTCACTATGTATGGAGAGGCCTTATCCCGTGAGCATCTCAATACACCCACAGCTGGCATGTGACGTAATAGTACGTAACATGTCGGTAAGGTGTTAAAAAAATCTGTGGAAAGAGTCTGTGGACTCCCTGGACCACCGTGGGGAATGATGGTACTAGCCACAACCCAGGAGCGGAGTGTAAGTGGACCCCTGGTCTTCGCCAGAGCCCACCGCAAAGCAGGATGGTCTTGCTGCGGCGGGGAGCCACCAGGTCGCTCCATGAGTGCGACTAGGCCCGTGGTGGCAGCCAAGATAGGGACCTCAGGTTGGCAGGACCTCGGGATGGCAGGACCTAGGGATGGCCACCGGGATACAGGACACCCACAGGAACACAGGAACACCACAGGAACACGGGAAACACGAAGGTGTCTGGAAACGCACAGGAAACATTCATTTCAGTGGAAGGACTTGATGCTGGGAGCCGCTGGATTATGTAGCAGAGCTGGGAATGCCAGGGCCAGTTAGGAGGACGCTGTCCCTTTAAATTCAGAAGAGTCCTTGTGCACGCGCCCTAACAGCGCAGCGCTCGGCCCAGACGAGACAGGTGTGCGGCCTGGCCGAAGACCACAGGCTGGAACCCGGAGAGGTAAGTACAGGCCTGGGGGAGCTTCGGCAGCAGGCACGGGTGCTCCCGCAATCCATACCGCGGATCGCGGGTGTAACCGTGACAGACCTTAAAAGTTGCGAAAAAGAGAATATAAAAATGTACAGGTGCAATTGTTTAAATATTCACAAAAAAAGAAAACTTTAATTAGTAACAACATCATTTGTTGCAAACCAAGTTTTAAGGCATGTTTTCAGGATAAGTTGCATAAGTATACAACTTATAACTCTGCCCACTATTATTCGTAGTTGTACCTTCCTAAAACACTCAGACATAACACCATATAAAACCAGTGCAGGACAAAATATTTTATTCCATGTCCCGAATCGCGGGTACACCCGTGCCCCTCTGTGAGCGACTCGGCTGCCACATCCCCAGACTCGCACTCACATCTCCCCGCTCCTGGTCTGGCTCTGGTCCCAGTCTTCTATGTCCTGGCTCCCGCTAAGGAGAAAAAGAACTGGACTGTTGCTCAGTGGTCCAAGGTGTTGTTTTCAGATGAAAGTTATTTTTGCATTTAATTTTCGAAATCAAGGTTCCAGAGTCTGGAGGAACAGTGGAGAGGCACACAATCCAAGATGCTTAAGATGGACCTTTCACCGCCTCACTTATATGGAGATGAGCATTGTGGGGGCTGTTACACAGGTTCCCACGGTTGTGGAGATATCAGTCCCAGAATCTGATTATTATAATCTATGTTTGGTCGCATATGAGGACCTGGAGCTGGTGGTGTGTGTTATGCTAATCTTCTCTCATACTGTCCAACAAATTATACAGCAACAAGGGGAGGAAGCACACACAGTACATCCCTATAATGAGGAGTGACGGCTGTTTTGTGTCTTCTGCTTCATCTGGCACCTATACAAGCTTATGTACATCCCTGAGATTAAATACAATTGCCCACTTATAGTTCTACCTCCTGATAGGGTCATTGACTATTCACTCAAAACACCCCCCTTAAAGTGTGACTTCAATACTATTACATTATGTATATATCCATCTGGAGACTAAAAGCCAAAGTAATTTATTGTGTACTTACCCACAGGTACGCCTAATCCTCCCATACACCGGCTTGCAAAAGCCACAAACACGGCAAGCTTCAGTCCCTCGCTGCATACATGCGTCAAAGGTTCTGATCTCGCTCTAGATACGGGTACCATAGCAGATGCATTGGGAGGCGGTTACCTCATTGGGTTAGACAAGATGGCCATCAGGCTAGGATATTCATGATACCACTACCAACACATCATGCACATATGAAAAAATTAAAAATGAGCCTTAGACATACTGTAACTACAAATCGTATATATACATGAGTTACTTCATATGGTCAGTGCAAAAAATATATGATAATAGATTTTGTTATTATCACTAGACCACTTATTTAACCACTTATTTAAAGGTTATCTTCTTGGTATGTTGGTACGGTTTACAAAAACACATGTCTAACTAAGCGTTAAGACCTAGGGGACCCATGACCTTAGTATCCATTTTCCTGCTCTTTGTAGTAACACTTGATTCCTATTGCTGCCTCTTTTGATATATGGGACATGGTCAATTGCAGCATACTTTAATATTTTTGGATTAGCCCCATGTCTGTTGAACATGTTTTATGAGTTGTGGTGCACCTTCACCTGTGTTTATCGATCACATGTGTTCCTTGAACCTATTATTAATTTCCCTTATTGTTTTCCCCACATAAAACCTTCTGCATGGGCAAGTGATTATGTATACAACATATTTTGACTTACATTCCCCAACTATATCACTTTTGAATTTATTAGTTGGTTCCAACAGTTCCCACATTGATAATTGCCTTATAGGGCCATATTATTTAGCCAGTTACCTCGACAATTCTCAAACGCACTACTCACTAGATGATTTATTATTTTCCCCCTGTGCAAAGAGATCTATGGACTTTTTTTTAGTGATAGACTTAAGATCCTTATCACTAGTTATAATGTACTGTTCCTTCTTATTGCTGCATTGACAGCAAGTTGTGTGAAATCAAATACAAAATTACAATTTTCATTGCTCTTATTGTTTGATCCTCTTCTATTGCCTCTTTCAATACTGCACCGTAGGACTGACTCATGGGTCATAAGATGTACTCTATCATATGCTTCTTAGTATAAACATTTCAGGATACCCACAAACATGTTGCCTAGTCTTAAGATGTTGCATGTGCCTCAAAGACCTCATCTCTACTGTTTATTTTTCGCAATCTTACAAATTGACCATAAGGTAGTTATTTCTTCACATACCCGACGAAAGTGGGACCTTAGTAAATAAGCCCCAATATGCTCTATTCATAAGCACTGTATTACCCCCCCCCCCCCCTTATCTGCGTTTTCAAAATTTCCAGAATTTAATTTCTCCCTCCAATAAAGGGCCATCAAGTCCCTTGAAATTACCTGAAGATGAGGGAGGTGCTGTAATCCTCATGAATACATCTGACTACATGGAAGAAGCCCATAAATAGCTCACTAACAGCCAATCATCTCAAAAATTCAGGATGGGTAGAGGGTATCCTTAAACCACTAATGAGAAATACCACCAGCTATCTCCAGGACACCACCTACTGAAAAAAATATCTTCCACAGGTCCTCTCCCCAAGGGCAGTAGCCTGCCTACCCTGGATGTGCAATCCCTATATTCTAACATCCCACACAAAGTTGCCAAATTCATCTCAAGGCCCATGGAATTGCCTCAAACCTAGTATTACAGCTGATAAAATTTATCCTGAAGCACAATTATTTCTGCTTTGGGGAGCAAATCTACCTACACAACACTGTAACTGCAGTGGAAACAAATATGGCACAACAATATGCCAACCTCTTCATAACAAAATTAGAAAATGACTTCCTGGAATCCTGCCACATCAAAACCTTGCCCTACTATTGGTTTACTGATATTTTGATCATCTGGATAGGTTTAGGACAGGATTCCCAGCAATAAATTTCCAGACTAACTTTGTTCATCTGCAAAAACTCTAACTATGTAACTATTGTAGAAAGGCACAAGGTGTTGTGGTGGATGGTAGATACGTGTCACCGTTTTGCCTGGCCCCGGTGAAGTAAAAACCAGTATTGGTGGTGTCAATGGCGTTCGGCCACTGAAAAACTTTTGTTATTTTAGCATAGCTACATGTTGCATAGCTACATTCCAGGATGTTTTTTTTCTGGAGCAATCACAGTGCTGGGTGGGATGGCTGCTCCCACGTTCCAGGCTAGACCTTATAGCCCTATGTAAAGCCACCTGTGTCAGGTGAAGGTGTGGGTGGTTTCCTACCTGTGTGTAGCACAGTGTAACAAAGTGGATGCCAGAACCAGAGCTGGTCCTGCTGTGTGAGGTGCGAGGACTGAAAAGGTGCTCCTAACCCAGGAGGGTAAACTGTGTACTGTGTCTGTGAATGTGAACTGTACTTAATGACATGGACTGAGACTTATCATATGGACTATGCGTTTTGTTTTGCCGGCTGGAGCAAGCCCTTTTGCCTGTTATTTTTATGTCCAAAATAAAGACGCCTGTTTTATTCACCTGAAAGACTGCTGCCTGGCGCTTCTCTAAAGGCTACCATTTTAGTTGAACCCCTCGGAACGCACTGCCTTTGGTTGGTAATTACTTATACTTTTTCACTGCTCCAGAATTGTATTTTTATCTAGGTGGGTATTGTACTTGCTACTTGATGAATCCCAATTGGGCTCTATGTGAATATGGTGTACCTGACCCGGAGTTTATTTTGTTTAGTGGCCGATTTATGTTATAATAGTTGTAGCAGTTATAGGTCTTCATTTCCATACATATACCAGAGCAGTGTGGGCTGTTTTATCTGTTTGTTACTCCACTATTGCCTTTTTATTGTATGTTCAAGTCTGTGTTTATTAAATAAAGATCATTTGCATATTGCTGTATTTTTGGTTATTTTTATGAACATAGATACTTTTTCTGTTGTCTGTATATTTGGGGAGTTTGTGTGTAGACTAGCACATACATCCCAACATACTTTGGTGATCTATCCCCTACACTATATATAAAATAATAAAACCTTTACAATAGAGAATGAATAAAATAAAGATGTAAAATATGTTGAAATTAAAATAATGTTCTTGTGAACATGAGGCAATATATTCTTTTAATCTTGTTATTGCAGTATGCTTTGCCCTTAATTGTGAAATAATGTGTGATGAAATAAATCTTGTTTCACTTCATTATTCTGGTATACACTCCCCTTGTTAAGTTAAACTGCACTAATTTTTAAGTATAATGTTTCAAACAGGCTGGTAAATTATATCTGTAAGTCATCATGCAAACTCATTACTATTTTAATATTTTAAAGAAATAATGGGTCTTATTTATTAAGGTCCCATGGCTGCATTTTCGTCAGGTTTCTCGACTTTTCGGGGATCGCGCCGGAGATTGTGTTGCATCGGATCGGATGGATTTGGACTGAGTGCAGGATTTAACATTTAAATTTGTGTCGCAAGCCACGCACTTACATGCACCACAAAGAAGAAGGAGAACTCCGGCGGACCTGATCGAGGAAGCGACACAAGCAGGAAATCGGGCGCATGATCTTCTTGAATTACGACAGATGTCGTGGCAGACATTCCGGATCAGGGATCGCGCAGAACTGGGTAAGTAAATGTGCCCTAATGAGTTCATTTGCTGTTACTTTTCAATGGTGCCCCAGGAAAATTACAAATGACTGTGAGCCCAGCCACTGAGATTGCCTGCTTTGCCATTGCTATTTACAATTTATGGGGCTGACAGATAGGATTTTTGTAATAGGCAGCTGTCTGTACACCTGCTCTGGCCTTTTCCCCATTTTTCCTGGTCCCATTATTAAGTGAACCCATACCTGGACCTACTGAAGGCAACTTCAACAGCAGCACCACACAAGGATGAGCCAGCACCTATCAAGATCTACTAGGGTCAGGATGCGGTCGTGGTGCAAGTCCCGTCACCCACACACTGATGACATTCTACTCCAGACCCTGAAGCCATTGGCCATATAAACCCTGCCATAGCCCTCCTATCCAGCCCACCAGGATCCCCTTACCAATCAGCCTCCTGGCTCTTGCAGACCCTGCGGCCCTAGACATACATGCCGTCAAAGACATTCCCCACCCGCCACCATGGCACAACATTCACTGAGATTTGAAGGGTTCCTTCTCCAAACTGCCATTTTGAGATATCTCTACAGGTGTTCTATGGAATTCAGGTCTGGACTCTTTGCTGGCCAATTTAGAAGTTTCCAGTGCTTTCTCTCAAACCATTTTCTAGTGCTTTTTGAAGTGTGTTTTGGGTCATTGTCCTGCTGGAAGACCCATGACCTCTGAGGGAGACCCAGGGATTCAACTTCAACTCTAGTGGGCGAGTGCCTGAAAGAATCCATCAGCGAACGGTTGAAGGAGAATTGTCCCAGCTTTGGCACCAGAGGAAAACTCTGAGTATGCATCAGGGCCTGCTAAAAAGGAGAACTCTGGATCCAATCACCTATGACCAACTGTAGCAGATCGTGATCCCCAGGGATGCCAAGATGGTTCTGGATATGTATCAGGATCAGTCCGGACACTCAGAAAACGGAAGATAGCCTCAGAAAATGCTTCTACTGGTTGAACATGAAACCCGACATCGAGGCCTGGTGTCGGGAGTGCCCAGCCTGTGCCATCACTCGGGGAGAGCGATATAATCAGAGGGCCCCTCTACATCCCATTATGATCCAACATCCTCTGGAGATTGTGGCCCTAGACCATGTGAAGTTGGAGCCCAGCAGGTCCGGTCATACCTACGCAATGACCATAATAGACCACTATACCAAGTTTGTAGTCGCAGTGCCAGTGAGAGACTTGTCCGCCAGGACCACCACAGCGGCCCTGCAGAAGAGCTTCATCCTCCCCTAGGGCTGTCCGTATAAAATCCTAACGGACTAGGGTTCAAATCGCAGGTGTTCCAAGAGCTGTGTACCCTCTATGGCTGAAGTTGAGGACCACAGCCTACCACCCGTAGACCCTCATCAACGTCCTGAGGACTCTGACCCCTGCAAAAAGGTCTGACTGGCCAAAGCTTCTACCGGAGCTAGTGTACCTGTACAACAATACTACCCATTACTCCAGCGGATACACTCCATACTATCTCATGTTCGGGAGACATGGCCATCTCCCCGCCGATACGGCATTGGACATGGAAGCCCATGACTTCCAGTCTCTTCTTCCCCAGACTGATTGGGTCCATCAACACCAGAGGCATCAGGCGAATGCCAGGGAAATTGTGGATCTACAAGTAGAGGAGGGCCGAGACAAACAAAAGAGAGACTTTGACTGCCATGCCTCTGCAAAGCCTCTTGTCCCCGGGGAATGAGTGTGGCTACGGAACACCATCCCACCAGTAAATTAGATGGGCGTTGGGAGCGTGAGCCTTACCTAATTAGGGACAGTCTTTCCCCTGAAGTCTACGTGATTTCAAATAGTGACACCAAGACATCATACACTAGGGTAAGACCGTCAGACGGCAGGTATACCGTATGTACGGTATGTACCATTTATGTTTATGATGATGCCACCTAGGTGATGTGTCTTCGGACAAATTTTCAGGCCTTGGTGCAAGGAGTGGATAACAGGACATGACACCACACCTAACCCTTAGCAAGCAGTTGATTTAAGGGTATTAGCTACCAACTGTACAGTACATTTTTATGTACCCAGTCCAACACCAACCCCGGTGCCTATAGCCAGGACTGTGGGCGGTTTGTCTCCCCTACACTGCACTTAGCCAGCACTTACCTTAAAGTGCCCTTTACCACCTTCACCCCTACATGCTGTAGTGTGCAGGGACCATCTGGAGACCACATGCTGCTGGCCAGCTTTGGTTGCCCCATCTATCCAGTCCATAGCCGAGCCGTGGGTGGCTCTTTAAATTAGCTAAAGGGTATACAACACCCCTGCCAACGTATAGGCAAGGGGGTAGTTGCGAATAAGGCCCTCTACCTGTCAGGATCCATCTGGGGAGCCTGCGCAACTTACCCAATGGATAATGCAGGGAAATCTCAGGTAATCTGCAGCGGTATCCTCTGGATGAACAGGCTATAGTTAAATGGGTGTAAGATATTAACCAATGAGTTGGCTGTATTGTAAACTGGAGTGTAATTGGAGAGGTGCTAACACCTGACCAGGGGGAGTATAAAACCCTTGGGCAGTGGGAGCACGGGCCTCTTAACCACCAGCTCTTGAGAGCACATGCTCTTCTTTACCACCAGGTATCTCAGCACATGGACTGAGTGAAGAGACAGTGTTCAGTACGTCTTCAGTACTGACACAGAACCCAACCCCAGGACCAATCCAGTACCAGAATCTGCTGTTGATCGTTTAGGCCCGTTACCTGCTATCTGTTGTTAAATAAAGAGCCGTGAGTTAATTTACACAATGTTACCTGCGTCTGATCCCTGGATACGGCTGTCTACCACCACGGGCTCCCCATCCATTACCCAGGGACATATCTTACAGACACTCAGTGGTTGCCCCAGGGAGAATCAAGTACTTCAGCCTCTCCCTCCATATTTCTTGCACACACTACCTGCTGGAGACCTCGAGGGCTGTAGGAGAGCCACTCCGGTATTTTATACCCGGGCTGCCTCCAGGCCACGAGAAAAGGCTAGGCCCCGATGGGGGATGTTGCACAAGCAAGGCTCTATATAATCTATTGTTGCTCACCATTTAGCTTGTATGGGATAGTATGGGAGCACCTGAAACATGATCTCATATTTATTAGTGCTGACAATCATTCAATTTAGAGAAAATCACTTAATAAAAATATGTAAATGAGGGTTGGACACTCCTGTTCAACATCATCCAAGCTCTTCGCTCCCTTGGTTTATAATAATTCACACCGTATATATTTGTATTGTGATTTTCTGCTGATTTCCAGCGCTAATGAAGATCTGATGCTATTTTAGGATAATTAATTATGTAGGGGGTCAGAACATCCAGTAAAAAAAGAGGGGGAGAACACAGGAAAAACAGTGCCTGACATATTTTTCCCTCAAGTACTGTACCCTTCCCCTTCCTTTCTCTCTGTGTAGACAGCCCTAAGAAGAACTTAACATAAGGGAGCAAAAGTCTCCTCCAGGATCAGGTGCATACTACACTCTCGGGGCACCTTTTACAGGAACAGCTCATAGCTACAGGCACCAGCAGCTCTTCCTGAGTGTAGATCGGTGCCCTACTTCACTATGAGGCTCCGGACAATGGCTTGATTCGCCTGATGAAAAAAAAGGGAAATAATTAGCAGCAGTACTATTTTTACTATTTCTTTCATTCACATGTTACTGTGCTAACCCCTTAGTACAGTGGTGGCGAACCTTACAGAGACCGATTGCCCAAACTACAACCAAAATCCACTTATTTACCATAAAGTGCCAACATGGCATGTCAAGCAGTAACTTATTGCTACCTGTTCTTCAACATCATTCAATTGTATTGGCTCTCCTAAGGCCACCAATGCAGTTGAAAGATGGTAAGCAAATTCAGACGATCATTGTAGCTTCTTTCCGGGAAGAATGGTAGGTCCAGCAGGATGACCTCTAAAGACAATGCAGTTCAGTCAACACCTTCTCACTTCTCCTGCAGCCAGTGAAGTGTTGCTTTAAAATAGCACTGAGAGCAGCATCCCCTAAGTTGCTTGGGACTGAAGGAAGATTTGGTGGATGTGGTCCTGTTTGGTGAAATTGGGGCGATGGCCTGAGGGCCCACACAATGGGCTCCGAGTTCCACCTCTGGCACCCTTTCCATAGGTTCGACACCACTGCCTTAGTATATCAGAACAATCTAATGGACAATGCATAGTGAAAATATAATGTAGCAATTATACTGAACTAGTGAAGAAATTATCATCTTCCATCCATGTCTTCAACCTCCCCTGAAAAATTACAGCTTTGTTATCATTTTAAGGATACAAAACTGTCAAAATACTGCACTCTGGATGGAAACAAGTGACTAGGGCCAATATTTGCCACACATATTTTTAGGACCATGGAGATAAATTTAATAGATAATACTTAGGCTCAATGATCTGTCATAAAAGATGTTATTACGAAAACAATGAGAGTTTGCAAATTTTTTTGCTGATCACACAGGTCAATATGTAGGTGCCATTTATTTAATTGGCTTTATATTGCAGTGTTTGCACTATTTTATTGCGGTCCCTTGCTTGAACATTAAATGACCTGGCCCTTTTTTGTTTTTTTATTTCAATTTTTCACTCGCTACCTTCAAAAATCTATAACTTTTTTACTTCTACACATAAAGAGCTCTGTGATGGCTTGTTTTCTGTGTAAAAAATTGCACTGAATAGTGATGGTATTGAATATTCCATGGCGTGTACTGAGAAGCCTGAAAAAATGCAATGTTTTCTTGTGGGCTAGGGTTTTACGGTTTTCATTGTGCATTACATGCTTACTTTATTCTTTGGTCAGTACGATCATGGAGTTACCACATTTGTATAGGTTTTATAATGTTTTCATACATTACAAAAAATTAAAACCTCCAGTACAAATTTTTTTATTTTATTATGCCATCTTGTGATGCTAATAACTTCATGCTTTGGTGTACGGAGCTGTAGGTGGTGTCATTTTGTGAGACTTTTGATGACATTTTCAATACTACACTTTTTATAAAAAAATTTTATATTTTTCAAAATGGCAAAAAAAGTGCTATTTTTTTTCTCTTACGGGGTTAAACACAGTGAAAAACCGTTATTATATTTTGATAGATCTGGAATTTTAGGATGCAGCGATACCTAATGTGTTTTGATTTTTACTGTTTATTTTATTTTTATCAATTCTAGGGAAAGGGGGTCATTTGAATTTGTAGGTTTTTTTTAAATAATTTTTTTTATTTTATTTTATTTTTACTTTCACTATTTTTCAGACCCTCTAGGGTACTTTAACCCTAGGTTGTCTGATTGATCCCACCAAATACGTCCATACTATAGTATGGCAGTATATGGGGATTTTCCACCTCATTTCATAAAATGTGCAAATCGCGGCGGAACGACAATTGTTACAAAGATGGCAGCGCCCATGTGCCGCCATCTTTTTGATTGCCGGGATGGGATTACACCCACGATCGATGCTAGCAATATGCAGCAAAGACTTACCAGCTATAGAGAGGGCTGAGCTCGTGAGCCGCCTCCATGTACCCGCACCCAACGCATGCCGTTCTATCACGACGCGTATTGGGAAAGGGTTAAAATAAATTAGAGAATATTATTGCTATATAATGGTATTTTTCTGCACTGAAGCACTACAAAAAAGATGACAAAATAAATATTAAACTTTATAAATATTTTATCATGTTGTCCTGTTTATATCTTTTTTTCTGGAAACATTTTAAGATTCAATTACATAAATGTGTAGTAATTTGATCTAGATAATTTCTTTAACAGTCTAGTAACAGAATGTTACTGGATTCCTGTTACTAGAGTCGAAAGATAACAAGTGAACAAATTTATTTGCAGAACTGTCTGAGATATTAGGTCCTGTGATGCAACACCTAGTTACATAGAAGTATGGTTAGATCTGATATAACAGATAAACAACTGAAAGGCAACTTGTACTGAGTATTTGTCAGTGGACATACATTATTGCTTTAGTCCAGAAAAACGTTCAGAAAACAGTGGGACTTCAGGTTATTAATTTTTGGTTCAAAAATCACAACACGTTTCGAATGCCTCTATATCAAGTGGTAAGGACTTAGGGCTAAAAGGTATATGAGGGCATCGTGAGGTAAAAAAACAATAAATAGTGCAATGTTTTCATCACACAAAGATATTTCCTGGTAAGGTATTAATAAACCACATACACATATATGGTGGAAAACAGGGACGGTGCCAGAACTGGGCATACCCAGGCAAGTATCGGGGCACAGAGCTGCTGGAGGGGTGGGCACATAAGGCTGTACATAAGAAATCCATGAGGGTGAGGGGGCTGTATTTAATGAATCCATAGGGGGTGAGGGGTCTTAATATAGAATAACCATAAGGGGGCTGTTTATGAAATATCCACAAGGGGGCTGTTTGGTATGATTAAATAGGGAATATTAGAGAATGTTTTAGTTTCGGAAATTTTAACGCTGCCATGCATGTTCACTGCAAAGGGGCCCACTGAGGCTGTCAACCAGGGGCCTTCTGAAACCTGGAGCCAGCTCTGGTGGTAAAACATCCAAAATTGGATTATCCCTAACTAAATTCACTTTACTTGAGCTGGTCAATAAATCCAACAAGTGATTGTAGTAAAAGACTTACATTTTAATAAATAAGTAATTAAAAAAGCATCATATCTCAATAATAAGGTTTAACAAAAAAATCTATAAAATAAGGTGGGAAACCAATAATAAATAAATAAATAATTACTTCAACTGGCCAAGTTAACATAATCATAGTGGGGTCTTACCACACTAGTGTTGAGGTTCGCTCAGATACTTTCTGCATTCAGTCCATTCCTCGTGTCCAGTAGAATTGTCAAGGAATATTGGTCTTTAGTATGTGATACACTGTCCTCCAAATATAAAAAAAAAACTTTATTCCCATCTGGGCATTCACATTTAATTTAATTCATTTTCCATATGGAAACATTTCTTCAATTGGATATTATTAAAAACAAATGTTCCAGTGTGAAGATAATTTCTCATAAACGTAGCCATGTTGTCCCTTAAAAACGAGATAGCTTCCTTGGATACGACCACCTTACATTTAGGCAGTGGTGGCGAGACATGCGCTATAGAGACCTGTGCGACCGCCTGGGTTCAGCAATCATTACCACATGAAGGCTGTAGGATATTCAGTAACTCCCGGACATTTCATATACAAAAACCTTATGTTTCTTTGTGCAATCCCTCCAGCAGAGGTGGCCGTTTCCAGGGACACAGCCTTGTTTCTAAGGGACCATATGACTACATTTATGAGAAATTATCTTCACACAGGTATATGTGTGCTGTTATCCGTGTAATATATTGTCCTCATTATGTACGATTTTCCTTATGAATACTGTTTGACTTTATGAGAACTATATTTCTGCTTTTGTCTGTATTCCAGCTATTAGTAAAGTTAATTATTTAAAAAAAATGTAAAACTAGGTGGCCTTATGGATTAGTGAAGATCCACATACCTTCAGCTTTTGCTCTGTCCTCGATCCAGGTACACATGGGCACCACAAAGAAGAAAAAGGCACCCTGCTGAAGCTCTGTTGCCAGCTGCTGAAGGGATATTGTGTTTTTTCCAAGCTGTACATGCATCACTGGCTGAAACCAACATGGCAGCCACAACTGCTCCAGCCTGCTGCTCTGTCCCGCATGCTGCATCTTAGCTGACTCACAACAAGTAGACATGTGGCGCATCCTGAATCAAGGCAGAGACTACATTTATTATTCTATCGGTCATCAATCCTATAGCCATATTGGCATGATCTGGGTGAGTCACTATGCTTTGTCCTGGCAATTGTTAGCCTCAATTGCCCTAACAGTGTAGTCTGGCCATGCACAAATGCACTACTCCATGGACTTAGCATCTAAATGATAACCTATTGAAAGTCGCAGTCTGCGTGGCTGTTGTTTGCCAACAGATTGTTGACTTCTGAACATGCCACTGTTCCGATTGCTCTTCCAGTAGTTTGGGAAGGTATGAAATGCATGATCATGGATATGTTTTTAGGCCACAGTGAACTTTTGAAGCGAGATTACGCTGACAAAGTTAAAGGTTTTTCTCACAAAAGAAAATTCACAAACCTCAATCCCCTAGTGATGTTTACACAATAAAGATACAGGCGCAGAGCAGAGAGAGACAGAAATCTCAGCTGCATGGCCTGACCCTAAAGCCAGAAGTTACAGGATTGTGTCTAGAGGCAACTAAAATTGTGTACACCAGGACTGATAGAGACAGGCTTGACTTATATCTATTAAACGCTGTATTTTTGCTAATAACAGTGAATTAGAGAACATGTTGCTGCAGACTCATTACCTGGTAGACCGGGTTATGTGGAAGCAAGTGGAGCTGTTAACTACCCTGACTGACGAGGATTGGGTACAGGAGGAACATGCCTCATCCATGTCGGGCAGGTGTCCGACAGTTGGTTAGATTCGGAGACCATACTTCTCCTACTTCTCATACTTGTCCTAAGGACACCTGTCCAGTGGGTCATTTAACCACTACCCTGCAGTGCACAAGCAAAAAAATACAAAGTGTTGTGACTATGGTACAGGGGTCCCCTCATCCTCAATAAGATCTATCCAGAAGTTTCGGAGGCCTGCTGGAGGTGAAGAATTCATACCCTTCATACCTGATGGAATTGGACTGTACTACAACCATTTTGGGATATGTTGTTTGACACCTTTAAGAAAGTTAAAGTCTATTCCAGATTGCGCTGCTTTCAATTCTGTGTCAAAAAATATCTGCTTTGCCCCTTTTTAGCGGCTGCATGGAATGTAATACCCAGTCACTGGAAGATCCCTCTCCTGCCTACCACAGACGAGTGGATACAGATCAATTTTACAGAACTGAGAAACACAATTACCATTCGTGCCCCCTGGGAGGCTTACCAAAGGTTGGCAGAGTTCCAAAATCTATTTAATTAATAGAGCTAATAATGATTGCTACACATCCCTGTTGATGCCATATTTAACTTCTCACACAGTACTGTAGTATGGGGATTGCTTCCCCTTCTCTGTTTTAATGCTTCATCCAAGCATTTTGACACAATAACTTTTTAGGAAGATTATTGCACGGTCCTAGTATCTATAACAATGAATAGTTACCATATATTCATTTAACTAATCTTTTCTGTCTACATGCAGTGTCTTTCAATTTCTCTTCCCTTCCTGGTCCTGGATGGCCATTATCTTGTTTTATACATATTTCTTTATATGCATAAACCTTAATAAACATTGAGAAAGTTCAGATCACTCAAAATGACAAATCAACCACCTATGTAAGAGGTTAAAGTCAACTGTTTAATGACACAAAACGAATAATCTACAAATAATTTTCCATTCTTTCTCCCAGAATTGCACTCAGTATTTAACACATGAATTAGACGTGGCTATTAAGCAGCACACAACCATGGTTCCAATACACTGCCTGTCATTAATGTGGTCTTAACCGCTGTAAACTTTGCTCCTTTATTGATACAGGTCCCACATTTACTTAATTTGCAACATAAAAAAAACTTCTACTGTAAAATCTTACCTAAATTGCAACCCGTCACTAAATTGGTGTTTTGCACGTTGTGTAACCTACACTACAGAGGATTTATGTCATGTCCCCTGAAGGTCAGGATCAACAGGCACATATCCGATATGACCAATAATTCTGTGAATGTGTCTTCCCTTACCTGCCATTTTAATGGCAAGGGTGATGCCACCAAACTTACTCAGGACTGTTATTGAAAAAGAGTTTTGAGGCCACCAAGAAGGCAAAAAAGCATTACTCAAGAGGGAATACTTCTTAATTTTCCTGCTGAACAACAAGAAACCGAGTGGAATGAATTTAAGACAGAAACTCACCTTGAGTTACTAAATAACACATCCTGTATATTATCTGGTATCAACTGTAGCAAATTCCGGGGGGGGGGGGGGGGGGGGGGACGCTGGAATTAATGGAAACCCAGAAGTGGCCAGGCAGTGGTGCGCTGGCCCTTTAAATTTTCGAGTGCCGGTGCGCGTGCCGTAGGGAGCGAGTACACGTACGTGGCCTAGTCCGGACGGGAGCAGGCTCATGGGAAGGTAAGGGTCACAAGAAACCTCTGGAGAAGAGTCTGATCCAAAATATTCTCTTCGGGCTCCCAGGATCTCTCCTCTGGCCCAAACCCTTTCCAATCTACAAGATAGAACTGCTTACGCCTAATGGTATTTATGTCCAGAACCTCCTTAACTGCATAGACATCAGGGCAGCCAGCCTCAGGATCAGGAGGAGGAGAAATGGAAGGAGTTCGAGATGCCTATTGATGGAGGAAGGCGGATCTTGTAGGCCACCGGGTTGATGCATTTGATTATCTCAAAGGGACGAAGAAACCGGCGACCAAGCTTGTAGCTGGGTATCTTCAGCCAGATATATCTGGAAGATAACCACAACTTGTCACCTGGAGAGAAGACAGGAGGAGCTCAACGCTTCTTATCACCCTGGATCTTAGTGCGGTCTTTGGCTTGGAGAAGGGACTGGCGGGTGTGGTCCCAAATTGATTTGAGGTCCTGCACCATATCCTCTACCACAGGGACATAAGAGGGAGTAGACAGCGGTAGAGGAGGATGAGGGATTTGTCCGTAAACCACAAAGAACAGAGCTGCGCCAGCACACACAGAGTCCAGGGAATAATAGGAGAACTCAGCCCATTGTAGCAGGTCAGCCCAGTTATCTTGACGGGCTGAGACGAAGTGGCGGAGGTAACAGCCCAAAGTCTGGTTCACACTTTCTACTTGGCTATTCGACTAAGGGTGATAGGTAGAGATGAGCGAACACACTCGACCGAGCTTGATGCTCGTTCGAGAATTAGCGTACTCGTAACTGCTCGTTGCTCGGACAAATACTTCGCCAGCTCGAGAAAATGGCATCTCCCACCAGTTTGATTTTTGGTGGCCAGAAACAGAGCCAATCACAAGCCAGGAGCCTCTGCACTCCACCCAGCATGACGTGGTACCCTTACACGTTGATAGCAGTGATTGGCTGGCCTGATCAGGTGACCCTGGAATAGACTAGCCCCTGCTCGCATCATTCTCTGTCTGGATGCCGTCAGGGAGAGATCTGCTGCTGCTGCAGGGATAGCGTTAGGGTATTATATTAGCTTAGTGTTAGGCAGGAGTGAGTCTACAAGAACCCAACAGCCCTTCTTAGGGATAGAATAGCGTTATATTTTATTTTTTTTTATTTGCTTGTGGCTGGCCTTGCCGGCACTAGTAGTGCAGCTAGTACCATATTGTGAGGAATTTGCAGGGAGACTTGGGAACGTTCTATTTAGCTCTTAGTGACACACATATCCATCTCAAACACCTAAGTGGGACAATTTATTAGGGGTTCGATTGAATTAGGCACAGTCTGCTGATTTTTTTTTTTTTACTTTAATTTTTTTTTTCAAAACTAAAAGTCATCACAGGCAAAGCACAAAATCCAGTTTTGTGCTGTCAGTGTAGGTTAGAAACTACTAGCCATACAAGAACCCAACAGGCCTTCTTAGGGCTACAATAGCGTTATATATTTTATTTCTTTTTATTTGCTTGTGGCTGGCCTTGCTGGCTCTAGTAGTGCAGCTAGTACCATATTGTGAGGAATTTGCAGGGAGACTTGGGAACGTTCTATTTAGTTCTTAGTGACACACATATCCATCTCAAACACCTAAGTGGGACAATTTATTAGGGGTTTGATTGAATTAGGTCTGCCTATTTTTTTTTTTTTTTTTCAAAACTAAAAGTCATCAGGCACAGCACAAAATCCTGTTGCTGCCAGTGTAGGTTAGAAACTAGCCATAGCAATAGGATAGCATCGTTTTGTTAAAAAAACACAAAAGAAAACAAAAAAAAACACAAAAAAAAATTTACAGTTTACACTTTAATTTTGAAAATGTTGAACCCGAGGGCTAGGGGTAGAGGACGAGGGTGTGGGCGTGGATTGCGGACAATGCTTCTAGCCATTTGTCCACCAGTCAGTCTTCCAGGCAGTCCACCCATGTCATCGAAATCAGCACTCCGCCAGCTCCTCCACCTCAGCCTCCTTCCCCCCAGTCTGCCCCCTCCAAGGAAAATTTGGCATTTGAACTGTTTTCTGGACCCTTCCCAGAGTCACAAACCACTTGTCCGGCTGCTGCTGAGCTCTTTTCCGATGCCCAGGTTTTCCACCGGTCGCAGTCTGTGGGTGATGATGACATTGTTGACGTAGTGAAAGAAGTGTGTAAAGAGGTGTCGGACAATGAGGAGACACGGTTGTCAGACAGTGGTGAAGTTGTTGTCAGTGCAGGAAGTCCGAGGGGGGAGACCCAGATCGGCGGATGATGAGGTGACAGACCCAAGCTGGGTTGATAGGCCGGTTGAACACAGTGCTTTTGAGACAGAGGCGAGTCCTCGACGAAAACAGGTTGGAAGAGGCAGTGATGGGGCCAGACGGAGAGGCAGGGCCAGAGCTGGTGCATCAGCGCCAAATGTTTCACATAGTGAAGCTCCCGTGGCGAGGGCTAGATTTACGGAAGTCTGGAGGTTCTTTAAAGAAACACCGGATGACCGACGGACTGTGGTGTGCAACCTGTGCCACACCAGGATCAGCAGGGGCTCCACCACTACCAGCTTAACCACCACCAGTATGCGCAGGCATATGAATGCTAAACACCCCACTCAATGGAACCAAGGCCGTTCACCTCCGGCCGGGCACACCACTGCTCCTTCCCCTGTGTCATCTGCTGCCTATGCTAGACCACACCTTCGTCTCCACGATCCTCCACAGCAACCACCAATGTCTCCATGCGCAGCGTTCAGCACTCCATACCACAGACGCTGGAGCGCAAGAGGAAGTACAGTGCAACCCCACCCACACACCCAAGCCCTCAACGTCCACATCTCCAAATTATTTAGCCTGGAGATGCTGCCCTATAGGCTGGTAGAGACCGAGGCGCTTCGCAACCTCATGGCGGTGGCCGCCCCTCGGTATTCGGTCCCCAGCCGCCACTACTTTTCCCGATGTGCCATCCCAGCCCTGCACCAGCACGTGTCAGACAACATCATCCGTGCATTCACCAACGCCGTTTCTAACAAGGTCCACCTGACCGCGGACACGTGGATGAGTGCTGCCGGGCAGGGCCACTATATATCACTGACGGCACATTGGGTTAACTTGGTGGAGGCTGGGACCGAGTCTGACCCTGGGACTGCTCATATACTGCCGACGCCAAGGATTGCGGGGCCTACCTCGGTCCAGGTCTCTCAGGCATACTATGCCTCCTCCTCTTTCCACTCCTCCTCCTCCGAATTACCATCCGTGGGCATGGCGCCATCAGTTGGTAGCTCTAGGCAAAGCAGCAGTGCCGTCGCGAAGGCGGTGCTCAAACTGCTTAGCCTAGGCGATAAAAGGCACACCGCCCAAGAGCTATTACAGGGCATCACGGCGCAGACTGATCTGTGGCTGGCACCGCTGAACCTGAAGCCAGGCATGGTTGTGTGTGCCAACGGCCATAACCTGGTGGCGGCTCTGCAACTCGTCAGAGTGACACATGTGCCATGCCTGGCCCACGTGTTAAATCTCATAGTTCAGCGGTTCCTCAAGACATACCCCAATCTGTCTGATTTGCTCACGAAGGTGCACCGCATCTGTGCGCATTTCAGGAAGTACAGCACAGATGCTGCCACTCTCAGGGCAGCGCAGTGCTGCCACCAACTGCCCGCTCACCGACTGTTGTGCGACGTGCCCACGAGGTGGAATTCAACATTAACCATGTTATCCAGAGTTTACCAGCAGCGCAGAGCGATTGAAGACTGACAGATGTCAACTTCCACCAGAATTGGTAGTCAGGTCAGTCAGCTTCCTCAAGTCTACAATGAGGAGTGGACGTGGATGTCTGATATCTGTCAGGTGCTGAGTAACTTTGAGGAGTCAACACAGATGGTCAGTGGCGATGCCGCCATCATCAGCCTCACCATCCCACTGCTTGGCCTGTTGAAAAACTCTCAGCATGAAGTCAGAAGCTTTGCGCTCATCACAAGAGACGGGGGAAGAAGATTCCTTTGTTGATAGCCAAAGCACCCTCAGGTCTGTTTCTCAGCGCATATCGGAGGAGGTGGAGGAGGATGTGGAGGAAGAGGAGGAGAATGTTGGCGAGACAGAAGAGGGGAGCATTGCTCAGTCCTTTACTGTTCAGCATGTATGGGCAGATGAAGAGGAGTTGGAGGAGTTTGAGAAGGAAATGGACAGTCAGGCCAGTGAGGGGAGTGAATTCTTGCGAGTTGGGACTCTGGCGCATATGGCAGATTTCATGCTATGCTGCCTATCCTGTGACCCTCGCGTTCAAAGAATTTATTCCAGCACCGATTACTGGGTATTCACTCTCCTGGACCCACGGTACAAGCAAAATCTTTCCACTCTCATCGCTGGAAAGGAAAGGAGTGTGAGAATGCATGAATACCAGCAGGCCCTGGTGCACAAGCTTAAACAGTATTTCCCTTCTGACAGCGCTAGCGGCAGAGGGCGTACTTCTGCAGGATAAGTAGCGAGGGAGAGTAGGCGAGCAGGCAGCTTGTCCAGCACTGGCAGGGGTATGCTTTACATGGCCTTTGCCAGTTTTATGTCACCCCAGCAAGAAACTGTCACCTGTCCCCAGTCTCGGCAGAGTAGGGCTGATCTTTACAGAAAGATGGTGAGGGAGTACGTAGCTGACTGTCACGGGTGGTCCGGCGATCCCCGGCGCGGGTCGCGGGCTCACCCGTGCCTTCGGTCCCCCGCCAGCGCGCCGCAAGCGCTACTCAAGGGTCCCGGCTCCTGTCCCGCCGGCATCGGCTCTGTCCGCGGCTGCTCCGTCCCCTTCGGCTGTGGGGGACGCGCGCGGCAAGTTCTGCAAATTTAAAGGGCCAGCGCACCACTAATTGGCGCTGGTCTTTCCCCCTTAAACTATTTAACCCTGCCTCTTCCTGTTACCCTTGCCGGATCTTTGTGCCTTGCGCCCTAGAGAAAGCTGTATTTGATGCCTTGTGCTGTTCTTGAGATTTCCTGTTGTGACCCCGGTTCCGTTTCTGACTACGCTCCTTTGCCGCCTGTCCTGACCTGTTGCTACGACTCTGACTACGTACCTGTGCTGCCCGTCCTGACCTCCTGCCTGACCCCGACTACGAGATTGCCTGCCAATTCTGTACCTCGACCTTGGCTGCCACTGCGGACAAGTCACGCCTGTGGAACGACCTGGTGGTACCACGCCGCAGCAAGTCCAACCCGCTTTGCGGCGGGCTCTGGTAAAAACCAGGTGCCACTTAGACTCCGGTCCCAGGTAGTGGCTTGTGCCATCGTCCGCAGTGGTTCAGAGGATCCACAACCTCTAAGCCTGACAGTAAGATCCGGCCATGGATCCCGCTGAGGTGCCGCTTCCTACTCGGCCGACTCTGGCTGCCATTGTGGGTCAACAATCCCGAGAGATTGTCGCTCAACGCCAGCAGCTGGAACAGTTTACCCCCATGCTGCAGCAGCTGCTGGCCACCCAGCAGCAACAACAGGTTCCTGAGGCCGCTCTAGTGGCTCCCGCTACCCCGGCTTCTCTTCCCGCCGCTGAACCGAGGCTACGGCTGTCTATGCCCGGGAAGTATGATGGTGATCCCAAGTCTTGCAGGGGCTTCATAACCCAGTGCTCCCTGCATATTGAGTTGATGCCGTCTCAATTCATCACGGAACGATCCAAGGTGGCCTTCATCGTCAGCCTTCTCTCTGGTAAGGCCCTGGCCTGGGCTACTCCTCTCTGGGACAGAGGCGACCCGGTCACAGACAATCTCATTGCATTTCTGGCGGAGTTCCGGTCCATTTTTGAGGAACCTGCATGGGCCTCTTCTGCTGAGACTGCGCTGTTGAATCTCCGCCAGGGGGGCTCATCCGTGGGAGAATATGCGGTCCAGTTCCGTACCTTGGCCACGGAACTCTCCTGGAACGATGCGGCCCTGTCCGCAACCTTCAAGAAGGGACTTGCCTCTCATGTTAAAGACACTCTGGCCGCCCAGGATCTGCCGTCTACCCTGGGTGGTCTTATCACCTTAGCCACCCGGATTGATGTGCGATTTAGAGAGCGTGCCGAGGAATTACGCCTAGAGCAACCCCAAGTTCGCCCACGACGATTTCCTCGCCTGGCTACTGCTTTTCAAAGACCGTTCCAGCCTCCTGATGTACCACCTGTAGAGGAGCCAATGGAGGTGGACAGGCTCAGACTCTCTACCCGGGAGCGCATCAGAAGGCGTCAGGGAAATCTCTGCTTCTACTGTGCCAGTCCTGAACACTTCCTGGGGTCTTGTCCTATCCGTCCCCAACCTTCGGGAAACGCCAGTACCTAGGGTTTTTGGGAGAAGCGTCCCTAGGTGTGAGCAAAGCTTCTCCACGTTTGATGATACCGGTGCTTCTCAGCGTGGGCACCGGCACCCAGATCCAGGTCTCTGCCTTCTTGGACTCAGGTTCCGCGGGGAACTTCGTGGATGCCGCCTTGGTCTCCCGGCATCACCTTCCTGTGGTCTGTCTTGAAAGGCCGTTGGTCATCTCCTCCGTCAGTGGACAAATCCTTTCTGACCCGATCCACTACCGCACCAAGCCACTGTCCGTGCAAGTCGGTGTGCTGCACAAGGAGAGACTGTCCTTTTATGTGCTTCCACGTTCCACATCCTCCATCCTGTTGGGTCTACCATGGTTGCAGTTCCATGCACCCGTTCTTGACTGGAAGACGGGGGAGATCCTTCGGTGGGGACCCGACTGCCAATTTCGCTGTGTGGATTTGCCTCGTCCTGTGCCTGTTCTGGCTTCTTCTGTGACCCTTCCTGCATGTTATAAGGACTTTCGCAATGTCTTCTCAAAGAAGCAAGCTGCGACGTTGCCACCGCACCGTCCCTACGACTGTCCTGTGGATCTGTTGCCGGGCACTTCTCCCCCACGGGGTCGTGTGTATCCGCTCTCAGTACCAGAAACCACAGCCATGTCGGACCATATCCAAGAAAATCTGCAGAGGGGATTTATTTATACGTAAGTCTTCCTCTCCGGCTGGTGCAGGTTTTTTCTTTGGGACCAAAAAGGACGGGTCACTTCGACCATGCATAGACTATCGCGGTCTTAACAAAATCACGGTTAAGAACCGTTATCCATTGCCATTGGTCACTGAGTTGTTTGACCGCCTTCGTGGAGCCAAGATCTTCTCCAAATTGGATCTTCGTGGGGCTTACAACCTCATTCGTATCCGCCAAGGGGATACCCGTGATGGCCAAGGGGATACCCGTGATGGACACTTTGAGTACCTGGTGATGCCGTTCGGACTCTGTAATGCACCAGCCGTCTTTCAGGAGTTTGTGAATGACATCTTTAGAGACTTGCTTTATGTCTGTGTGGTGGTCTATCTGGACGATATCCTCATGTTTTCTCCGGACCTTGAGACCCACCAAGTCCAAGTACGGCAAGTACTCAGTCGATTAAGGACCAATCGTCTCTATGCCAAGCTCGAGAAGTGTCTGTTCCATCAGCAGAGTATTCCATTTCTCGGCTATGTCATCTCGGACAAAGGTCTCCGTATGGATCCTGCCAAGCTGTCGGCGGTTCTTCAATGGCCTCGCCCAGTGGGACTGCGCGCTATACAGCGATTTCTGGGCTTTGCGAATTATTACCGCCAGTTCATCCCACATTTCTCCTCTCTGGTGTCTCCAATTGTGGCACTTACCAAGAAGGGTGCCAATCCCCGACTCTGGCCTTCGGCAGCTGAGGAGGCCTTTAAGAACTTAAAATCTTTGTTTGCCTCGGCTCCAGTCCTGGTGCGTCCCGACATTGAAAAGCCTTTTCATCTGGAAGTGGATGCCTCCTCGGTAGGGGCCGGAGCAGTCCTCACGCAGAAGGGTCCCAAAGGCCGCACAGTCACCTGTGGATTCTTCTCCAAGTCTTTTTCCTCCGCAGAGAGGAATTACGGTATAGGAGATCGCGAATTATTGGCGATCAAGCTTGCCCTGGAAGAGTGGCGTTATCTCCTGGAGGGAGCTCGGTTTCCGGTCAGCATCTATACCGACCACACAAACCTCCTCTATCTCCAGACTGCTCAGCGACTCAACCCACGCCAAGCTCGCTGGTCACTCTTCTTCGCCCGGTTCGAATTTCTCATTCATTTCCGTCCGGCCGAGAAGAACATCAAGGCACGAGAAGAATCTCGTGCCTCGGATGTCATTGGGGAAGAACCGGTTCCTCGTCATGTCATCTCTCCTGACCGACTTGTACTGGCCGCGCCAGTGGATCTTCGTCTATTACCTCCTGGCAAGACATACGTACGACCTGTGCTGTGGAGGAGAATTCTGTCTTCGGGACATTGCTCTCGTGTGGCTGGGCACCCTGGGGTGCAGCGTTCTATCGCCCTCATTAACCGATTCTACTGGTGGCCAGACCTGGCCAGGGATGTCCGGGATTTTGTGGGTGCCTGTACTTCCTGTGCCCGGAATAAGCCTTCACGTCTTAAGCCTGCTGGTCTTCTTCTGCCGTTGCCGGTACCCAGCTGTCCATGGACTCATATTGCTATGGATTTCATCACGGATCTACCGCCTTCTTCAGGCAATACCGTCATCTGGGTGGTGACTGACCGGTTCTCTAAGATGGCCCATTTTATTCCTCTGCCAGGTTTGCCAGCTGCTCCATGTCTTGCCGACCAGTTCTTTCACCACATCTTCCGACTCCATGGACTTCCACGACACATAGTGTCTGACCGTGGAGTACAGTTTGCCTCGAAATTTTGGCGTTCTACGCCACTTTGTTTCTGCCCGTCAGGACGATTGGTCCCAACTGTTGCCTTGGGCGGAGTTCTCCTATAACTCCTTGGACTCTGGATCAGCGGGCTCCGCTCCATTTTTTGTCAACTATGGACTCCATCCTCGCCCGCCTCTGCCTCTACCCGTGGCTTCTGATGTTCCTGCTGTTGAGGAGTTGGTACAGGACTTAAAAACCATCTGGGAACAGACCCGCCTTTCCTTATTACAGGCTTCTACTCAAACAAAATTTCAAGCCGATAAAAGACGCAGGCCTTCCCCCTTCTTCTCTCCTGGTGACAAGGTTTGGCTGTCCTCCAAATACGTCCGGCTTAAAATTCCTGGTTACAAGCTCGGTCCTCGTTTCCTGGGTCCCTTCGAGGTGATGCATCGCATCAATCCAGTCTCCTATAAGCTGCGCCTTCCTCCCACCATGCGCATCCCGAACTCCTTCCATGTCTCCGTGCTCAAGCCTGTCATCTTGAACCGCTTTTCCCGACAGCTGTCTCCTCCTGCTCCTGTGGCCGACTCCTCTGACATCTATGAGGTAAAGGAGATCCTTGATGCCAAGACCGTAAGGGGTAAGTGGTTCTTCTTGGTTGACTGGAAGGGGTTCGGGCCGGAGGAGAGATCCTTGGAGCCCGAGGTCAATATCCTGGACCAGGACCTCCTGCAGAAATTCCGCCAGCCCAGGAAAAGGGGGAGGCCGAAGGGGGGGGGGGGTACTGTCACGAGTGGTCCCGCGATCCCCGACGCAGGTCGTGGGCTCACCCATGCCTTCGTTCCCCCGCCAGCGCGCCGCAAGCGCTACTCACGGGTCCCGGCTCCTGTCCCGCCGGCATCGGCTCCGTCCGCGGCTGCTCCGTCCCCTTCGGCTGTGCGGGCGCGTCCCCTACAGCTAGGGCGCGCGCGGCAAGTTCTGCAAATTTAAAGGGCCAGCGCGCCACTAATTGGCGCTGGTCTTTCCCCCTTAAACTATTTAACCCTGCCTCTTCCTGTTACCCTTGCCGGATCTTTGTGCCTTGCGCCCTAGAGAAAGCTGTATTTGATGCCTTGTGCTGTTCTTGAGATTTCCTGTTGTGACCCCGGTTCCGTTTCTGACTACGCTCCTTTGCCGCCTGTCCTGACCTGTTGCTACGACTCTGACTACGAACCTGTGCTGCCCGTCCTGACCTCCTGCCTGACCCCGACTACGAGATTGCCTGCCAATTCTGTACCTCGACCTTGGCTGCCACTGCGGACAAGTCACGCCTGTGGAACGACCTGGTGGTACCACACCGCAGCAAGTCCAACCCGCTTTGCGGCGGGCTCTGGTGAAAACCGGGTGCCACTTAGACTCCGGTCCCAGGTAGTGGCTTGTGCCATCGTCCGCAGTGGTTCAGAGGATCCACAACCTCTAAGCCTGACACTGACCATACCATCGTCCTAAATGATCACACAGCTCCCTACAACTACTGGGTTTCAAAGCTGGACATGTGGCACGAACTGGCGCTGTACGCCTTGGAGGTTCTTTCCTGCCCTGCCGCTAGCGTGTTGTCTGAGCGGGTTTTCAGTGCAGCTGGTGGCATCATCACCGATAAGCGTACACGCCTGTCGACTGACAGCGATGACGGGCTGATGCTTATCAAGATGAATAAAGCCTGGATTTCTCAGGATTTCCATTCTCCACCAGGTGAAAGAAGCTCAACCTGAATAATGTATGCACACCTCCTCCTCATTTTCCTCCTTCTTCTCCTCTTTGTACACTAAAGCAGAGGAAACTGGCTATTTTTTGCCAGGGCCAACTGGCTCTAGCTATAGTACTCTATGTATTTAATTTTCCTGGAGGGCCACCTACCCGGTCCTCTGTTTTAAACAATTTTTGGGAGTGCCACATACAGGTACTCTATGTATTTAATTTTTCTGGAGGGCCACCCACCAGGCTCTCTGGTTTGATAACTTTTTTGGACTGCCACATACAGGCACTATCCAAATTTAATTGTCTCCATAGCAGCCTCCACAAGTCGTCTTTATAGCTGCCTCCACACGTTGTCTCCATTGCCACCTCCACACATCACCTCCATAGCTGCCTCCCAAAGTCGTCCATATAGCTGCCTCCATACATCGTCCCCTTAGCAAACGAGCTGTGTCAGGCAGAATTTTGTGTTGTTTTCATGGCTTCCACATCAAACTTGTTAACTTTGTTGCCACATTGCTGTGTTATCCATAAAATATACTGGCAAACTTTTATAATTTACCGATATTATTTCAGCGCTTCTTGCGCATCTGTTTACATTCCCCTCACCCACCATAACCAAGCCAATTACTTATAAGAACAATACCACACTTGATCTTATACAAAAGGTCCTTAGAAGTGCTGTTTGTAGCCCCCGCCTGCTTTGAAAATTATACTTTTTTCAAAGTAAACGCTTCTGGCCCCCAGGCCCATTTTGGGTGGGGAGGAGCCCGAGAGACAGGGGCTTGGACAGGCGAAAGCTCGCCTGGCGGCGGACCGCCAGCTCCATCCCAAGATTAGGCAGCCTCAGAGGCATCCATGCATACTGCCCCTGCTGTTTCCTGTCCATTTCGCCTCCACGATCCTCCACAGCGTCCACCAATGTCTCCATGCGCAACTTTCAAGTGTCTATACCCCAGACGCTGGAGCCAGAGAGGTTATACAGCACATCATCCCCTTATCAAACGAGCTGTGTCAGGCAGAGTTTTCAGGTGTTTCTCTGCCATGCTGGAGACCTGAAGTTGCAATCGTAGCAGCGCAATATGGATGCCCCATACTGTCGCTCTTAATCATGGAAGTCGTCCCCTTATCAAACGAGCTGTCAGGCTCATTTTTCGGGTGTTTCACCAGTTACGTTATGGAACTTGGTCACTATGTCGCCACCATGCTGTGTTATCGACTAAATATACCGTCAACCTTTTGTTCACATAGGAAATCATTTCAGCGCTTCTTGCTCACCTCCTTTGGTTCCTCTCTTCCGCCTTAACCAGGCAAAATACTGATACATACAGTGCTACACGTTATCCTCGCCAAAAGGAATTTTTAAAATTGGTTTGAAGCCTGAGTCCCTTTGGGATATGTCGCCATGCCACTCTCTAGCCTGCAGCTGCTGCCGCTCACTCTGCATGCCATCTTCTATAGTGTCAGGGTCAATTATTGGATGTTTTAGATGCTATCTAGCCTCATTCGGTCACTCTGTCATCGCCATGCTGTTGCCCATAATTTTGGCATAATGGTGCGATTAAGCAGCCTCAGAGGCATCCATGCATGCTGCCCCTGCTGTTTCCTGTCCATTTCCGTGGTGTTTCCATCATTTTCTGAGGTTTCCAGGTGTTTGGCCAAGCTTCCCTGTGCAGACCCTTGGTCCCCTTGAAAAATGCTCGAATGGGGTTCGTTATTCGAGACGAGCACTCGAGCATCGGGAAAAGTTCACCTCGAATAACGAACACCCGAGCATTTTAGTGCTCGCTCATCTCTAGTGATAGGCAGAAGAAATGTCAAGATTAACTTGCAGCTGGTTACACAAGGAACACCAGAACTTTGACACAAACTGGACCCCTCGGTCAGACACGATGTGGAACAAAGGACTATGCAGCCAGAAGATATGTTTGAAGAACAAACTGGCAAGACATGGTGAATACGGAAGACCTGAAAGGGGAACAAAATGGGACATCCTGGAAAACCGGTCCGTCACCACCAAGATGACAGTATTGCCAGAGGAGACAAGCAGATCTGTAATAAAGTCCATTGCCACGTGAGACCACGGGCGACTGGGTATCAGCAACGGAAGTAACAGTCCTGCTGGTTTCAGATGAGAGGCTTTGTTGCGGGCAGGATCCCACAAAATCCGAAACGTCTTTGGCCAGGTCTGGCCACCAGCAGTAGCTGGAGATGAGGGCCCGCTAGGGTGCCCCCATGGGTGCCCAGCCACACGTGAAGAATGTCCCCAAGACAGAATCTTCTTCCAAAGAGCAGGTCTAACATGTCTTCCCAGGAGGTAACTGCCGAAGATCCACCGGAGCCGCAACAACAAGCTGTTCAGGAGAGATGATATGCCGAGAAACTGGCTCTTCTCTAACAACATCCAAAGCACGGGACAGTGCATCAGCCTCGACATTTGCTGAAGGATGAAAATGAACTAGCAGGTTGAAGCAAGAGAAAAACAATGACCAACGGGCTTGCCTGGGATTCAGGCGCTGGGCTGTCTGGAGGTACAGTAAGTTGTTGTGGTCTGTGTACACACAAACGGGATGGAGAGCTCCCTCCAGTAGATACACCGCCATTCTTCCAGAGCAAGTTTGATGGCTGGTTCTCAGTCACCATTTGAATAATTTCTCTCTGCGAGAAAAAACATTTTTGAAAAGAAGCCGCATCTGAGAGTTCAGCCCATAGGACCTTCCAGCTCCTACGGAGGATGCATCCACCTCAATATGAAAGGGTTTGTCTGTGTCAGGCCTAGGGAGCACAGGAGTCGAGGCAAAAGCGGATTTCAACCTGGAAAAGACCTCTTCAGCTGCAGGAGGCCAGGCACGTGGATTGGCACCCTTCTTGGTAAGTGTCACCATGGGAGATACCAGAGTGGAGAAATGCGGAATAAACTGCCGATAATAGTTCGCAAACCCCAGGAATCTCTGTATGGCTCGTAGACCTTCTGGGCGTGGCCATTGTAGAACTGCAGACAGTTTCTCAGGATCCATCTGGAGACCTCTGTCGGAAATTATGTAGCCAATGAATGGAAGGCTGTGTTGGTAAAACTGACATTTTTCCAGCTTGGAGTAGAGACGGTTGGCACAGAGTCGTCTAAGAACTTGACGTACGTCTGCCTGATGGAACCCAAGATGAATACACCAAGATGTCATCTAGGTAAACCACAAAACACGAGAAGGTCCCGGAAAATGTCATTTACAAACTCCTGAAAGACAGCAGAAGCATTACGCAGTCCATAAGGCATCACCAAATATTCAAAGTGGCCATAACGGGTGTTAATGTCTTCCACTTCACGGATCCGGATGAGATTATAAGCACCACAGAGAACCAGCTTGGAGAACACCCTGTAACCACGCAGGCAATCAAAGAGTTCTATAATCAACGGCATGGGTAGCAATTTTTAACCCCTTAATGCCGCAGCCCTTTTACATTTTTATGGGGTTTTTTTATTTTTCACTCCCCACCTTCAAAAATCTTTAACTTTTTATTTTTCCATGTACAGAGCTGTCTTTTGGCTTATTTTCTTAACAAATTACACTTCAAAATGGTGGTATTTAATATTCTATGCCGTGTACTGGGAAGCGGGAAAAAAATTCCAAATGCAGTGAAATCTGTTAAAAAATGCATTTGTGCTGTATTCTTGTGGGCTTGGATTTTACAGATCTCACTGTATGCCCCAAATGACATGTCTACTTTATTCTTTGGGTCGGTATAATTACGGGGATACCAAATTTGTAAAGATTTTATAATGTTTTCATACATTTACAAAAATTAAAACCGCCTGTACAAAAAGTTTTCTTTGGATTTTGGCGTCTTCTGGCGCTAATAACGTTTTTGTACTTTGGTGGACGGAGCTTTGGGAGGTGTCATCGATTGCGGGTGTTACCAGTAAGCCTTTGCTGCAATATGCATTTGAGGGCATTTGAGCCCTCTCCATGCACCCGCACCCAGCATGTGACGTACTATTACATCACATGTCGGTAAGGGGTTAACCATGACCTTGTTCAGTCCGCGATACTCAATGCAGGGACGTAGGGAGCAGTCCTTCTTGGAGACAAAGAAGAACCCTGCAGGTTGATTAAGCTTGCTCAGGAATGGCAGCAGGCACAGTGCATCTGCACCCACTGTGAGGCGGAGACTCTTGGAGCAAGTCCTGGTGTCAACGAGGGCAGCAAAGAAGCCACTTCTCTCCAGAAAAACATCAGGGACAGACTGATATTCTGCAAAAGGTACAGGGAGTGGACTGCTGAGGACAGGGGTAAAGTCATTTTCTCTGATAAATCCCCTTTCCGATTTCCATGTGTGGGGTTGCATCTCAGCCAAGGGAATTGGCTCCCTCACAGTCTTGCCTAAACACACACATGAATAAAGAATGTTACCAGAATGTCCTCCAAGAGCAAGTTCTCCCAACCGTCCAAGAGCAGTTTGATGATCAACAATGCCATTTCCAGCGTGATGGAGCACCTTGCCATAAAGCAAAGGTGATAACTAAATGGCTGAGGGAACAAAACATGGTCCCCCCAGGTCTTAATCCCATTGAGAACTTGTGGTCATTCATCAAGAGACGGGTGGACAAGCAAAAACCAACACATTGTGACAAAATGCAAGCATTGATTGTGCAAGAATGGACTGCTAACAGACAGGATTTGGTCCAGAAGTTGATTGAGAGCTGCCAGGGAGAATTGCAGAGGTCCTGAAGAAGAAGGGTCAACACTGCAAATATTAACTTTCTGCATTAACTCATTCTGTCAATTAACCCCTACGGGACTCAGCATCTTTTGGCCTAAAGGACGCGGCCCCATTTTTCAAATCTGGCCTGTGTCACTATAAGTGGTTATAGTGTGGGAACGCTATGAGATATCCAGGGGATTTTGAGATTGTTTTCTCGTGACACATTGTACTTCAAATTAGTTTAAAAATTTGGATGAAATCTTTTGCGTTTAGTTATGAAAAAAAAATATTTTTATTATTCTTTATTTTCAACGTTCTAAATTCTCTACTTTTGATGCAGATAGTCAAAGCACCCAAATAAATTCAAAACTTACATTTCCCAAATGTCTGCTTTATGTTGGCATGGTTTTTTAAGATTCCACATATTTTACTAGAATGTTATGAGGCTCAGAATTTGGGTGCCATTTTTCAAATTTTTTGTAAAATCGCCAAAACCTGTATTTAGATGGACCTGCTCAATTTCTAATTGACACTGAGAGGCCTAAATAATAGCGAGACTCATAAATTACCCCATTGTGGAAACTACACCCCTCAACGTATGAAAAACCACTTTTAAGAAGTTTGTTAACCCTTTACGTGTTTTATAGGGGTTAAAACAAAATGGAGGTGGAGTCTGCAAATTGTAATATTTTTTCACAATACACTCATTTTGGGTGGAAAATTAAACATTTATAATGGATTAAATGAAAAAAGGCTCCACAAAGTTTGTTACCCAATCTCTCCCGAGTACACCGATACCCCATATGTGGTGGTAACCTGCTGTATGGGCGCACGGCCGGGCATAGAAGGGAAGGAGGCGCCATCCAGATCAGATTTGCTATGTCACATTGTACAGGCTATAATTTTTTTCTTTTTTTTATTGAGGACTTATAGGGGCTTATTTCTTTTGCCACATGAGATGCACTTTTCTGGTACATAATTTTGGGGCATCTATAGCTAATTGGTGAGATTTAATTAACTCTTTGTTGGTGGAGGAAATGAAAATCATCATGTGTTTTTTTTTTTGGGACCTTAACCATAACCATAGTGAGGAGGGTAGATTTAGTGGTAGGGATTCCGACTTGGTAGTGTCAGGACTCAGGATAAGTGGATCCTCTGGACCACCACGGGAGGTGGTGCTAGCCGACACCTGGGACCGGAATCTAAGTGGCACCTGGTCTTCACCAGGGCCCGCCACAGTTGCAACTAGCACGCAGTGGCAGCCGAGGTCGAGGTATCTTAGCAGAAGACAGTCTTGTGGTCAGGTCCAGGCACAGGGTCGGGGCAGGCAGCAGAGATGCAAGGTCAAGTCCAATCTGGGGTCAGCAACGGGAGGTCCAGGCAGATGGGAACGGGAACACAGAAACAGACCAGAACACACAGGAGCATGGGAACAGGAACATGGGAATCCAGGAACACGGGAACTCAGGAGAAGGAACACACAGGAATACAGGAATACTCAAGAATGTTGCAGGGGAGCTTTCTCAATGGCATAGGCTTAAAGATCCGGCAGGGTGATCAGGAAGAGGCAGGCTTATATATTTTTTTGAAAATGGCCAGCGCCAATTAACGGCACGCTGGCCCTTTAACTTTGGTGAAGCCGGCACACACGCGCACAGCGGAAGGAGTCAGAAAAGGAGCCGGGACAGGTTAGATGCGCAGGCGATGCGACAGCGGGGGCAGAGAGGCACGGTTGAGCCCGCAATATGGGTCGTGGGACCACCCATGACAGATATGGTTTATTTTATATCCCAAAGGGTTTTAAACATAAAATGCCAATTCAGGCATTTTCTGCATCTAAGCTAAGGAGCACTGCCTCAGATTTGTTTTTCTGGAGTAGGTCAATAGGACGGCGGGTATTGTCTCCTGCCTGTGGGAACCTGACAAAGCCCACCTGGTCCTTGTGTACCAACTGTGGAAGTCAGTCACCTAGTCTATTGACTAGAGGCTTGGTAAAGATTTTGAGGTCGGCATTTACTATAGCTGGAACATTCAGATGGGTCTTTCCCCTGTTTGAGGATCACTGTAATGTGAGAGAAAAGTATTGTCGGAGAAATTTGTTAAATAGATCAGTCATATGAGGGAGCATGAGAGGGAGGAAAGTTTTATAGTATAGGTATGTAAAACCATCAGAACTAGGGGCCTTGCCTCCCGGCTGGCTATTCACAGTGTCCTCTATTTCCTCCATTGTGATGTCCTGTTTCAAGTGAGCTAACGCCTCCGCAATTGTGGCAGAGGGCATTGGGATAGGTAAAGATCTAATTTGGTGTTTGGTCAAAAGATGAAGAGGGCAGATCAGAGTCCAGAGAGTAAAAGTAGGAATAGTAGGAGTGGAAGAGTTCGGCTATCTTTGTAGGGTGATAATGTGATGTACCCTGCTTATCTCCGATAGCATACGGGGGCCTGAGAGGATGATTTTTGTCTGAGCTGATGTGCTAACAGTGTGTGGGCCTTATTACCAAATTCATAAAATCTCTGTTTAGTGTATTTAATTATGTGCTCTGTGTCTAATAGGTCTAATATCCTAATTTTGGAGCAAAGTACTTGAATTTGCCTCAGCAGGGAGGGCGTTGGGGAGGTGGTTAACTCCCTTTCAGCCTAAGGTGCTGTTTACACCGAGAATAGTGGAGTAGTCTTTCTTTAACTTAGTAGCTAAGGATATTGCCTCACCCCTGAAAACCGCTTTGTGGGCTTCCCACAGAATCGGGACAGAAGGCGCTGTTGGGGCATTCTCCGTAAAGTAATTATGAAGGACTACCCTCAAGGACTCCCTGGAGAATGGGGATGTAAGGAGGGTTTCATTCAGGCGCCAGTGGGGTGTTCTGAACTGGGTATCTTCAAGCTGTAGGTCTATATAGATCGGTGCATGGTCCAACCATGTTATTTGGCCTATGGACGCATCTACAAGGACCCGCAGAGTCGGATAGTTGCCAAAAAAATAATCAATTCGCGTATGGGTCCTATGTGGGGGGGAGTAATAAGTAAATGTTCTAGCTTTCGGGTTATTCACCATCCGCAATAATGGGAGGTTTTAGGGATCAGGCAGCGGAATCCTGAAGCTAGAGCTTTTGTCCCTTGGGGTGCTGGGTGGGGGGTATCGCTAGGCGAATTATACAGTCTCAGAAAATAGCATCAAAGTCGCCTCCTATGAGTAGAAGTTCACTTTGGCCAGAGGTCAATTTTGAGAGAACTGTGGAGAGAAAGGGAAGCTGTCGTGCGTTTTGTTACTTAAATGTCCGAGATTGACCCTTTAAGTATAATGTACCTGCCTTGAGGATCTACAGTGGATTCTGTGGGCTGAAATGAGCAGTGCCGGGAAATAAGGATAGCCACTCCGCCTTTTTTTTTTAGTAGGGGCGTTGGTCATATAAGCCACTAGGTACCAGTGGTTGGCAAAGTGGAAAGAACTTGTGGACGTAAAAAACACATCTCTTGAAGAAACACTATGTCCGCTGTAGCCTGATGTAGTTTCTTAAAATCTGAATTAAGGCCTTTAGTGTTTAATGAGATTAATCTAACCATAGTCAGTGCGTGCTAACCAGTCAGCTATAGGGAAAGTTTTTTTTTAAGTGATGGAAGCTCAGCCTCAGAGCCTCCCGGGGGAGCTCGGCCAGGTTTTGTTCTTGTCACATAATTGGGTGGGCCAGAGAGCAACCTATAATGAGACTCGTGGGTAAACAAGGAAAACATAACATGACATATAAACTGAACAATCCTGTAAAATACATTTCGTAATAGCGAGGGTAGTCCATGGCTGGTCTCGACGCAAATCTTCCCGGGGGATAGTCAAATGCCACTACAGAACCAACATCTTTGGTAACAATGAGCGAGTACCTCTGGGAAGATTTACTTCAGGGGGAACTATGTACCAGTACACCAAACAGGTGTTGGGTTTTGAAGAAGTGGGTTGCCTTGTCGTCCAGAGCCCTCATGTAGGGTTTGTGAGGTCAAGCCAGGTCTGGGAAGCCTTGGGGATACACAATGTGTATATGTATAGAGAGCGTGTATAGAGAGACTGACGGGGGCAAATTAAAGTATACATCATGTGAAATGTGATTGTTGGGAAAGGATGATAAACATAATAAGAATTTGGGGGACAAGAATGATCCAGGAAGTATCCCTGTGGGGCCTCGTCAATACTTATCTCCTAGCCGTCTGTCCTCAGTCGTGTTCTGGTTCCTTTTGTCATTTCTTCGAAGGTCGTACCTGTTGCCATGTAGGAGGGAGGTCCGCCATAGTTGGTTGTTGTGGCCAATCAGGAAGCTCTGGGGGAGCAATCTGGAAAGTGTCACATAAGTTATGGAGATCTTCGGGTATAGTAGAGTAGCCGATCAGCCGGCTTTTCTTGCCTTCAGGCGGAATGGGAATCCCCAACGATATGGTATGCCTTTCTCTCTTAGTAGATCTAGAAGCAGCTTCAGGGCTCTGCATTGTTGGAGCGTAATTGAGGAGAGGTCTTGGTATAGTTGGAGCCGGGAGAAAAGACACTGATTTCAGCATGCGGGACTCTTCATGAATTCCTCTTTTAACGCAAAATCATTAACATGACGTCTCGGGAAGGGCCCACAGTTTTTGCTGTAAGTAGCCCTGTACATCTTCTTCCCCTTGCTGCTCATGGATGACGCAAACCCTAATGTTGTGTCGGTTGTCAAGATTCTCTATATGATGTTGCAGATCTCTAATAGTGGCTTGCTGTGTTGCCACCTGCTGTTGTAGGGTCGATACTACAGCTCTAGGTTGTGGTCATCTTCAAGCACATCCACTCTCTTTGCAATTTCTTGCCTGGAAGTCTCCTTGACTTCGTCTATCAGCTCCCTGAAGTCCTACTTAGTGGGCATTTGTTGAATTCAAAGCCACATCGGATCATGAAGCGGTGGAGACATCTGTGATGGAGCCAAGGTGTAAAGATGTGGGGAGGCTGGAGGGGAGGACAGAGAGCTTTGAGATCGCTGTATGAGATCTGCTCTGGTTGGAGAGGGAGCAAAGGTCCCAAGTCAGGGACATCTGCATTGGAGGGGATGCCACCTGAATAAGTTCGCCTTGAATGGGCTATGTGAATTCAGGTGGCGTGACGATCCCTTGCCGCTCCGGCGGCCCAGTGTCTGCTGGCTGTTCACTTACTTGCCCGCAGGCGCTCTGTTGCTATTGGGGCAGCGCCAGGAACTCGGGTGCGTCTGGTGTCTGCTGCCAGTCGTTCGCTGCCATCAGGCAGAGTGGGCTGCGCTGCAGCAGAGGAGCATGGGGCAGGGGCTCAACAATGTAAGAGATATGTGCGAGTGCCATCTTGCCACTTCCCCCGGGACCTCCCCACTCCGCTTTTTAAATAAATCAGCTGCTGGCTGCATCGACGGATGTCTCTCCTGGCTCTTGGACCCCCTGGTCGACATTCCCCTTCAGTTCCCCACGGTGGGGTGAGTCAGACCCGGCTAATTTTAGCTTAAGTAGCTCTGTAGGTGCAGAGCTCCTGTCTCAGACATCGGTTTCCGGCCACACCCCCTTTCTACACTCAATGTTGTTAAACGCTTTACCATAGTTCCAGCTTCAGGCACCTCTGTGGGCAATTAACTCCAGCAAGTCAAAAACAGCGACCGGACAGGGTGTCATCACAAGGTTGTTAGCAGACTCCTGTCACGAGTCTCCCACTACAGTTGACTACAAATGGCCACAGAAGACAGAGAAAAGTGCTATGTTCCCATACGGACCTCACCACAGGTAGGAGGAGGGGAGAAACAGCCATGGCACGCACCTTACATCATGCTGTTTTTGCCATTTTTTTGCTGCTGCCAAAAAAATTGAAGGTTACTGAAAGAGTAAAGAATCAAATCAAATGGCATTAATTTAATTTAGATCTGATCCAATGAGCCTCCCCTGTTACTGCTCAAAATGCAGCAACATTGTAGATGGAAATTAAAGCAGTATTCCCATGAAGGCAAAAATTCTTATGCAAATATATTCAGGATAACAGGATATCAGCTTCTCAGCTTCTCTTGTACTGAAGGGGGAGGGGCAGGAAGCAGAGAGCACTACAAACATAGGCAATTCCTGCCCAGCAGCAGTGTGCAGGGGAGACACCTGCTCTACAAACTCTACAGACAAAATAAGGTCTTTATCTGAGGGGAGAGGGGCATAACAGTGCTGACTGTGTGCTTTATTGATTAGGTGAAGTCTCATCTCTTCTTTTTCTTCTTCAGATATTGCTATAATTTTTCAGAAGCTACACGAAAGTGTAGCTAAACCCTGTACCCTGAAAAAGCACATTGTCAGCACACAGCATCTCATAGCACAGAGGAATCATGAAGTGTCTGCTCAGCTAGTGCCTGCCCACACTCTGGAATCTTACACTGACCAGCCTAGACAGTGATTAGAGCATAAACAGCAATACCATTGTCTAAAATAGCTAAGTAAGGGGTTAAAAATGACCTTCATTGTGTAAACTTTACTAAGGGTTTAAAATTTGAGAACTTTCTTTTATCACAAAGGCTGATAAAATAATTTGTCACCAAGACCGCCTGGTTTGCCGTCTCCCTGATGACCCATTGGAACCAATGACAGAATAGATGGTAGCGGGAGGAGCCTGAAGAATAATTTTAAAGCATTAGGTTCAAACCTTAAGGCTAGGACCTCCAAGGTAGTATTCTCTGGAATACTACCTGTGCCATGCACTACACAGAGAATACAGTGGGAGCTCAAGGAGTTAAATGCATGGCTCAGATCCTGGTGTAGAGCAGAGGTATTTGTGTTCCTAAAGCACTGGGCTGATTTTTCATAGGGGCTCAAGCTGTTTTCTGCAGTTAACTTGCAGCTAAATGGAAGGGGGGCTGCTGTGCTGGGGGAGAAGATCCTATCAGATCTCCTGGAGGAGAAAAAGGAGCTAAAAGGGGTAGACATGTCAGAGAGGGGCAGCCTAAGTTGGTGGTTGGTGAAGTGGGTAGTGAATGGGGGAGTAAGGCAGTGGATAAGGCAAGTCACAAAAACACAAAATCGTTGTCAGCTCACCTGGGATGCAGTGGACTTATGAGAAAGTTTGCTCGGGCTCGGATTACACCAGCTTCCAGGGAGACACAGCATTCAAATGCAGAGGTCCGGCTCAAGAGTAAACTTAACTCCCAATTCAGGTAAAAAATTCCAAATATTTTATTGAAGTCTTCTTGACATACATACATACATAATAAAAAAGGATGGACATAGATGGCAAAAAAGTCCTTTAGATTGCACATTTTTTTGTGCTGAAAAACTAGGCTTATACTCGAGTATATATGGTACTTTATTTTTTATTGAAAAACATTTTTTAACTTTTTTTTACTACTTCCACCCTGGGACATGAACAAGCAATCAACGTATTGCTTGTTCATGATAATACTCTGCAATATTCATGTTTAACATCATAGACGCCATCTTACTGGCACTGCCTGCAGGCATCTCTGGGGTCCCAATCGAACCCCAGTGATGCAGAGCAACGATCGGTGCCCACCGAAAACGATTTGGGGGGGCCGATCGTGGGGGAATGACACCCCAGAGGCATGTTAGATGCCGCGGTCAGTGCTCCGGAAAATAGGGTTAGGCCCAAAATTCCTTCTGGCCATATTGGAACTTTACTGTGACCCAACAGCTCTAGCCCGAGTCAATGGCACGTTATCAAACCCACTTTGTATATCACGAACGGGACGCAACAGGGTTGCCCGCTATCCCCCTTCCTCAATCTGTTAGTGATGGAACCCTTGGCAAACACCTTAAGATGAAATCCTGATATCCGTGGCCTCATAGTGGGTGAGAAATACCTAACATCCCCTAAAACTACTCTACCCGCAATATTAAAGGAATTTAACTTATATGAAGGGTTGAGCAATTTTAAAGTGAATGCACATAAATCAGGACTCTAGTGTCACTCTCCCCGCAATTGAACAAGCATGGTCCAAGTGACCTTTCCCTTCAAACGGGCTACTGAATCCATACATTATCTAGGAACATATATCTCCGCTAACACTACCTCACTTTTTGATTTTAATTATAAGCCCTTTCTACGGACTATTGAAAGAGACCTAGAGAAATTGACTCAACTTCCCTTATCATGGTTTTTGAGGATCAACGTTCTTAAGATAGATGTGCTTCCTCACCTCCTATAACTTTTCCAAACCATCCCTATTTCGCTTCCAAGGTCATATTTCAATAAACTCTGACGCATGACCCAAAGCTTTGACTGGTGTGGCTCATAACCCTGTAACCTAACACTACATAAACTAGATGGCTTCCCAACTTTTTCAGCTATTATATGGCAACAATAGCCACCTACATCCTGGACATCTTTCATAAGTGCTCCTCGAAACTCTGGGTGGAGATGGAACTGGGCCATAACCCCACGCAAGCTTGGGAGCATTATGGTGGCCTAAGCAACCCCCCAACAGAAACCACTCTCCACTTCTGACTCTCCTCCTAAATTTGTGGCATAAATTCGCAACACTACTGGGGAACCCTGACATTGCAGGACTATACACATTGCCATATACAAATTCCTCACATTTACCCAGACTGCGGGACATCATAACCAACACAGGAGTCAGCCTCAGATTGAGGTGACAACCCTACTTGGCATACCATCAACCAGATGGCTCCTATACTTCCAAATGAATAATTAAGTTTCCTCACTAGGAACGCTAGATTGTCTACAGACCAACTTCACATTTGAAGATATCTGCCTCTCTCCTTCTGCTCCTTCTCATGCAATCTCCTATTCCATATTGACATGGGTGGATATGGCGGACTCCTGGCCCGGGTGTGCAAGTGCCTGGGAAATCATTTACCCCTGGAAAATGGCAGAAGGCGCTGATTTTGACTCATAAATCCTCAATTTTGTGTAGCATGCAGGAGTTAAATTACAAAATCCTGAACCAATGGTACAGAACACCAGTAAAGTAAGATTAAATGTTCCCATCCATCCCAGACACTTGTTGGCGCTGTTGCAATGGAGTAGGGTCTATGCTCCACATATGGTGAGTATGTAGACCTATACAGAACCTCTGGCACCAACCCCGAGTTTGCACTTTTGTCCATGTTTTCTGGAACCATTGCAAAATACAAAAAAAGCCTAATGTGCCACTTCCTTATGGCCATGCGGCAAATAATCCTCAGGTTATGGTGATCGACTGAGGCTCCTACCAGACTGCAATGGATAGAGGCGTTAGTCTCAATCAAACACATGGAGGAGCTAAAGGCAAGTGAGGCAAGAGATTTTACCCTGCTCTTTCCTACACCCCACTACCCTCCCCTTCCTGTTTTGTCTTCTAAGCTTCTTGTAAAGCACCCTTACGTTTTTTCACCATCTTTAACAGGTTAATCTGTTGTTTTGTTATTCTTATGTTTAAAGAATGGTGTACATCACATTTGAAACAATTGATAGCCAGATAATTCCTGTATACACACATTTCCAAATGTTGCAAGATATGTTCTTGGACTTTGCAAAGGCGTTTGACACTGTCCCTTACAAATGCCTGATGGGTAAAATAAGGTCTATTGGTGTGGAAGGAATCATTTGTAATTGGATTATAAACTGGCTGAAGTAGCGTATCCAGAGAGTTGTTGTCAAAGATTCCTCAGAATGGTCACCAGTTATAAGGCCCGATGAACTCGAATCACACTCGCAACGCATGCTGCCTGGATCACACGCCCCGAACGCTGCTAACTGGAATGGAAATCAGCATGTCAGTTCCGTTACGGGTTGCATCGTTCGGGCCGTGAGATCCGGGCAGCATGCGTTGCGAGTTCATTTCCTCCTTCAAAGGCTACACGTTCATTAAAGGGTACCTGTCATCAGAAATTGGCCTAATAAACCACTACCAGTATGTTGTCAAGCAGCTGAACACATTCTAGACTAGGTTTCCTTCATTGTGGAGAGTTTGAACGCTGAGACTTTGTACAACTGCTTGCAAAACATAGGGAATCCTGGCACTCTTTAAAACAACTTCTTTATTATTGCAATTTTAAATGACATAATCATGCAGTACTCAAGTCAGCTACATGTTTTGAGCATACAAGCGCACTTAGTCATAGCATGTTCAACTGCTTGACAACATAATGGTAGTGGTCAATTTCTGTTGATAGATTAACTTTAACATATACTGGTAGGTTGATTAGATTGTGAGCCCCATGGGGACAAAGACAGATTTGGCAAGCTCTGTGTAGCGCTGCGGAATCTGTGTGCGCTATATAAAGAATTATTATTAAGAAGTTCATCACATTGGACTTCACTTACAGATATGCCAATATATATTTTATGTTTGGTGTCATCTAGTTATTCTGCCTATGGTCGCTTGCTGTTCTCCATAAGCAATAGTCAGGATTTCCACATGATGATCCATTCTACCCACGGTGCATACAGATGCTAGCAGCAGCTTATTCCCCTTTCCACAAAAATAAATATGCTGTTCTTGTTTGTGGTGGATTTGTGTACAATATCAGTTGTCCAGCATCTCTTTCACAAATAAGCCCAGCTTCAGATTGTAGCAGAGTGACAAAACATGTATGAACTGCAGCATTCCAAATATTATAAATTCTGTCTAATACGAAGCCTTAAAATCTTTCCTCCATTGGAATAGATGCCAAACAATACAACAGTTTTCATCTGCTTTTATTTTTTTTATTTTTTGAAGTACCATACAAAAAATGTCATTTTTGAGTACCAGTCTTGGAAACAAATACTGGGTTTACATTAGTAAACATTTATTTATAAACAGAAAATTTGTTAAAGGGGAAAAAAAGACCAGAAATTCTCTGGTAACATATGCAACAAGTAGCGGTAAGTATACAAGAGAAATCAAAAGTTTAACTTCCCAATATTCACCGGTTAAAACAGCTTATGGAATAAAACATGGAAACTAGACATACAACAAGAAAGCCAGCTTATCGTGTAAAAACCTTCAGCATTTGTGTCAAATGGCTTGTGTTAAATAGAAAAAAGGCTACATACTACAGGGTATCTGGCTTACTCCAGTCTTAACAGAAGTCAACACTTCCAATTAGAAGGGTTAATAGTAGATATATGAAGAATTTTCACAGTATGCTTTTTTTCTTGCATAATCTACAGCATCAAAATGCTTTAGTGTAATAATCTAGAAGTGAAATGGAAAAACATCTATATATAAAACATGGTTAGGTATAAAAATCTATAACACTTTCTAAATCGCTTTTTAGTCTGCATAGGGTTGAGAAGTATAAAAGAATTTAAAGTCTCTGCCCTGAGAAACAATCACAGCAATGTGTGTGGATCAGGCACTAAAGAAAACATGAAGCAAAACCAGCATAGTGCATAGTGTACATGAACCTTGTAGCGTAAAAAAACCTATAATAACTTTTGCAATTCTTCATATCCATTTAGAAAGATAAATGGCATATACTATTAGACTATATAACCTCAAGGAAACATAAAACATTCCAGATTAGTTGTCATAAAGCCATTGTACACATCTCTCGGAGCAACTACGTATAGCAGGGTGGCTGGTACAAAATAATCTGGTTTAGCCATTATGTTCTCCATTTGCAAAAAATATTCATGCTGTCTGTTTCTGATGAGCTTGTGCATATACAGTATGTATCAGCCAATCTGATAAATCAAATAAAGAATGTAATGCCGGGAGATGGAAAGAGCAGCAGTCTAAGGCTGATTGCAGACAAACATGTTCAGCCAGAGGATCCAATCCATTGGAGTCAACATGCTGTACACAACGGGAGTCCTTGCATCATACGGAAATATGATGCATGGATTCCCCGTCTGCTGCATGAACTTCAGCGCTGAGAATGTAACAATTGTGTAAATATTATGCCATTTACGGTGCCCCTTAAATAACATTTTATATTTATTCTCCAAATTGCTAAGATTACAGTGTTACCAAATATGTATAGGTTTTATATGTTTTATGACATTAGGACAAATAAATCATTTTATTTAAAAAAAAAACAATTTGATCTTGTATGGCTTCTTTCTAAGGATCATTACCTTTTTATGCTTTGGTCAATGTACCTAAATTAGCCAGCATATTTTTAGCGGGACGTGGTGGCATTTTTACTTACATTACACTAACCGCAGCCATTAGAGCGGCAGCGGATGTAACCGTCCGTCCAAATGCGGCAGTGAGTGAGTTGAGAATGAAGATGCTTGCTTCATGTTTCATTTTATGTTGATCAGGTGCTGAAAAGACCAACGATGGGGGTGCAAAGTCTTGGGCCTCACCAATCAGATGTTGGTGACCTTTCTTTAGGATATGTGATCACTTTAGCAGAGATGCCTAAATCAATAACAATAATCATTGTTTAAATATATTACTGCATGTGTCTTCTCCCACAAATTATAAACCAATTACTGTAGGAGACACCTTGAACGGATAGATCTGCTCTGCTTTTCTGTGGAAAATAAAGAAGGTAAGCAGCATTGATTATAGAAGTGCCCTACTAGCGTAAAGCTAATGTGTGGCCAAGACTGAAGTGAACCATAGATCAAAACTAACCTTAGCCAAATCCAACATTTAATGGAATTGGTGTTTGTAATTGCTGTTACTTTGCAGCAGCTTTTAGATCAACAAAAACTGCAAATAAAAGTTTTGCTCCAAATATTTCTTTACTTGTAACTCAAGGATGTGACACATTGCTCATGACCATTTCTAGGGGCAGGTTAAGTCTAGTGCAATGACCCCTTGCAAACCTAAATAAACTGCAGAAAAAGCATAGTTAGAAAAATAGGCACACATTCTAAAATAAAGTGTTACAATAGCTTACTTAAAATGTTAAAAGCAATGGGGGTAGGAATAAAGAAAAGGTTACAGCTGGAAGGGCATCATTATATTAGCAGAAATAGCTTTTAACAAGTCATTCATGGAGACCATTATTAAAATGCGTACAGTAGCCTCCATTTCAATTCAAAAGATGCTAGCAGTCTGCTACTAGCCAAAGTCTTTGAGTGCTTAGGGCACAATCTGAAAATTAAGAAAATAGATTATCTCCACCTGAGTTCCCCCAATAAGTCGGCCTCATTATCCGTCAATAATGAAGGGGGAGGCAGTGTACATGACGATACAACAATGTTGTGAAGAGTATACCAAATTTTGAAAGACTAAAGTGCAACAGGATAACATGACAATAGGATAAACTGACAATAGATATACTCTGTGTATATATGTATATGGTTTACATGGAAAATAGGATCAGACTGGTAAAAATCCAATCCTCTGGTGCTTATGGTTTGCCCAAGATTAGTGTCACCAGATGTGGCAGCTGCTTATCCCCAACCTATATTGAATGAAAAGGACAATGTATGTAATCTTCTAGCCAGTCTATGGTCAGCTTTACTGTGAGGTATACTATCACAATAAAATGAAGGTTTAGTGTTTTACCATTTGGTCATGATTGCCTGGGCAACTGCATTTCCTTCATGAGGTGATCTAATAAGTTTCATTAATATATTACATATTAATCCAAGTGTTCCCAAACTAAAAAGAGAATAATTAAAATGCTACTGCTTACAAAGTTACAGAACTATCCATCTTAAACAATAAAAGGATTACTAAACAATATCACAGCTTATTTACAGTGGGATCAAGTCTATGTTAAAAAAAACTGAATCCACACTGAGACGCAGCTTCCTGCAGAGGTAAAATTCTGCTTGAGCTACATAGTCAATTTCTAAAGCATTCCCCAAGCTCTGAATCCTAACAAATGTAACAGGGAAACAATTGTAATTTTATATTTCTTGATCTGCTTGTGAATTGTGCCCATGCAGCTCATCTGCTGAGTCAGCAATCCTGTAGAGACACATGGGTGACTTTGTGTAAACTAGTCTTCATGTAAGAAAGTATAAAGCTTACAATCTATTGTATGTTTATGAATACAGTACTTAAAATGTGCAATCATCATCTATATCCATTTTAATTTGTTTGAGTGAGATCCCACAAGCTAAATTTCTAACTAACCTGTAGTCCATTAATATTGAGATCAGTGTGGGTGCTACTGCATCCTAGTAACTATAGATTGCTATAACAGCAATCCTCAATAGAGATCATAGCAAACTTTATCTGAAACTAACATGGTTTATACAATAACCATTTATTCATTTAGCATCACTCCTAAAAGAGGGCAGGAGGAGAAACCACCTTATTCATTCCACGGGTGGAATGGTAGCACAGCTAGCATCAGCAAAATTGGCAGAGGACACATTAGTTAGAGCTGGAAGAATAAAAAGACTTGCCTGACTGCAGCACTGGTTGTATAAATGCACATTCAGTCAGGTGACCACTAGGAATTAAGTGGAAAATGTTTCGGACAGATGAACTCCTTACCTTTTATGTATCAATGGGAGAAAACAAAAATCTTTAAGCATACATTTTCCCTTCATTCAAACCATTGTTTAAACTGCTTGGACAAGTGTCTTTCTGAACCATAATACTTTCTAAAGAAGCTCTAAACAAGTAATAATTCTAGTTACGGTATATTAAAGGACATCTACCACCAGGATGAAGGATTGTAAACCAAGCACACAGACATACTGGTGTGTGCTCCCTCTGGCAGGATCTGCTCTTCTTTTAGCTTTGTATTCTGTGGCTTTTACAAAGAAAAAAAAAAGAAATGTATAAGTAAATGAGTATGAGGACTCATTTGCATAATTATTAAAGCCTTTTATTCTTAAAAATAAGGGCATAAGAAACTTAAAGAGTAACTGTCATTTAAATTTTTTTTTTTATATGTTGTAGGATATGCAATTGGATTGGTTACCCGAATCTTGCAGTTTTCTCCCTCTTATCAGTCTCTCTCAGTGGTCCCTCAAATGGCCGTTGCTATAATCTCTCCATAGTCTCAGTGTTGAAGACGGAGTGAAAATGTGCATATTAGCCACGCCCCCTCTCTGCACTGTGCATTTCTGTTGGCTCTTTCTGGCCCCAGCCACATTGTATGCACTGAAATAAATCCTGTCAGCATTTCAGTGCAGACTCTCCCAGCCTAAATACTCCTCCAGTCTGCTCCCCACAAGCCATCTAAGCGAGCTCACTCCTGTGCTGCCTGGACCCTTATCCACATGAAATAATAAAAAAATGACACATAAACTAATCTCTCTCCACGACCATTGCCCAGCTCATTATACATAGAACCAGTCCAGTCAGGAATGTGCAAAAAAAGTGCATGATGTGATATATACATATACAGTATATAGAGATATGCATTTGTGTGTGTATAATATATAGAAGTCCAAAAAATAGGCAGCACTCCAGGATGTATTGCCTTGGATTTCTGCCATTTTGTGAAGTTATAAGGATCTCTCATTCATAGATTTATTCATTATATATATTATATATATTCAAGCAGTGCTTGATGAAGGTGTCACACACCGAAACGTCGCCACTTGTTCAATAAAGTTCACCTTTTATTTTGAAATTTGAACCATGGAGTGCTGCCTGCTTTTTACTTTACACATATATATATATATATATACATATATATACATATATATATATATATATATATATATATATATATATATATATATATATATATACACATATACATACACACATATATATATACATATATTTCTTTAAAATTATCTAGTTTTTTATTTCAGTAACAATAATGTGGACTGATTTGACAAGCTTTGTGCAGCGCTGTGTAATCTATGTACGCTATATAAATAAAGAATTATTATTAACAATTGGGAAATTTATGAGTTACCTCAGCTGCATCCATTACTAAAATTATGCAGGCATCCTTTACTGGATCTTCTGAACTACACTGATTTAGTCTTAGCATCAAGCTCTGCGCTTGCCTGTGTGGGTGTGTCTATGCTCAAGCGGGTCATTGGTCAGGAGTCTGTGCGTGTGATCACAGGAGGCAGGTTCCGCCCCTCAATCTTACAGATTGTATATTTTTTTAAGAACTGCAAAACATGGTTGATATGGAGAAAAAAGGTACTAAATGGTGGCTCAGAGGTAAAATACTTGGAACAATGATTCCCAGGGACAACTGGAGCAAAATTATGTTTATGTATTTATTTTTGCTCAGCATGACGGTTACACTTTAAAGAAAAGTGGATGCTGCCAGAGAGGGCATACACCAACATGTAAGTGTGTTTGGTTTACGATCCTTAAAAGGGTTCTCAGGAGGTGGAAAAACATGACTGCAGTCTTCCAAAAACAGCACCACACCTGACCATGGTTACTGCCAGTACTGCAGCTCAGCTGTATAGAAATGAATGGAGCTTAGTTGCAATACCACACACTACCCATGGTCAGGTGAGGCACTGTTTATGGAAGAATGCAGCCATGTTTTTCCACCTCCAGAGAACCCCTTTAATCCTAGTGGTAGATGTCCTTTAAGAAGTGCTCCCCATCTAATCATTTACAATCTAGTAGAATACAGGGAGAAGCATAAAGGTGACTGAATGGCAGCACTAGTTAAGACGTTCTTTATTTATTGTATCATTTCAAGTCCCAACAGTGAGGCCTTTGCTGATAAGAAAGTGATTCTTTTGCTAGCGATGAGGCATTAATTTATTGTGAAGGGAAACCCCTTTTTATAAACAGTGGTAATCCTACCTAAAAACAAACCAAACTATAAACAACAGCAAGAACAGTAACTGGCTATAGTAAACAGCTTTGCTATATTTTTTTTAACTAAGGAAAGTAAAATATTTCTGAACCCAAAATAGGTCATTGGCTCATACTCATGCAATATAAGAAAAGTTAAATGTAAAGGGCCAAATTCTTAATGTTTTAAACTACGGTAAGTTTTGATCAAAACAAAGATATCCTACCCCTTGCTCTTACATAGTACTTATTTATCTTTCCATTGGTATTCTTGTCTGTATCCTGCTGAATTTTGTTAAAGCGCCATAAGGGTGTGTTATATGGAAATACTGAATTTTGAATCTGAACACCTGGCTGGATGATAAAGATTGATAAAATATCACCCAGGAAACATTTTAAAAATCTGTTTTCAGACAGATTAGTACTGATAAGTGTGATGAGCCAGCACCACAATCTGATGGGGACATTCAACATTACAGTTAAAGGGAACATTGCTGATCTTTTGCAAAAGTATAAAAAATTTGAGCACAAAAAAGTTGTAGAGAGTAGTTTTCAGGTTTGCCTCTCTTTTTCTGGTAAGGGGAAAACTACAGTATCTTCTGCCTATGTGTATAGACTGTGTAAATGGCTCATTCTATATTTTGTTGAGCAAAGAGTCAAGTCCTAATTCTGCTGCCCTGCCCTGTGATTTCAATGCTCAGGCGATAGAGCTTGTTGTAAAATCCTGACCATTCAATTTGTACTTCTGAAAGGACTCCTCCTTTCATGTGACTGCCATAAAAAGCGAGTGGCTGAAAATGTAGCATCCCAGTTCAGAAATAAATCTCTTTTCTGCTTGAGTTTAAATTTACACAGGAGATAATTACAGAAACCGCAAGGTATGATTAAACATCCCTAGATCAGAGGTACAGTATAAATCTTTCTGCAAGTTAAAACATTACACTTTCAATTACTACTGTATATGGAGTAAGTATTTACCAAAGCGTTAGATGACGCAATGCTGTTTATAAACACATCCAACTTCACAATGGCAATGACTAAAACAGCAATTCCATTTAAGGTAAGATGTGATGTTCTATAAGGACTTAAAAGCCAAAGCCACTTCAATAAAGAAAGAAATAATCCCCCTGGACATGATTCTAGGAGTTGACGATCACCAAAGTTAGGAGCTCACAACTCACAAACTTATTCCATGGGCACATTCCTGTGTGGTAGAAGAGACCATTGGTAGAGTAAGAACGATTCACCGGGATGGTGGTGCCAGCACAGGGTACATCAGGGTGACATTCAGGGCATCATTGTGTTGCACTAGTGATGTGTGCTGGTAATGAAGCACTAACTCTTTTAAAGAAGCATAAAGGTAATAAGGTTCAGCAAAGCCGTAACCGGTGCTTGTCTTGTAGATCACGCAGTGCTTGGTGTCACCATCCACCCTGGAGAGACACATTTCAAGTGTTAATGTATATAAAACACACACTTGTCCAAATTAGGGAAAAAGAACTGTGGATTTTTACTTACACAACTGAGCACGCATAACAACCTTTCTGCCTGCTTTCTCGAATCAAGAAGGTACCATCTGGCTTCCCAATAAGCATTTCTTCAGCTTGCTCACGTTTCATCTTTCCCATATACCAGGTTCTCTCTTCATGGTGAGGGAGATCCTCCTCATCATCCATCATGGAGTAAGGACTGAAAAGGAAAAGGGGGACTAAGATGATGTCTTTTCATTTCATTGTTTTTTGTTTATGTGAAAATCTTTATTTCATTTTTACCAGTAACTTGCTGGTTAATCCTGATTATCAGTGCTACATGTTTGAATACTGGAATATTTTAGTGTGATGTTAACAATGGACTTACTCTTCAGGTTCGTTCTTCATGTCCAACCATTCACTGATATCCTTCTGCCGAGCACCTTTCCCAACCAGCCAGCTAAAATTGCAATTGAAATAAATCAATTAATTGTAATTAAAAAGGTTACAATTCACAATTGAGACTACAAACTAGATTAAAGCAGATAAGAAAACACACAAAAAACTAAGAACAAGCATGCAATGATAAACACAGCTAAAAAAAAGCACTCTGAAAAATGAAATCGCGGTAGGTAGATTTATACAAGTTCAGAAGCACAAGCTGAGTAGCTTAACAATGCACAGTCAGATTTCATACATTTTTTACAGAGCCTCTGTAAAGAGCTTTTCCCAACAGCCATCAATTTTGCCTTGTGGTCCAGAGGGGTTTCGCTGCCCCCTCTATCCGTGTTTGCGCTATTGGGTGGTCGATCCAGACCAGCCAAAAGAAGCAATATTCTTCATAATGAGCATCGCTGTGGTGAATGAGAGCAACACACAGCGACAATTGTTGCTGTCTAGGACAGCACCAATCAGTGGAAGGGGCCATGTCTGGTGGCATCATGCCATCTCCCAGAGAGCTCCGATTGACCGATCTGTGCACCCACTGCTGGATATCCACTTGTATGTGGATAACTTTTATGACAAGCGTTCCCCTATTCCAATCTTTCAGTTCCAGAGGTTCTGTAGCATCCGGCATTGTACACAAAAACTATAGAGGTCCCCTGGAACCCTTGTTAGGAAGCCACTTATAAAGGGGGGCATCAAGGCACTCAGAACATGGTGTTGGTCAAGTTTAACCCCTTAAGGACCAGGCCCTTTTTCGTTTTTGCGTTTTTATTTTTCACTCCCCACCTTCAAAAATCTATAACTTTTTTATTTTTCAATGTAGAGAGCTGTGTGATGTCTTATTTTCTGCGTAACAAATTGCACTTCGTAGTGATGGTATTAAATATTCCATGCCATGTACTGGGAAGCGGGAAAAAAATTCTAAATGCAGTGAAAATGATGAAAAAAACACATTTGCGCCATTTCTTGTGGGCTTGGTTTTTACAGCTTTCACTGTGCCCCCCAAATGACAGATCTACTTTATTCATTGGGTCAATACGATCACAAATTTGTATAGGTTTTATAATGTTTTCATACATTTACAAAAATTAAAACCTCCTGTACAGAAAAAAAATTCTTCATTTTACAGTGTTCTTGCGCTAATAACTTTTTCATACTTTAGTGTACATAGCTGTGGGTGGTGTCATTTTTTGCGACTTCTGATGACGTTTTCAATGCTTTTATTTTTAGGACTGTGCGACCATTTGATCACTTTTTATAGAATTTTTTCTATTTTTCAAAATGGCTAAAAAATGCAATTTGCGACTTCGGGCGCTATTTTCCGCTACAGGGTAAAACGCTGTGAAAAACGGTTATTATATTTTGATAGATCGGGCATTTTCGGACGCGGCGATACCTAATGTGTTTAGGATTTTTACTGTTTATTTATATTTATATTAGTTCTAGGGAAAGGGGGTGATTCGAATTTTTATGTTTTTTTAATATAATTTTTTTTTATTTATTTTTTTTTACTATTTTTCAGACTCCCTAGGGTACTTTAACCCTAGGTTGTCTGATTGATCCTACCATACACTGCCATACTACAGTATGGCAGTATATGGGGATTTTGCATACCATCTATTACAATGTGCAGATTGCACATTGTAATAGATAGCCTCGATCATGACAGCCTCGGATCTTTGTGTGACAACGGATCGCCGCTCCCCGGTGACGTCACTGGGAGTGACGATCGGAGCCAAGATGGCGGCGCCCATGCGCCGCTGGCTCTTTAATGCCGCCGGCAATCAAAGGGTTAACACCCCCGATCGGGTGTTAGCGACGGGCGTTTGCTTCATTATGAAGCAAATGCCTGGTGAGTATGAAGAGGGCTCAGCCCGTGAGCCCTCTTCATACTCCCCCATGCGCAAAAAGACGTAAGAGTACGTCTTATTGCGCTATGGGGTTAAGGACAAAAACAATGTTCTTGTTCTCAGCACAATTCATAGGGACTTCAGCACCCACACTAAGAGGTACCACCACCACTGTCCTCAAGCCAGGCAGCATCCTGGCTTACAATAAATACATGGTTGGGGTTGATCTTTCAGATAGGGTGCTGAAGCCGTGCAGCGCCCTACTGAAGCCGAAGACATGGTACAAAACGCTGGCTGTGTACATTGTACAGATGGCACAGTACAACTCTTATGTGCTGTTCCAGTGTGTAGGTCATGCCGTATCATTTCTCCATTTTCAAGAGGCGGACATTAAGGAACTAATATTTGGACAAGAAGGATGTCCCCATGTTTTTGCAGGACATCACTTTTAGTTGGTCCCCTGGTATATTCCACCTTATACGCAACACATTCATAATTTACGTCCAACCTTTGTTGTGGATTCGTCCAACTGTTCAAAGGTCAAATTTATCACTATACCCCTCAATTATTTAATTGCGGGATGTAGTTTGCAAACTAGGGTCACTTGTTGGTTTTATTTTTTTTTTATTTAGGTTTTGTGTTTCCCCTCCAAGCCTCTGGATTTGTTAGCAATTCTCCAAGTTTTTTATTTATTTATTTATCAAGTGCTTTACCATTGCGGAGCCCTATTGTATTTTCTGGCTAGTGTTTAGGATCACATGTTGGGTCTTTCTCACTTTAGGAAACAACAATATAGCAACATTTTCACATTTTTCCTTTTTAGGGCTTAATTGCATCATACACCTGTAGGGGCAAATACACATATTACACCTTGCTAAATTCTCTAAGGGGTGTGCGTTCAAAAATTAGGGTCACTATTCTAATTATACCACTAGGGCTCCCCAAATGCATGTAAAAGATTTCTGTCAAATTTGGCTTTTAAAGGCAAATGTCCCTCTTTCCCTATACTGTGCACCCATACAACATTTTATATGCACATGTAAGGTAATTCTACACACGGGAGAAATAGTTTTACACATTTTTGGTGGTTATTCATCTTTTCTCCCTCTCTTGCTTTAAAAAATTAGAGGCAAAAGTGACCTTTATAGGAAAATGTTCACATTTTTCCTTTTTAGGACAAAATTGAATCTGCTAGGGCAAATACAGGCAATGTTACGTACAAGATAGGTTCCATAGGTTTCTTCTTAAGTTGAATTTGTATGCAAGTCGAAACTGTATACTTTATAATTGTAGATCCAGACAAAAAAAATTTTTCCCAGTGACAATTGGAGTTTCAAATGTTTTTGCTGTAATTGGACCAAGGATTATCAATAAAACCTCATTACAGACACCTTACAGCTGATCATTGCAGTTAGGGACTATAGTAAAGCATCCAGAGACTTCACTAGAGGTCACAGTGGGCAAAGGGGTCCGTCTGTAACTAGGGGTCGCCTGTAAGTCGGGTGTACTTCAGTAGGGGACCGCCTGTACATCACCATTCCTAAATGGTGTCTCTTGTTGGGGCTCTTTGGTACCACTAGGGCTCTCTAAATGCATCCGGACACATGAAAACTTTTTCAACCATATTTGTCCTCCAACAAATACCGTATATACTTGTGTATAAGCCGAGTTTTTCAGCACAAAAAATGTGCTGAAAAACCTCACCTCGGCTTATACACGAGTCAAGTAAAAAATACAAAACTTAATACTCACCCTCCGGTGTCCGGATTGTTGGCGCAGGTCCCGATCTTCAGCGCACGGTACCAGGAGGCGGCGGCTCCTCTTCCTTCTTCGGTGGCCGGCAGATCGTGTCCATGCGATCTGCTGGCGGGCGCACAATAAGATGCAGCGGTGTCGCGGCTAATGATGTCATCAGCCGCGACACTGCGGTATCATAGTGCGCGCCCGCCGGCAGATCGCATGGACGCGATCTGCTGGCTACAGAAGAAAGAAGAGAGAAGAGGAGCCGCCGTCACCTGGTACCGCGCGCCGAAGATCGGCACCCGCACGCTGAAGATCGGCACCCGCACGCTGAAGATCGGCACCCGCACGCTGAAGATCGGCACCCGCACGCTGAAGATCGGGACCCGCACGCTGAAGATCGGGACCCGCACGCTGAAGATCGGGACCCGCACGCTGAAGATCGGGACCCGCACGCTGAAGATCGGGACCCGCACGCTGAAGATCGGGACCCGCGCCAACAATCCGGACACCGGAGGGTGAGTACTAAGTTTTTTATTTTTTTTATACGCTTGGCAGGGGGCAGGCTGCATACCTCACGGGGGCAGGCTGCATACCTCACGGGGGCAGGCTGCATTCCACATGGGGGCTGGCTGCATACCACATGGGGACTGGCTGTATACCACATGGGGACTGGCTGTATACCACATGGGGACTGGCTGTATACTACATGGGGGGTGGCTAGCTGTATACTACACCCTCGGCTTATACTCGAGTCAATAGGTTTTCCCAGTTTTTGGTGGTAAAATGAGGGGTCTCGGCTTATACTCGGGTCGGCTTATACTCGAGTATATACGGTAAACAACGCTCTTTCCCTTCCAAGTGCCCCTCTGTGTCTGTACAGCAGTATACAAGGACAAAATGGGTATTGACATACACTAAACATTGCAAAATGCATTTTTCTGTTAAAGCCATTGTGAAGGTGCAAATTTTAGTGGTCAATGAATATATTGTTAGATAAGATTACATTTCAATAATTCGACATCCATTTATTTTTAACCCTATGAGCGTTTCATGAGGGTGCACAGATTTCTCAAAGGTTGTTTTGAATAATTTGATTTTGGTTTTTTAAAATTTTTGGCCAAATTTACGTTTATTTCATAAATAATACTAACCATTTTGTTTAAATTTCTCAACCAACATGAAGTACAATGTGTACAAAAAAAACAAAAGTCACTTGGATATGTTAGAGCATTCCAAAGTCATGACCACTTATAGTGACATATGTCAGATTTCAAAAAATGAGCGAGTCACGAAGGTGCAAAATGGCCAGGTCGTTAACGGGTTAAAAAAAGTAAACAAATTGAAATATAAATGACAAATATATGGCTGCAAATTACAGATGGAGCCTGCAGAAGGGAAAGCTGCTAAACAATACAGAATATACACACAAAATGCCTAAAAGTAACTCTGGTATTCCTCTTGTACATACATCTGGCCTTAATGTATATGCAAATGGAGGAGTTGCGTGCCATTGATGAAAGTAAATTTTAGGCTAGTCACTTGATCTGGTCTCCACTGATCATTTTCAAATCCTCATCCAACATAGGCACCTGGCTTATCATTAGCAGCACAGCCCACTAATCCATCTCCTACCTTTTCCCACATCCTGTCTCATCTCATGTCTGTGTAGTCATTTCCCCCTCCTTAATTCACTTGATAACAAGTGTTATTTAATGTGTGTGGTCATGCATTTGTGGGCATGCAATTCATCATAGATATCCCAACTAAAAGAATATCTTACAGAAAAACAAACAGGATAAAAGTATTTTGAGGAATAATTGATGGATTATATTGAAAGTTGTATACAACGAGACAGGAGAATTTAGTAAAGTTACTTACACAAGATATTGATCTCTAAGCTTCCGAAGCTGCATCAGGTCTGGTTTCAAGCTATTCATCTTCTTGTCAATCTCTCGATTTTCATTCGCCTGCTTCCTTAGGTCTTGTTCTAGTTTCTTTTTGCTGTCATGGATCTCCGTTACTCGAGATTTAAGTTTTTCAGAATTCATCATAATTCTATTGGAAGTTAGATAAACAAAAACAGTGATTAAAAGTCATAATATTTTATGTCAACATACATGTGCCTAATAACATAGTGATAACATATTTGTAGATTTTAATGGGGTATATGAAACTTCAATCCGGGTCTGATACTGAAGGAGTTGTCAAGCAAGGCTGCACACTAGAGGGTGATTGATTTTCTGTATTAAAGACATCTTGACAGGCACGTTTTGCCGAGATGTCACATGCACAACAAGCATGATGTCGTCACAGATGGCCTGACGGGAGCAGAAGCAGTGGACAACTGTCACCATCGGATCCAGGGATGCTCTCCAGAATGGGAAGTAAATTATTTTTTCAATTTCTCCTCAAATGATGCCCCTTCAGGTGCTTTGTGTAAAACAGAAAACCCCTAAAAAAAAGTATTTTTTTCTGTTATTCTGACCTTTCTATCTCCTGGTTGTTTCCCTCTCTTCGACATTTTTCAATATAGTCCCTAGTAAATGCTTCTTGAGTTTGACACTGCTCCTCGAAGATTTTGATGGTTTCTTTGAAAGCCTCAATAGCTGTCCGCTTCATTTGCAGTTCCTGTTAAAGTACATAAGGTTGGCATAGGAAATTAAAACTTGTCAATAGCAAACAAAAAAAAAAAAAAAGAATTAAGTATGGTCAAAAATTTACCTGCGTTGTCCTGGTATATTCTTCATAGAGTGAATCAAACTCCCGACTTTTATCTCTGAACTGTTGGCTGTAAATTTTGAGTTGCTCCCCTACAGCCTCCACACTGTCTTCCTTGACAATCTGGTCCTTATGTTTCCATGAAAGAAAAGGTTAGTTTGATTGAGGCAAACATGAATACTCCATAAATTCCCACACATAAAATACCTTACCTGCTGATATTTGGACATGGGGTATAAAAGTTTGGTGTCCAGTTTGGCATTATACTGAGCCAGAGACTCATGACGATAATGTGCAATTAGAGCCACAACGGATGTAAAAGTCAGAGGTTCCGAAAAACCATACATGCTGTCCCGGTGGAATATTTTGATCAATTTATTATTCCCTCCTTTCCTAAAATATAAAAATAAGTTAGTACTGACAGTAGCAGGTTTGAACACACTGTTGTTTACTTCTGATGTAAATGGGATGAAACCCAATTAATCAGAAAAATCAGCAAATTTGCGAATAGTTGCATTACCTCAGAGTTAGGGTGTATTCTCCTGGGATCTTGCTAGAGGCATCTCTCACCAAAAATGTCCCATCTGGTGTATCCCGCAGTTTATCATTGACTTCCTCCCTGAAATAAGGCATTAGCAAAAGAGTTAAAAACTTGTATTTTAACACCTATTTCTCCTAACTTCTTATTTCATCAAATAAGCCAAAGTAAATTTTTATAGAAGCACCCTGATTTATACATAATACATGATGTTGCAAGTATCTTCACATGACATTTCAGGGTATATTCTAATATGGCAATCTTTCTGCTGACATTTCTGATTAAATATTTTTGGAAGTTAAAGAGGAGTTAAAATGTGTCAAAAAATAACTAAAACAAACCCTCACATATGTCACTGCTGTGTTGAGGCATGTGATTTATGTTTTTTCTTATTATAAGTGTTCTATCCTCTCAAATATATGGGTTTCTGCATGCCTTGTTCAGGTGGATTGGACAATCTGACCTAACCCCAAGCACTTGTTGCCATTTGAATAAACACATACTACAATTTTAATTGTTTTTCCAATAAAATTTGTGAACAACTTTGCATTAGCTATTTAAAAAAATGCTCTCAAAAGCGTAGGCCAAAATAAAAAAAAAATAGTAATTTCAAACAATTCTTTTAGTGTACAACCATACGTGGATACGTACACACAGCCATGCATTTTTCAATGCATCGTAGCATTGTGCTTGCGTTTGGCTGATTACAAACTTGCTTTCATGACTATTGGTATTGGTCGCTGCAAATGCATTCTCCCAAATTTGTTATGCTTCTTCCGAACCTTACTACATCAAACACACTGCTCAAACATAGTGTTAAGAAGCAATCGGCAAACACACAAGGTAAGCTACAATCAATTAAAGCTTCCATCCTTGTTTGAAAACGCAGCACTAGGCAGTAAACGCCATGAATGAACAGACATGTTCAACAACCCATAGTAAAAAATGGGTTCATCACCTGTTGCACCTAGACCACAAAACACAAACGCAGGGCAAAACGCATTGCAAACGACACTTGTGACAGCAACCTCAATTATAAAGACAAATATTAGCCTCACCTAGAAATGTCGCCCCAGTACCACTCTGCTTCCTGCAGTGACCCTCCACCAACCCCATTAGTGGCAGATGCTGGCAGTTTGGGTTTTGCTGGTTTGGGAGGGAGTGCTAGAAAGAATTAAAAAAAAAGTGAAGAAATCATAATCAAAATAAAGAAAATAAGTACCGTATAAGTATAATACACACTTTTCAGCAATAAGAAGTATTTTTAAAAATCCATTACTGCCAGACCCTCATGATTGTTGTCCAAAGCTTTTCACATTATCTCTGAGAAAGAAGAGCCTCTGCACCACTATCTCCATCTACCTGCTGTCAGGACATTGCTATTACTGGAAGCATGAAAGGGGTGAAGGACTTTAGAGTGAAGCATGTGAACAGTCACTTGCGGGGGAGGACCCAGGGAATGGGAATGAAAGTACTCTTTATATTTCAGCTGGGATTGGGTATATAGCAGTACTGTTGGTGTGTGTATATGAGTGAGTGAATGAATGTAGCAATGCTGTGTGTGTGAGTGAATGTAGCAGTGCTGTGTTTGTGTGTAAGTGAGTGAATGTAGCAATTGTGTCTGTGTGCGAGTGAATGTAAAAACAACTAGGAGACAAGCCCAATCTCTTATTACCTCATCAACAAATTATTTATTCACTTATCTATTATGTCCCTACCGCTACCAGCTGTGGGTGAGTGATTATTATGATTGCATTACATGCATTAACTATGTATATTTATTTTTAGTTATTCAATGCCATACACTCCAATTAAAATGAAGTGCAAGTGTGTGAAAATAGCAGGGCTGTGTGTGCGAGTAACTGTAGCAAAGCTGTAATATGTGCAAGTGAGTGAATGTAGCACAGCTGAGTGGTGTGCAAGTGAAGGTAGCAAAGCTGCAATGTGTGCAAGTGAAGGTAGCAAAGCTCCAATGTGTGCAAGTGAAGGAAGCAAAGCTGCAATGTGTGAAAGAGAAGGTAGCAAATTTGTGTGTGTAATCCAGGGGTGCAGTAGCTTTGAGGCAAGTTGAGCCTCATGCATCAGGTAGCACCACCTGCAGCAAAAAAGGGGGACAACATCATGTGCACAATGACCTACTACAAAGCAGGATTTTCAAGGTGAACCCACTAACTAAATAACTAAAAAAAAAAAAAACCTGATATATTACTACCGGATGGGGCGAAGAGGGCGGCTTTCTATAGCTTGCCTCAGGTTCATCCCTTGTGTGATCAAATGTGGCAGAGGTGTGTGTGCGAGACGGAATGTGGCAGAGGTGTGTGTGCGAGACGGAATGTGGCAGAGGTGTGTGTGCGAGACGGAATGTGGCAGAGGTGTGTGTGCGAGACGGAATGTGGCAGAGGTGTGTGTGCGAGACGGAATGTGGCAGAGGTGTGTGTGCGAGACGGAATGTGGCAGAGGTGTGTGTGCGAGACGGAATGTGGCAGAGGTGTGTGCGAGACGGAATGTGGCAGAGGTGTGTGTGCGAGATGAAATGTGGCAGAGGTGTGTGTGCGCTACGAAATGTGGCAGAGGTGTGTGTGCGATACGGAATGTGGCAGAGGTGTGTGTGCGATACGGAATGTGGCAGAGGTGTGTGTGCGATATCGAATGGGGCAGAGGTGTGTGTGCGATATTGAATGGGGCAGAGGTGTGTGTGCGATACGGAATGTGGCAGAGGTGTGTGTGCGATATCGAATGGGGCAGAGGTGTGTGTGCGATACGGAATGTGGCAGAGGTTTGTGTGCGATATCGAATGGGGCAGAGGTGTGTGTGCGATACGGAATGTGGCAGAGGTTTGTGTGCGATATCGAATGGGGCAGAGGTGTGTGTGCGATATTGAATGGGGCAGAGGTGTGTGTGCAATATTGAATGGGGCTGAGCTGTGTGTGCGATATTGAATGGGGCTGAGCTGTGTGTGTGAGATGGAATGTGGCAGAGGTGTGTGTGCGATGTCGAATGTGGCAGAGGTTTGTGTGTGAGATCGAATGTGGCTGAGCTGCGTGTGTGAGAAATCGAATATGGCTGAGCTGCGTGTGTGAGAAATCGAATATGGCTGAGCTGCGTGTGTGAGAAATCGAATGTGGCTGAGCTGTGTGATCAAATTTGGTGGAGCTGTGTGTGTGTGTGTGTATGGAGCAATGTTGCATTTGTAAAATTTGTTGATTTCATATAATTCAATTAAAACATAAAATGCATAACAAAGTGAACTCTTAATAAAACAATAACATTCCAGTGCAGGGGTACCTGGGGGAGGCTGATCTTGTGACACTTCATTATCCTGAAGTAGAAGCTCCAGTAGCAGAGCAGGATAATCTGGTAATGCTTCTGCCCTGATCAGAGAGAAAAAGAAAACACAAATATGATATGCCATGGGTAAATTGGTTCATGTTAGGTTTATACATAGAGTGTACAATAACCACTGAGAAAAGATGCAGTCCAAGAATGCCTCTGATTGCCAACACAATGGATTACAATACTCAAAGACATATGTGTTCATGGTTTGTGGGTGCCTTTCAAATAAGTGTAGTTTAATACTCTTAATACTGAATACTAAGTATTTAAAAGTACATTTATTAAATAAAAATTGTTACGTCTCTACTTGTCCTAAGTCTTACGTGTCTCTAAAAAAAGAGACACGTAAAAAGCATGAATTTTCTTCAGTCCTATTATCAATCTATAAAATGTAGTCCACAGTCATACGGATTTACTGGTGGAAAACTGTCAACGCTAGGATGCCTGGTACTTGAGGGGGTTTTGGGCACCTCTTTTATTATTCTTCTTCAGATTCCTTTTGTGGAGAAGTACACTTTTTAAAAATATGTAAATTAGCCAGAGGCAATCCAGGCAACGTCATGGCCTGGTAGCCAAATGCTAGTCTTACAAGGATGTAATGAATGTGTAAGTTTGGGGGGCAGAATATTATGTAATTTACCAATATACATCTATTAAAAGTTGTGTACCACTTTCATGATATGTAAAGTGGCTGCAGATGAAGGGTTATGTGATCTTATGATAGTATTCGTGAATAGAAGATTAAAGGGGTATACCCATTTCAGCAAATTAATGTTATGGTTTGTATCATAAAAAGTTATACAACTTTCCAATATACTTTCTGTATCAATTCCTCATGGTTTTCTAGATCTCTGCTTGCTTTCCTTGTATAGAAAGCTTCTACGTTTACTTCCAGTGGACAGAAACCTGACCATGATCACACAGGTGCACGGTTCGTTATATAACAGAGAGTAATCAGAGTTGTGTCTTATAACGAGCTGAGCATTTGTGTGACCATGGTCAGATTTTAGTCCACTGGGCGGTCATTTTATGAATAGGAATGTTGGTTGCTGAGACAAAAAGACAGGAGGCCTCACTTTAAATATCATGAAAGCAGAGCAGAAATTTTAATAGATGCATACTGCCAAATTACCCAATATCCTGCCCCCCACACTTACACACATATTACATAAAACATGAGGTAAAGAGACCAATCCTTTTATTGAAAGGCCTGCAGTATTAGCGTTTATTAACGGTTGTTCACCTCCTACAACTGAAGAGAGCAAAATTATTTACAAAAAAAAACATGAGGAAAAGTGTCCAACCCCTATAAATCATAAAGAACTACAGTGGTGTAAAGATCAAGCCCACTATTAGAATCTGCAGCAGAGTATCAAAACACACTTTCCTCTTGGGCTGTCTAATCGATGAGTCAGGGCATGGAAACTTCCAGGAGAACTTTACCTGGAGAATAGGATTGTTTTTCAGAGGTTGGCCAACACAACATCTTAAAAAATGTAATGTTTTACAGATAAAACATTTGAAATCTAAAACTGTTCACATACACTCACCGGCCACTTTATTAGGTACACCATGCTAGTAACGGGTTGGACCCCCTTTTGCCTTCAGAACTGCCTCAATTCTTCGTGGCATAGAAGGTGCTGGAAGCATTCCTCAGAGATTTTGGTCCATATTGACATGATGGCATCACACAGTTGCCGCAGATTTGTCAGCTGCACATCCATGATGCGAATCTCCCGTTCCACCGCATCCCAAAGATCCTCTATTGGATTGAGATCTGGTGACTGTGGAGGCCATTTGAGTACAGTGAACTCATTGTCATGTTCAAGAAACCAGTCTGAGATGATTTCAGCTTTATGTCATGGCGCATTATCCTGCTGAAAGTAGCCATCAGATGTTGGGTACATTGTGGTCATAAAGGGATGGACATGGTCAGCAACAATACTCAGGTAGGCTGTGGCGTTGCAACGATGTTTAATTGGTACAAAGGGGCCGAAAGAGTGCCAAGAAAATATTCCCCACACCATGACACCACCACCACCAGCCTGAACCGTTGATACAAGGCAGGATGGATCCATGCTTTCATGTTGTTGACGCCAAATTCTGACCCTACCATCCGAATGTCGCAGCAGAAATCGAGACTCATCAGACCAGGCAACGTTTTTCCAATCTTCTACTGTCCAATTTCGATGAGCTTGTGCAAATTGTAGCCTCAGTTTCCTGTTCTTAGCTGAAAGTAGTGGCACCCGGTGTGGTCTTCTGCTGCTGTAGCCCATCTGCCTCAAAGTTCGACGTACTGTGCGTTCAGAGATGCTCTTCTGCCTACCTTGGTTGTAACGGGTGGCGATTTGAGTCACTGTTGCCTTTATATCAGCTCAAACCAGTCTGCCCATTCTCCTCTGACCTCTGGCATCAACAAGGCATTTCCGCCCACAGAACTGCCGCTCACTGGATGTTTTTTCTTTTTCGGACCATTCTCTGTAAACCCTAGAGATGGTTGTGCGTGAAAATCCCAGTAGATCAGCAGTTTCTGAAATACTCAGACCAGCCCTTCTGGCACCAAAACCCATGCAACGTTCAAAGGCACTCAAATCACCTTTCTTCCCCATACTGATGCTCGGTTTGTACTGCAGGAGATTGTCTTGACCATGTCTACATGCCTAAATGCACTGAGTTTCTGCCATGTGATTGGCTGATTAGAAATTAAGTGTTAACGAGCAGTTGGACAGGTGTAGCTAATAAAGTGGCCGGTGAGTGTATATATTGGTATTTGTGGTAAATATAGTACTACTTCACTACTGAGCATGTACATAAAGTGTAGCACATATTAATCTCAACTAACAGCATGGTGCGCAACCAATGGCCACATGTGACCTGGCAAGCCTCAAGTTGTGTCCCGCGCCCTGCTGACAGTCAGAGTCCATTAAGTGTTTCTATAAGGGATTCTTTCATCAAGGAGGCCGTAAAGCCGTGAGCGCAGCTGAGAAGTCCTCACTGCTTACGTGTCCTTATTTGTCTAGACTTCTGATGCTGGTTCATAGAAACCTTGTGCTAGTGTTAAGTTGTCTTTACTCAGAAGACACTGAGACTTCACAAATTTAAACTGTTATATCTCCAGATCTTCAAAAATAGATCCTTCCTGGACCTTTTTTTTAATAAAGTATAGGTGGAGAACATCAATGAGTACAACCTGGCAAGCCCAGCACTGTCAACTATATTCTAGATTAAAGGTGAATATGTATAGTGCACAGTAAACCAGTTTGTGCATCTTAGGTTTTCATATAATATAATATGGTTGGAAATCATCATAATTTTAGGAAAGTATATATTTAATGAATGTATCCATTATAAACAATAACTTACCCTGTAATGACAGGTCGAAACAGCAAAGGTCCAAACATCTCAACAGCAAACTTTAGTGTAAATCCATTTATGTTACAGAAGCTGCATGCTTTCCGGATGTGTTGCAGAACACACTGGAACGTGAGAATGTGTTGTATGGGAACAGTAGGTGGTTGTAGGAGTGACAGAACATGTGTTCTCTTTTGCACATCTTCCCCATTGTCTGTATGTTTGAATTGGAAAGAAACATGTGAAGAGCCATAGCCATAACAAGTAAGAATGATCAGGAAAGAAAATGTGTTATTTTAAGAACTATTCACCTTGGCTAAGTGAACTATGCTTTGATACAAAACTCCAGAACTTGCACCAGTAGGGGGAAGTACTATTCAACATTGTGCACTGTGCATCTACCCAACATTTCATGTGAACATCAGTCTCCTATTGAAGAAAATGAATTCCATCCTCTGAAAGCAAAAGGACTTCCCTGGTGTTACGTGAAAAAACTGCTATACGGGCAGAGCCAAAATGAGATATGCAGTCAACAAGGGTGGTGGTAAATTTCCTTGAGTAGATGTAATCTTTTGGTGTGATAATGGACCAATTTGTTACAGCCAAATTAATACTTAAAGAGAACCTGTCACCCAAGTGCTATTTTTTTTAGGGCCCAGTTTGCTATAGACAAAGTACCATATATACTTTCATATAAGTCAACCGGAGTATAAGCCGAGGCACGTAATTTTATCACCAAAAACTGGGAAAACCTATTGACTCGAGTATAAGCCGAGGGTGGGCAATGAATTAGTCACAGCCTCACAGCATATAGCCGGCAAGCCCCGGGTAGCACAAGGCCAGCCCCGGGTAGCACAAGGCCAGCCCCGGGTAGCACAAGGCCAGCCCCGGGTAGCACAAGGCCAGCCCCGGGTAGCACAAGGCCAGCCCCGTTTAGCACAAGGCCAGCCCCGTTTAGCACAAGGCCAGCCCCGTTTAGTATAAGCACTCACTTTTGCAATGCTCTGGGCAGGTCCTCTTCTTGCTTAAGCTCCAAATCAGTGCACATGGCCCGGCCGATGCACACTATGATGTCAGCGGTAGCTGACGTCATAGCTGCGCACAGATCTGCGCTGCCGATGGAAGGAGAGAAGACCTGCGGGGGGCGCCGGAAAGGTGAGTTTTGACTAATTTTTTTCTTGACTGAAGTACAAGACGAGTTTGAGTTTTTCAGCACATTTTTTTGTGCTGAAAAACTCAGCTTATACTCGAGTATATATGGTACTGTGTTATATGGTGTTTAAAATAAAGTATGCAAAACTTAACCTGGCTCCCATAGACACAAATTTCAAATGAAAACTTCCATCTGCAGTGAGGACATGTCATCGGGGAGAGGGGCAGTAGCCAGGAGAGCAGTGAATATATTATACAATAGAAATTTGACATTTTTCTCTCTGGGACTCACTAGATGGGAGCTAGTAAAGTTTCACATGCTTTATTTCAAACACCATAAAACACAAACTATTTTAAAAAACATATTTGGTATATACAGTACCCATTAAATGAAAAAAAAAAATGTGGAAGGAACTGCAGCTAGTTTCCTTACTGCCTAAATAGCAGATGGTCACCAATCCCACCATCGACTTTCTACACCAACACAAGAAACAGTGACCCAAAATATAACAGACATTAATAAAACTTTAGTGACGTTTTACTTGTTAAAAACTCAATTAAAATGGATGTAGATGACTACCAACGCCTACAAGTAATAGACACTAATATAAATACCGTATATATATATCCTGCCAGCCCCCTGTAGTATATATATCTCCTGCCAGCCCCCTATAGTATATATATCTCCTGCCAGCCCCCTATAGTATATATATCTCCTGCCAGCCCCCTATAGTATATATATCTCCTGCCAGCCCCCTATAGTATATATATCTCCTGCCAGCCCCCTATAGTATATATATATCCTGCCAGCCCCCTATAGTATATATATATCCTGCCAGCCCCCTATAGTATATATATATCCTGCCGGCCCCCTATAGTATATATATCCTGCTGGCCCCCTATAGTATACATATCCTGCTGGCCCCCTGGAGTATATATAGCCTGCTAGCCCCCTTTAGTATATAGCCTTTTAACCCCCTGTAATATGTAGTATCTCCCACCCCCCGGCAGGTCTTCTTCTATACAGCGGTGCTCCTGCATCGGCTATTTGTCCAGCGCTGTCCGTCGCAGCCACCACGTTGTCAGCTCCTCCCTGACATCATAGTGTGTGCAGGCGCCGGCACATGTAGTAGAACGTCAGCCAGCGGCTGATGTCACGATCCCTGTGATGGACAGCATGGGGACAAAGAGCCGATGCTGGAGCATCGCTGTATAGAAGAGGACCGGCCAGGGGGACGTCGGAAGGTGATTACACTGTTAGGTTTTTTTTCTTGACTCGAGTATAAGCCGAGGTGAGGTTTTTCAGCAAATTTTTTGTGCTGAAAAACGCGGCTTACACTAGAGTATATATACGGTAGTCAGACACCAAATGTGCAACTTCTCCCACTCAGAGAGGGATCATAGGTAAACCTCACCTATGAGATAGGCAATGTGAAAACATTGCCTGATTTTTAAAGAATTTATTTGCAAATTATGGTGGAATAGGTATTTGGTCACCTACAAACAAACAAGATTTCTGTTTTTCACAGACCTGTAACTTCTTCTTTAAGAGGCTCCTCTATCCTCCACTCATTACCTGTAGTAGTGGCTCCTGATTGAACTCCAAACTCCACTATAGTAAAGAGCTTTCGAAGGACACAAAAAAAAAAAAAATGTAGACCCTTACCAGGCTTGGAAGAATGATTCTGCAATAGGCAAGCAGCTTGGTGTTAAGAAAACAAGTGTAAAAATAATTAGAATGGGAATACATACAAGACCCCTGTTAATCTCCCTTGATCAGGGGCTTCATGCAATATCTCATTCCATGGGGTCAAAATGATCACAAGAACGGTCAGCAAAAATCCAAAAACCACATGGGTCAATGACCTGCAGGAAGCTGGGACAGTCAGTAACACACTATGCTGTCAGAGGCTCAGATCTTGCAGTGCCAGCCGTTTGTAGTTTGCAAGAGAGCATTTGGATGAAACCAAAGTAGAACTGTTTGATAGAAACACAACTCATGTTTGGATGCAAATCAGCATTCACTCTCCTCCTAAGAGCACCATACCTACTGTAAAGCATGGGGGGGGGGGGGGGGCAAAATCATGCTTTAGGGCTGTTTGTTTGCAAAAGGACCAGGACGTCTGACCCATGTACATGAAGGAATGAATGGGGTCATGTATTGTGATATTTTGTGTGCAAACCTCCTGCTATCAGCAAGGGCAATGAAGATGAAAGATGTGGATGGGTCTTTCGGCATGACAATGATCCCAAGCACATTCGTAAGAAGCACTTCAAGGTCCTAGAGTGGCCTAGCCAGGTTCTAGTTCACAACCCTTTAGGAAACCTTTGGAGCGATTTGTCTGTGTTTCCCAGCGACAGCCCCAAAACATCAATGCTCTAGAGGAGATCTGCATGGAGGAATGGGCCATCATACCAGCAACAGTGTGTGCCAACCTTGTCAAGACGTACATTCGACCTCTGTTATATATCATTTGTAATATATTTGTTGGCAATGACAAAGTACTGAAATTAACTTTTGTTATTGACCAAATACTTATTTTCCACCATAATTTGCAAATAGATGCTTTACAAATTTGATTTTCTAGATTTGTTTTTAAATTTAGTTTTTCATAGTTGAGGTTCACCTATGATGTAAATTACAGGCCATTTCATCTTTTTAAGTGGTGAAGGAAATTACTGCTGGTATTCCAAGCTTGTTGGTTATAGCACCCAAAAAAGGATATCTCGGAGTTCCGATCTTAAAATTAATCTTGTGCTTTATTTCATAAAAATTAATAAAACATGAATAAAAATCGCGACACGTTTCGGTTCTGTACTAGAACCTTCTTCAGGCAAAAAACATAAATCTTACATTGTGTTGTTCAGTATAAATACCGTATATACTCGTGTATAAGCCGAGTTTTTCAGCACAAAAAATGTGCTGAAAATCCTCAACTCGGCTTATACACGAATCAGTAGGCAGCCCAGCACTTAAAAAAAAAAAAAACCTTATATACTCACCCTCCGGTGGCCCTGATACACAGCGCTGCTCCCCCGATGTCCACGCGGGTCCTCTTCTGTCTTCTATCTTCCTCTGTCTTCCGCAGGGCGCCGCCATGTTCTTCTCCGGCCGTCACATAGTATGACGTCAGCAGCGGCCGCGTCATACTATGCGCCTGCCGGGCGGGAAGAGTATAGCGGCGCCCTGCGGAATACAGAAGACGATAGAAGACAGAAGAGGACCCGCGTGGCCACTACTGGGGGCTGGCTGGGCAGGCTAAATACTACTGGGGCCTTGCTGGCTATATACTGGGAGGCTGTGACCAATGCATTTCCCAGCCACGGCTTATACTCAAGTCAGTAGGTTTTCCCAGTTTTTGGTGGTAAAATTAGGGGTCTCGGCTTATACTCGGGTCGGCTTATACTCGAGTATATATGGTACATGTACACTGGAAATATAGTCTCCGGTACTCAGGAATCACATCCGGTTCAAACGGTTACCAGATAAGGGAGACGTATATTCAATACAATGTTAGGATACATATAAAAACAAGTACAAAGGATTAATAGCAAATGAAAAGGTCAAAGAAGGACCAATTAATCAGACTACTATAAGAAAATGCTATGTCTTTAAATTTTCTTATAGTAGTCTGATTAATTGGCCCTTCTTTGTCCTTTTCATTTTTCTAGGTTGTATTTTGGATCACTATTTCTTGCTTTGTTGTAGCTCTTTATACTTGCCAAGTCAAAAGTGTGGGTTCACCATTTAACCACCACCAGATAAGTGCAATTTTAGGTATACCTAATAGTAACATATTGTCGCCTTGTTTGACCATCAGATAAACAAATTATAATTGGAATAGTTTTCCGATATTACGACCAATAGCAGGAGAGGTTCCACAATGCTGGAGGTTTATGTACCTAGTAATGCCTGGATGAGATCCCGGTGGATGTGCACTGGAATAACAGGACTGGGTAATTCTTGCAGGAATGACTTCACCATTTCTGTGAGGAAACTGATATCTGCCACTTCCAAGTCTAGCCCAGAAAGATCTGAAACTGCAAAGCCGAAAATAAAAAAACAACTCTCACACAGCAGGTCTAGGCCAAATAAGTAAATGAAAAAAACAAAACCCTAAGGAAAGATCACAGTTTATTAAATATGTCCCATTAGTTTAAGGAAGTAATCCCTTTAACTCCAGAATGTTATAATTTTATACACCTCAATGACTGATTTGGCAAGCTCTGTACAGCGCTGCGTATTTATAAATAAAGAAATTATTATTATTATTTATGATATCGATCATGAAATTATCCTTTCATCTTTACACAAATGGTCTAAATGACTGTCAGTACTCCTCTCACTAGTCACAATAAATCTTTAATTCTCTAGTGCCATCATATTCTGCAGCTCTTTACAAATCATGGGGTTTATCTACAAAATAATACATTACAGACCAATACCATCGTCAGATAAAACAATAGGAGTGAGGGCCCTGCTGGCAAGAGTTTACGATCTACAAGGACAAAGATGATGGATGCAAGTATATTTGACTGTATCCAATGCGTTTGTGAATACATTTTATTTATTTTCTCATAAATTATACAAGCTCATAATATAAAACAATATAGATCATACAACATGTAAGATACAGTCCGATCCTCCGCTGACAGCCCCGGCTGTAATAAACTCAGCATGCGCAATAAATCATAATTGGACCTGCTCGGCGCATGTGGTTAAAAAAAAAAAAACCTGAAAAACTTGCCAAAAATGTAAATTCTTTTTAATCAAATTGCTTTAAAAAAAAATTTACTAAAAAGTTAAGTACCAAAATGATAGCACTACTTATGACGTCAGTAATACCGATACAATGTCTGTAGACACGGTGATCATGGGCAAGGTGGCGGCTGTTCCTGACAGCCACCAATTTTGCCTCATGGTCCAGAGGGTTTTCGCTGCTCCCTGCTGTTCATGTTCGCTGCTATTATTAATAGCAGCAATATTTGTCACAATGAGCATCACTGGGGTGAATAATAGGAACAAAGCACGACAGTTGTTGCCGCCTAGTACAGCACCAATCATCAGTGGTAGGCGCCATGTCTGGTGGCATCATGCCATCTCTTGGAGAGCTCTGATTGTCCGATATGTGCCCCCACTGCTGGATAAGGGCTACCACTTGTATGTGGATAACTTTTATCCCAGCGTTCACCTATTCCAATTGCTCAGATCCAGAGGTTCTTAAGCGTGGGGAAGCACTGTACACAAAAACCATAGAGGTCCTTTAGAACCCTTGTTAGGTGGCCACTTAGAAAGGGGGGACATCAAGAACATGGTGTTGGTCAAATATAAGGACAAAAGCGATGTCCTTGTTCTGACCACAATTTAGAGTCTCCCAGAGTGACAAAATTTAAGTTGGTCCCCTGGTATTTTCCACCTCCTTATACGCAATGCACTCACAATTTACATCTAACCTTTGTAGTGAATTCATTTACGTAAAAGGAATTATTGTAACAACTGTTAGGTCAAATTGATCACTATACCCCTTGATTATATCATTGTGGGATGTAGTTTGCAAACTATGTGGGTTTTTTATTTAGGCTTTTTATTTCCCCTCCAAGTCTCTGAATTTGTTAGCACATCCTTTAGAATTCTCCAAGTTCTTTGTTTAAATATATATAAGACGACTTTTGAAGACAGAAAAATCTTCTGTCTTCTCTAGGGTCGTCTTATACGCCGGTAATCCCGACCTCCCGCCGTGTATTCACAGCGGCGGTCGGGTTGCGCTGCATGGAGAGGGTTCACGGGCTGAGCCCTCTCCATAGCCGGTAAGTCTTTGCTGCATATTGCAGCAAAGGCTTACCGGTAACACCCGCGATCGGTGCTAGCACCGATCGCAGGTGTTTTCACAGCCATGGCTGCCGGCAAAGCTGCCGGCAGCCTCAAAAAGATAACGGCGCATGGGCGCCGCCATCTTCCATGGTAGCCTCGGGTCTTCCGAAGACCCGAGGCTATTTCGTTTTAACCCCTTCATTACAATGTGCTGATAGCACATTGTAATGAATGAGGAGGAAAATCCCCATATACTGTAGTATGGCAGTATATGATAGGATCGATCAGACAACCTAGGGTTAAAGTACCCTAGGGAGTCTGAAAAATAGTATAAATAAAAATTTAAAAAAAATGAAAAAAAAAATTATAATAAAAAAACCTAAAATTTCAAATCACCCCCCTTTCCCTAGAACTGACATAAATATAAATAAACAGTAAAAATCATAAACACATCAGGTATCGACGCGTCCGAAAATGCCCGATCTATCAAAATATGATTACGGTTTTTCAATGTGTTTAACCCCGTAACGGAAAATAGCACCCAAAGTCAAAAATTGCACTTTTTTGCCATTTGGAAAAATATAAAAAAAATCTATAAAAAGTGATTAAAAGGTGGTACAGTCCTAAAAATGATATCATTGAAAATATCAAATTTCGCAAAAAATGACACCACCCACAGCTCCGTACACCAAAGTATAAAAAAGTAATTAGCGCCAGAAGTTGGCAAAATCAAAAAAATAATTTTTGTACAGGAGGTTTTAATTTTTGTAAATGTATGAAAACATTATAAAACCTATACAAATTTGGTATCCCCTTAATCGTACCGACCCAAAGAATAAAGTAGACATGTCATTTGGGGCGCTCAGTGAAAGACGTAATATCCAAGCCCACAAGAAAATGCCGCAAATGCGTTTTTTCACCATTTTCATTGCATTTGGAATTTTTTTCCCGCTTCTGAGTACATGGCATGGAATATTTAATAAAATTAAAATTTAAGGTACAGTATGGTAACATTTACAGTAAAATGGACGATGGTAATGTTGTTGTTGTATGCCTTATTTTTATAAGCGACAGTTTTCCTGCTATATACTATATGTCATAAGAATTTAAATTTAAAAAAGTGTTTTGTTTGCGTTGGAAAAGGGGTAGTCTTATACGGCGAATATATCTTAAATTCTATATTTTAAACAGGAAAGTAGGGGGGTCGTCTTATACACCAGGTCGTCTTATACGCCGGAATATATATACGGTATATATTATGTATTCCAAGTGCTTTAGCATTGTGGAGCCCTGTTATATTTTCTGGCTAGAGTTTACAATCACATGTAGGGTCTTTCTCGCATCAGGAAACGGCTTCAGAGACCTGACATACAGGGCATTACATAACAGGTATCACAAACTGGATGTCACATAACGGGTACTGAACTTTCCAGAAATAATTGCAATTTCGATCGGGGCATCCATTGCATTGGAAACCACCTGTATGTTCAAAATGCTCATTTTACCATGTGTATTACACTACTACACATATGACACCTTATTGAATTCCCCAAGGGGTGTACATTCAACAATTAGGGTCACTTTTTCCTCTTTTTTTTATAAAGCTAGGGCTCTCCAAATGCATCCTGACACATGTGAAGAATTTCTGTCAAAATTGGCTTCTAAAAGACAAACATCCCTATTTCCCTCTACTGTACACCCATACAACATTGTATATACACATGTGGGGTACTTCTACACCCGGGAGAAATATTTTTATTTCATTTCATTTATTACATTTTTAATCCCTTGGGGCTATAAAAAATTAGGGGTAAAAAATGACCTTTTTAGGGTTTAATTAAATCAAACACCTTATGGGCAAATACACATATTACATCTAGCTAAATTCTCCAAAGGGTGCACTTTCCTAAATGGAGACACTTTCTCCTCTGTTTTGGTACCACTAGGGCTCTCCAAATGCATCCTGACACATGTAAAGGATGTCTGTAAAATTTGGCTTAAAAAACGCCAACATCCCCCTTTCCCTTCTGAGCCCTACTGTGCACCCATATAACATTTTATTTGCATGCGTGGGGCCATTTTATACTTGGGAGAAATAGTAGTACTGTATTTTTCGGCCTATAAGGCGCACCTCTAATAAATGCCTGCTAAGACATCTAGGTTCATATATAAGGCGCACTGGAGTATAAGGCGCAGGATCAAATGCAGTACCTAAAAATGACCAGCAGGTGGCAGACCTGTGCAAAGTTCAAGCCAGCTACACTTCCCGGGAAACTTGTCTTCAGCGTGTCAGAGAGCTCCGATCTCAGAGGTATGGGCTGCTGGGGGTTAATGCAGGGTGATGCAGCAGGGGTTAAGCTGTCTCCCTCTGCCCCTTCTCCTTCCCTCCTCAGCCAGGGTGTTATTTCTGTGGGGTTCCCTGTGGCTCCTTCTCTTTCCCCTGTTACAGGGCTGGCAGGTATGGGGGATTGTTTACTGATGATGATGATGATGATGATGATTGCCTCGTGGTCGGCACTATGGTGGCTCCAGTCTCTTCGTGCTAGGGGAGGGCAGGATGGGCACAATGTTAGTTGTGGTGCCAGGGCACTTCAGGAGCTAGGGACCCTGTATACTGTGTGGGAAGGTGCAGGACATTTCTAGGGATGGAGCTATTAAACACTGGTAAATGTACAGTACATCTTGTCTGTAGTACATTTCTATATAAGTTCATATATAAGGCGCACTGGCCTATAAGGCGCACCTTTGATTTCTGAGAAAATGAAAGGATTTTTGGTGCGCCTTATAGGCCGAAAAATATGGTATACATTTGGGGTTGTTTCATATTTAATCCCTTATGGCCTCTTTCCCTTCTGAGCCCTACTGGGTACCCATACAACATTTTATGTGCACAATGCTATTTCAAGAATGGTATTCTTTAAGTCTTCTAATCAGGTTTTGAAAATTTGGAGGAATAGGGCATTTCCAGTTAGATGCCACAAAAATTTTGCTCACAATCCCTCTTTTTGTAGCAGGAAAAAGGCCATAATCCAATATACAGGCAGTCCCCGGGTTACATACAAAATAGGGTCTGGAGGATTGTTCTTAAGTTGAATTTGTATGCGAGTCGAAACTGTATATATTATAATTGTAGATCCAGACAAAAAAATTTTTGGCCCCAGTGACAATTGGAGTTTAAACATTTTTTGCTGTAATGGGACCAAGGATTATCAATAAAGCTTCATTACAGACACCTTCCAGCTGATTATTACAATCTGGGACTATAGTAAAGCATTCAGAAAGCTTCACCAGAGGTCAGAGGGGTCTGTCTGTAACTATGGGTTGTCTGTAAGTCGGGTGTCCTTAAGTAGGGGACCGCCTGTATAAGAGAGCTCATTCCGGGCTCATTACTATTTCCTTATTGCAAACTTTCAATATAAGCCTAAATATTTGCTCCCAAAACTTAATTTTGGTGTACGACCACTATACACAAGATCGTTAGCCTCTATATTACATCTTCTCCAGCAATTCTTGTCTTGAGTCTTAAATATTTTTTTTAATCTTAGAGGCGATAAATAGCATCCCAACTGAAGTTTCCTAAGTATTTGCAAATGGTTTACGCCAAGTGAACGATTTAGAGCTTTGCCATATACAAGATATCAAACTCCTTATTTAAAAGAGTTTCCCATCTACACATATAGCGTAGTTTAGATTTTTCAAGAAGGAGGTCTCGATATATAATAGATATTCTTTTTTGTGTGACATTTTCCGAATTTAAAAATAAAGAATTATTTTAATTATTTAAATTTTTATCTGTTCATTATCCAGATACCTTGATACAATTTCTAAGTTGGATATATTGAATACAGTAATCTTGACTAACTGCGAGTCCATGGTCATTTTTCAGATTCAAATCCGATAGCGTACCACACAATCCGAGCGCAAACCCCTGTTAAATACCTGTCAAAGCTACGCAAATCGTGAAAACTGAAAACAGTCCGACGAAAGTGTGTTCTGAGATCCTTCGTAAATAAGTCCCATTGTCAGTCTTTTAGAAGAGTGCTAGGTTTGCAGATTCAGTGCCTTCTGTATGTTATGAATTCACTAACTACATACATCACCAGACGTGTTCACAATTTACTATGTTTATGCTATTGTGAATTATAAGGATGGAAGATCCTTAGAAAAATCAGCTTTGTGATCATGTGAAATGAAATAATACTCACTTGTACACAAGTGCATAAAGACACAATGATAAGATTTCCTATACATATTCATGTATTTTTGAATAAACGCTAAAACATCATTATAGCCCCATTAGCATGCTGCATGCGTTTGCTGGTCAGCTTTAAAGGAGCTTGTGGTTAGACCTTTGTGGATGATGACTGTTATAGCTAAATAGGCTCCTCTCCAGTACATGACTACAGGGCAACCATCTTTTCCGAGTTGTTCCTAACAGCATTTATATCCATGCTTTATAAACCTGGACAGGAAGGGGTTAACCTGTGTATATGTATACAGGTATTACCTATTACACCTACTTAGCCAGTGATGTCATTAAAAGGGGTATTTGCACTTCGACAAATTCATGTTATTGTTTGCATGATCAAAAATTATACACTTTTCCAATACTGTATACTTTCTGTTTCAATACATCACAGTTTTTTTTAGCTTGCTGTCATTCTATAGAAAGCTAGCATATGTATGACCATGGTCTGATTTCTGTCCACTGGAAATAAACAATGAAGCTTCCTATAGAATGACAGCAAGCAGAGATCTAGAAAACCGTGGGGAATTGATACAGAAAATATATTGGAAATTTGTATAACTTTTCATTATTCAAACAACATCAATTACTCATGCAAATGGGAAAACCCCTTTAAGGATGCTTAGGAGACATGACTCCTATTTTGAGAGCTCAGTGGTCAGAATCACTGCAAGATTTTAAAATGTCTTTATAAAGGGAAAAATAAAACTTGATTTTTTTTTCATGTGCCCATGAGCTTAAAATCCAAGGATAAAAGGACATCTTATTGATTTGTAATCCCACGAAGTAAATGCCTTTTTGACACCTGAAACACACATACAGTAAAAATCAGAAGGGAAAAATATGGACCAGGTTCCAGAGCCCCTATAAATGACAGGTGCAGGACCCCAAGATCAGAAGAACAGCCATTTCAGATGACCAATCCCCCCACCCATATGGTGGCTTAGTTACAGATTGACAACAAAAACTTAAAGGAAACCTACCAGTTAGAATGGCAGGGGTAAGCTGTAAGTACCAGCTCAGGGTGAGCTTGTGCCGGTACTTACTTTCGTTAGTGTTATAAACCGCAGTATCGCGGTTTTAACACTTTTTAAACTTTAGAGCAGAAGAGGCTTCGGTGCTGCGTGCGCACATAGGAAATAGCGGAGATGTTGCGCGCGCACGGTCGCGCCGAAGCCTCTTCTGCTCTAAAGTTTAAAAAGTGTTAAAACCGCGATACCGCGGTTTATAACACTAACGAAAGTAAGTACCGGCACCGCTCACCCTGAGCTGGTGCTCGGTACTTACAGCTTACCCCTGCCATTCTAACTGGTAAGTTTCCTTTAAAGAACTGTTCCCAGATCAGTTACTATGATGAAAAATTAAACACTTTTCCAACATACTTTCTGTATCAATTCCTTGCAGTTTTCTAGATCTTTGCTTGCTGTGATTCTATAGAAAGCTTCATTGTTTATTTCCAGTGGACAAAAGGAAACATAGAAGCTTAAGGGTGGTGGCACACATGCCATTCGGGCTGCGTTTGCAAACGCAGACCAAGCCGCACGCACAGATTCCCTGCGATCGGGAACGAGCTGCCAGTGTTTTGCATTAACCCCTTCCCGCTGTGAAGGGTGTATGAAGATGGCTCACGGGCTGAGGCCCCTTCATACAGAGATGGGCTTTGCTGTATATCGCATCAAAGACCCATCGCTAACACAACAGGTGTTAACCTGTTCCCTGCCGCCGGCAAAGTCGCCGGCGGCACTGTAAGCATGGCGTAGGTTGCCATGGTAGCCTCAGGTCTTCGTTTGACCCGAGGCTACATGGTTTCTGCCTATTCATTACAATGAGCCTGTGGCTCATTGTAATGTATAGTGAGCAGAAATGCCATATACTGCAATACAGTTGTATTGCAGTATATGGTAGGAACGATCGGACCATCTAGGGTTAATGTACCCTAGATGGTCTAAGAAATAGTGGGGAAAAAAATGTTTAAAAAATGTGAAAAATTAATAAAATATTAAAAGTTCAAATCACCCTCCTTTCCCTAGAACTGATATAAAATATAAAAAACAGTAAAAATCACAGACACATTAGGTATCACCGCGTCCCAAAATGCCCGATCTATCAAAATATAAAACTGGTTACAGCCGGCAGTGACCTCGGAGACAGGAAATGGCGGCCAAATATCCGAAATACAACTTTTACACCTTTTTACATGACAAAAATTTTTTTTAAAAAAAATGTTGCACAGTCCTCAAAATGGTGGCAATGAAAACTTCGGCTCATTTCGCAAAAAATGACATATCACACAGCTCCGTACCCCGAAGTATGAAAAAGTTATAAGCGTCAGAAGAAGCTTTTTTGTACACATTTGTTTAATTTTGGAAAATGTATTAAAACGCCATAAACCTGTATAAATTTGGTATCATCGCGATTGTACCGAACCAAAGAATAAAGTAGAGGTGTTATTTGGAGCGAAGAGTGAAAGTCGTAAAAACTGAGCCCACAAGAACGTGACAAACACAAGTTTTTTAAAAAAAAATTTCCACATTTGGAATTTTTTTCCGGCTTCCCAGTACACGGCATGGAATAATAAATAACAACGAGGGAAAGTAAAATTTATTACACACAAAATAAGCCCTCACACAGCTCTGTACATGGAAAAATGAAAAAGTTATGGATTTTTGAAGGTGGAGAGCGAGAAATGAGCGAAAATACCCTGCGTCCTTAAGGGGCTAAATTAACGCAAAACACCGGTAGCTCGTTCGCAGGCATTTCCACAGAAACGGTGATGCGATCGGGCCGCGGCAAACGCTGCCCAAACGGCACGTGTGCCCCCACTTTTATAGAGAATCACAGCAAACAGAGATCTAGAAAACCGTGAGGAATTGATACAGAAAATATATTGAAAAATTGTATAATTTTTCATTATACGAACAATAACATTAATTTGCCGAAATGGGAATACCCCTTTAAAGTAAGATTTCAAAAACTCAATTTTTCTATTTATCGGAAAGTACTACTGCCAATGATGACAACTACTAGTAAAGAGTTTATCATCATCCTTTTCCTACATTGACACTAAGTGCAAGTGTGAAGGCCTAAATTTGTAAGAGCTGGTAGCAGCACCTTTTTACAAGAAGGTATATTCTAAGTACTGCAGTGTTTATTCAATTCACTGCCTCCTGTATGCACAGTATGTTGGATGTAGTGCATCGAACTCTTAGCTCATAATACCCCTTCTAGTACATCTGCTGCACAGAGTGATCAGACCTCCCCGCCATTTGCTATACAGACCCCTTATGAGAACTGGTTCTTACCGGTTTTTAATGTCTGTCTAAACTCTGAGTCAGCGGTCCTGTAAAGCATTTCACTGTCCAGTCCTACAGAGGGGGGGAACGCATACAAATTAACGGCATTCATATCATTCTAACAAATCTCAAACTTTTTCTTGTTTCTTGTTACTTTATATAGTTACATAGTAACTTTTAAAAAAAATGTATTAGTACTGTATCGCTGTACATGTCTCCAGCCACATGCTAATGTATAAAACAGCACCCTCCTTTAAAGGGAACCTGTCACCAGGAGACCCATTTTTAGCACTCCCACAGTCCCCACAGAGCATAGTACATACACTGCCAAAGTGTTTTTGTATTAAAAATAGGTTTTACAGAAAAAAAGATATGTAATATTGTACCTTTCATTAGCATCTGCTGTGTGACTAGGCAGTTGCCCAATAGGAGGGGCTGGAAAGGAGCAGTTCCCCCCACCCTTGGGAAACAGCTTCTACATGTGACCTTTTCAAATATATGAAAACACCCATGCTCCTCTACAGCCAATCCTGACTGAGGGGAGTTATTCATATATTTGAAAAGGACACATGTTTCCCAAGGGTGGGGGTTAACATATCTTTTTTCTGTAAAACCTATTTTTAATACAAAAACACTTTGGCAGCGTATGTACTATGCTCAGTGGGGACTGGGGAGTGCTAAAAATGGGTCTCCTGGTGACAGGTTCCCTTTAAGCTTATAAAATAATATATCATAATTTAAACATACAGGTCAAATGAAAAGAGGCTTTGATGGTACGTACAGAGGTTCAGCAGTCATCCCACACTCCCCCATAAGCATATACACTTGCATATTCAAGAACATGCATACTGTTTAAAGAGGGAGCTCCAGCATATTGAATCAAGGACGTGACATGTTGAAATCCTGTCAGAATCCAGAAATGTATCTGATATGCATATTCAGCATAGAGCTTGTCTCTATCATCATCCATATCATGATCCCTCTGATGGCTTGGCCTATGGATATCCACCTATGTGGCATATGAACAAGGATCACCGTCCACACAATCATGCCTGTTAGCTTAGGGGGTTGATGGCAGTCGTAAGAACACCATTCCTTGCGCAGCCGCAGTACTAAGGAATGGTGATCTCACACATGTGCGAGACAGGCAACCGGCTGACAGTTTGTCTGCATAGAGCAGGGCGGCAAAGAGGGGTGAATAACTAATGGTGGGGGGCGTGAATAATTAGAGGCCGGCAGAGCACTCAGGTGAAGTCAGACTGAGGGCCTCAGGCTCATTTACATATTTTATAAAGTTATTTTACAGTGTGAAGCCAGTAATCTGGTGATAGATGTTCTTTAACACTGGCTTACATTCTTTTAAGCAGGTGTGAGAATGGCAGCACCACCACTCGGAACTATAACTCTATATATCAGTTTTCCACAACACATCCAGTACTCTGAAAGAAAATCCTACATAACAAATGTTTGCATTTCATATTCATGAGAAAAAGACAAAGTCATAATCTGTCACAGGTGAAAATTACCAATCTTAATCCCATATTCATGTAGGGAAGGAATGGAAATACACTGTATAGGAAATACATTGTACAGGATTAGAAATTATGAAAGTTGATCAAAAAGCATTCAGGTCCATGGGAAAAACTATATCGATCTTAGTCTTAACAATCTCACCTTTTTTTTCAATTGCTTTAAGCAATCTTATAAGCAGAGGGGGGGCCTCTTCTGGAGGGAAAAACTGATTGACAAGTTCAAGTAGGTTGGAATCTAGAGCAAAGCAAGATAAAATGAGTCACGTGGCTTGTAGATAGTGGGGCCATAATTTACCAAATATACGTTCATAAAGTAGAAAATACTAGTAGTATTAACTTCTACACCCTTAAAGACTAAATGTAACATTCTTTACCATATATTTCAGTGCTTGCATTACACCATTCAGGAACATATGGAGATCCCAGTTAGAAATGGTGGTTCTCCAAGTACAGGAGTTTGAATTCCACCTTGTCTTTTAACTTTCACAGAAAGCTGACCTATAGACTGGACAATCAGTTTAGAGGTAGTACAAATCACAATCAACATAAATGTCTTAAATGTCTGTTGTGAGTTTCTATTGGGTTTCGATCACTGGGCTGGCCATTTCAACTGCTGCTGCAGAAAACATTCCCCAAACCATGACACTTGCTATGCCAACTTTCACTGACTTCTTTACACACTTTGGGTTTATTCTTTCCCCAGTTTGGGGAAATGCATTAATGTGTTTGTTTTTAGACCAGTGCAGAACTAGATGGTTCTGCTGCACCAGAGTAATCACTATTTCTGATGCTGGATGATTAATCTGGTGCAGTATAAGACTGGCGAATCGTACCTATCATTTGGTCTAGTTTGCTGCACCACAATATTAAATTAATTATCTGACAAACCCTATTTAACTGGCAGCCTAAGGGTGATGCCAAACGTGGTGTTTTTGGTCCGTTTTTAAGCATGTGTTTTCAGTCTGTTTAAAAAACACATGGGTTTTTAAAACGCATCCGTTCTTTACAGTTTACCATGCATTTGCCTGTTTTGAACCTGTTTATCTGTTAACACACACACACACATATATATATATATATATATATATATATATATATATATATATATATATATATATATATATATACACATACACACACACACATATATATCTCAACTGTGTCCGATTCTATAAAACTGGGATTATATATTTTATATTTTTCCTTACCATAACAAATTCACTAGTTTCTAGAGCAATTACATTTGTCACCCTTCAGCAGTACTTTGAGATGAAGGAAAGATGCAGAGCTTTTCCTGCACCCCTCCTCCTCATGCACATCCTGGCTCTTGGCTTAATCCCCAGCTGGGGTTATTTAGCCTTGTCAGCAAATTCCAAGCTCTCCGAGCACATTAACTCTGCAATGTCCACACTCTGAGAAGTCAAGTAATCAGTACCTAATGTTCCAAGATGTATCTGAACGAACTTTTCACTATACCAGCCAACTACTTGATATCCCATATCTCTAAACTTTATACCGACCGCTTTATTCTGAGCTTAGCTGCCTATTAAATACCATGTGATTTATGTGACCATGGTGTGTACTTACCATAACCTACAATAAGGATTTATGTATGCAAACACATGCAATCAGCACCCGGTATCATATATTGTGTAAATGCAGGACACCGGGTGCTGATTGCCGTTCGCACGTGTTTGCATATAAACCCATATGATTCTGTTTTAAACGTTTACTATGGCGTTTCTGCCAGTTTTGTGGCGCTCTCACCACATGTTCTGCTCTCAGACCTATTTATTAGCTGGCGGCGCCAGAAAAAATGACTTTCCGCCTGCTCCGACTCTTCTCCGAAAAGGGGCGTGGCTTTGGCGGAGTGGAAACTCAGACACAATTAATATGTGTCACAGCCATTTTTGGGTGCTTTAAACTGGCGGAAAGTAGACCAAAAGAAAACTGGTCTAACAGGGACTGTTGGACACATTTCTGGTGCTCGGGACAGATTTTGGTCCCAGGGACAGAAAATGGTCTCGGCGCCAGAAATGTCTCTGCACAGCTCTACAATATTAAATGTGTATCTTCTTTCCCAGAGCAGGTCGGTAACAAAGCCAATGCAGACACCGACACTTTAAGTAAACGTCCCCCAATTTATTTCCACTTCAAGTGCTTTCCTAACTCTTTCACTGGCATTACAGCACTGTCAGCAAATCTGAATATACAAGTGCTTCTCAAAAAAATTTGAATATCAGCAAAAATGAAGACATTATCTCAGAAAATTAGAATAATTTACCCAAACACCTGCAAAGGCTTCCCAAGTCGTTTAAAAGGTCCTCATGGGAGATCCGTTTTAGAGCATGTGGTTTCAGTCTGTTTAAAAACGCATGCGGTTTTTAAAGTGCATACATTTTTGACAGTTTTTGACTGTTTACCATGCGTTTGGATGCTTAGAACCTGATTATGTATGAAGATAATTGGGAAAACTGTCAAAAACAGATGCGTTTTTAAACAAACTGAAAACGCATGCTCTAAAACGGAACAAAAACGCCACATGTGGCATCACCCTTCAGTAGGTAGGTTCAGTAGGTGCCACAATTATGGGGATAAATGCTGACTTGACAGATGTCCAGAAGGCAGTCACTGACACACTCCACAAGGAGGGTAAGCCACAAAAGGTCAGAGTGCTGTATCACAGCAAATTAACCACTTCGCAACCGCCCGCCGTGTATTCACAGCGGCGGTCGGGTCGCGCTGCATGGAGAGGGCTCACGGGCATATTGCAGCAAAGGCTTACCGGTAACACCCGCTTGAAAAAGACAGCCTGAAAAAGATAGCGATCCGTCTCCATGGTAGCCTCGGGTCTTCCGAAGACCCGAGGCTATTTCGTTTCGTGCTGATAGCACATTGTAATGAATGAGGAGGAAAATCCCCATATACTGCCATAGTGTAGTATGGCAGTATATGATAGGATCGATCAGACAACCTAGGGTTAAAGTACCCTAGGGAGTCTGAAAAATAGTAAAAATAAAAATTTAAAAAAAGTTAAAAAAAAATTATAATAAAAAAACCTAAAATTTCAAATCACCCCCCTTTCCCTAGAACTGACATAAATATAAATAAACAGTAAAAATCATAAACACATTAGGTATCAACGCGTCCAAAAATGCCCGAACCCACGGTTTTTCAATGCGTTTAACCCCTGTAACAGAGAATAGCGCCCAAAGTCGAAAATGGCACCTTTTTTTCCATTTTGAAAAATATAAAAAAAATCTATAAAAAGTGATCAAAAGGGCGTACAGTCCTAAAAATTATATCATTGAAAATATTATCAAATTTCGCAAAAAATGACACCACCCACAGCTCCGTACACCAAAGTATAAAAAAAGTTATTAGCGCCAGAAGTTGGCAAAATCAAGAAAATAATTTTTGTACAGGAGGTTTTAATTTTTGTAAATGTATGAAAACATTATAAAACCTATATAAATTTGGTATCCCCTTAATCGTACCGACCCAAAGAATAAAGTAGACATGTCATTTGGGGCGCTCAGTGAAAGATGTAATATCCAAGCCCACAAGAAAATGGCGCAAATGCGTTTTTTCACCATTTTCACTGCATTTGGAATTTTTATCCCCGCTTCCGGGTACATGGCATGGAATATTTAATACCATCACTATGAAGTGCAACTTGTTGCGCAGAAAACAAGCTGTCACACAGCTCTTTACGTGTAAAAATAACAAAGTTATAGATTTTTTAAAGTGGGGAGTGAAAAATGGACATGAAAAAACAGGAAAGGGCCCGGTCCTTAACCGGTTAATGAAAAGTTGAGTGGAAGGAAAAAAGTGTGGTAGAAAAATGTGCACAAACAACTGGGATAACTGCAGCCTTGATAGGATTGTTCAGATGAAAAGGTTGTTCCGAATTTTTGGGGGGAGAGTTACAAGGAGTGGACTGCGCTGGAGTCAATGGAGGGCCATCAGCTGACTCCTCTATGCCTCACTGCACTGATGCAGTCATTCATGCAAAAGGAGCATTTGCATCAAGTGCATTTACTGTACATACTTTTCATTTGGCCAACATTTGTGTGTTCCAAAATTATTTTACTGTTGGTATTCTATTATATTAAAATTTTCTGAGAAAATGACTTTTGGGTTTTCCTTGGCTAGAACCCATAATTATAAACATTAAAATAATGTGTTACCTACTAAATTAATTTAGCGAAAAAAACAACCTTTTTGCTGATATTCTAATCTATTGAGTAGGACTATTGAGCAGTACAACGCCTTTCCCCTCACATTCTACTCCTTAGTGGTTTTCCGGCTATTTCACCTTCCTTTTAGCATAGAATCCATGCAATATGTTGCAGTATGAGCCGTTCTTGTTGTAGGCAGATCCAGCACTGTCAGAGGCTTATTCTGGATCTTTGCACAGATATGAAAGACAAATTGAGCTTCTCAGGCTGTCTGTCATCAAACACTTATTTCAATAAAATCATTACATAACTGGTGTCTAATATCATGTACTGTAGCAGGATAGCATTTTATTGTGCAAGCCTCAAACCACAGTGAAAGATTTGAAGTAATCTGGCAGATAAACACAGCTAAGTGGATGTAGTCAAAATGGATGCGACTTGGTGCACATCTGGATGCCGTTATAAGAATTTGGTAACATCTTCATACAGTGGGGCCCCACCGCGTTCTATTGGAGGACACGAGGACTATTAGAGGAACAGGACATATTGTAGATGTGTATGCCTGGCAAGCCAGCAAAACACCCTGGCATGTATCATACAGACAAGAAATTCTCTACTCTCGCTCAAAAAAAAAAAAAAAAACACTCATCATGTTGGAAACTATTTGAGAGAAATACTCTCACGGTAAAAGGAGGAATAATTGCCAGGGTCACAGAGAGCCCTCCCCCTCTTTCCATGTTCCAGGAGGGATATTTCTCCCTCTGCCTTTCTGCTTCCCATACAACCAATTGAATTTTTACCACGTGTCTCAAAAGGGAGGAAAAAAAAAATCTCAAACTGGTTCCAGCAGGATCTAACAGCAATGTCTGTAACACAGGGAAAATCATTGCAAACATCAGCAAAATTAAAGCTGAATCTTATCACTTTCTACTCAAAGTAATTGAGATAAGAAACATGTACACTACTAAAAGGCACATTTAACCTTAGATTTACAGTTGCCATTAAGAACATACTTGCTAGGAAACAAAGAACAAACTTACAGCAAAAGTCTGCATCTTACCCTACTTGCACACAAACACGTACACAAAGGGCCAGTGGTCCAATGCTTGTAACCCTCTCACTTCCCAAGCCACAAACATGACGCAGGAATAGGACCTGTTCTAAGTTTCATCTCATGGAAATTCATTTTCTCATGTGCTCTTCCTTAAATCAATGGATAATAAACAGAAAAAACATTGGCCATTTGCACAAAGCCTAAGGCCGGCGCCACACAGGGCGCTTTGTCTGCGCTTGCAAACGCAAACAAAGTCGCGCCCACCGGGGCGGGCCTCGGCCCGATCGCATCGGCGTTTCTATGGAAACGCCTGCGATCGGGAACGAGCCGCCGGTGTTTCGCATTAAATTAACGCAAAACACCGGCGGCTCGTTCCTGATCGCAGGCGTTTCCATAGAAACGCCGATGCGATCGGTCCGAGGCCCGCCCCGGTGGGCGCGACTTTGTCTGCGTTTGCAAGCGCAGACAAAGCGCCCTGTGTGGCGCCGGCCTTAGGGTGAAGACACACATGGCGTTTTTGGGCCGTTTTTACTAAGTGCGTTTTCAGATCATTAAAAACGCACGCGTTTTTTAACGCATGCGTTTTTAATGATCTGAAAACGCACTTAGTAAAAACGGCCCAAAAACGCCATGTGTGTCTTCACCCTTAAGCTGATGTTCACTTTCACCTGAGCAAGATCCGCAGTCCAGAACCTCCATCTGTAGGACTCTACACATACATGCGATGAATGGGACACAGATTACAGTGGAAACTGTGTAACGTTTTATTTCTATGGAGATACTGCAGGGAATCCAACACTCCCTGCCTACTCCATTCCTAGTGCATAGCATATTGGCCTGGGTCCAAGCACCTGACCATGCTTTTTAGCACCTGACCATGCTTTGGAGCACCTGACCATGCTTTTTAGCACCTGACCATGCTTTTTAGCACCTGACCATGCTTTGGAGCACCTGACCATGCTTTGGAGCACCTGACCATGCTGGAATCTGGAAGCAAAAGACTCCATACACTGTATAACAGCTATGTTAGGATAATGCAGCTTCGCTACTATTCACTTGAATGGGATCAGAGTTGCAGTAGGCTGGCACTGTCACTATGCAGTAGACTGAGACAAAAGCAAAAGCCTGGTCCTCCTACAGATGCAGCCAGGAAAAGCTTATTGGCGATTATATACCGATGATCGGTTCTATTTCAAATATAACAGCATATACATACAAGGTGTTATATCAATCACACATATAAATTGTTCTATCCTGAGAAAATGTTAACAAGAAACCAATATTAGGTAAAAGGTACATCACATATAGGTATCATTTATCCTCTCTATTACACAAGCCCAGTGAAAATCTACATTTGAAATAAATACATACAGTTACCTACTTACCGTATATTATGCTACATATAATAGACCATGATGTGTTGTCGACATAACACTTTGCATTATGTCCACAACAATTAAACCTCTCTAAAGCACCATCTCAATGAGTAGGCTACCCCTATCCAGACTAGAGTTACCTAGTCTCTGATTAGTATTCTTTGACATTCCAATCCTTTTTGTATACATATTTCAAGTATCTTATTTTTAGTCTTGAAGTCTGAAAAGGGGTTAAATTGGAATTTGGCAGACAAAGAGATGTCTTTTATAGAAAATGTCTGTGACAAGGAACGATATCTGAGCAGACTTGAGGACTGGAGAGGAACAAAAGAGGAATTATGCACCCGGCCGGCCCTCCCTGGCCTTTCTTTGATGCTGACAGCTTGTGGGCCAGAGTCAGAGAACAAACTGAGTTTTATGGATAGGGATGTACCGGCAAACGTCTGAGAGCCAGAAAGTTTGTGTATGCCTGAGCGAGTGCGTCAGCTTCTAGATCTAGCTAATTTGACATTTTATGAGAAATAAATCAAAGTTTACAACACATATGTTCTGTAATTGTGGCTAGTGCTCCAAATCTAAACCTTTGCTATGCTATATTAGAGCAATACAAAGATAGAAAGGGCTGGGTACTATATAGTCTAGCAGTGCACAACTTTTACCATGTCGAAAGGAATTTATACTGTAAGCTTAAAATGAACATTTAATTTGTTATCAATTAAGGCACCAAATCCTTCTGTGTAAAAGGAACCTGTCACCGCTGTTTGAAAAAATTAAGTTGCGGACAGGTTCCCATAGAGCTCTTATGGCATAAGGGTAACCTTTATTCAGCGAATAAAATCGCTGCGCAGAAAAGGAAAAAATTAACATTTATTCTCTGCCTGGTAATCAGGCAGAGTCTTGCGAGTCGATTTGGTCAGATACATACATGCGAGTCCCGCGGCTTGCTCACACCTCCATTCCCTATGTCATTCGACTGAATTATAACACATATACCCACGGCTGCCATGCGTGGAAGCAGAAAGCTAAGCAGGAAAGCTGGGCATGGGCCTTAGGCATTTTTGTTATAATTCAGCCGGGTAACATAGGCTGGTGCCACACGTGACGCTTTGTCTGTGTACGCAAACGCAGACAAAGCCGCACCCACCGGGGCGGGCCGCGGACCGATCGCATCGGCGGTTCTATGGAAACGCCTGCAATCGGGAAAGAGCCACCGGTGTTTTGCGTTAATTTAATGCAAACGCAGACAAAGAGTCACGTGTGGCACCAGCCATAGGGAGAGGAGGTGTGAGCAAACCGCGGGACTCGCACGTATGTATCCGCCCACCTCGACTCGCTAGACTCTCTGCCTGGATCGTTTTAAAGCATGCGTTTGAACCTGTTCATCTTTATTTCTTGAAGTGAAATTAGCTGGGAAACAGATTAAAACCAGCCAAACACAAGGTAACATTCAAAATGCTTTAAAACGATCCAAAAATGCAACGTGTGGCATCACCCTTAGTCTCATACCTATATATATCAATATAGGTTATTATTAAGATATTTAGCCTGGAAAATCTCTATATTAAAGGGAGGAATAGAAGTCTTAAAATTACTTACTGAGTAATTTATGTAATTAACTGGTTGATTATCTTTACTTCTTTGAAATTCAGAAAGTCAACCCTATAGATTCTGTTACTGTCAGAAAAAGTAAAAGTAACCTACCTGATGAGCTGGTTTGGTCTATTTTAGATGTACTAGGAGTTGCAGGCAGTGGTCGCTGCCCACGTGGCCGATGGGCTGGCAATGACATTCGCACAGGTCCAATAAATTCAACATAAGTTCCAGGAAAGTCTCCCTTTTGTTTAGATCTTTCGTTGACTCCCAAAATCCAGCCAATGCGATGTGGGTCCCGCTCATCTCCATCTTTACACCCTAATGCTAACAAAGATGCTCGACTGACTATTAGAACATCACCAGGCAAAAGGTCTATATCTTCCTCTCGCTCTTTCTGATATGGATACAAAGCTCGGTACTGGAAGCCTTCGGTGGACATTGGTACCATGTGTTTCCTATTTTGTCTTCTAAATGTCCTAGAAGTCTTAGGTGCTCTATAATGTCCTTAGTGCATTACAGCACCAAACAAACTTTGAGGGGAAAAAAATGCTACAGCAGACTGCTTTCCATCAAGATTGTTCTACAGAGAGGCTATAGTGAACCCTCTTCTAATGTTCACATTCGCTTATTAGAGAGACAACATGGAATGTAGTTGGGCCAAGACAACTATTCCTAGCTGCCTCTTATTCTGAGCTTGAAACCTCTATTAAGCCAGATGATGGAGCACAGGAAAAGTGCGACAAACATAATCCAGGACTTTTCAGGGATCATGCGGCAAATGGAAGAACTATCAAATGAATGAGGTGAGTAAGGATTGTCCTTATGTTTGCTTGTACTTCTCTGTTCAATGCTTAACTTGTTGAAAATTGCAAATCTGAAAGACAAGGAAAATTTAAGGAAAGGTTCAAGCCATTGTTTCATTGTATCATAGAATGTAAGATTGACCCAATAGTTTTACACAATATTTGCTAATTCAATATATTGGGAAGTTTGTATGAAAAATGCACATATTTCACTTTCCAGTGTTATATATTGTTCCAGGGACACTGACTAAGGAGTAAGTGGTATCAGGTGGATTATGGATAGAAACAGAAAGCAGTATGCAGTAAACAGAATGAATGATACATGTAGAGAAAAGGATCCTTTTTGTAGGTCACATCTGCTAGTTGAGAATTCAAACTCAGGCCCTGGAGACAAAAAAAACTGAGAATTTAAAGAAATATAGCTCTGAATGAAATCCTCTCCCAACAGTGGTCTGATAAAGACACATTAGTTAGACAGCAAAATGTTTGTGCCATGCAGAGGAATTTCTTCTTAGTTACTGTACTGATATGATAACAATTTGATATAAATGTTAAACCAATGGCAGATTAATTACAAAGGAAGTAGCATTTCTTTTAAAGAAATAAATTAAAGAAGAAAGGTGTGTTATCACTACCCAGTTCAGACTGTATTGACTGGAGTCAGGGTGTACCTAGCCCAGGCTATTCCATTTCTGCATTTGCATTTTATACTCAATTACTATTCAATTCTTCCATTTTAACTTTTACACTTACAGAGCAGTACATTTTCTTATTGGTTTTCTGTTCGCTTTCACTAAACTATCTAGAATTTCATAATATGTCACGTTTGTATGATAAATCTCCTACATGGAGTGGATGCTGCACCGCAGGTAAGGTAAGAGCACAGTAAGTGGCTTTTATTTTCCCCTCTCCATGCCACCCAGCTGTAAAAATCATTTTTGGCAAATATTTAGTATATTAATAATGAGTATAAGCCAACCCAAATATAGATCAAGGCCCCTAATTTTACCACAAAAAATTGGGAAAACCTATTGACTCGAGTATAAGCCTAGGGTGGAAAATGCATTGGTCACAGCACCCCCCCCCCCCCCCCCAGTATATAGCCAGCCCGCCCCCTGCCCCATTATACACACAAAATACTATTGCAGCAGCAGCGGCTGACTTCAGAGCCTGTGACGTCACATGGACCTGACAGACTGAAAGAACATAGGACCTGCAGGGGGCGCCAGAAAGGTACAAGTTCAAGGTTTTTTTTTTTTATAATTGTGCTAACCAAAAAATGGGTGAAATACACAGAAAAATAATTCTGTTGCTTAGAGAAATTAATATATGCAGGGTATTGAGCAATGATACAGAGAGACTGGATTCACACAATCAAGTTTCAAACATGTGGAGGACATACTAATTCCATGCAGATGTTGCTCTATATGAGATTCATACACAAGACACCATTGAAACATTTGGGTGTTGGACGTTAGATCATTGCACAGTAGAACTAAACCGTTCTCTGCTACGCTAGATTAATCTATGGGGCACATTTACTTACCCGGTTTGCGGAGTTCACGGAAAGTGAATTGTCCGACGACAACGCACTGTGCTACCATTCACTAAGATCATGCGTCCGATATCCTGCATGTGTCGCTTCCCCGCTCACATCCACCGGAGTTCACCTTCTTCCTGGTGCATGTAAGTCAATTTGTGTCACAAGACAATACAAAGTTTAATGGCACGCTCAATCCGAATCAGTCGGATCTCCCGACGGCACGCCTCGCCCACACCCCCCTGTTTCTCTCGCATGAAAACCGATCGCGTGCGGAACAATACAAGCACAGCCACCTGTTAAATATCTGTCAAAGCTATGCAATCCCCGAAAACAGCGCACAGTCCGATGAAAGTGCGATCTGTGCCCCTTCGTAAATAATCCCCATTGTGTCAGATGCTGGCTGATAAATCTGGTGCAATATAAGACTGGTGAGTTCTACTCTGAACCTCCTATTAGTTGATCTAGTTTGCTGCACCAAAATATTGAATTTTCAGTCTGGTCACACCCCCTAATTACTGAGGACTCACCCCTTTTTCAGAAGAGTTGGAAAACAGCCTAAAAATGGTTTAAAATCTGAATTAAATGTGGGGAACTGCATTATAGATGCAAAATACTTCAGTTTCCTGGGGTAGACAGATTGATACATGTCACCCATTATTCTGCAGTTAGCTCTACCACAAAGATGAAAGCTTTTGGGTAAGTGATTGCACAAAGCACACAGCATAGCCATGTAAAACATCATACTTCTTTCCATTGCACAATAAATGATTAGTCCTGGTGGAATTATTTATTTCACCCACTGAACTAGCAAGTCTTTTACGTTTAATGGAAGAGTGTTCTTGAAAGATGTGACCTATGGTCAAAAGTTTACAAAGGGTGTCACGTGGTCACAAAAACAGAATGATAGTGATGTCTTTGTAATTTATAGAGGAGCTGGCATATTTATTACATACCTTTCTGTCAGCATGCACTGTGGTAAGTGGTTAACCACATGCAGCACACGATCTACTTCTGATGTGATACAACAAAATGAATGCATACAGATTAGACAATATATACAGAGGCCACCTCAGAAGTCATCCTCCTAGCCAGAGGAAATATACATCTTTCAGGAACACAGCATAAAGGCAGCAGCTATCCATTGTGTGGTAGAAGGAGGGGGCAGCATAATACATACCAGATGTCTCTGCTCTCAGACAGTTACTAGATTACCAAATCCATTTAACCTCTACAAAGACAAAAGCACTCACTACAATTCACAGACAAGAAACTGTGTACTTGGACTAACAGAATACTTTCTAATGGGCGACATTGGAACCTCATGGTACGATGCATCTCTAAATATGAGGAGCCACAATCATATTAATAACATTAACGCACTAAGCTTTAATAAGGACATAGTAGAAAGAAAAATGGTCACACAATGTAACAGTAAGTTGACATGTACCTTTAAATGTGTAGCTATTTGTGAAGCTATATAACGCTATACAATACTCACCTAACACCACAAGAAGAGATGATACAAATACTGTGCATTGATATTATTTATATCTATCTATCCATCTATGTGTGTATATATTCTTGGGGCTTGGGGCATATGTGCATCTGAAGGAGAAACTGTGAGTGGTAATAAAGCAACATGCAATGTGCCTTCCAAAATGGCTCAGGTAGTCATACTCAGGACCAGATTAAAAGGTGGGCACGTAGGGCGTGCACCATGGGGCCCCCACCACCTAGCCCTTAAGGTTTTCCCTGCCAAGTGTGGGTATGTGACAGCCTGAATCCTCCACTATGTTTCCGATTCTCCGCCCAAAGAACCAAGCCGTAGCTGGTAGAATTCCATGCGTGCAACATAAAGCAGGGAACATTACTACCCTGCTTTGCCATAGCCTGCGTCCTGGCGTGCGCGCCGTAGTGTAGATGTGGCTGTATGTAGATGTGTAATTCTGCAGGGAGGCAGCTGTATGTAGATGTATTACTGGGGGGGGGGGGGGGTTGGAGGCTGTATACAGATGTATTACTGGTGGGGGGGGGAGCGGCTGTATATAGATATACTATTGGGGGCTTGGCAGCTTGATATAGATGTTGTACTGGGGGGATAGTAGATATTTAGCAAGAGCATGTGCATGTATTCTAGATTCAGTGGGGGCCTCCACCAACCTTAATCCAGCCCTGGTCATACTATACAACTTACTGGTCATGTAGCAATTAAAGTTTCCAACAACAGGCTGTTGGGTGTTACTGTATAGATACAGAGAAAAACTTAGATAAACTTGTTTGTGCACATTCCTAGCACTCCACACAACCCAAGCTTATCATTACACTGAGAACATGTCTATTTAACAGAATGCGTTTCTGCTAGCTAAATGTACTAAACTTTGTGAATCTATCAGTCTATGATTTTAAATGCCCATTTCAAAATATGCCAACTCCTAGAATGCACAATGGCCTGCTTCTTTTTATGGCCATCAGTAGTGATTGAATAACCTGCAGCAGGAACAGAATATTGTCCATTAGAGCCTTGCAGGTAAGCAGAGACACATTTTCAGTTACATTTTATGAGCAATTCCTTGCCTTAAAGAGAAGCGGTCACCACATTTTCACAAATACAGCTGGCGGCAGTCCTATTAACTAACTGACCTTCTTTTAGCTAAAAATTCTTCACATTCATATAAATCAAGTTGAACTTATATTACATTTTATCAGAGGAGGTGTGTCTTGTTTGGCTGGCCCCTCCACTTCCATCCAAGGTCCTGTACCCTTAACATTTGCAAAATGTACCCCATGTATGTATCTGATGGCATGAAATCACAGCAGCCTTCATGGATTTCTACTCCTTTCCATCCTCCATGGAGGCTGCTGTAATTTCATGTCATTACATACATTCAGTACAGGTACAGTTTGCTAATGTTAGGAGTCTAAAGGACCTGAGATGATTTCACTCTGGTCACATGACATGAATGTAACACAAGGCAGAGCTGTCAGTCAAAATATGGGGGCGTAGTTCATTGGCAGCCCAGGAGAGATAAGAGTCAAAGCCAGAAGACATGCGTCAGAAAAGCAAATTTTAATATCAGAAAAAAAGACTGTAATTAAAAGGAATTCTACCATTTCTTTTATGCATTATGAACCAAACAAACCTTGAGAATGCTGTAGCTACCCTGATGCAGAAACATATCTTGTTTAATCCCTGAATTGAGTGGTTCTGCTGAAAAAAAAACTATTATAAAATTATGATAATGCGGCTGTCTCTCCTGTGGCTGCCCCAGCTTCTCCTTTTACCCTAGTTATGCACTGCTTCAGAAAACGCTGTAATCACTTTGTTGTCCCTGACAGGCAGCAGTAATCAGTGGCTGTATATGAGTCACCCAGCTCCAGAGCTTCGTGTAATGTGTTTATGTACAGCAACAAGTCTGCACCCAGCTTTCCAAATGTTTTTTTTTTATTATTATTGTAATTTTTTTTTTTTTTTTTTTTTTTTTTTTAGAGATTTTGTCATTTTTTTTTTTATCCTTTATGGTATTTACCATGCAGGATAAATATTGTATAAGTTTTAATACAGACAATGAAATATTAAATATTATGTACAGCATTTGTTTTGTTTGTTAACTTTTGTTAACATGAAACACTTTTTAAATGTTTAATTAATCATGTATGTGAACAATTATTTGATTGTCTATATACAGTATATACTGTAGTTGTGTATAAGCCAACCCAAGTGTAAGCCAAGGCACCTAAGTTTACCACCAAAAACTGGGAAAACCCAGAATATACAGTTAGGGACAGAAATATTTGGACAGTGACACAAGTTTTGTTATTTTAGCTGTTTACAAAAACATGTTCAGAAATACAATTATATATATAATATGGGCTGAAAGTGCACACTCCCAGCTGCAATATGAGAGTTTCCACATCCAAATCGGAGAAAGGGTTTAGGAATCATAGCTCTGTAATGCATAGCCTCCTCTTTTTCAAGGGACCAAAAGTAATTGGACAATGGACTCTAAGGGCTGCAATTAACTCTGACAACATGCGGTCAAAGGAACTCTCAATTGAGGTGCAGCTGAACATCCTGAGGCTGAAAAAAAAGAAAAAATCCATCAGAGAGATGGCAGACATGCTTGGAGTAGCAAAATCAACAGTCGGGTACATTCTGAGGAATTGACTGGTAAGCTTGGGAACTCAAAAAGGCCTGGGCGTCCACCTGAAGTCCAGAACACTCCCAGTGAAGTAGGTGTATCTGTCTCTAAGTCAACAGTAAAGAGAAGACTCCATGAAAGTAGATGGAAACCATTCATCAATTCCAAAAATAGACAGGCCAGAGTTAAATTTGCCGAAAAACACCTCAAGAAGCCAGCTCAGTTCTGGAAAAGTATTCTATGGACAGATGAGACAAAGATCAACCTGTACCAGAATGATGGGAAGAAAAAAGTTTGGAGAAGAAAGGGAACGGCACATGATCCAAGGCACACCACATCCTCTGTAAAACATGGTGGAGGCAACTTGATGGCATGGGCATGCATGGCTTTCAATGGCACTGGGTCACTTGTGTTTATTGATGACATAACAGCAGACAAGAGTAGCCGGATGAATTCTGAAGTGTACCGGGATATACTTTCAGCCCAGATTCAGCCAAATGCTGCAAAGTTGATCGGACGGCGCTTCATAGTACAGATGGACAATGACCCCAAGCATACAGCCAAAGCTACCCAGGAGTTCATGAGTGCAAAAAAGTGGAACATTCTGCAATGGCCAAGTCAATCACCAGATCTTAACCCAATTGAGCATGCATTTCACTTGCTCAAATCCAGACTTAAGACGGAAAGACCCACAAACAAGCAAGACCTGAAGGCTGCGGCTGTAAAGGCCTGGCAAAGCATTAAGAAGGAGGAAACCCAGTGTTTGGTGACAATCTGCACTTGAATTCTGTTGTAGAGGTTTCATTTCAAATCCAATGTGGTGGCATGCAGAGCCCATCTCGCGAAAATTGTGTCACTGTCCAAATATTTCTGGCCCTAACTGTATGGTAATACATGATGGCTTACTGTAGGTACTGTGAGTATACGAGGATGTGCTGACATTTGCTGACGTTTGCAATCTGCAACAAACACCCGGTCTTTTGCATGTGCTGGTTACCCACCACTTGCGCTTTGCTGGAAACGCAGTAGCGATTAAGAAGAGCCCTAGACTGGGGCATTTGCTTTGCATTTATAAATGCAATGCAAACACCACATGTAAACGCACCCTTAGGCCCTCCCTCAGGTAGACCTGGAGGCTTTATCCAAACAAACAAATATTTTGGACATGATCTAGTCATTGTTGCAACAGCTAGCACATATCCCTATTTACTTCTTTGGGTGTTTCCAAAGCACTGTGCATGAGCCAATTAAGCCGCAAAACTTAAATCAGGTCCTATTGCTGCCCAAGTTTGCTTACCAAGTCCTTTTCGAAACGGCACAAGAAACAGTTGCTATCGACAAAGTTATGGAGTTAAATGGCCAAGATTGTATTTTTCATACAAGCAGATTTTATTATGTACATAGCCACATGGAGTGGAGCCTCTATTCTGCCACAATTTGTTATCTGCTGTCCTTGTTTATACGTATGTTTTCTATTAGTCAGCTACTAGGAATCTATACATTAAAGAGGACCTGTCAACCCCCAAAAGTACCCCCACCAAATATGTCCCCCCTAATCCTGTCCCCAGCCCCTTTATATTTCTTAAAATTTTATTATAATTTATGTTTGCAAAGTTTGTTTTAATCGATCCGACCTTTTACCGGCCGACACACCCCCTCCATGCCCCTGTCAGAATAGCCGGCAGCAGCGCATATATTGCGTGAATAAACACAGAGCGGCACAGGCGCTATAAGTGCACCGCAGCGATTGTGGAATATATGCACTGCTGCTGGCTATTCTTACAGGAATAAGACTGACAGGGGCGTGGAGGAGGTGTGTCGGCTGGCCCCCTCATGAATACGGCCGTCTGCCAGGGGACAGAATAACGAGGATCCAACATCCTATTTGGTAAGAGGTCGGCTTGATTAAAACAAACTTTGCAAACATAAATTTTAATAAAAATGGAATAAATATAAAGGGGTTGGGGACAAGATTAGGGGGGACACATTTGGTGGGGGTATTTTTGGGGGGTGACAGGTCCTCTTTTACTGAATTCCTGCACAAATCGATTCACTTTATGCCCTGCGTGGCACCTCTAAGCTGCCACCATTTTTTATATGCTTTCTTTGCTTATATGTTTTCCATAAATTACGATTTCTTTAAAATACATTTTAATAAAACTTATATCCCAGGCCAGGATTATTGTTAAGGTGGTGGTATGATAGACGATCCATGTGCCCCTGGGGTCCAAAGCATATAACTATACATGTGTTTGCAGCAGAATGAGAAGAGGCGTTAAAGGGATCATCTTAGCCTTTGACTGGTTTTGACTGATCCCTCAATTGATTAAGGTCTAACATTCAGCAACCTTATACACAATAATTATACTTTCTTGATATTGAGGTACTTTGTCCTCCCTTGCTGATGCAATAAACACATAATTTATTTTTCGAAGATGATTCTTGAAACTCAAAAACACACATACACAAAAACACAGCAACATGGTGGTAAGAAATACATTAATGCATAATACTGCCCTTTGAGCACTAACTTTCAAACACCTTTATCTGCCATCTCCAAGTGTGGCTTTGACCTTGTCTGCAAGTGCTACGGTTAACATTCCAGCATTCTTGCACTAAGCCCAGCTGCACATGTACTTGCTGGTCACATCGCACTGGAGTTTGTCCTTCCACCATAGTGATATACACTCAGGCTGCGGTCACACATTGCAGTTAAAACTGCATCACAATTAGTTTTGAGGTGGTTTTAGGTGAAGTTTTGTCAATTCCACAGGTGAAAGACATGAGCTGAATGGGTGAATTTGATTTTGAAGGAGAAAGCTGTTTCATTCACCTGTTGATTTGATGTCTTTCACTTGTTAAAATAAGTAATACCACCTAAAACCACCCCAAAACTAATTGTGATGCAGTTTTAACTGCAACGTGTGACCGCACCCTCACCGGCCACTTTATTAGGTACACCTGTCCAACTGCTCGTTAACACTTAATTTCTAATCAGCCAATCACATGGCGGCAACTCAGTGCATTTAGGCATGTAGACATGGTCAAGACAATCTCGTGCAGTTCAAACCGAGCATCAGTATGGGGAAGGAAGGTGATTTGAGTGCCTTTGAACGTGGCATGGTTGTTGGTGCCAGAAGGGCTGGTCTGAGTATTTCAGAAACTGCTGATCTACTGGGATTTTCACGCACAACCATCTCTAGGGTTTACAGAGAATGGTCCGAAAAAGAAAAAACATCCAGTGAGCGGCAATTCTGTGGGCGGAAATGCCTTGTTGATGCCAGAGGTCAGAGTTTCATAGTTTCATAGTTTATACGGTTGAAAAAAGACACTTGTCCATCAAGTTCAACCAAGGAAGGGTAGGGATTGGATGAGGAAGGGATTTAGGGGAAACAATTCTATATAACATAACAATCAAAGTTATTTAGGTGTAAAAAGGCATCTAGACCCTTCTTGAAGCTCTCTGCTGTCCCTGCTGTGACCAGCGCCTGAGGCAGGCTATTCCACAGATTGACAGTTTCATAGTAAAAACGCCCTGTCGCCTCAGGTGATTAAACCTTGTTTTCTCCAGACGGAGACAGTGCCCCCTCGTCTTTTGATTTAATCTGAAACAACTTACCACCATATTTTTTGTATGGACCATTCATATATTTATATAAATTAATCATGTCCCCTTGTAGTCGGCTCTTTTCCAGACTAAATAAATCTAATTGTTTTAATCTTTCCTCATAACTAAGACCCTCCATACCCCTTATCATTTTTGTGGCTCTACGTTGAACCCTCTCCAGCTCCAGGGCATCCTTTTTATGGACCGGTGCCCAGAACTGGACAGCATATTCCAGGTGTAGCCGAACCAGTGCCTTGTATAGTGGTAATATTACATCCCTATCACGAGAGTCCATTCCACTTTTGATACATGACATGATCCTACTAGCTTTAGAGGCAGCTGATTGACATTGCATGCTGTTATTCAATTTATGATCTACTAGTACCCCCAGTCCTTCTCAACTAGGGACTCTCCGAGATTTACTCCCCCAAGTACATATTTTGCCTTTGGATTATTGGCCCCCAGGTGCATAACCTTACATTTATCCACATTAAACCTAATTTGCCAAGTGGATGACCAAACATTCAGTTTGTCCAAGTCACCCTGCAGCCTATGAACATCCTCCATAGACTGTATTGCACTACACAGTTTGGTGTCATCTGCAAAAATAGACACAGTGCTACTAATTCCTACCTCTATATCATTAATAAATATATTAAATAGTAGTGGGCCAAGCATAGAACCCTGAGGTACACCACTCATAACTGGTGACCATTCCGAGGAGAATGGGCAGACTGGTTCGAGCCGATAGAAAGGCAACAGTGACTCAAATCGCCACCCGTTACAACCAAGGTAGGCAGAAGAGCATCTCTGAACGCACAGTACGTTGAACTTTGAGGCAGATGGGCTACAGCAGCAGAAGACCACACCGGGTATTGTTGCTGACCATGTCCATCCCTTTATGACCACAATGTACCCAACATCTGATGGCTACTTTCAGCAGGATAATGTCATAAAGCTGGAATCATCTCAGACTAGTTTCTTGAACATGACAATGAGTTCACTGTACTCAAATGGCCTCCACAGTCACCAGATCTCAATCCAATAGAGCATCTTTGGGATGTGGTGGAACGGGAGATTCGCATCATGGATGTGCAGCCGACAAATCTGCGGCAACTGTGTGATGCCATCATGTCAATATGGACCAAAATCTCTGAGGAATGCTTCCAGCACCTTGTTGAATCTATGCCACGAAGAATTGAGGCAGTTCTGAAGGCAAAAGGGGGTCCAACCCGTTACTAGCATGGTGTACCTAATAAAGTGGCCGGTGAGTGTATGATGTAAGAAATCCTTGCTTGCCAGCTGAACTGCCACAGTTACAGTGTTGGCGCTGTTGTTGAGCCGACAGGGAGACCTTGAATCATTTATCACTACTATGTAAGGACTCCCATCCACTGCACTGCACTTGGTCCGCAAATCTGGCCAACACATGGGTCTGTGTCAATGGGCCACTCACAGTCATGTGTAGCCGTACTGTGGCTCAGTTCTCATCTACACTAATGAATTCCAGTATGATTTGGACAGGTTACCATCATAAAACCGCTATGGGGTTCAAAAACTGTCCAAGTGTCACAGCACTGGGTGCATTTTACTAATATGGTGACATCACTAGCTACTAATAAAATTCTATCATTCTGCAAATCATGTACTCTGACAGAAACTCTGTGCTGTGATGTCACTACGTCCACTATTCCTCCATTGTGACATCACTGTGGGTATTATCCCTCCACTATCTATAGCATCTTCATATTCGCTTTACAGATCGTGGAAGACATATACAAACAAAACAGAGTAATACATAGTCATTTGGCACAATCGGAGTGAGGGTCCTACTTACAAGAGCTTACAATTTATGAGTGACATCACCATGCGCACTGTCCCTCTAGTGTGACATCACTATTTCCACTGTCCCTCTAGTGTGACATCACTATTTCCACTGTCCCTCTAGTGTGACATCACTATTTCCACTATCCCTCTAGTGTGACATCACTATTTCCACTATCCCTCTAGTGTGACATCACTATTTCCACTATCCCTCTAGTGTGACATCACTATTTCCACTATCCCTCTAGTGTGACATCACTATTTCCACTATCCCTCTAGTGTGACATCACTATTTCCACTATCCCTCTAGTGTGACATCACTATTTCCACTATCCCTCTAGTGTGACATCACTATTTCCACTATCCCTCTAGTGTGACATCACTATTTCCACTATCCCTATTCCACAAACCGTTTATGCTAATGAAATGGCCGGGAGTTACTGCGTGTCCCACAGATGTCCAGTGGTAATGAACATTGAATCCAGGCAAATCAGCAACGGTTTAGGACACATTCACACAATGTTGTGTTTTTTGATGCGTTTTTGACGCATTCCAAAGGCTTCATTCAGCCTTGATCACATGCCAAAGATAGATTGCATTACCACTGCATTTGCTAAAACGCAATGTAACCTCAGCATGCGAACAAGGCTGAATGAAGCCTTTGGAATGGGTAAAAAAAAATGCATTAAAAAATGTGACCCAACTCGTCATTTGAACACGCCCTTGTGGTGTTTTTAACGCAAAACTCATTGCAATAGCTGAAGAGAGATTTGATGAATTAAACAAGCAGGTTTACATTTGCGTTAACAAAACGCAACTGTTAATGCATGTGTTAATTAGTTTTGTAAACGTAAATGTAAACAGCTGTTTAACCCCTTAGCGCTCTGCGCCGTAGCTGTACTGCGCTGAGTCCCGCGAATAGCGCTCAGCGCAGTACAGCTACTGCGCAGAGACGATGCCGGTTCAGGGCTGTATAGCAGCCGAACCGGCATCGTTAGCCGCGGGATTTCAACGGTAATCTACCGTTGACATCCCCGGCTAACACCCGCGGTCGGAGTGGGCTCCGATCGCGGGTGTTTAACCCGTTAAATGCCGCGGTCAACGCGACCGCGGCATTTAACATGCCTTCTGGGGGTCTTTACATCACAATCGGCCCCCCCGCACCGTTTTCGGGGGGGGCGATTGCTGTTTTGGCACCTCTGGGGTCCGATCGGGACCCCAGAGAAGCCTGGAGGGTTTACCTTTAAGATGGCGTCTGTGACGTCATCTTAAAGGCAAAGTGTCAGCCTATGCATCTGCATAGGCTGGCACTGATAATACCCTGCAATACATTAGTATTGCAGAGTATTATCAAGAACAAGCAATCAGATGATTGCTTGTTCATATCCCATGGTGGATCATGTAAAAAAATGTAAAAAAAATGTTTTTCAATAAAAAATTACTTTATAAATCACTAAAAATGCCCATAAGCCCCAAAACATATAAAGAGACATATAACACTCAAAAAAGTCTAAATCATAACACAAACCCCACATATATAGTATCATCGCGTCCGTAACAATCCATAGAATAAAACTAAATAACTATTGAACCCATATGATGAACGCCGTAAAAAAAAAACGTTAAAAACCCGCCCAAAATTATGATTTTTACCTATTATATCCCACTAAAAATGCAATAAAAAGGGATCAACAAAACATATGTACTCCAGAATGATATTGTTGCAAAGAACAACATGTCCCGCAAAAAACAAGCCATCAACCAGCTCTGTAGCCAAAAACGTAACAATGTTATGCCACTTGGAAGCCGGCGATGCAAAAATGATAGATTTTTCCCCACATTAGGGTTTTATTTGGCAAATTTAGTAAAACATAAGAAAAAATATTCATGTCTGGTATCCCCGTAATCGTATCGACCCATAGAATAAAGATAACATGATTATTAGGCTATACGGTGAACACAAAAAAAAAAAAGTAAAAAATCCAGTACAGAATTGATGCTTTTCTACTCATGACCTCAAAAAAAGTTCCAAAATTTTCAACAATAGGTGATACCAACCCCAAAATGGTAACACTGGAAAAAGCATCTCGTCCCGCAAAAAAAATGCCATCACATGGCCCAAATAACGGAAAAGCGAAAATGTTATAGCCTTCAAAAGGGGGCAACGAGGAAACTAAAATCCTGGCAGTTGCAGGGTGCTCCTTCCCTTCTGCGCCTTGCTGTGCCCCCATAACACAAGTAATGTCCACATGTGGGGGGTCGCTGCACTCAGGAGAAATTGTAGAACAAATTTTATGGTGAGTTTTCTCTTTTTATCTTTTGGAAATGTGTAAATTTTAGGGCTAGATGAACGTATAACCGACAAAATTTGACCATTCTAAATTTCACCGCCATTTTGATTCAATTACTATGAAGATCTCAAGGGGTTAACAATCTTTGTAAATGCTGTTTCTGATAGTTTGAGGGGTGCAGATTTGAAAATGGGTTGGTTATATAGGGGGTTTTGTTGCTAAATATGTAAAATTTGATTTCAAACAGTATTTATCCCCAAAATAGTCAATTCCGAAAATACGGAAAATCGCTATTCGATTTGTAGGCCGCATGACGTCAAAATAAATTATCCAAACATTTCAAAAATTATGAAAATGTAAAGTAGACAAATGGGAAATGTTATTCTGCAAGTTATTTAGGTGGTAAATCTATCTGCCTGAAAACGCGGTGATTTTGAATTTCGAAAATGGCAAATTTTTCTAAAAATTCATCACTTTTTTCTTTTTTTTGTAAATAAACGCAAAACGTATCAGCCAAAATATACCACTAAAATGAAGCACAACATGTGGGGAAAAAACAATATCAGAATCGCTTTGATAAGTAACAGTGTTCAAAAGTTATAACCATATAAAGAGACGCAGGTCAAATTTCAAAAAAAAGTTGCGAGCCTTAACCTGCAAACAGGCTGCGTCCTTAAGGGGTTAATTGGGCAAATCTCTCTTCAGCTATTGCAATGCGCTAAACTCCATGTGTGACCTCACCCTCAATAGCACATGGATGGCCACCGCTGCTGTTGAGGTGTTTGTATCCAAGAGCAGCTGTCTCTAATGGACAACATGGCTACATTAATGAGAAATTATCGTCACATTACCTTCACACTATTTTAATAACATACAATTGCAGAACTATTTAAATAATAATATTTATTTATATAGCGCATACAGATTGCGCAGCGCTGCACAAAGCATGGCAAATTGGTGCCTGTCCCCATGGGGCTCACGATCCTAACAACCTCCCAGTATGTTTTTGGAGTGTGGGAGGAAACCAGATTACCTGGAGGAATCCCACGCAAACACGGAGAGAACATACAAACTCTCTGACTTGAACCCAGGATCCTAGCGCTGCAAGGCAGAAGTGCTAACCTCTCAGCCACCGTGCTGCCCTATAGCAGGTTAATTCAAAGTATCAATACAACTACTGTACAACGAACTTCTGTATACATAAATGAACGGGAAGAATACCGGGTGCCTCTAGAAGTCGTAATGTGTGGAAGGCAGCGCAGCTCCACATATAGCGCAGAGACAAAGCGCAGCCGCAGCTGTGACGAGGTGACGCACGGCAGTGGCGGAGGCGCACGTGTGTGCAGGCCTGGCCTTAGCTGGCACTCAGCCCCTCCACTAGTTGCCGTCCTTCGTCGTTCTCTCTGCCCTGGAACTTTGTGCACAGTAGCCGTCACTGCTAATGTCGGGCTTTGCACAATTAAACATGTAGCCTGGCGCAAAGTTCCGCTACGTCTTACCGCTTCGTGCTCTCCCTGACATCCGCGATGCATGGCCTTCCCTCCGCTCCTCTGTTCTCCTCCTGCCTTCACACGCCGAAGCTCCCGGGAGCTGCCATCATGCAGCTAGCAGAGAGGGAGAGCCGAGCGACTCCGGAAACTGCCGAATGACGTATCATGGCGAAACAGAGGACTTACGGAAAAGTACGAAGATAAACGACATATTGAGCAGGCCTATCCGTGATGTTACAGAGACGGTCAATCTGGGACTGCTTAATGCTACAGAAAACTGTAGGGATTTGCTTCCCTTTCAGACTAGGAACCACCACAATTATTTTGGTTTTCCTTCCAAAATCAACATTTTTAAGGTTTCTTATTGTAATCATGGAGTAAAACACTAGCAATGTTGATATGCAAGACCTATGAGAGCATAGCTTACATTCACCCAGTGCGTGTTAAGATGTAGCGTTTATTGATTCTTTTTTGACGCATTCAAAAGGCTTCAGCCTTAGGCTGGCGCCACACGTAGCGCTCTGTGCGCTTGCAAACGCAGACAAAGTCGCGCCTACCGGGGCGGGCCTCGGCGTTTCTATGGCGTTTAACGCAAAATAGCGGCGGCTCGTTCCCGATCGCAGGCGTTTCCATAGAAACGCTGATGCGATCGGGTGGAGGCCCGTCCCGGTGGGCGCGACTTTGTCTGCGTTTGCAAGCGCAGACAAAGCGCTACGTGTGGCGCCAGCCTTAATCACATGTTGAAGTAACATTGCGTTTTAGCAAACACAATGGAAACGCACTGTTATTGCAATATGTGATAATGGTTGAAGCCTTTGGAATGCGTCAAAAATGCAACGCATCTTGTGAACGCGCCCTGAGGATGCATTCACATGATGCGTTGAGTGTTGCATTTTTGAGTCGATTCCACTTGCTTTAGCCTTGATTACATGCTAAGGTTACATTGCGTTTCCACTGCATCTGCTAAAACGCAATGTAACCTCAGTATGTAATCAAGGCTGAAGCCAGTGGACTGCGTCAAAAACGCAACGCATCATGTGAATGCGCCATCGGTCTTTTGAAAAACGCATGCGTTTTTACCATGTGTTTGGCTGCTTTGAGCATACTTATCTTAATAGATAAACAGGTTCAAAGCAGCCAATCACATGCTTTATCAACGGACTGAAAACGCATGCTTTACAACGGTCCAAAAATGCCTCATGTGGCATCACCCTTTAGCTTGCATCAAGGACTATTTGAATGCGGCCTTAGGGTGCATTCACACGTTCAGTTTTTCAGATGCAGTTTTCAAAGCCAAAAGCGGGTTTGGATTTTAAAGGGTGATAACATATCTTTGAAAGGTGCTACATCTCCTCTTTTTCTCACTCCACTCCTGGTTTAGACATTGAAACTGCATCTGAAAAACTAAACATGTGAACAAACCCTTAGTGCCCTCTAGTGACACATCGATCGTGAGCGAACCTGCTCTAAGAGCCAGCTCTTGAACCATGGGAGTCGGCTCCCCTCAGTGACGTGATGGCTCACTTGACTCTGCCCCTGATTGGCTTGCCACGCCCCCTTTAATCCAATAAAATCAGGTTAAAAGTGGTGTGGAGTGGGGTGACTGGCTGGACTGAGGCTCCCTATTATATATTTAATAGGGTGCCGTTCAAGAGCCAGAAGATCTGGCTCTTTTTAGTAAACTGAGCCTAATGAGCCGGCTTATCCCCATCACTAGCGCCGGCGTATGATAAAATCCCCGCCCCTCTGGATACATTGAGAGTCTTAGACCTCCTAATATTTCCTGCAGGGCTGGCGTGCAGCATCTGTTTCTAGGAAAATGCTGCAGCTCTCGTTAACTATCACTTGTAAAGTTTTCTAGCTAATGCCGGTGCGCAGGGGCAGAAGCGCACCGTGCCTGCCCACTACACCACCCGCTGTGCTCCTCCAAGCCCCTTGGCATGGAGCTGGTGTAAAGGGGACAACAATCACAATTGCTGGTTTGCAAGGCATTGTGATTATTTCAGGGCTTCTTCACCCTGACATACAGGCTATGTGAAGGATTGTGGTGCAGTAGCATTGTTGTGTATAGGATATGACAACCTTATATTACAAAAAATGGACCAATTGTCGCGGCAGGGGGTTTATTACACAGACAGACGTAAAGCTGCCATTGGCAGAGAGAATACCCATATCCGGACAAAGAAGTGTATGTCTTATTGTAAAACGTCACTTTTATTAAACGTCAAATTAAAAAAGAAAGAAGTATGTGTAGAAACATTGCTACAAATTGCTTTAAAGAATGGAATTTAAAAACACAGTAGAGTGGGCTCAATGGGTCAATGAGGGGTACTCACTCCCTATTAAAGTATCGCATTAGCATCATGCATGTAATCTAAGGTCTCTCGGGCACAGTTGTGGCGTAATGGGTAGGGTGTCAGACTCCGCTGGATTTCCAGCATATGGGGTTGCTATTAGGTAGCTTGCTCTCGGGTGTGGTGATTGATATTCGCCTGACCACAATCCTCACAGGGATAATACTGCATAGATTCAGATAGACATCTCACTGATATCCCTGTATGAGAATTGACGGACCAGTTGCTACTGTCTCCCTGTAAGTGTATATGGGTTGGTCATATACAATCACCAGAGCCCCACACAGCAGGAGTCAGTGAATAGATAACGTACTGCTAGCCAAACTATGCCGTAACTGAGAGGTAAAAGCTAACTGATTGTATACTGTGGATTTGACTCAGAGCCTAACTGTACTGCTGATTAAAAAGAAGTTACACAAAAGCCCCCCGACATGTTTCACCAGCAAGCTGGCTTCATCAGGGGTAGGGCTATTAGTGTCAGCGGCGAGACAACGCCGGACATTTAAAGATGAAACACCTCCCGCTTACCATTCCAGGAGCCAGTAAGGAAGAAAGAATCAAAAAGTGCCTCCCAAAGAAAAGTGGCTGATAGGTCCGATGGTGGTGACGTCCTAATAGGATGGCGAACACGATCTTAGTGATGACGTCCCGATCGATGTAGCAGGTCAGCTGATCAACATGGATCAGCTGACTATGTCAGCTGACAGACTAGTTATCGTCATCGGAGCAGCGCTTGTATGCGCATGCTCCTGGAGTTAGAGTAGTTAGCAGAGTGAGTGGCTGAATCTGCGCATGCTTCGGAACTTTGGTGAAAATAACGGGAGTTCTGTCATTGAGGATCAGGCCGACAGGTATGATATCCATATGTATACTCTGCTATCGGAAAAATATGAAGAGGTGTATAATATGATATAAGGTCAGCTGGACTATACGTGGCAAGAGAAGACATTGCTTAGATAGATAGTAAGGTGTATATTAAATATGTCATTACAATTGGTGCCAAGTATCATATTCGGCGATTCCCATGTTATGAGCTGGGATATCGAGAAAACAAATATTAATTCGTGCGTGCCACCGGGCAAAGCTTAAAGGTATATGAGATGACAATACATGGAAGTATGGTATTGTTACCTTGGTTTAGAAATAAATCTAGGGTCGGACGCTTAAAGTGTGTATAAATGAGAACAGGTAGCCAAGAATAAGTCAATTTGTATAAAATCTAGGGAGGAAGGCAAGTACATATTGAAGAATCATAAGGAAAGGAAGGGAGAGGGTAGGTTACCTTCAATAAAGCATTGTAGTAATAGCTAGTCAAAGAGTATTCAAACAGTATTATTTACATTTTTAGAGGGTGTAATGAAATGAAATTAATGTAAAGAATGGTGTACACTTGAGGATATGACAACCTTACGCACACCTTTCTTCAAAGGTTTTCTTTTGCTTCCTGCTGTGACAAAATTGCAGCATTAGCATACTGCATCATTAACTTTTCCTGCTATATTAACACATTCTGTTTGGATTGCGTGTTTAAATGCAATTCGGCCACAATGGGGAGGGCCTTGGGCTTATCACAAATGTATTTCAAAGGCATAGGTAACTGGCCCTTAGACCAGGGGAACCTTTTCTTACATGGTCATATAAGTGAGAATAGTACAGTGGGATTGACTCAACTTGTATATCCACGTTTCTATAGCAACAAACACCAACATCAGCAGCATTGGGTCCTTGCATGCTCATATATAGAGCCACTTTTCTGATATTAGACAAACCATGTTATCAAGGCTTACTTTAAAACTAAGTGACATAAGGAAATCTACCATCAAAATCAAGCATGATAAACCAGGGGCGCTTACTCATAGATCCAGGCAGTGTGACTGTGCTAATCTTCTTATATTTGCTATCCATGGCCTCCTTCCTTATCAAAATCAACTTTTAACATTATGCTAATTTGCCTGAGGGCTATTCTAGCAACTCTGTTATCTTGCTTTAGAGGCCGTTAGGCTGCATTTACACTGACGTATACGTTACGATGTAGAGGAGGAGGGGTGAGCCCTCTCCATTGCAATAAATTATGTACGGCCCATATCACAAAGGGAAAGATAGGACATGTCCCATCTTTTCCCTTGTACGGAGCCTCACGTGTGAACCAATGCTGGTCAATGGGAGTTGTGTGAATGCAGCCTTACTCTGTCTCACTATTACCCCCACAACTAGTGCCGTGAGAACTTCCTGCAAAAGGCAGTGATTGACAGTAGTGTTTTCGCTGCAATAACCACAGTTAGAGAAAACGCTCACCACAGTTCACCCCTTTTCTGTTAATCCTGCCTGAGGCACAACCTAATAGACTGGCTCTCAGTGGTAGGTATGTGATGTAATACATTAGTATTTATCATAGCCATCTTTACTCCCAGAATGGTTACCGTATATATACTTGAGTATAAGCCGAGGCACCTAATTTTACCACCAAAAACTGGGAAAACCTAATGACTTCAGTATAAGCCGAGGGTGGGAAATGCATTGGTCACAGCCTCCCAGTATATAGGCAGCCTGCACCCTGTAGTATATAGACAGCCAGCCCCCTGTTTGCCAAGCACATTCAAAAAAACAAACTTCCATACTCACCTTCGGGCAGTCCCGATGCTCCCCGCGGATGGTCTTCTCGCTTCTCTTGGTTGTAACCGTCAGCAGAGATGCGTCCATGTGGTCTGCCGGCCGGCCCACACTCTGACGTCATGAGTGTGACACTGCCACATCAAAGTGTGCACTGGCCGGCAGAACACATGGACGTCTCTCTGCCGGCTGTTACAGCAGAGAGAAGAAAGAAGAGGAGTCGCCCCAAGCATCAGGGCGCCGAAGGGTATGTAAGTTTATTTTTTTAATTGACTCGTGTATAAGCCGAGGTGAGGTTTTTCAGCACATTTTTTTGTGCTGATAAACATGGCTTATACACGGGTATATAAGGTATGTGTTTCTTTTAATCACACTGCAAATACTCTTTTAGCAGGTAATATTATTATTGATCCACATTGGTATATTTTTGAGTGTGAGAGGAAACCGGAGGAAACCCATGCAAACACGGAGAGAACATACAAACTCTTTTGCAGATGTGGACCCTAGGACATGAACCCAGGTCCCCAGCGCTGCAAGGCTGTAATACTAACCACTAAGCCACTGTGCGGCCCTTAAAGAGGGCTTGTCACCTCTGAAAACTGCACTAGGAGCTGCTTACCAAAGTATGCTACATCATATGCCACAGTGTTACACTGATAGTGTTATCATAAACTTCCGATAACGCTAACAAACACTGCAGCTCTGTACAATTGAAAATGCTGGACCGCGCTGTAAGCAGTTGCCCGTATTCATGAGGGGGCGGTCCGAGGCGGTACCTTTCCCCCGGTCCGCCCTCCTACTCCATAGGCCAGTGGTGACTACTCATACTCTGCATTTTGCATGGAGTCTTTAGATACATTTGATGTATGCTTCGGGAGTGTTGAAGACAAATATATAAGGCAAACTGTAATGTTAACCCCTTAATGACCGCCCTATCGGGATTCTACGGCGGTCATTAAGGGTACTTCTTCTGACGCGACGTTAACCCCTTACACGCCGCAGTGTTTAACCCCTTACACGCCGCGGTCAAGCATGACCGCGGCGTGCAAGTGTGTCCCCCGTGGATTGGACCCCCCCGGTGTGCTTACCGGGGGATCCGATCCCTCCTGCCGCTGCCCCGGGTCCCGACGAGTGACCCGAGGCTGTCGGCTCCTCTTCTCGCCGGGTCCAGCCTTCCTGGCAGGACCCGGCTGTAAGTAACTGAGCATGCGCGGCATGCTCAGTTACTTACACTATACACTGCAATACAAGTGTATTGCAGTGTAGAGGCTTGAATAAGTGATCGGATGATCGCTTATTCAAGCCAAAATGTGGAAAATGTAAAAAAAGTTAAAAAAAAAATTAAAAACTTTTTATAATATAATTAAATAAATAAAATAAAAGTCCCATAATCTCCCCAGTAACACATAAAATGCATATACAGTAAATAAAACACAAAAACATACATATTTGGTATCACCGCATCCGTATTAATCTGTACAATAAATCTAAATCAATATTGAACCCGCTCGGTGAACTACGTAAAAAAAAAAACTTCCCATAATATACAATTTTTCATCAAACACCATCACAAAAAATGTTCTAAAAAGTGATCAAAAAAAGTTACGGTACCTAATATGATACGACTGAAAAGAACAACTGTTTTCGCAAAAAATAAGCCCTCAACCAGATCTGACAACAGAAAAATACAGAAGGTATGCCCCTGAAAAGTTGTCAATAGTAAAAACAATGCGATTTTCTCCAATATTGGTTTTGCTCAGGAAAATTAAGCAAAAATAAGAAAAACTATATAAATGAGGTATCACCGCAATCGTAGTGAACCAGAGAATAAAGATAAAATATTATTTTTACATTACGGTGAGCGGGGGGAAAAAAAATGCTAACAATCCAAAATAAAAATTGATGATTTTGTTTGTGTCCCCCTTGAAATAGTTAATAAAATCTCAAGAATAAGCTTTAGACTCCCAAAATAAATTATTTATACATTGTATCTCATCCCATAAAAAATAAGCCCTCATATGTTTGTATTACCAAAAAAAAATAAAAATTTATAGGTCGTACAATGTGACAATACAAATCTGCGGTGAATGGCGCCTCCATTCATTCTATACTCGGCCGTGCGCCTGTACAGCAGTCACCACCACATATGGGGGTATCAGTACACTCGGGAGGAATTGGGCATCAAGCGTTGCAGTGCGTTTCATCATTTAATTTATTCTGAAAATTTCAGTTTTGGCCTAAATGAATGTATTTTTCAAAAAAATTCAATAGTTTCTAAATCGCAGGTCCATATTTTTTAACCCATGTGAAACACTTAAAGGGTTAATAGACTTAATAGAAGTTGTTTTACATACGTTGAGGGGTGAAGTTTCTATAGTGAGGTAATTTATGGAGTTTTACTATTATTTAGGCCTCTCAAAGTCACTTGAAAGCTGAGTTGTCCCTCAAAATGTGAGTTTTTCATTTTCATGAAAATAAGAAAAATCGCACCTAAAGTTCTGCACCTCATAACATCCTAGAAAAATGACCAGAAGCATAAATTATCATCCCAACATAAAGCAGATACTCTGTAAATGTTAATTATCAAACTTTTTGGGTAGTTTTACATCTTGTCTGGAAACCAGAACATTTCAAACTTGGAAAATTGTGAATTAGATTACTCACCGGTAATTCTATTTCCGTTAGTCCACCATGACGGCCCAACCTGGAGGATGCCCCTTGACCTCTGCAGGGACAGGAAGAAGAGAGGTTAAATGCTCCCCCCCTTGCATCCTCCCGCCAGTGATTACAAAATAACCATGCTGAGGAAGATACAACCAGATTTATTTAGTATGTTTGCTCCACATACAAAGGAAAATTATCTGGAAATAATAATACAAAGAAAGGAAGAAATCCAGCTGGGAGGGAAAATATATAGGCCGTCATGGTGGACTAACGGAAATAGAATTACCGGTGAGTAATCTAATTCACAATTTCCGCTTCGTCCCCCATGACGGCCCAACCTGGAGACTTACAAAATTAGTAAGCTTTTTTAGGGAGGGATTACAGCCTGTAACACCTTGCGTCCAAAAGATAGGTCTTTTGACAAGTGCAAGTCCAGCCTATAATGTTTGGAGAATGTAGTGGATGAAGACCACGTTGCAGCTCTGCAAATCTGATCTAGTGACGCTCCTCTTCTTTCCGCCCAAGATGTGGACATAGCCCTGGTCGAGTGAGCTCGGATTCCTGCTGGTATCGGGCTTTTCTGTAGGTCGTAACATGAGGCAATTGCCAGTCTCAGCCATCTTGCAATAGTCGCCTTCGACGCCTTCCTCCCCTTATTTTTCCCCTGGAATTGGATGAAAAGGTTAGAGTCAATACGCCAGGCCTCTGTAATTTGTAGGTATTTTAGGACAGAACGTCTTACATCCAAAGAACTCCATTCGCGTTCTCTTGCCGAAGAAGGGTTCTCACAGAAGGAGGGTAGGATAATCTCCTGATTCCTATGAAAGTCGGAAACCACCTGTGCTCGATGAGAGGCTGGTCGAAGAAGGCACTAAGCGCCGACACCTGGACCTTCAGGGTGCTGGTAGACAAACCCAACTCCAAACCCTTTTGAAGAAATTCAAGCACCTTCAGGGTCTTGATGACTTCAGATGAGAGTCCCTGAGAGCTTAAGAAGCTGGATTCAGGATCCAGGCAGACAGCTGTAATTTCCCTGGGTTTGGATGATGGATTGGACCCTGATGTAGTAGGTCCTCTGATAGCGGAAGAATGACTGGATTCTCTGGTGACATCTTCTTCAAGAGTGGGTACCAGCTTTTCTTCGGCCAGTTCGGGCAGATGAAGATGGCTCTGGTATTTTCCTGAAATATTTTCCTCAGGACCCTGGCGATCAGGGGAATTGGGGGGAAGGCGTAGACTAGTGGAATGTCCCAGGGGTGAGAGAAGGCGTCCAGCCGTTCCCTGTTCTCCCCTTTTTCCAGAGAAAAATAATGCAGGCATTTGGTATTCTCCCTTGTTGCGAACAAGTCCACTAGAGGATAACCCCACAAAGATGTTAGCCGCTGGAAGATCTCCTCCTTGAGGCTCCACTCGTTTGGTAGGATCTTTCTTCTGCTTAGAAAGTCCGCCCTTGAATTCTCCGTGCCTTTTAGATGAGTGGCAGATATTGACAGAGTATGTTGTTCTGCCCACAAAAATATTTTCCGAGCTAGGGTACTCAGGAGAGGAGACCTGGTTCCTCCTTGTCTTTTTATGTAGGAGACCGTAGTTGTATTGTCTGATAGAATTAGGAGGTGTTGGTGGGCAAGAAGAGGAGTGTTCGCGCTGAGTGCTTCCCATACTGCTTGCAACTCTCGGAAATTTGAGGACCTTCTTGTAATCTCCTCTGTCCAGGTACCCTGGGAAATTTGCTGAGGCATCACTGCCCCCCAGCCCCTCTGGCTCGCGTCTGTCTGGATTGGGATGTAAGGGCTGTTTGACCAGAAGATCCCTTTCCTCAGATTTCCGTCTTCCAACCACCATAGCAGGTCCTCCTTGACAGCAGGTGGGATTGGGATTTTCCTGTCCAGATCCTCCTGTTTTCTGTTCCAGGATCTTAAGATCCATCCCTGGAGTATTCTGGAATGGGCCTGACACCAGGCTACCGAGGAGATGCAGGCTGTTAGAGAGCCCAGAATCTTCATAGCTTCTCTGATAGAGATCACTGATTTTCTCCTGAACCTTGTTATCAGATCCTTGATGTGGTCTCCCTTGTCCTGTGGAAGGAACGACATTTGGTAAACTGAGTTCAGGTTTACACCCAGGAATTTCCTCACAGTAGCTGGGGAAAGTTCTGACTTCTGGTAGTTTACTATCCATCCCAGTCTTTTTAAGGTTTCTAGGGTGAGATCTCTGGAGAAGAGTAAGCTCCCCCTGTCTTGGCCAACAATGAGTAGGTCGTCTAGGTACGGGACGATCAGTACGTCCTGTAGTCTGAGAGACGCCACCACCTCTGCCATCACCTTTGTAAAGGTCCTTGGTGCAGAAGATATTCCAAAGGGGAGTGCACAGAATTGAAAGTGTAGTGTAGCACCCTCTGGAGACAAGACAGAAAACCTTAAAAACCTTTGTGAGAAATGGTGTATAGGGATGTGATAATATGCATCCTTTAAGTCTATAGTGCACATTAATGCATCTTGGTGAATAATGTGTGTGGCTGATCTTACCGACTCCATCCTGAATTTCCGGTAGACGATAAACTCGTTGAGACCTCTCAGGTTGATGATTAGTCGGTTTGTGCCGTTCGGTTTCTCCTTTCGGGTAGCTCCAGCGTCCCCTTTTCCCTTTATCCTTGTAGGAATCCCTTTTGAAGTCTCGAAAGGGCTGCTTCTTGGGTATCGATCTCTCAGGAAAGCCCTTTTTCTTATCTGATGCTCTCTCAAGTATAGCATCCAACTCTGGGCCAAACACAAACTCCCCTGAGAAGGGAAGACTGCACAGTTTTGCCTTGGATCTGATGTCCCCGTTCCACTGTTTTAGCCACAGCGCCCGTCGGGTAGAGTTAGTAAGTGCTCCCTCCTTTGAAGCGAAACGAATTCCCTCGGCAGCAGAATCTGCGAGGAAGGCTGTAGCAGATTTCAGCAAAGGAAAGTTCTCCAAGATTGTTGATCTCGGAGTCCCTTCCTTGATGTGGGATTCCAACTCATTCAGCCAGTACAGCAAGTTCCTTGCGACTGAGGTGGAAGCCAAGTTAGTTTTCAGACTGAGCATGGAGGTCTCCCAGGCCTTTCTCAACAGGGAGTCAGACTTCCTGTCCATAGGGTCCTTTAATTGGGCCACGTCCTCAAAGGGAAGGTCAGTCTTCTTTACTATTTTGGTAACTTGCACATCCATCTTTGGACAAGTGTCCCATTTTGGACACGATAACCCTTTTTTCTGGCTCTTGCCACTCCTCAGAAACCAGCTCCTTTAACATGTCATTCAGGGGAAACACCCTCTGGCGTTTTGCCTTCAATCCCCCAAATAGTTCCTCCTCCTTAGATCTAGGGGGAAGAATCTCCTCGATTTCCAAGGTCTGTCTAATTGCTTTTAAGAGACCATCGAGTTCCTCGAACTGAAACAGATGACGTGAATCTTCTGTTTTTTGTGAGTCCGTAGGATCATCATCTTCTACGTATGAGCATGAGGGAGCTTCAGAATCATCCCCCCCCTCAGATATAGAAGAATCCGGCTCCACTCTAGGTTTTTTACACGGTGGAGGCCTGGACGTAGCAGCGGCCACTGAAGAGCTTATTTTCTCCTCGATAAACCCCTTTAATTCGTCTAAGAAGGATGTCTTTTCCTCTCTCATAAAATTGTCGATGCAAGACTTGCAAATCGGCTTTTTGTATGAGTCGGACATAGAGTGGGCACACATGTTGCACTTTCTAAGCCGGCTTTTCTCGGGTTTTTCAGACCTGCTCGTCTTATCCCCTTTATCCTCCTTGCCTTTCGTTTTAGACCCTTGGTCTTTCTCCTGAAAGGGCAAGCGGAGGATAATAAATGACCCGCTATTTTACACACAGTAAAAAACCCAAACCTGCACAAAATCCCACTTACAGAAACCGGAGGATGCAGGAAGGTAGGGTCTGCCTCGTCAGCCATCATAAAAGCCGTGGAAGCGCACAGGAAAATTCAGAAATACACAGCACAGGAAACCAGCACCGCAGCGTCACACACAGATCTTAGACCTGAGATCAGCGTGACTACCTGCTCCATGTGACCTTAAATACCTTAATGGGGAGCCCATCCCCCTGTAGGCTTCGCCTGCGCCGTGCTCCCGTTCCCAGGGATGCATTGCGGTCCTGTGAGCCGCCACTTCCGGTCGCGACCGGAAGTCGTCATCGGACCTCGAGGACGCCGGGAATTGTAGTTTTTTCGGCCGCCGCGCGCTCACACACGGATCGCGGAGCGGCGGCCAGGACGAACGGACTGGAAGGGCGGCGAAAGGGAGGACACAAGGCCGACCGAACGCCCCAGCCCGCCGGGATTTAGCCAGCCAGGACTACCCGTAAGTTTCACTTCGTCCCCCCCCCCCCTGGAGGAGAGAGGGCACCTCTCTTGTCCTGCCTCGGCAGGGACAGGAAGAACACTGGCGGGAGGATGCAAGGGGGGGAGCATTTAACCTCTCTTCTTCCTGTCCCTGCAGAGGTCAAGGGGCATCCTCCAGGTTGGGCCGTCATGGGGGACGAAGCGGAAATGAAGAATTTTTACAAACTTTTGCCAAATTTTCACTTTTTTTCAGAACGAAATGCAAAACGTATCACTTAAATTTTATAACTAACATGAAGTACAATGTGTCACGAGAAAACATTCTCAAAATCACCGGGATATGTTAAAGCGTTCCGAAGTTATAACCAATTATCATGAGACTTGTCAGATTTGAAAAATCGAGTCTGGTCATTGAGCTGAAAACTAGTGTCGGTGATAAGGGGTTAAAGAAGTGGTCCCAAAAAGACAAAATTTGGAAATACACTCAGGATACAGCCAGCCAGCCCCCAATAGTATACAGCGAGCCCGCCCAGTGCATTAAAAAAAAAAAAACACTAACTTACATACTCGCCCTCCGGCGCCCCAATGCTCGTCGCAGCTCCCGATCCTCATCGCGACTCCTCTTCGGTCTTCTTTCTGCTCCATTTTTTTTCATTGACGGTGAGCTTTTCCAGCACATTTTTTGCACATGAGTACATATGGTACTTCAAACCTGTCTCTATCATTACTGCTATTGTGTGTTTTGTTTGGCATTGGATAAGACCATAAACTCAGTCCTGTCTATGGTTGCCCATGGAGAACGCAGAGACACTTTCTGAACAGCAACAGCATGCAGAGGTGAGCAGTTCTGCAGCAAGATAAGCATCTTGATCCGAGAGGGGAGAGGAGTTATAGTAGTGGTGAGTGATTTTGGTTAGAGGGGAGAGGAGTTATAGTAGTGGTGAGTGATTTTGGTTAGGTAAGCAGAGCTGAGTGTGTACATCCATCTCATGACTTGTGCCAGTGGCACATTGTAACAGATCATGTGCAAGATCAACATATTCTACTATACTGTAGTATAGCAGTATATGGTAGGATCAATTAGATAACATAAAGTACCTTAGGGGGTATGAAAGAATTAAACACAAAAAAAAAAAACTAACTAAAAGATTAAATCCCCCCCCCATTCCCTAGAACTGATAGAAATAAATAAAAAAATCAAAAACATGTTAGGTTTTTGCATCCCATAAGCCCTGATTAAAACCGGTTATTCCCATTGGTGAACCCTGTAAGGGAAAATAGAGGACAACTGGCAGCCTAAAATGCCATTTTTTTGCAATTTTGGGACACATAAAAATTTTAATAAAAAGCTATTAAAAAGGTCATACAGCATAATGGTAGCAATACAAACATCTCATCCCGCAAAAAAATGAGGCCTTACACAGCTCCATACACCAAAGTATAGAAAAGTTATGTGGAATTTTTTTTTTTTTTGCACAAAAGATTAAAAAATTTTTTAAATCTACTAAAACATAATAAAACCTATATAAATATAGGTTGCACACCAAACTCACCCATGCCTTTATGGACATTGCCTTGTATACAGCATTATGATTTCCATTCACTGAAGTGAAGCAGCCTAGGCTGACACCTGAAAATCAGTGTTAGTTAATAGTATTATCCTTTCTTCACCAAACTCTACAGTTGCCACAATGGAGTTCGGCAGGTATTCCTTGGCGCTCCACAGCTGGAAAAACTTACAAGGTCTGTGGCAAGCCAAAAGAAAACCAAAAAAAAAGTAGTGTACTTAAACTGCTGTGGTTCCTCAGTCCCCTGGCACTCATGTCTGAGTTGAAAGTGTGGGGGATATTGTGTGTGTGTGTGAGGGGTAGGGCGGGGGACAACTGACTATGTAACATCCTGGTCTCCTGGGTATTAGACATTAGCCCACATTTATTAAAAAAAAACAAAACAGTGCTATACTATGTGCAGTTTGCCTGTGAAGTCTGCAGGGTGCGCCAGATTCATGAATCTGGTGCCACCAGCACAATGCTCCAGAGATGATCCTCACCTCTTGGGACAAAGATCCCTGGGAACAAGGATAAAGATTCCTTTGCAGGAAAATGTATCTCTTCATTGGTGGATTAGAATAGAAAACATACACAGAGGTATTTTTAGGCATTGTCATCCACAGGTTATCATACACACAGATGCGAGTCAGACTATCTGGGGAGCAAAGTTCCTGGACCAACTTGTTCAAGGTTCTTGGAGGAAAGAAACAAAAAAAATATATTCCAATGTCAGGGAGCTGAAAGCGGTTAGGGAGACTCTGAAATTGCTATCTTATCTTTTCGCCAGTCGTCACATTCAGATTCTCCTAGACAACATGACAACAGTCTCTAAAGACAGGGAGGCTCGAGGTCAGAAAATCCTCTCTGCCTCTTCCAAAAAAATTTGTACTGGGCAGAAGAAAACATTCTGTCACTTACAGCGACACACCTGAAGGAGGTAGAGAATCAAGCAGTGTATTATCTAGGCAGAAAGAGATTAGACCCCCATGATCAAATTCTAGACGCCTTCATTCACAAGTGGGGCATGAATTTTTGCTTATGCCTTTCCTCTGATCCCTCCGATATCAAAGGTGTTGTTTTTGTTTTGTTTGTGCAAATCTTTTACATCTCAATTGTACTGAATTGGCCCAAGAAGTGCTGGTATTAGATCCGGAGGAAATTAACCATAGTGGACCCCGGTCCATCTACCTCTTAGAGAGGATCTACTCTATCAAGAACCAATACTTCATCCAAATCCCTTCAGGATCACAGCATACAACTGAAACCTCAAGGGTTGTCCAAGAGAGCTTCCTCAAAAGGTGATTCAAACACTCAAGGCACATAGGAACCTCTGCTCTTCATTTGAAAATGTGGAAAAAAAATGTGTGTCCTCCTGTAAAGATACACCTCCTAACCAGAATAAACCCAATATTTTTCAGATTCTGGAATTTCTACAAGCAGTCTTGGACCAGAGGTTTAAAATTCAAGTGTCAGTCTTGAGTTCCCTCTTTGACACACTCATTGGAGATCACAGGTGGCTCAAGAGATTGAATAGAGCTGTAAAGCTGTGGTCTAAATCTAATAAATGGGATCTCTGCTTGGTTCTGGGCATCTTATTGGAGATCCCTTTTTGAACCTCTATAGGAAATCAGTATCAGACTAAACCTTAAAACCGACCTTCCTAATTGCAATCACCACTGCTACCACTGGAACTTAGGAACTTCTATTGAGGATCTTAGAAGATAGGATTGTTATAGTTCTTGATCCAAGTTTTACTCCTAAAGTGATGTCTAATTTTCACCGTCACCAGGAGCTTATTCTCCCTACATTCTGCCAGAGATCATCCGAATGGCACACATTAGACATAAGAAGAGTATTTGAATAAGACTGAATAGTATAGAAAGGATTGATTAAACATCAGGATAAAAATAAGGAGAGGAAGGCTTCTAAAGCCACAATTGCTACATGGCTAAAGATGGCCATCATAGAATTCTGCTGAATTCTACAGAATAAAACAGACACCGGTTCCAAGAGTCCAATCAACTTGTGCTATGGCAGCTTCTTTGGCTTAAGAGACAGGGTGCTTCCTTCAACCAGATTTGCAAGGCGGCTACGTGTTCATCTCCGTTCACATTTGTTAAACATTACCATCTAGATCTTCCAAAATCAAAGGATCTATCTTACGCAGAAAGGTGCTACAAGCAGTTATTCCTACCTAAAATCATCTCAGGAATTCGACCTACCGGTAATTTGGTTTCCATTAGACCTCCATGATGGCCCCTAATATTACCTCCCATTTATTGTAAATATTGATATGTTTCTTCTCAACATATTAATGAAATTTTGTTAAAGTTTTGCATCCATTCCAAAGTAGTTATACGTCAGACACTGAGGGAAGGCTGCCTTTTAACCTCTCTTCTTCCTGTCCCTACAGAAGGTCAAGAGGCATCCTCCAGGTGGGCCAACACGGAGGACTAATGGAAACCAAATTACCATTTTGCAGCATCAGATTTCTATGCGCATCAATACCCCCTAACCCTATTTCCACTATGCCAGAATGAGTGCAGTAGTACCTATTAGCATTGTAGTTGATTGAGATTGTAAAATGCCATATAAGACATATTCTGAGTTAACATTCTATTCTGCAAAAAATGCATGTGATCTCCAGGAAGTAAAACCTTCAATTTGTATCTGTAAAAACTCCTGTAGTAAGTAATCACAAAAAAAAACACCAACACAGAAGACAGTTCATATTTGCATATTATATTTATGAACAGTTCCTCACTGTTTTCGTACAAGAAGAAACCCCACATCACTGACATATTCCAAAGTTATTACAAAATGCAGTAATGTCAAATAGAAAAACGGTGGAAACCATTCTCAATGAAGATGCTAAAGTGTCACAAACAGAACAAAAAGAAAACACTCATGCCCTTATAAACATTTATGGTGCAAAATATAAACGTGTGAGTGGAAAATACTGTTTCCATTCTAGACAGGTTTTAAAAAATGTAAAACTCTAGTGGCTAGTGACCATTTCTTACTTAAAGGGGCTTGCCTATGAAAGAAAAGTTCAACTTTTAATACCCTAGTGATGTTTACACAGTTATGATTAATCCCCTTCTTTTACTTAGTTTTATTGCTGTTTTAGCTCCTCACAATCAGCAATGGTCAGTGTAAAATTCCAGAGTGTAGGCAGAGACTCTCTAAGCAGAGTTTTTATGAGCCCTCTGGTGCTGTGAGATGGTGTGCTAACAAAGTGCTTAGATAATCAGGGTACAGGTTTATCTACACTTTCATTTAGCTTCTGAACATTCACTAGTATCTGACACAAAAAAGAGAGATGAGATGGATCAGAGATGAGATCTCAGCTGTAACACATACAGTCTGCTCTGCTATACCTTCTTCCCCTGCTATAAAGAGCTCATCTGTAGTTTGTAGAGCAAATTTCTGCACACTGCCTGCTGGCAGGAAGTGCCTGTGACTGAGGTCTTGTAATTCATGGGCAGGAGGCGGAGAGCACTGTAGTGAGCAGACAGGAGAAGGGATTCATGAGAAGAATCTGCCCTGCCCCACCATAGTCAGAAGATTTACATTCTGATCCTGTGGCAGCCAAAATTGTATATGCCAAGACTGATACACAGGTTGGAATTATATCCATCTTGTATATATATCCATGATGTATATACAAATACTGCATTTTTTTAATAACAGTGAATTAAAGAATCTAATTTAAGAATCTTGTCTTTGTGGGAATACCCATTTAAATGAGCAAATGAATTCTCAATATGAGACATTCCAATATGGCTTCCATATTTAATATTACATTGTGCTTGTGGAAGCTGGAACTTTGAATAGTTGCAAAAAAAATAAAAGTGAAAGTGAATATTGGAAGTGAAAGAGAATACTGCTCTAAAACTGCCCACTAAGCACCAGCTGCTTGTAATATCTTGTAATATCTCCCATATTCACTAGTTGCCTATACTCAACATCTGCTGTAAGTGAAAAGTCGGTAGGCCCACTACACATAAGATTATCAACCAGTCACCGTTTTTCTGCATGATCAAGGTCCTAGCTATTTACTCTGCACTGTACCGAATCCTCTCATTACCAAGAGTTCTTCGCTAAGTCGCTAATAAAAAAAAAAAACTGACATGGAGTACAGTTAGCAGGGCTTCTATACCCCAAAACAAATGCATTGCTTAGCAAACTTCCAGGCATCGCGATTACTCCTTACTTCATCTCCATGCCAGTTGGGTGTGGAAAGATGTGAAGGGTGCACGGATGGCAGTGGAGGTTGCTCCACACCTGTGCACTCAATATAGCCTGAATGGTTTCTGGTAATAGCTCAATTCTATGCCGTGGCTGGAGCCTCCGGATGTGTGCAGTGGCTGAGGGACGGGCTTTCATCATACACCAGCACACAATAAATGGTATTTTGTCCTGCTATTAGTGTGTTAGGTCCCAAATTTCTCAAAATGAGATTGGAGGACGATCAGATAAATTGCATGACTTTCAATATGTATTCAGGCTGTTAAACTTTGCATCATATCCAGGTGTCTGCTGCTAAAGCAAATAAAATTATGGGATTATCAAGAGAGGAATAGATTCTCATGATAAAGACATAGTTTATACAAATCGCTGGTCAGACCACACATGGAATACTGGGTACAGTTTTGGGAGCCAGTGTATAAAAAGGACATAGTAGAACTGGAACGGGAGCAGAGGAGAGCAACCACGATTATTAGGGGAATTGGGGGACTAGGATACTATGACATTAGTAATAGCGGGGCTATTCAGTTTAGAAAAAGTCACAGTATTGTAAGGAGGTCTCCCCTCAGTAGTCTTTTTTTTTAGTCATCCGATTACTTCCTGTTTTGCCATTGGCTAAATAAACGGTTACATGGTGGTTCCATGCCCTAATGACTCTAGCCCTAGCCAAAGGCAGTACATAGCCGAAATGCACATTGGGGCTGCTTTCATCCCGGGTGCCATTAATTATGGGCGAGTGTATTTGGACATAGTTGATTATGCAGTGAAGTCTTGTAGGACTGTAGTTATAACGAGTTATAGTTGTGCCTCACCACTTATATGCCTTACTCGTAAAGCTTTTATGCTATATATATTAAATAATAATTGTAGTTTCCTGCCTGCACCAGGTATGAATTTTCTTTGCACTCCAACTCTGGAGATGGCATCATTTTAGTTGTTGTAATACTTTATTTATTAGAAATGGTTTTATCTACTGATTTATATATCATATTCTGTTATTCTTGTATATTATGTTGAGTTCTCCCTCTCTCCTGGTTGGAGGAGTACAATAAGTATTATATGATGTTTTGACAATTTTTAGGCATACTATACGCATAGGAATAGGTGAAGTATCTTAGCGGATTATATACATAGGGGAGAGTATCTGCCTTCACTTAGTGTGTTCAATATTTGATTCACTACTCCACTTTTGGCAATCTGTGTCCAAATGGGTTATACTGGTCGAAGCAGAAAAACTGGTAAGAGTGCTACAGTGACTTAAATCATCAGGAGTGCACTCATTCTGTGAGTAGACAATAGCAGTGGTTTATACAATGCATATGTTGAGAATGTATTCAGTTATTATTTATATATCCACATTGTGGCAAGTTTTAATATTTATCAGCATTTAGTTATCAGACACTATTGCAGCCAGTGAAGGTACATATCCTAAGAGGTAAACACAGCAGTTATACGCTTGATATTGCAGGACTTAGCAGGAAAAGAAAACCTGTTTGAACTGACAACCTCCATCACCTTTGTATCATAAACTGGTTTTTACCAGGAATCAACCTGCAGAATTCAATCTCAGGCCAACATACAAATGTTTCACTATAAGTTGTAAAAATAATACAAATGATTCAACTATACCTCATGTTTCATGAGTTACCGTACATCATTACAATGAAGTGTTACTCTCGGAGGATATTCTGCTGCCTACTTCTTTAGGAGCTTAAAATATCCACAGTTATTAAAAAAATATAGACAGTAGTAGTTAACCATTAACTTGGACAGACATGTTATGTAGAGTATAATAGTATATTAATCACCAGCAGCAGAACATCAGATTCCAATACCATTCAGGTAAAATGGAGACACCAGCAAAGTATGCGGGACTCTGAAGGTATAGTTCCAAAATTTTATTCAGAAAACACTTTAAAGGCGTACCACCCCCATTGCTCAGCCAGAATCCTCTGGTTACCACTGTGAAAATTAGAATGAAAGATCCTTTGGGTATCTAAAGCTCAATAATTTCAAACATACTTTTCTACCAGTTCATTGTTCAACTAAAGTGAGTGCCTGTTGCAGAATGTAACCATTCTTATGTGTCTAGGCTACATATCGGGGAAATAAGAATTCTGTGTATCATATACCAATATAATGCACAGAGTTCAATCCCTACCATAGTGATCAGTCTGTGGCACATCACTTGTCATGGCTGTGATCATGAAATAATGTGAAATGGGCCAAACAAACCCATCCCCATTAACGGTCAATATGAATATAGCAGTAAACTAGGCAAAAACAATGGATAGTGTTTTTCTATACAATGCTTAGTGGCCTGTTGAGAGGATCAACATTACTTAACCCCTTATTGACCACCCATACAGATTTGATTTAGATTTTTTAAAAATCTATTACCTCCAAATAAAACCTATATAAATTTGGTATCCCCCATACAGAACCAAAGACTATATTAAAAGCTGCAATTTGGAGACCACAGTGAGAGCCCACAAGAAAATGGCACAAATGCAGTTTCTTGCCAATTTTACTGCATCTTAAATTTTATTTCAACTTCCCAGTACATGGCATGGGATATAAAATACTGTCACAAGGAAGTACAATTTGTTACACAGAAAACAAGCCCTCACACAGCTTTGTACACAGAAAAATAAAAAAGTAAATCGATTTTTGAAAGTGGGGAGCTATAACAGAAAGTATAACGGAAAAATGCTATCAGGGGGGCAAGGGGCTAGAATGCCCCTTATACCACATGATAAAAAGTGTACAAATTCTCTGGGATAAGGGCCTTGTGGTACCTGATCGACAAGTTAACTAAATGCGAAGTAAATGTAATTTTACCCCAACATGCGAGCAGAGGTGGAGCCTTTGGATTGTGCTTCAAAACGCAACCAAAATGCTACTTGTCAACACAGCCTCAGGGGCTCTACTGTACAAACATGTCATAGTACCTGAGAACCATCAAAAGCTCATTGGTGCTCCTTCCCTTTTGTTCCCCACCATGTGCCCAGGTGTCCTCTTACTTGTTAGCAACTGCACAATATATTCCTAGATGCATTTTCTACTTTTATTCAGTTAATGTGGGTAAATTTTGCTGCTTAATGAATGTATAAATGATAAATATTAGTTAATTCCAAATCAAACATTCGTTTTGTTTGAATTTCTGTAAAATACATAAAAAGGGTTAACAAGCATCCTACCTGCTGTTTTGAATAGTTTGATGGATAAAGTTAATAGAAGGGCGATATGTGGGGGGTTTCTATTAACAGAAGCTCCAAAACCCTAATAGAAATGAAATGGTCCCTAAAATAATTGATTCTAAAATTTTCTTGAAAATTTAAAAGAAAGTTCGATTTGTGAAGGACACAACACAAAGCAGAGATACTGTAAATGTTAGTTAGTAACTAATTTGGGTATAAATAAATACCAAATATATCAACCAAAATTTCCCACTAACCTGAAGTACAATATGTCACGAAAAAACTAACTCAAGAACACTTAGGCTAGTTAAAGCGTTCTAAGGCTATTACCCTATAAGGTGACACATGCTAGTTTTGAAAAATAGGCCTTTGTCATCAAGGCACAAATGAGCTTGGTCACCAATGCGTTAATAGGTGTTCAACAAAAATCTCAGCAAGGAAAATATAACAATAACTATTTGATGGGATTATTAACTAAAAGCCGTAAGTCTGAACAGGTGCCAAGTGGCCCACGTTGTATGAGAAAATGAGTGCAACTTTAGATGCTTACCTTATGTAACACTAGTTATCGATGTATTTTGCAGCAAACTTTTGGCTATTGTGTCACATTTTAAGCCTATGCTGCTTTGTTGAGTGAGGCATAAAAACTCTGGTTTTGGGTTAGTAATTCATAACTAGATTATTGTTTTCATTAATGTCATTCTGCATATTGCAAATGTCGGTAACTTCAATGTTGTCTTTTTCTCCCATTGTTCTTTTTTCTCCACCAATCTCTTCCCCTCTCCCCTTTTGCCAGTGTGCAAACTTTTGCTTTGTAACCGCAGATGGAGGTGACCTCAATGTTAGGGGTCTCCGTCCGCTTTTAAAAACTTTAAAAACCTTCAATAAACAGTTTGTTGGAAAAAATATAAAATGCACATAGTAACTTGATTTCCTCGTCATTTGCAGGAAAGGCTTAGGCCCCTTTCATACTGATGATTTAGGGACAAATTTACATCCACACGCCTATGGTGCCTGACCACGTTATAGTGACCACACAAACAGACGAGTGTCACTGAACACGGGAAAAAGAGAGCATGCTCTTTTCCTGTGTTTACGACCTGGCACCCTGCCCTGCTATGGAGAGGAGGGGTAAGCAGTGGTCATCCCTACGTGGATGTATGCTTGCCCAGGCTACAGCCAGTCAAGCATACGTCTGTGTGCAAGAGGCACAAGATTCATAGGATTCTTGTACTTTGAGATTTGTGATGGGCGAAGGGTGATCCAGTATGATGAAAACATGATTTTAAAAAAAGCATATAGTTCGAGCTCCTGGAAGGTGCTCCTCCTCTTGCAGTGCCTCCCAGGGTCAGAGCTAACATCAGAGCTGGAAAGATGAAAGCCTAGAAAGTATTGAGGGCAGAGGACACAGACTTACCATCTAGTCTAAGCTTACGTTGACTAAATTTCTGACAAATAGTAAATTTTCCTAATTTTAAAATTGGTGAAATCGCATGTATATGTGAATGCACAATTAGATAGACTCATCAGATGGTTTTTCACTTAGAAAACATGCACAATAGTGCACAATATGAGACAAAAAACTATTTCTGATAAATGTCAGACTAGATGGTTATAATAGAGGTAAATTGTACGTAAATGTCATTAAAATGGTAAAAACCATTATGGGCTACTTTACATAGAAGGTACACTGTAATAAAAAAAAATTTAAATTTAAATTAAAAAGTAATTTCAAATAAATCTGTAAGCTTACTTAAAACTACTATCCCATCTGGCATGTAGCAGCATTCTAACATGCTGATTTCAGATCACAATAAAGAAGAGCTTTAAAACTCCTTAAAAAGGTCCTTATTAAAAAACTGAAGTTATGTATTTTGCGTCAGTATTTCTTAATATCAGTAACCCCGCATCATCTAATCACGTATAAATCATGCCCATCATTTACTTGGTTATAAAGTCAATAATCACTAACCATGTGCGGTGAAGTATGCCCCCGCAATGCTGGAACTTGGTCACCGCTGTGTGGAACAAGGACAGGTATGGAGCAAACATGGGCAATTCTTTTTAGGGCTAATGTGCATACCAAAACCTTTGTTCACATTTGTCAGCTCTAGCACATTTTAACCCCTTAAGGACGCAGCCTGTTTGCAGGTTAAGGCTCGCAACTTTTTTTGGAAATTTGACCAGTGTCTCTTCCTGTGGTAATAACTTTTCAACGCTTTAAGATATCTCTGTGATTTTGAGATTGTTTTCTCGTGAGACATTGTAGTTTATGTTAGTAGTGTCATTTCAGTGATCCGTTCCTTTTTTGGGGGGTAAAAATGCAAAAATTTAGGAAAAATTTGAAAAAAATGACTATTTTCAAAGTTTCAAATGTTATAATTTTTAGACAAAAAGTGATACCACAAATTTTTTTTGATAGAAACCTTTTGCCATTGGTCTTCTTTTTATATCCATAATTTGTTTTACGTTTCCATTATTTTTATGGATGTGAGAAGGTTTGAAGTTTTAGTAGCAACTTCTCAGATTTTCTTGAAATTTGAAAAATGCGAACTTTTTGGTGATCAATTCAGTTTGGAAGTGCTCTATAAAGGCTTATGTACTATATACCCCCACAAGTAACACCATTTTATGAACCTAACATCTCAACCTATTCAAATCAGCATTTAAGAAGTCTGTTAACCCTTTAATTATTTTTCCGGAAGCATATGAAAATGGAGTGGAAATTTTGAAATTTCAATTTTTGATTTCAATCTTTCCAATTTAGCCCTAAAACGGATACATTCAGAAGGAATTTGAGGTAAATATATATTCCTAATTTCTTGCCCTGCTTCTTCCGAGTACGGCGATACCAGACATGTGGATGTCAGCTGCTGTTTCCCCGCACAGCGATGTCCAGAACAGAGTTAGCGATACCGGGAATTTGGAAGGCCAATTTGGCTGCAAATATTTTGTGGTGCCACAGTGTAATTGAAGAGCCCCTGAAGTAAAAGTACAATAGAAAACCCCCCAAAATGTCACCATTTCGGAAACTAGACCCCTCAAAGAATTTATCGGTGGTTGTGGTGAGCATTTTAACCCCCGACACGCTGGTCAAAATTGAATGCAAAGTAAATGGTGCAGAGTAAAAATTGTGTTTTTATCTCAAAAATGTCATTTTAGTGCCTCATATACTGTGCCCAACCCATGCCACTTTAGACAAACACCCCAAAAATCATTCTGCGGGTTGTTCCGAGTACAGCAATACCACACATGTGCCAATAATTTACAGACTGGGCGCACAGAAGGGATGAGAACGGAAGGAGTGAAATTTTGATTTTCCAGCTCCGTTTTCACATGTTTGGATTTGGAGTGCCATGTCATGTTGGCAGGGCCCGTGAGGTGCCAGTGCAATAGAAACCCCCAATAAATGATACCATTACGGAAACTAGACCCCTCAAAGAATATATCGGTGGTTGTGGTGAGCATTTTAACCCCCGACACGCTGGTCAAAATTAAATGCAAAGTAAATGGTGCAGAGTAAAAATTGCGTTTTTATCTCAAAAATGTCATTTTAGTGCCTCATATACTGTGCCCAACCCATGCCACTTTAGACAAACACCCCAAAAATCATTCTGCAGGTTGTCCCGAGTACAGCAATACCACACATGTGCCAATAATTCACAGACTGGGCACACGGAAGGGATGAAAACGGAAGGAGTGAAATTTTGATTTTCCAGCTCCGTTTTCACATGTTTGGATTTGGAGTGCCATGTCATGTTGGCAGGGCCCGTGAGGTGCCAGTGCAATAGAAACCCCAATAAATGATACCATTACGGAAACTAGACCCCTCAAAGAATTTATCGGTGGTTGTGCTGAGCATTTTAACCCCCGACACGCTGGTCAAAATTAAATGCAAAGTAAATGGTGCAGAGTAAAAATTGCGTTTTTATCTCAAAAATGTCATTTTAGTGCCTCATATACTGTGCCCAACCCGTGCCACTTTAGACAAACACCCCAAAAATCATTCTGCAGGTTGTCCCGAGTACAGCAATACCACACATGTGCCAATAATTTACAGACTGGGCACACAGAAGGGATGAAAACGGAAGGAGTGAAATTTAGATTTTCCAGCTCCGTTTTCACATGTTTGGATTTGGAGTGCCATGTCATGTTGGCAGGGCCCGTGAGGTGCCAGTGCAATAGAAACCCCAATAAATGATACCATTACGGAAACTAGACCCCTCAAAGAATTTATCGGTGGTTGTGGTGAGCATTTTAACCCCCGACACGCTGGTCAAAATTAAATGCAAAGTAAATGGTGCAGAGTAAAAATTGCGTTTTTATCTCAAAAATGTCATTTTAGTGCCTCATATACTGTGCCCAACCCGTGCCACTTTAGACAAACACCCCAAAAATCATTCTGCGGGTTGTCCTGAGTACAGCAATACCACACATGTGCCAATAATTTACAGACTGGGCACACAGAAGGGATGAAAACGGAAGGAGTGAAATTTTGATTTTCCAGCTCCGTTTTCACATGTTTGGATTTGGAGTGCCATGTCATGTTGGCAGGGCCCGTGAGGTGCCAGTGCAATAGAAACCCCAATAAATGATACCATTACGGAAACTAGACCCCTCAAAGAATTTATCGGTGGTTGTGGTGAGCATTTTAACCCCCGACACGCTGGTCAAAATTAAATGCAAAGTAAATGGTGCAGAGTAAAAATTGCGTTTTTATCTCAAAAATGTCATTTTAGTGCCTCATATACTGTGCCCAACCCATGCCACTTTAGACAAACACCCCAAAAATCATTCTGCGGGTTGTCCTGAGTACAGCAATACCACACATGTGCCAATAATTTACACACTGGGCACACAGAAGGGATGAAAACGGAAGGAGTGAAATTTTGATTTTCCAGCTCCGTTTTCACATGTTTGGATTTGGAGTGCCATGTCATGTTGGCAGGGCCCGTGAGGTGCCAGTGCAATAGAAACCCCAATAAATGATACCATTACGGAAACTAGACCCCTCAAAGAATTTATCGGTGGTTGTGGTGAGCATTTTAACCCCCGACACGCTGGTCAAAATTAAATGCAAAGTAAATGGTGCAGAGTAAAAATTGCGTTTTTATCTCAAAAATGTCATTTTAGTGCCTCATATACTGTGCCCAACCCGTGCCACTTTAGACAAACACCCCAAAAATCATTCTGCGGGTTGTCCTGAGTACAGCAATACCACACATGTGCCAATAATTCACAGACTGGGCACACAAAAGGGATGAGAACGGAAGGAATGAAATTTTGATTTTCCAGCTCCGTTTTCACATGTTTGGATTTGGAGTGCCATGTCATGTTGGCAGGGCCCGTGAGGTGCCAGTGCAATAGTAACCCCCAATAAATGATACCATTACGGAAACTAGACCCCTCAAAGAATTTATCGGTGGTTGTGGTGAGCATTTTAACCCCCGACACGCTGGTCAAAATTAAATGCAAAGTAAATGGTGCAGAGTAAAAATTGCGTTTTTATCTCAAAAATGTCATTTTAGTGCGTCATATATTGTGCCCAACCCATGCCACTTTAGACAAACACCCCAAAAATCATTCTGTGGGTTGTCCCGAGTACAGCAATACCACACATGTGCCAATAATTTACAGACTGGGCACACGGCAGGGGTCAGGAATAAAGAAGCACAATTTAGGTTTTCAAGCTTCGTTTTCACTAGATTGGTAATGGGGGGTACCCCCGAGGTACCAGTACAATAGAAACCCCCAAATAGTGAACCTATTTTGGAAAGGGCACCCCTCAAAGAATGTATGTAGGCTTGTATGAGCATTTTAACCCCCAACACGCTGGCCAAAATTGAGTGCAAAGTAAATGGTGCAGAGTAAAAATTGTGTTTTTATCTCAAAAATGTCATTTTAGTGCCTCATGTACTGTGCCCAACCCATGCCACTTTAGACAAACACCCCAAAAATCATTCTGCGGGTTGTCCCGAGTACAGCAATACCACACATGTGCCAATAATTTACAGGCTGGGCACACGGCAGGGGTCAGGAATAAAGAAGCACAATTTAGGTTTTCAAGCTTCGTTTTCACTAGATTGGTAATGGGGGGTACCCCCGAGGTACCAGTACAATAGAAACCCCCAAGTAGTGAACCTATTTTGGAAAGGGCACCCCTCAAAGAATGTATGTAGGCTTGTATGAGCATTTTAACCCCCAACACGCTGGCCAAAATTGAGTGCAAAGTAAATGGTGCAGAGTAAAAATTGTGTTTTTATCTCAAAAATGTCATTTTAGTGCCTCATGTACTGTGCCCAACCCATGCCACTTTAGACAAACACCCCAAAAATCATTCTGCGGGTTGTCCCGAGTACAGCAATACCACACATGTGCCAATAATTTACAGGCTGGGCACACGGCAGGGGTCAGGAATAAAGAAGCACAATTTAGGTTTTCAAGCTTCGTTTTCACTAGATTGGTAATGGGGGGTACCCCCGAGGTACCAGTACAATAGAAACCCCCAAGTAGTGAACCCATTTTGGAAAGGGCACCCCTCAAAGAATGTATGTAGGTTTGTATGAGCATTTTAACCACTAAGGTGCTGGCTCAAATGTAATACAAAGTGAGTAGTGCAGAGAAACAATTGTATTGCAATTTATCAAATATGCCATTGAAGTGACAAAAGTATTTTGCCCAACTCATGCCACTTTAGACAAACACCCCAAAAATCATTCTGCGGGTTACCCCGGTTAGGGCAATACCCCATAGGAGGCAATAATCTGTAGGATGGAGACACGACAGGGCTCAAAAGGGAATAACTTGTTGGAGCACAGACATTGTACTTTTTTTTTTCTTTTTGGCATCATGAAAGATTTGTAGATGGCAATAGGGGCCAGTACAGTAGAAACCCCTAAGAACTGACCCTATTTTGGAAACTACACCCCTCCATGAATTAATCTAGGGGTATAGTTAGCATTTTAACCCCACAGGTGGACCCCTGAAAAAGTGCATAATGGATAGTGCATAGTAAAAAATATCCATTATGTCATTTTGTGCCCAGCTGCTGCCACGGGAGACAAACACCCTAAAAATCATGATGCATGTTTTCCCGGGTAAAGCATACGGGACAGTAATCTACAGGCTGGGCACATGGCAGGGCTTAGAAGGGAAGATGCGGCATGCGGCATGATGTATAAGCTGTGCGTCAGGGTAACAACAGGGTACTCTAAAAATCCAGGGATGTATGATAAATTCGGAAGCAATCTCTCATACATAACCCTGGTTTTTCTGGGCATGTCTCACAGTGATGAATGGTGTCCTTCCTAATGCCATTTTTGGAGCACACCCTGCACCTCTTTTGTGACCTTCCCTTGCTGGCTGATTGGGGAACTACTCCTGGAAAGTGCTGCCCTGGTACAATACGTGATGTGGCCTCACTTCCAGATGTGCTAGCACTCTCCCCTTCCTGGTCTCCAAAAAGAAAGTACTTTATTACCACCTCTTGAAATTCCAGGAAAGTTCCCCTCTGGCCGGCATATCGATGCAGCACATAAGCATTATACAATGCCATCTGCATGATGTGCACGGCCAGCTTCTTGTACCACACCCTCGACTTCCGCATGGCATTGTACGGCTGAAGCACCTGGTCAGACAAGTCCACCCCTCCCATGTATTTATTATAATCTAAAATACAGTCTGGCTTGGGGGCTTCTGCACTGGCACCTCGTACTGGGACAGGGGTGGTGGTGTGCTCATGTATTGTGGTTAATACAAGGACCTCTCTCTTGTCCTTGTACTTAACACACAGTACAGAGTCGCTGCATAGTGCCCTGCTTTCGTGCCTTTTAAGTTTTTGCCCAAGCAGCGACTTAGGGAGACCTCTCTGATTTCTGCGTACAGTGCCGCATGCCGCAGTATTTCTGGAAGTGAGGCACTTGAACAGGGTGGTGCTGGTGTAGAAATTGTCCAGGTAGATGTGGTAGCCCTGGTCCAGCAGTGGGTGCACTAAATCCCACACTATCTTCCCTGTAACACCCAGGAAGGGGGGGCATTCTGGGGGCACTATAGTGGAGTCCTTCCCTTCATATACCCTGAACTTGTATGTGTACCCTGATGAACTTTCGCACAGCTTATACATCTTCACACCATACCTTGCCCTCTTATTGGGCAGGTACTGGCGGAAGTGAAGTCTCCCTTTGAATTGTACTAGGGACTCGTCTATGCTTACATGTTTGGCGGGAGTATATGCCTGGGCAAACTTGGCACTAAAATGATCTAATATGGGCCTGACCTTAAATAACCGATCATAACTGGGGTCACCTCTGGGTGGGCACTGTGTGTTGTCAGTGTAGTGCAAAAACTTATGGATGGCTTCAAAGCGCATCCTGCTCATTGCCATGCGGAACATGGGGGTGTGGTACAGTATGTCTGTGCTCCAGTAGTCCCTGATTGAAGGCTTCTTTACTATCCCCATAAGGAGTATTATGCCCCAATACTTGTGCATCTCTGCTGCAGTGACAGGGGTCCACCTGTAGGGTTGTGCATAAAAGGACGTGGGGTTTTGGGCAATATGTTGTGCAGCGTAGAGATTTGTCTGAAATATAATAATATTCAGCAGCGCCTCATCAAAAAAAAACTTAAAAAAGTCCACAGCTCTGAGCCCTGTCGTGTCAAAGTTAATTCCAGGATGGCCCGTAAAGTCAGGGACCTGAGGGGTATAATTATCTGGGGCTACCCATGTGGGGTCAGTGGAAGCCCCAGACGCTTCTCCTGCAGAAGTCCCAGAAACTTCTCCTGCAGAAGTCCCAGGCACTTCTCCTGCAGAAGTCCCAGGCACTTCTCCTGCAGAAGTCCCAGGCACTTCTCCTGCAGAAGTCCCAGGCACTTCTCCTGCAGAAGTCCCAGGCACTTCTCCTGCAGAAGTCCCTGGAACCCTACGGCGCCTTCTTGGGGGTCCTTCCAGGTCACTAGAAGATGAGCAGGAGGATGATGATAAGTAAAAGGGACCATCATCCCCACTAGCTGACTCGGTGTCAGAGGCAAGCATGTTATATGCCTCCAACACGGTGTACGTCTTCTGAGACATTGCACACAAAAAAAATAGAGAACTAGAAAAATTAGATAATGTGCACCAAACTACACGGATAAACCGTCTAGCAGGCACACAAAAAAAAAAAAATATAATGCACACCAAACTACACGGACAAGCCGCACAGATGGCACACACAAAAAATAATGTGCACTAAACTACACGGACAAGCCGCACAGATAGCACACAAAAAAAAAAAGAGAATGCACACCAAACCACACGGACAAGCCGCACAGATGGCACACAAAAAATAATGCGCACTAAACTACACGGACAAGCCGCACAGATAGCACACAAAAAAAATAATGTGCACTAAACTACACGGACAAGCCGCACAGATAGCACACAAAAAAAAAAAGAGAATGCACACCAAACCACACGGACAAGCCGCACAGATGGCACACAAAAAATAATGCGCACTAAACTACACGGACAAGCCGCACAGATAGCACACAAAAAAAATAATGTGCACTAAACTACACGGACAAGCCGCACAGATAGCACACAAAAAAAAAAAAGAGAATGCACACCAAACCACACGGACAAGCCGCACAGATGGCACACAAAAAATAATGTGCACTAAACTACACGGACAAGCCGCACAGATAGCACACAAAAAAAAAAAGAGAATGCACACCAAACCACACGGACAAGCCGCACAGATGGCACACAAAAAATAATGCGCACTAAACTACACGGACAAGCCGCACAGATAGCACACAAAAAAAATAATGTGCACTAAACTACACGGACAAGCCGCACAGATAGCACACAAAAAAAAAAAGAGAATGCACACCAAACCACACGGACAAGCCGCACAGATGGCACACAAAAAATAATGCGCACTAAACTACACGGACAAGCCGCACAGATAGCACACAAAAAAAATAATGTGCACTAAACTACACGGACAAGCCGCACAGATAGCACACAAAAAAAAAAAGAGAATGCACACCAAACCACACGGACCAGCCGCACAGATGGCACACAAAAAATAATGCGCACTAAACTACACGGACAAGCCGCACAGATGGCACACAAAAAAAATAATGCGCACTAAACTACACGGACAAGCCGCACAGATAGCACACAAAAAAAAAGAGAATGCACACCAAACCACACGGACAAGCCGCACAGATGGCACACACAAAAAGTAGCTACGTACGGGTACACCTACGGCGCTCTGGAAAAAAATATTACCAGGCACCGAAAAAAAACCTATGTGCACCGCGCAAAAAGGCGCTACAAATGCACCTAGCTTGCCCTAAGACAAACTAACTACCGCTAAGACTGCTAAAGATTCTGTGCAGCGCTATTCACACGGCGCACTGAAAAGTGCGTCCAGTGCAGAACAACGCTAACACAGCGCACTGAAAAGTGCGTTTGGGTTCAGAAGGGACAGACAGGGAAAAACGGAAGACACGTGGGATCACACAAGGCGATCACACAGGGAACACACAGGACACAGGAAAAAACAGATAGGATGGGAATTTGTAGGGAACAATAGGGATCAGATAAGGATCAGAACACTATTTATAGTGTAAAAGTGTATTTTGGTGCACACAGTAACGCTCTTTCCTCTCTCCAGCGATACCAAACCAAAATGGTGCCGCTGGAGGAAGAGGAAGGGGCTAAAACCACGTTTTTCAGCCCAAAATCGCTGTAATTGGCCAGTCAGGTTTGACTGGCCAATCACGGCGATCGGCGGGCGGGACCGATTTGATTGGTCGGGTGACGGAGACAGGAACTCCTCCTGCCTCTGTCACCCAATTCTCGTCCCGATGTCACCACGTCGCGAGACGTGGTGACAATTCTAAAATCCTATGCGCTCGCGCCGTAGCTGTACTGCGCTGAGCGCTAATCGTCGGAAGCTGCGCAGTACAGCTACGGCGCGGAGCGCTAAGGTGTTAAACATGGTTAGAATACGTTTTTGCTGTGTGGTTTATTTGTTGTGCTGAAATAGAGTGAGATTTTCCCTTTAAAAGGTGATTGCAAACATGAGTCTGAAACACAAGACCCATAATATAAAAACAAACAATATTATTTCTTCTTTGCATCAGCTTGTGGTTGTAAGCTTTAATTTATGATTATGGTATTAAATCGCCCAACATCCATTAAAAATGTCCGGCTGTGCCACAAATCTGGGCATAAATAGGACCTGCTCTATAATTTGCAGCACTGCCACTCAGCTTGTTCACAATGTGTTAAGACAAGATGCATGGGTGCACCCTCTCTCATCATACCGTGACTGTACACAATAGAAGTCAATGGGAGCAGTGTCATATGATCATGTGCAAGAGGCTCAATGCTATAGTCCAGTGGTGGCGAACCTATGGCACGCGTGCCAGAGAGGGCACGCAGAGCCCTCTCTGCTGGCACGCATGCCATCATCCTCCACCGTGTGCAGAGGCCCGCAGGTCCACAGTTTAGAAGAACAGCATGTGCACCTTGCGCTCAGATACAGAACAGGCAGGTCACACTGCACGGGGTAGATGCAGTTCTTCTAAACTGAGGACCTGCGGGCCCCTCAGATGCAGCCCACAGCCGGGTGCAGGATGTCTGTGCTCCTGTCAGAGGAGCACTGCTCTAATAGAAGTTCCCAGTGCAGCGCTGGGAGCAGGAAGCAGCATGGAGAGCTTGTACCTCCCCCTCCTACTAGGAGACGTGAAGTGGAGCCGGGACAGAGAGAGAGGGGGAGGGGGAGGCTGTGACCCGGAACATCCAGAGGCTGCTGTGTGCCTTCTTCATAGATAACTGTAAGTTGTACAGTGTCTAAAATTTGTTTATACAGTTCATATACATATATACCTGTGCTATGCATATATGTGTGTGTATATGTGACATTTACACACATATGCATAACACAGATATATAATATGTCTTTGTTATGCACTTGTGTGTGTTTATGTCTGTGTTATGTGTATATAAGTATATGTATGTGTCTGTATCTGTGCTGTGCATATTTGTGTGTATATGTGTATATATATGTGCCATGCATACTGTATATATGTGTGTACTGTATGTCTGTGTTATGTGTATATAAGTATATGTATGTGTCTGTATCTGTGCTGTGCATATTTGTGTGTATATGTGTATACATATATGTGCTATGCATACTGTATATATGTGTGCACTGTATATGTCTGTGTTATGTGTATATAAGTATATGTATGTGTCTGTATCTGTGCTGTGCATATTTGTGTGTATATGTGTATATATATATATATATATATATATATATATATATATATATGTGCGCTATCTGCATACTGTATATATGTGTGCACTGTATATGTCTGTGTTATGCATACTGTATATATGTGTGCACTGTATATGTCTGTGTTATGCATACTGTATATATGTGTGCACTGTATATGTCTGTGTTATGCATATTATATATATGTGTGTACTGTATGTCTGTGTTATGCATACTGTATATATATGTGTGCACTGTATATGTCTGTGTTATGTATATTGTATATATGTGCACTGTATATGTCTGTGTTATGCATACTGTATATGTGTGCACTGTATATGTCTGTGTTATGCATATTATATATATGTGTGCACTGTATATGTCTGTGTTATGCATACTGTATATGTGTGCACTGTATATGTCTGTGTTATGCATACTGTATATATATGTGTACTGTATGTCTGTTATGCATACTGTATATATATGTGTACTGTATGTCTGTTATGCATACTGTATATATATGTGTACTGTATGTCTGTGTTATGCATACTGTATATATATGTGTACTGTATGTCTGTGTTATGCATACTGTATATATATGTGTACTGTATGTCTGTGTTATGCATACTGTATATATGTGTGTACTGTATGTCTGTGTTATGCATACTGTATATATGTGTGCACTGTATGTCTGTGTTATGCATACTGTATATATGTGTGCACTGTATGTCTGTGTTATGCATACTGTATATATGTGTGCACTGTATGTCTGTGTTATGCATACTGTATATGTGTGCACTGTATGTCTGTGTTATGCATACTGTATATGTGTGCACTGTATGTCTGTGTTATGCATACTGTATATGTGTGCACTGTATATGTCTGTGTTATGCATACTGTATATGTGTGCACTGTATATGTCTGTGTTATGCATATGTATATATGTGTGCACTGTATGTCTGTGTTATGCATACTGTATATGTGTGCACTGTATATGTCTGTGTTATGCATACTGTATATATGTGTGCACTGTATGTCTGTGTTATGCATACTGTATATATGTGTGTACTGTATATGGCTGTGTTATGCATACTGTATATATGTGTGCACTGTATGTCTGTGTTATGCATACTGTATATATGTGTGTACTGTATATGTCTGTGTTATGCATACTGTATATATGTGTGCACTGTATGTCTGTGTTATGCATACTGTATACAGGTGTGCTCTGTATATGTCTGTGTTATGCATACTGTATACAGGTGTGCACTGTATATGTCAGTGTTATGCATACTGTATATATGTGTGCACTGTATATGTCTGTGTTATGCATACTGTATATATGTGTGCACTATATATGTCTGTGTTATGCATACTGTATATATATGTGCACTATATATGTCTGTGTTATGCATACTGTATATATATGTGCACTGTATATGTCTGTGTTATGCATACTGTATATATATGTGTGCACTGTATATGTCTGTGTTATGCATACTGTATATATATGTGTGCACTGTATATGTCTGTGTTATGCATACTGTATATATATGTGTGCACTGTATATGTCTGTGTTATGCATACTGTATATGTGTGCACTGTATATGTCTGTGTTATGCATACTGTATATATGTGTGCACTGTATATGTCTGTGTTATGCATACTGTATATATGTGTGTACTGTATATATGTGTGTACTGTATATGTCTGTGTTATGCACACTGTATATATGTGTGTACTGTATATGTCTGTGTTATGCATATGTATATATGTGTGCACTATATATGTCTGTGTTATGCATACTGTATATATGTGTGTACTGTATATGTCTGTGTTATGCATACTAATAGTGGTGGTAAACATGTGGCAGTATTATTTGGCCCTTACGTAGGTTATATTGCTCTAAATTACCATGTTGGCACTTTGTGGTAGATAAGTGGGTTTTGGCTTGCAGTTTGGGCACTCGGTCGCTAAAAGGTTCGCCATCACTGCTATAGTCCAATGTGCTGCTTTGCATGACTTAATGTAGCTGGCATTGAATTATCCTAAAGGGAACCTGTCACCACCTTATTCATAAAAAACGGTTTTACCAGGTTCCCATAGAACCCTTTTACAACCAGGGCATTATTCTCTTATCCCAAAAAATATCTCCTCACAAGTCGGTAAAAAGAAGTTTGGGTTCTCTGCCTGAATACAAGTTAGGAAATCAAAGTGTTGGACGGGGCCTCCACGGCCGGCTCCTCCTCCCAACTACGTCACCCAGCCTGCCGAAAGGTGAGATTTATTTGGTATAAAATAAGGATGCCCTAGTTGTATACGGCTCTTTGGGAACCAGTCAAACCCATTTTTATGAAAAAGGTGGTGACAGGTTCCCTTTAAGAAGCAATCTGGCATCTCTATGATGCCAGACGCTTTGAAATTGATATTGAAAGATAAAACAGATCGAAAATCATATCTATAGAAGAAGCATGGTTAGAAGGCAGATTGCGGAGATTAATATGGTTACCTCCCTCTGGGCAAAATGTTTATTAAAAGAACAAAATAACTTATACTTACCTTTTGGATGAGCCACAAGCAGCCATTTCTGGACAACCTCCACTAAGGACTCCATATGTCAAGAAAAGAAGGATCAGTCAGACTGACTTTATACACGCCCTTTTCTTCATCAAAATGAGGCCACAAGCGCCTCACAGCAGTTTATGCCCCACTCCAACACTTGACAAGGTGTTCATGCGTATGGTGGAATTAGAAATTATAGCCACTGACTGTATGAATGTTCAGAATTAGGCGATTTCTTTACTTGAAGTTTTCTGCAAAGATTTCTTGGTTTTTTTTTTTTTTTTGAATATTGCAATTAGAAAATAGGTCATTTTGATATTTCTATTTATCTTAAAGAACAACTGTAAGTTTAACATCTTTTGCCTCACTCTGCACAAAGCAAAAGTACATTTTACTTCATCTATCTGCGGCTGTTTAGCTGCTTGTACGGGTTTTACTTTGTGCCCACAGGCTAATCTCTATTTGTCATGTTTCCTAGTAACCATGGGAATCGGTACAGGACAGCTGGAGAAAAGAGTAGGCTTGTTGGGAAGGGCAGTAGGAGCGGATTGCAAGAAAACAACAAGTGACTGATGCTTTAGACCAGGGGTCTCAAACTCGCGGCCCGCGGGCCAACTGCGGCCCGCGGGACAATAGTTTGCGGCCCCCCACCTGGAAAAGCACTTAGCCACCTTAATCCCCTTCCCTCCGGTACTTGAAGAAGATGAAGTGGCCGCTCTGGAAGCACTTGGTGCAGGTCAGCCTCCGGCAGTGTTGCACAGCGGGCAGCGCTCCACCGCCAAGTACAGTACCTCGGCGTCTCACCAGGGGGAGTAGGTGGCGGTGGAGCGCTGCCCGCTGTGTAACACCGCCGGAGGCTGACCTGCACCAAGTGCTTCCAGAGCGGCCACTTCATCTTCTTCGATGGGAGAGGCAAGTACCGAGGGGGGAGGGGATGGAGGTGGTAAGTCAGTCACGCTCTCCACGCCCCACTTTTTTTTTTCTTCTTCCCAGTCAGGCGACCGGACGTTCTGCCAGTGGAGGCCCTGCATGGAAGGAGGAGACGCAGGGGTTTCTCAATGGGCGTCTCCTTCTCCCTGGCTGTGCTGTGAGCCAATCACATCGAAGAGTGTCACAGACAAGGAGTTTTTTTTTCTCCCTGGCTGTGACTCTCTCTGTGATTGGATTGAGGCACAGGGAGAAGGAGACGCCCATTGAGAAACCCCAGCGTCTCCTCCTCCTTGATGCCCAGTAGCATACAGGGCAGGAAATATACAGAGCCCACAGCGGAGTGGAGGAGTGCTATTTTTATAAACCAGACCGGGTGCCAGCATCAGCGGGGGGTGCCCACCCTAAAGGTATTTGGCTACTCCTGTGAGTAAAAATCAGGTCCTCTTTAATGCTGCCGAAGGTCATGCTAGGCAGCTAGGGGGACTGGGAAACTCTATTGCCGCTCATCCAGAGCACCTTGCCCTGAAGTGGGTATCTCAAGGCACCATAGGCCTAAGTTTTTGCTACACAGCCCCAAATATGTCTTGCTCAAAGCCTGCAGTGAAGAGAAAGGTTGATGATGAGCACAGACAATTTCAGGAAAAGTGGGAAAAGCAATATTTCTTTATTGAGCACAAGGACATCCCAACTTGTCTTATTTGCACAGAGAAAGTCGCAGTGCCCAAAGAATACAATTTGAAGCGTCATTACACAACTAGACATGCTGAGGAGTATGCAAAGTACCAGGGAGATGAGAGAGCCAACCAGGTTGCTAAACTTAAGACATGTCTGCTGAGGCAACAAGATTTCTTTAAGAAAGCAACCAAAGAGAATGATGCAGCAGTCGAAGCCAGCTACGTAGTTAGTGTGATGATTGCTAAAGCAGGAAAGTCCTTTAAAGAAGGGGAATTTATAAAAAAGTGCATGTTACAGGCTGCAAGTATTATCTCTCCAGAAAAGAAAGGTCAGTTTAGCAACGTCAGCCTTTCTGCCAACACCGTAGCAGAGCGCATTTCTGACCTTTCAAGTGACATTTATGATCAACTGTGTGAGAAAATAAAATGTTTCAGTGTATACTCAGTCGCTCTTGATGAGACCACAGACATCACCGACACTGCCCAGCTTGCAATCTATGTCCGGGGTGTTGATGACAATTTTGAAGTCACAGAGGAGTTGCTCTCACTAGTTCCAATGCATGGCCAGACCACCGCTCAAGAGATATTTCACCAGCTGTGTGATGCTTTTCAGAATGCTGGTTTGCCTTGGAGGAAGTTTGTCGGAATAACAACTGATGGAGCTCCATCAATGATAGGGAGGAAAAAAGGATTGGTGGCACTTGTTAATAAAAAAAAGGAAGAGGAAGGTTTAGAGGAGGTCATTGCTCTGCACTGCATTATCCATCAGCAGGCCCTTTGCAGCAAATGCCTGAAGTTTGACAACGTGATGTCTTTCGTTGTGAAATGCATCAACCAAATCAGATCCAGGGGCTTAAAACACAGAATGTTTCGTGCTTTTTTAGAGGAAATAGAGTCAGAATATGGGGATGTGCTCTACTTCATCGAGGTGCGTTGGCTCAGCAGGGGAAACGTATTGAAGAGATTTTTTGAGTTGAGAGCGGAAGTGAAAGCTTTTATGGAAAAAGATGGGGCTTCTGTTCCTTTGCTAAGTGATCCAAAATGGCTCATGGACTTAGCTTTTTTGGTTGATATCACACATGAGCTTAATGTACTGAATAAGAGGTTACAAGGCCAGGGGCAACTTGTCAGTGCTGCCTATGACAGCGTGAGAGCATTCTCTACAAAACTTACGTTGTGGAAAGACCAGCTTTCTCAAACAAACCTTTGCCATTTCCCAGCATGCAAGTCACTCATTGATTCAGGCACACTATTCAGTCATGAGGAGTATGTGGATGTCATTTTGAAGCTACAGGAGGAATTTGATCATAGATTTGCAGACTTCAAGAGACATAGAGCCACATTTCAAATTTTTGCAGACCCCTTCTCCTTTGATGTGCAAGATGCCCCTCCAGTGTTTCAAATGGAGCTCATTGACCTGCAGTGTAACTCTGAACTCAAAGCCAAGTTCAGGGATGTGAGTGGAAAAGCAGACAAACTTGGGCAATTTTTAAGAGAATTGCCCCCCAGCTTCCCTGAGCTTTCCCGAATGTTCAAGCAGACCATGTGTCTTTTTGGGAGCACATACTTGTGCGAAAAGCTCTTCTCTACCTTGAACTTCAATAAGTCAAAGTACAGGTCTAGAATTACTGATGCTCATCTTCAAGCTGTGCTGAGGGTCTCAACTGCTTCCTCACTTACGCCAAATGTGGCTCGGCTATGCAAGAGTAAGCGCTGTCAGATCTCTAGCAGCAAGAAGTAGGAAGATAAAGCCATGTTCAAAACAGTTTATGTCCATTCATGTTCTGAAAGTTAAATGTTAAAGAACTGTTAATAAAGACATTTGAATCTGAATAATGATATTTTGTAAGCGCATTTTTTGTGGAAAGCCTGATGCGGCCCAGCCTTACCCAGAATCTACCTCCAGCGGCCCCCAGGTAAATTGAGTTTGAGACCCCTGCTTTAGACCATCCAATTACAAGCATGCTGTCCTGATTCATGAGAAAGCCATCAGAGCTCTGGCCAAAGCCAATGTCACAACCAGGAAGTGCACACCCACTTCAGGAATAGCCGAATATGATTTTGTAAGAAGGGATGATAGATGTGCCAGGCTATATCTAAGGCTAGGAAGAAGATATAAGCATGATACAGGTATCGCTGGAATTGTTCTCTCTCCAGATGTGCTAAAACTATATTTTGTCAGTAACAACTTATTTTACATGCTGTCCACTAGCATTAAATCCTTCTCTCAGAATGAATTTTTATAAAAATACTACACAAATTGCCTCCCCTAAAAATGCTTTATTTTAACGCTTGTTGAAGTATTTTGTATAATGAATTATTGTTTAAAAAGTAAAAACTTATTGTTCATACACTTTACTAAATTATAATTTATAGAAGGGCTTACATATACACAAATGTGTATAAATAATTCTGTTGGTAAAAATGAAGACTATGGTGCCATGTTTGTACAGTATTCATGTGCACAGGAATGTACCATAAAAGTATTCATATATATATATATATATCACAAACATATCAAGAAACATTTTATCCTTCATCATAAACATAATGGTCCTGGTAATCTGTGCAGCAAAATTGGCATAACAAATGCATAACTCAATGAATGTAAACCATGCTCAGATATTTCATTGCTATCCTAAACTGTAAACAAAAGCTTATTATCTTGCTTGTGGTCAGAAATCAAGGTCAAAATCCACCCTAAAACTTATACATGCTTAATTAAAGAACAAGCTTCTAAAGTGACTTGCAGAAAAGGGAAGAGCATATTGACTGCCTATTCTGAACTGTGGTTAACATAAACTGACAGCAGCAGTGGTGTAAATCTGCCCTTAATCAGTGAACCACGGATCGTGCAGAGTCCTGTGACATGGACCGACAACACTGCTGGGGACAGAACTTCTTACATGATAGCCATCTATGATGTAAGGAGTTCCTACTTTTTTTTTTCACTAAACAGCAGCGCCATGAGTGCAATACTATTTACACAGTCAGTGCTGCCATTTAGTAACTCGTAATCAAACAAAAGAGAAAAGGATGCAACAAATGACCAAACAATAGAAAAATCTTTATTAAATCAATATACAACACACAAGATAAAACCACTTAAAAGATGTAAAATTCATATTACATCAAAGCTGGGTATCTTAAAGTACAAAGCAGACCCCCAGGCAACACCCCTATATTCTGCCATTACAATAATGAAAGCAAGTCTCAATCACAACATGCCAACCACAATGGAAAAAGACCCGAGGACCTGCAGGTGAAAAGTACTATGAAAAAAATAAAAGTAGCCACAATGGAAGGGGTAAATGAATATTTCATACGTGAGATACAGGCAGTCCCCGGGTTATGTACAAGATAGGGTCCATAGGTTTGTTTTTAAGTTGAATTTGTATGCAAGTCGAAACAGTATATTTTAGAATTGTAGCTCTAGACAATTTTTTTTTTGTCCCAGTGCCAATTTAAAATTTTTTTGCAATAAAGCTTCATAACAGACACCTTACAGCTGATCATTGCAGTCTAGGACTATAGTAAAGCATTCAGAGAGCTTCACCAGAGGTCACAGTGGGCACAGGGGTCCGTCTTTAACTAGGGGTCGTCTCTAAGTCGGGTGTCCTTAAATAGGGGACCGCCTGTATAGTCACTTACCCCTTCCATTGTGGCTACTTTCATTTTTTGCATAGTACTTTTCACCTGCAGGCCCTAGGGGGGGTGGGGGTGGCTTACCTTTTTCCATTGTGGTTGGCAAGTTATGATGGGGACTTGGTTTCATTATTGTAATGGCAGAATATAGGGGGCTTGCCTGGGGGGTCTGTTTTGTACTTTTAGATGCCCAGCTTTTATGTAATATGAATTTTACATATTTTAAGTGGTTTTATCTTGTGTGTTGTATAGTGCTTTAATAAAGATTTTTCTTATGTTGCATCCTTTTCTCTTTTGTTTGATTACTTGTATATGTATTGATGCATTACCACCTTACCGGTACGGTCCTCATCTTGTAGATTTTGGTAAAAGCTGTTTAGTAACTCCTTACTATCATGTAAGGATCTCCGTCCCCAGCAATGATGTTGCCCTAAGTGTGTTAATTCCCTGCTTCCTGGTGGAAGATGGGACAATGTGTAATAAAGTGGTAATATAGATCTCAACCTTTTTGGCAGTGTTTGTGGCAGACATCTATGCAAAAGCCATTTAGAAACAGCCTTGTAGGTGCTGCACTTGTCATAAAAGCATTGAAGGAGTGCAACACAGTGGATACATTTGCTACGCGAGGCTGAATCATAAAATAAAAAATACAATGCATGCCACTGATATATAAATACAGGTACAATAAAATAGGTTTGCAGAGTATCAAAACCATACCAAGTAAGTTAAATTACATAAAAAAAAAAAAAGGAAACTGAAATATCCCCAATTTCACACTTCAAATCCTCTACAACTCTCAGCATTTCTTGGGGGAGTTTCCATAGCACTTAGTTCATCTGTAAAGTCATAACCACTAAAACTTCTCAGCTTGTTTTCTTAAGAGCCTGATCTATTTGTCCCCGTTCTTTGTTTTCCCCTTCTTTGCTACTTTCCATCTGCACATCTGTGCCTGCAGAAAACAGCTGCACAGGAGTAAGATGACACGCAGCCGGTCTTTCTGGACTAGCAGCTGAAGGCTCTGACAACCAAGACACAAGAGGGCATCTGTCTCTACTGGAAGGCTGTAGGGGATAAAACGCTTGACATTCCCAGTGTCCAGAGGTCTTATCTTGCTCTTCACTTTCTGAAGTCTGAACAGCAATCTGTGGCACCAAGCGACACTGTTGTTCATGGGCTGTAATAACAGATGATATACTTGCTGGTCTTGCTTGGACCCATGAGGTTTGATGGGGTAGCCGTTCCCATAACACCAAATTACCCTCTTTTTTTTGCCCTTCAGAGACACATTCAGCCCCCAAAGTATCCTGTTCGTCAAAGCTGACTTCTTGCACAGCCTCCTGTTTTTTGAAAGAATCCCTTCGTTCTGAGAGATTAAGCCTCCTCATAACTACTACTTCTGAATCACGCTCATGTTTTTCTGTTCCCCAGTCTTTAGGACGACTACCAGTTTCATATGTACCGTCTGAGACATCAGGCGATTCTTCCCAAGGCTGAATTTCTGGAGGAGTTGTCTTGCGACCACAGTGGAAGTGGCTGGTCATCTTCTCTACTGACTGTACTCTTTTTAAAAGAGGAGAACGAGGAGCTTCTGTTGCTCTGCTGCGTGTTCCTTGCCGTACAACGGCAGGAGGTGACAAGGTCTTTCCTTGGAAAACACCATGACTAGTCCTTGAATACCCAGGCAACAAAGGAGAAGGAGAACGTTGTGGGGAAGATGGTGCCTGATGGGCAGGTGATGGAGTGCAAGCCAGTGGTGATGGGGGAATGCTGCTTGTAGACTTCCTTCTTCCTACCTTATAACGCTGTCCACTAAGTTTGGGTGCTAAACATTGAAGAGAACTGGGCCGAATATGACCAGCAGGTGAGCTTGGTGTACTAGAACAAGGAGATGTACTTTGAGGCGACACGTTATCTAGAAAAAAAAAAGGAAAGTTTCTACAGTTATTATGCGACTACTTTTTCTATCCAATGAGTGGCTGTGGTTTACAGACACCAGGGACAGCCATGATTAATGTGGCACTACAGAACAAAAATCAATGGGGGACATTTATCAGGGTTTATAGAATACCTGGAATACTGCCTATGAAGCATTATGGAATTTGCAAAACTGCAGGGCTCTCAGACTATAAGACAACAGTTTCTTTTGTCTGATGTCATCTACAATATTATCATCTTATACAGTAACCATCTATAAATGACGCACTTCCAGATCAGCATATTTTATTACTGTTGAATGGATACTTTTAATACCAATTCGGTGACATGACGGTACTATAAGACTTACCAGTGGGCATATCAGGAGCAGGACTCCGACTAGGAGTCGTGGGGCCAGGAGAAAGGCTGTGAGTTGGAGAAGCTGGAAGACTCTCACTGGAAGACAATGACTGATGAAGTCCTGAGGAAAAGCTCTTACTGGTTTGTAATACTGCGGATTGCTTAGAAATTTTCTTGAAAAGTGATCGCTTTCTACAAAGGGAAACAGCCAACATTATATGATCAGTATTTAATGTATAAAAACACCTGTATATATTAAATACCACTGGCGCTAATATCTACAGCCCATAATACATTCCTGCATGAGACTTACAGTATGAACGGAAAATATTTTAGGCCCACCTTCAAAAATCCATAACTTAATATTTTTCCATGTAAAGAGCTCTGTGACGGCTTGTTTTCTGTGTAACGAATCAAACTTCATAGTGATGGTATTTAATATTCCATACAATGTACTGGGTAGCGGGAAAAAAATCCAAATGCAGTGAAAAATGTTTAAAAAAAAACAAAACATATTTACGCACTATTCTTGTGAGCTTGGATTTTACCACTTTCACTGTGCGCCCCAAATGTCTACTTCATTCTTTGTGGCTGTGCGATCAAGGGGATACCAAATAGGTTTTATAATATATATATATATACACATTATATACCCGAGTATAAGCCGAGCCCCCTAATTTTACCACCAAAAACTGGGAAAACCTATTGACTCCAGTATAAGCTGAGGGTGTAGTATACAGCCAGCCAGCCCCCATGTGGTACACAGCCAGCCAATCAGCCCCCATGTGGTACACAGCCAGCCAGCCAATCAGCCCCCATATGGTACACAGCCAGCCAGCCAGCCCCCATGTGGTACACAGCCAGCCAGCCAGCCAGCCAATCAGCCTCCATGTGGTACACAGCCAGGTACACAGCCAGCCACGTGTGCGTAACAAATTTTACTTTCCCGTAATGTTATTTATTTTAACATGCCATGTAATGCGAAGCTGAAAAAAAATTCCAAATGTGGAAAAATTGAAAAAAAAAAAAAAACGCACGTGTGTCACATTCTTGTGGGCTCAGTTTTTACGACTGACTGTGTGCTCCAAATAACACCTCAGCTTTATTCTTTGGTTCGGTGCGATCACGGTGATACCAAATTTATACAGGTTTTATTGTGTTTTAATACATTTTCAAAAATTAAACGAATGTGTACAAAAAAGAAAAAAATGTTTTTGCCATCTTCTGAAGCTAATAATGTTTTCATACTTTGGCGCACGGAGCTGTGTGAGGTGTCATTTTTTGCGTAATGAGCCGACGTTTGCATTGCTACCATTTTGAGGTCTGTGCGACATTTTTATCATTTTTTATGTGATGTAAAAAGGTGTAAAAGTCGCATTTTAGACATTTCCCGCCACTGGCTCATTGTAACAAATCTGCAGAAGCCATTAAGCCTCGGGTCAAACGAAGACCCAAGGCTACCATGGCAACCGATCGCCGCCCCCCGATGACGTTCGGGGGTGCAGCGATCGGAATAAAGATGGCGCCGCTCGCGCCACCGTCTTTTAAATTCCGACCGCGGTTATTAGCGGTGGAGGTTTGCTGCAATATGCAACAACCCCCACCTTTGTATGAAGAGGACTCAGCCCGTGAGCCCTCTTCATACATTCCCTATACCTCTGCGCAGTAGAGCTATGGCACAGAGCGTTAAGGGGTTAAAATAAACAACTATTTATCTTGCCACCTTCTTGCGCAAATAACTTTTTCATACTTTGGTGTACGGAGCTGTGGGTCTTTTGTGACTTTTGATGACGTTTTCAATGCTACCATTTTAGGACTGTACGGCCTTTTGATCATTTTAATGGAATTTTTCAAATTTTTCAAAATGGCAAAAATGTGGCATTTTCAACTTTGGGTGCCATTTTCTGTTTTTTTCCCCCTATTTTTAACTATTTTTCAGATCCCTTCGATAATTTAAAACCCTATTGTAATGAATAGGTTAAACAAGACAGCCTAAAACAAGAAAAACCGAAATATCACATGGTAATAAGTATTCATAACATTTGCTCAGTATCCTCTGATTGGAAGATGAACGTTGGTGGACAGTCATTTTCAAGTCTCTCCAGTGATGCTCAATTGGGTTTAGGTCAGGGCTCTGGCTGGGCCAGTCAGGATTGGAGACAGTTGTACTGAAGCCACTGCTTTGTTATTTTAGCTGTGTGCTTAGGGTCACTGTCTTGTTGGAAGGTAAACCTTCGGCCCAGTCTGAGGTCCAGAGCACTCGAAGAGGTTTTCAGCCAGGATCTCTCTATACTTGGGCACATTCATCTTTCCTTCAATTGCAACCGGTTGTCCTGTACCTGCTGCTGAACAACATCCCCATACCGTGGTGCTGCCACCAAGTTTCACTGTTGGGATTGTATTTGGCAGGTGATGAGCAGTGCCTGTTTTTCTCCACAAATACCACTTCGAATTAACACCAAAATTGAATCTTCATCTCATCAGAGCAGAGAATCTTATTTCTCAGTCTGGGAGTCCTTCATTTGTTTTGTTTTTTTGTTTAAATTGAGGATAAGCTTCCGCCAGCACACTCTGCCATAAAGCCCCGGTGGAGGGCTGCAGTCATAGTTGACTTTGTGGAACTTCCTCCCATCTCCTTACAACATCTCTTGAGCTCAGCCAAAGTGATCTTAGGATTCTTCTTTACCTCTCTCACCAAGGCTCTTCTCCCATGATCGCTTAGTTTGGCTGGACCGCCAGGTCAAGGAAGAGTTGTGGATGGCCCAAACTTCTTCCATCTAAGGATTATGGAAGCCACTGTGCTCTTAGGAACCTTGAGTGCTTCAGAAATTCATTTTTAACCATGGCCAGATCTGTGCAATTCGGTCTCTAGGCTCCTTGGGCAGTTCCTTAAACCTCATGATTCTCATGTGCTCTGACATGCACTGTGAAGTCTAATATAGACAGGTGTGTACCTTTCCTTATCAAGTCTAACCAGTTTAATTAAACAGCTGCACTCCAATGAAGGAGTAGGACCATCAAGGAGAAGTGGAAGGAAATGGATAGCATGCAAGTTAAAGAGTCACAGCAAAAGGATATGAATACTTAAGACCACGTGATATTTCAGTTTTTCCTGTATAATAAATCAGCAAAAATAAATCTAAGCATGGCTCCAAAATTAAAAAATACACTCACCGGCCACTTTATTAGGTACACCTGTCCAACTGCTCGTTAACACTTATTTTCTAATCAGCCAATCACATGGCGGCAACTACATGCATTTAGGCATGTAGACATGGTCAAGACAATCTCCTGCAGTTCAAACCGAGCATCAGTATGGGGAAGAAAGGTGATTTAAGTGCCTTTGAACGTGGCATGGTTGTTGGTGCCAGAAGGGCTGGTCTGAGTATTTCAGAAACTGCTGATCTACTGGGATTTTCACGCACAACCATCTCTAGGGTTTACAGAGAATGGTCCGAAAAAAAAAAAAACATCCCGTGAGCGGCAGTTCTTTGGGCGGAAATGCCTTGTTGATGCCAGAGGTCATAGGAGAATGGGCAGACTGGTTCGAGCTGATAGAAAGGCAACAGTGACTCAAATCGCCACCCGTTACAACCAAGGTAGGCAGAAGAGCATCTCTGAACGCACAGTACGTCGAACTTTGAGGCAGATGGGCTACAGCAGCAGAAGACCACACCGGGTGCCACTCCTTTCAGCTAAGAACAGGAAACTGAGGCTACAATTTGCACAAGCTCATCGAAATTGGACAGTAGAAGATTGGAAAAACGTTGCCTGGTCTGATGAGTCTCAATTTCTGCTGCGACATTCGAATGGTAGGGTCAGAATTTGGCGTCAACAACATGAAAGCATGGATCCATCCTGCCTTGTATCAACGGTTCAGGCTGGTGGAGGTGGTGTCATGGTGTGGGGAATATTTTCTTGGCACTCTTTGGGCCCCTTGGTACCAATTGAGCATTGTTGCAACGCCACAGCCTACCTGAGTATTGTTGCTGACCATGTCCATCCCTTTATGACCACAATGTACCCAACATCTGATGGCTATGATGCGCCATGTCATAAAGCTGGAATCATCTCAGACTGGTTTCTTGAACATGACAATGAGTTCACTGTACTCAAATGGCCTCCACAGTCACCAGATCTCAATCCAATAGAGCATCTTTGGGATGTGGTGGAACGGGAGATTCATATCATGGATGTGCAGCCGACAAATCTGCGGCAACTGTGTGATGCCATCATGTCAATATGGACCAAAATCTCTGAGGAATGCTTCCAGCACCTTGTTGAATCTATGCCACGAAGAATTGAGGCAGTTCTGAAGGCAAAAGGGGGTCCAACCCGTTACTAGCATGGTGTACCTAATAAAGCGGCCGGTGAGTGTATATTGGTCACCCTACTTAACAGTTATATATGGAGATTTAACAGATTTCGTTCAAAAGCGGAGTTCAATATATCCTCCACTCGTTTTTACCTCTCCTGACTCTCTCTTTTCCTGCTTTTCTTGGTCCTTCTGGCCATACGACCTTTACAGCTGTTCTTTCTGGCGGGGCCAATCTTTATCGAAGTGTTTTCTAGAGGAGTAGTCCTCAGTGAAACTTTGGTGCCACTCTGTAAAAGGAGCAAAAACATGTTACAGTGAAGTAAAGGTTTGTTTTAGCAGAAAATTTGGTTAAAACAAGTTCACAATGGTGGGGGAAAAACTCATCTCATGGATCATATACTTTTCCTGGGTCCTCTCGACACACAAAATAACCTCTCAGCTAGTTTCTGGCCACAGCTGTAACCTGTTATAGCCAGCTAATAACCAAGCACAGTATTTTGAGGCTCCATTCACATGGAATGGTTGGACTGTGTTTCTAAACGCAATCCAATTGGCTCAGCCCCTTCACCTATGTGTTTCCATTGAAATGTATGCCAACAAGTACCAGTATTTTTCATGTAAACCATGCTGAGCCCCACCCTGTTCCAATTGGTTTGTGTTTGGAAACGCAATTTAACCGGAATATTTGGTATGCATGCCTTCTTTACTTGTAAAAGAAACTTTTAACATTAAGCTTGTGCTTGAAGGGTCTGGGGTGTTACTAGAACCCTTCCGTTCTGCAGCTGCAAAGGATGTTGCATTGTGCAAGAAGCAGTCCCACCTCATCCCACTGCATTCTCACTTTTGCAGAGATCAGAGCAGGAAGTGGGGGAAGTGCCGAGGGAGCAGATGGGAGGGTGAGTGGTCACCTAGCAGCTTATGTTTGAGTACTACAACAGTTACTCAGAGGAGGGGGCTGTGTTGTGTTCTGTGAAGAGATATCACACACCAGTGCACCAGAGTGCTCCAAATGCAGCTACAATCCTGGAAAATAAATGCATTTTTAACAATGCTGCTACGAACAGACAATAATACGTTTACACAGATCTCCAGGACTGCTACCCAATAATGACTGCAGTTTTGCAAGGTAAAATCTGCTGATAAATTACTTTTAAAAGTTGCTATGAATAATAGGAAAATGAACCCAATAACTAAAAAAAAATCAAGATAAATAAATAATAATTAAAAAAAATTACTAAAGTTCTATCAAAAACATTGGCTTTACTGCCACAGACACTGACCAATATTACCAATAACTCAGAATTTTACATCAAAGTGTATGGGTGTAGTTGGTGAGGACATCTCTATTCTGTATATTCTTCACCCCTCCTGGTTTTGGCTCACAATAGTAGTATCATAGTCAAAAAGGTTAGTAAAAGACATCAGCTCAACAATGTGAGCTGGCCCAAGAATGCTGCAAGTAGCCTTGATGATACTCTGATTAATTAGTTCTACATCTATTACCATATCTATAAATGTATGTCTCAAAAAGAGCTTGATCAATAGTGACAAAGGTTTTTTTTTAACATTTTTATTAACCTATACCATGTATAATTGATCAATATCAGATGGTTACATAAAAATACATACTTTTAAAAGGAGCTCCACAACATCCATGTGTACCAAGCCAAGGACAGATTCTCCATTCACATGTGTAATTAGATCTCCAGCCCTTAAGCCAGCTTCGTGTGCAGGACTTCCATCTTCTACACTCTGGAGGAATACAATTAAGGGTTTAACAACCTTTCTGAATCAACTTTTTCTGAAACCTGACAGAAAACCTTACTCACCCAAACCATGTGGTGAACAGTATACACATCACTTTCTCCCATGTAAACACGGATGGCACGCAAAGTGAAGCCATATTTCTTGCCTGAACTATGTATAATTATTGGGGGGCGCAAACTTGTTACTGCCACAGCTGTTTCTCGGCTGGGAGAAGAATCCCTGGATGAGGGATTAGATGAAAGAGAATGTGGGGATATGGGACTCATAAGGGATCCAGTGCCAAAATCATCTGTAGAAACAAAATAACCCAATATTTAGTATTCCACACTTGCATGGGGATGGAACTAAAAAAAAAAAAAAAAAAAAACAGCAGTGTGGGCTAAATATATCTATATTATGCTGAACATAAGTCTAAACTTTCTGGTGGCTTACCTGTAGCAATGTACAATAGTAGCATTGTAATAAGAAAACAGGAAATCTTATCTATAAACTGTGACTAAGAGCAGAGTGACCTGTGCTGTAGGGAATACTAATAGCTTTCAACTGCTGTAAAGTTTCAGGAAACCTACATAGATATCTACAGTTTGTGGGTAGCTTTCAGGCAAACACAATTGGATCTACCAAAGTCTCTGTGCCAGTTTTATGGCAGACATTGCACATTATTTCATGTGCAAACTGCTTGCACAGGTATTTAAGAAGAGTTTGTGCCACTTATGTGTCACGGCTGAGATGGGCCTTTCCCATTGGGGAAAAAGTTGGGCACTCTGTAGGGGGGAGTTCAGAGGGTGCCAGATCCATGAAGAATGAGCACCACAATTCATGAATCTGATGCCCTATAAAACACCACACAGGCAAACTGCACAAAGTGCAGTTTGCACTGTTTATAATAAATGTGCCCAGATGTGGATATTCACCTAAAACATTAGAATCACCGTTTTCCCTGTGTTTCAAAAATACATATTTAATCTCAATACCTATAGGTAGGAAAAACCAAGCTAATAAAAAATACTGAAGAAAATAAGAAATTAATGACACTACTTATCAAAATACTGTATATACTCAAGTATAAGCCGAGCATTTTTTTGTGCTGAAAAACTCGGCTTATACTCAAGTACGTACGGTACTTGGAGTTTTTCAGCACAAAAAATGTTTGGCTTATACTTGAGTCACAAAAAAAACAAACAAACAAAACAGTGTACTCTCCTTCCGACACTCCCCCGGCAGATCCTCTTCTAAACAGCAATGCTCCGGCATCGGCTGGCTATATACTAAAGGGGGCTGGCTGACTATATACTGGGGAGGCTGTGACCAAAGCATTTCCCATCCTCGGCTTATACCCGAGTCAATAGGTTTTTCCAGTTTTTTTGTGTTAAAATTAGGGGTCTCGGCTTATACTCGAGTATATAGAGTACAAGTAATAAAGTACAAGTAATCTTGTGATTATTTATATAAAAGTGATAAAATACCGGAAACACAAATGATAAAAAATACTAAATATTGTATTTGTAGTATTTTATGACTTATTTCAATACATACAAGATCTGTACATTTGGAAAGGTATTGTCATTCATTTTTTTACGCATTGTTTCTCTTGTGCACACAAAATTATGATAAAATAATCCTGTGTCCAAATATCCAATCATCAAGGCAGTTATATGGTCCTAAAATCATACCAATATAGATCACAAAATGTTATTGGAACTTTTTCCTATTACATAAAAACTCTTTAATCAGCAGTCTAGAAAAAACACCTATTTTAATCTAAAGGGTGGCATTAAGAGGTCAAGTCACTTCTGTCCTGGCACAAAACCAATAAAGTAAGATTGATACAATACTTTATTAAAGTCACTGTTTGACTAAAACAATCAGATATACATTTTTGGAGAAGTAGTTTGAAATATTAAAGGAAATTAATGGACAAACCATACTCGCTGATTCCAGCACTCTGGGGGTATTACCCGATTCCCTCCAAGATGCAGCATCACAGGCCGCAGCGATATTGCATCAAGCACAATGGGGCTCTAGCAATGGTCCCAGGAGCCCATCAGGCTCATTGGAATAATTCATAAATCAGTTTATCTTAAAAGGAAGGAGGCCATGGATAACAAATGACAATTACCACAATGACAGTGCCTGGATCTATGAGTAAGCCCAGTAAGCCCAGAGTCATCTGGATTCTGCCCATAATATAGGACACACTACTTCAGCTTCTAATGGATTACAATAGGAATCAATTATAACATTAATTGGGCAAAGTCCTTCATGTGAACTAGCCCTTAAAGTACATAAAGTAATGTGATATAAACGTCTCACCAGAGGTAATAATCAAAGAAAGTGCAGAAACAGATGCAGATTTGGGGACTCGGCTTCCAGCAGCAGGGTTCTGTTTATCAGGGGTCTCCCTTTGCCCCCGCAGTCGCCGACTCAGTCCAGGTTCCAGAGTACGAGGGGTAGAGTTTTTTGCCCCAGTGCTGTTACTGCGTAGACGAGTTCGGCTTAGACCAACTATATCAGCTAAACAAGGACCGAATAAACTTTTAATTTAACAATAATTTTATACTTTAACAAAAGACAAAAACAAACTATATGTGATATACATGTTAAATTTTTGTTTACCCACCATAAAATGGCTGTAGTATTAAATTAGCCAACACAAGGTAAGGGATTCTCTAAAACAGCACTAACGGACATCTACTATCAGTTTACGGATCATAAAAATTATGCAAATCAGTCTGGGGCGCTCCGGCAACATCAGCACCTTCACCCACTAACCCCATTATATTGCAGACCAAGCAGGACTTGTATCGTATAGGGGAGTGAATAAATTAAAAGAAGAGTCACTATGAGACAACTATTCCACCATTCTTTTACATACACACTGATGAATACCTGAAGACATTAAATGCATTTCTTTCCGTATTTTGTTTATCCAGTAACTCATCATTGCCTGGAAGGAATCAGATAATTATTCTTTACTTACCACAAAGCGATGATGGCTTTGAGGATGTCCCTTTTATCTCCCCTAAACTGAATATGGGTTTCTCATACTTGTGGTCGGCGGTCTCATCCTCAGATGAAAATGCAAATTTGGGCATGGTATCGAGACTACATGTGCTGGTTAGCACACATGGGCTTGTGCTGCGCTCACTCAGCCATGAGTGATGAGAAGACCCAGAAGATGTCCACGACCTTAGTCTAAAATAGCAGAACCATAAAGAGAAAGCCACTATGAGATGACAACAATTGTAATGTATGGTTAGTACAATGTGGTGGAATATTAAAGGTATTCTACATCCCCCTTTGTAGTATTCCAAAAAAGAGAAGTCGAGTATGACATTCCATTAATAGAACAGAAGAATGCCTGCACAGCTGTTTTCCACAGAATGCGGTACAATGGACTACATTATCATGCTAGGTAGCTGGACTGCCACCAGTCAGAATTTTATCACTATGCATATTTGATCAGTAGGCTGTGCCAAGTGTACAACTTACAAGTATGCAAACGGACGAATGAATGGCCTTTCTGGGCCATTAAAATCTGAAAAACTCTGACATAAATGTCCGAGCAGAAAAGCACATTATGGCATACATTTTAAGGCACAGATTTCTAGTTGGGGTATATTAATTTGGATAAAAGTCCTACTGCTCTCCAACAATAGCAAATGAAGCCTGTGCCTTTTTAGACAATTTTCCAAAATTGATACCTTTTGACAAGGCTTGTTGTTTAAGAAGCTTGAAACTGCAACATTTACTACAGGACAGGGCCATTTTGTCAAGCTCAAGTCAAAATTCACCAAATGTAACACAAAGCATCTGGTCTCAGACTTTAAAAATAGCAGACCATACATGGGAATGTTATCTATATACAGCCATATAATTAACACCAATAGGTTGTAACAAAAATAGAACCAAGATATTCAATAAGTATGTTTAATACTAAACTTTGACTCACCTAGTCTCAAAAGTCAGTTGGCTCTTCTCATCGTCTTTTGACAAAAATTTCTCCCACTTCTCATTTCTTTCTTCTTTCTCATCACTATGGCTTCTCTCGGTTGACGAGAAACTGAGGTTAAGTTGTGAAGAAAGGTGTTCAGAGCTACTGTAAACCTACAAAAGAAGATTGAAAAACATGACCTGCTGAAAACAACCGATTTTCTAAATACAGAATGTGTTCAACCATACAAATACACTAGACCAGTGGTGGCGAACCTATGGCACGGGTGCCAAAGGCGGCACTCCGAGCCCTTTCTGTGGGCACCCAGGCCATCACTCCAGCACAACAGACTGGACTCAGACAGGACTGCATCCAGCAGTCTCAAGCAACTGCTGCTTTCAGTCATATATTAATGCTATACTTACTACGCTGCTTGGGACTGTAGGAAGAGGGAGAAGGAGTAGACAGGGCTGAATTATCTTTGGAGGACCTTCAGCTGGCCCTACAATTCTCTGTGTACAAAGGGACACTGGAAAGAAGCTTAAATTACGCAAACTTTCCATCTTGTCCTCAGGAGGCCAATATGATCAAAAGTTGTTGAAGAACAGGGAGCAATAAGCTACTGCTTTCATTTTTGGTTGGCACCTCGCCATGAATAAGGGGGGATTTGGGTTGCAGTTTGGGCACTCGGCCACTAAAAGGTTCACCATCACTGCACTAGACTACTACAGATTTTAGATACATTAGGCTCTTTTAACACTGAGTTATAGACGGTCATCTGGGGTCTCTATTTAAATCTTATTAACAGGACCCAATGGGTTTGTTTACCAGATACAACAGTGCTCCCAGTATACTGTGTAAAACATGCAGCAGGTTGCAGGGGTCCTTCAGAAACAAAAAGTAAAAGCTAGTCGGCAAATACCTTGCTGAATCGATGGGAACAAGAAGAAAACTGACGAATTTCCGCAGATGACTCCTCATCGTTAGTCTCATCATCTTCTTCTGAAGCCAAATGATGATACCGTTCTGAACGTGCTTGGGTAAAAAGAGGATGATAAGAAGAATGTATCAACCATCGATTACATATTTAAAAAAAAAAAAAAAAGAATGACAATGAATTCTCAACACAGAGTAACTTCTATAAGTCTATAGGTGGATAATTTACTGGGACCCTGCTGCCACTGCACAGAAAGGTGGTGTGGAGGGGTAGATATACAAATAAGCTGAATAAGTATACAGAATGTGCATAGTAAGTGACAGTAAGGGAATTGGTCACCAGTGCTATTCACATACTGTATTACCCACACAAGAACTGCATATATACTCGAGTATAAGCCGAGACATCTAATTTTACCATAAAAAAAATGGGTAAACATATTGACTCGAGTACAAGACTAGAGAGGAAAATGCAATTGCTACTCCAATAAAATGTCCAGTAGTCTCGCTTCATGAATAAAATGCCCCTAGAAGAGTGCCCCCATTAATACAATGCCCCAGTAAGAATGCCCCCATTAATATAATGCCCATAGCAGAGTGCTCCCATTAATTAAATACCCATAGTTGGGTACCCCCATTTATACAATTCCCAGAGCAGATTGTCTTCCTCTTCTCCCCGCAGCAGGACTTTGGGTTCCCGGCTGGCAGATGCAGGTCCATGCGATCTGACACCACACAAACTATAACATCAACAGGCTGCATCACAGTTGGGAATCCAAAGAGGTGCTGCGGGGAGAAGGATGCAGGGATCAGCTCCTGAGGGTGAGTAATAACAATTTTTTTTTTTTTAAATACTCAAGTATAAGCTTAGTGGGCATTTTCAGCACACAATTTTTGTGCTGAAAACGTGGCTTATACTCAGTTATATACGGTACCTTATTCAGCTTATTTGTGGCTCTATTCCTCTACACCACCTTCCTGTGCATATCCTGTCTGGGTGTCAGATGGCTTTTTGCAATCAAGGTGCACCGAGGAGCTGTCCAATAGGGTAGGTACAGGAGGGTGATATACAGGGAAAGAGACACGGGTTTTAAAGGCAAGCTCTCCCCAACTAAAACCAGATCTTGTATTCTAAATATGTAGATGGATAAAAGTTAACAGAAGGAATAAAAGAAGTTTTATAGTAATATGCTGTGACCAGAATGCTACGTCATGACATATTTTGCAGGAATATTTAATGACATTTTTGTGTCCATCTATATTGGACACAAAAGCTGCACTAAGCTGCAGTCACAGTCACTTCATTTACATCACAGACAAGCCGAATAGCATAACAGTAGAAGACTACACCTATAAAAGCCCTAAAGGAAGCCCGTTTAGGAGGGCAAAACATGTGGGGCCTTAACCGTTGTAATAATTCTATACAGTGAGCTGGCAATGTATTTTGGTACTTTTGAGTTCATGTATTTGCTACTTTCTTGGTATTTGTCATCAACTCCACCATGTTATTTTGGAATGTGATAGTATTACCTTTATATTATATGTTTTTTTTATATACTTAACAGCCATTTATGACACACTTTCAAGTAATATAAATACTTAGATATATGTATTATCCTATTTCCCACACAGCTTCTTTGTTTCTTACGGACGGTGTTGCATTTGGGTATTTTAGATGGTATTTTTTAGTAACACACATCTTTCTAATTTCACATCTCTGTATGTTTTCTTATATTTAGTGCTTCTCTTGTGTGGTCCATCTATAGATTGTTATTGACCCTTTCTATTTTTTGTATACAGCATGCCTAGCAAAGTGTCCAAAGACCTCAATGAGCTGTCCCTAGACCATTGCTGCCCAGGTTCATTATTCTGCTGTAAAGTATAACACTCAATGCTGTTACAAGAGCAGGCAAGATGGAAGCCTTCCTAAATCATAGTAAAAGAAAAAAAATCTACTAATCGGAAAATAAAAACAAATAAAAAGAGATACATTATATATCAGAACAAAAATTCCTTTTAAAGCAAGGGACAACATTCATGCAGGTCTCTAGCAAAAAAATTAAAAACTAGATGTTTACTTACTATCAAAATAACTGGTGTCATCATCAGCTTCTAGTTGTGGCACAAACTCTGCTTTCTGTCTCAGAAGCCCATTCCAGTCCAGGGAGCGGAAGAAGACATGCTGCTTTACTTCTTGTGCACCTCCTGAATTGATTTGTCAATATGAAATACAACATTAGAAAATTTAAAGAGATCCGGTCAGCAGAAATTCACACAATAAACCACTAGCAGTTGGCAGAGAGTTTAGCACAGAAGTCAAGTTCTCCTCACCTAAGAATTTACCATCCAAGGTAGCAGATGTCAATCACAACAGAGAGCATGAATTGCATGTTCTTCAATTCTCTGAAATTCCACACATGGAAATGGAGGTGCACAGGCATGGCCACTACCTTATACTTCAGCCAAAAGATTTTACTATACTATAGATCAGCGGTGAGCAAATATTATTCCCATCGGTCCAGATGAGAAATTGGATTGGTTTTAGAGACTTATATACGCAACTCAGTTCTACCTAAACCTATATACTGTATTCAGTATATAACCTAGTACTACATATAAAAATGGTGAATAAAATGGTGAATAAAACATTACAATGATTCAATGAAAATATAGTGAGGGGGGTGGATGTGGCCCTCAGTCCATATAATGCCCAGGTCTGCTATAGATAGATGCTGTGGATATGCAATAAATGTGCAGGACAGGAATATCCTTTTTTTAAAATATCCATTAGTGATTATTGGAGTCGATTTCTAAGTGTTTTTGCATCTATTGCATCCCATCCTGGTCTTCATAAAGAAAAGATAGTGTTCATTATTTGGAAGTCAAAGTAAGTCAACTTCCAGAAATTCTGTCTACAGCAGTACTAAAAAAGCAAGACCAGGTTTCAGGTACACATAAAACCAGTGCAATGGAGGTGGTCGAAGAAGTTTTTTTTTTTCAATTAGTGGCAGTGACTTTTGTTCTTAAAAAAAAAAAAAAAAAAAAAAAAAAAGGGTTACCTGTTCCAAGTCGCTCAAGTGGATTTTGTCTCAAGAGCCTTGTGATGAGATCTTGACTATCAGCTGGAAGAGATTCCTCACCTCCTGGCCAAACAATATCATCTAGAAAAAAAAAAAAAAAAAAAAAAACTTGATTCAACATAAATTCTTTGTATAAAAAAAAGAAAAAAAAGTTCTGAAAGAGTATTAAGCCATAATAACCATGCTAAAGACATTTAGTCCCTATCCACAGCATAAAGAAATGTATGATGACGAGGGTTTGACCGACAATAGTCCCATAACCATCTATTTAATGCAAGAAGAAAATTTGTCCTGCGCTCCAGTGACTTCAACTGGACATAAGGATCAACAAACAGGAGGAGCCAATGCCAGAAGGCTAACATAGAGCACAGCCCACAATGATGAATATCTCTTTAATGAAAATAATATTCTGCACCATCTTTTCTTACAAATTTACGTTGGGCTTTCTTTTATTAAAACTATCACCAATAGTTAACTGAATAAACGAACAAGTGGGTTTTACAAGTTCTGAGTGTGTACCTGTAAATTCTGACTAATCAGAGCCAGACTATGTGAAGACACTGGACAACGCTTGCCTGGAATTCTCCAACACACCAGCCACATATGAACCTGGCTTTATCGTGAAGACCGAGTGACATAAATGAGGGTCTCAGACATGTTCTGACATTACAGTACAATTTTTTCTCATGGTAAACGGTCAACTATAAACTTCACACCCTAATTTGATTCAGTGACAAGTTTGAACTATTATATACAGCACTAGAAAACCTGGTAATAAAAAAGGGCAAGTTAAGTCTTCATAGATGAACGTTTGGGATACATACACACACTGGAGTTCAGTCTTGCATCACAATTGTATTAAGATTTGATGTGTTTTGAACTACTGAAAGACTGGTTATGTGAAAAATCCAAAACTGAATGGTTAAAGAAATGTGAAAATTTATCAATAAAATGCTGGATGGAAAAAAAAGGGATAGAAAAGCTGGTCATTGTTAAGGGGCTCACCATAACTGTGTGTTGTGAGTAGCAGCAGAACTGTGAAAAAATAATTTCTGTTTCAGGACTGTACTGGACTTTGAACTGCTGTGCGATATTTGCATTACAGTGCTCCAAATTCCCTCCAGATTGCTTTGAGTGACTGCTGTAATCAACCAATTGACAACTACAGAAAGCACCCAGAGCAGAGAACTGGGGCTATGGAGTAGCTCCATGCACAGCAGTGCTCTAATCCAGCAACATTCATGGAATACATCTATTTTTCACAGGCCCTCTGCTACTAAAACACACATTAATATGGTTACACAGATCTCCAGGGCAAATACCAAACACAATCAAAACTGCTAGAAGATTCACTTTGAGGCCTTAAAGTATTTTTTTTTCTTAAAGGGAACCTCTCGTCAAGTACAGGCACAAATCTTACTTAATTCTACTTCTCCCAAAACCCCACTGTCTCTGTTGAAAAGCCTCCTCCCATCAGTAAAATTGTTCCGCAAACTGTTTGTCTTTGTCTATTGCATTGCAGGATGTATGCAATAGTGACAAGATTTACAGTTTCCCACAAAGTGCTCACTGCTAAATTCACCATGCAGTGAGAGGAACAGCATTCTGGCAAGGACACAAGTGGATAGGGAGAGGACTTCCTATCTGTTCAGACTGACATCTGAAGAGACAAGAGCTGTCAATCAAAAAAGGAGGAGAGGTTTTCTGGAAGCCTGGAGAAAACATGACTCTTCTATTCAGAATTGACTCTTATACTCATTTGCATATCAGAAAAACCTCTATAATTAAGGTACTGTGTCTCAATGGCAGATAATTTTAGGTGATATGGAGAGAACTTTTAATCCTTTCCCAGCCAGTATTACTGGTTTAAGGGGTAAAATTCTGGTGACAGGTCTTCTTTAATGATGTCCTTCTTTAAAATCACAGAATGAGGATGGGCTTTCTTTTTTTTCATGCCTGTAAACACCACTTACCACTGATCACCTGTCCAAACAACTCCTCTGGAGTATCACCAAAGAAGGGAACGCAGCCAACCAGGAATTCATACAGAATGATGCCCATTGCCCACCAGTCTACAGGCTTTCCATAACCCTGCCGTAGGATTACTTCAGGGGCTATGTACTCAGGGGTCCCACATACCTGAAAAAAAATATGTTAAGTCAGTAGATTTAACTGGATCGTCTGTAGAGAACTACTGTCTCCATCGTATGGTCACTCTATACTGATTAATATCAGCCTTTGCATAGAATTAGTTTGGTTGTATTTAGCCACAATGTTGATATGGAAACAATTATGGTGCGTTGGTATTATTTGAGTATTTTACAACAGTATAATCATTAATATCCCTTACAATGTGAGGTTAGTTAAATGACAGTATTATGGTAAAATTAATCACTAGGATTGTGGTAATAATCCCTTTACAGCAGTAATATTTGCTCCTGGTAGAGGAATATTGTGATAACATGTATCTTAATATAGTGTTTGAATTTATTATTAGTATGGTGGTGGTTTTGTTCTCTATGAGGAGTATAGATGGTGATGGTTATGGTGTGATTTTCTTCAAGCCCTGTGCAAAGGTTTTGTTTTAAATGGTTTCTTATGTAACTTTTTTTTAGTTAAAGTATGGTGATAATATTTAATATTTCCATATGATGTAAAAAACAAGAGACTGCTTAAATTACTGTGTTGGCCTTTCCTGAAGATAGGCAATCACTATCACATCTTGAGGTGTCCAAATCCTGGGACACCACTGCAAGTTCTTGCCAATTATAAGGCACCATCTGCACATTTTTTTCACGACTGGTGACTGGTAATACGGTTCAATTGTAAGGGTTTGGGCAACAGGAAAAATAGAGCTGTACCAGGTAGACATTTGTATGTATGCCTAGTATATAATTTTTAGCACTTGGAACATAAAAAGGTATTTAACACTTTATAAATTATGATACAAACCTGCTTGTCCAAAAACTCTCTAGTGTCTTTTTCAATATGCCCTTCATAAAGATTAGTTGTCATGTTCATAAGACCAATTTTAGATAATCCAAAATCTGTGAGCTTGATGTGTCCAAGTGAAGTGATCAGCAAACTGCAGGGAGAAATATAGAATAATAATTTCACTTTGAGTTTCAGCTACATCTACCTACAAACTATCACTGATCTGTTAATGTAACATTTTATTAATGTTTAAAATTTAAAACATTTTTCCCTTATCCACAAGTATCTCATCACAGGAAGTCCAATATCCGACCCTGGATGCTCAGGAAACTGAAAGATGAATCCAATACCTTAACAACCCTATAGTGAATAGGGCACTAGTTTTTGCATCACAATCTTCCTAAAGTCATATCTGTTTTCTGGAGTACCATTCAGGGGTTTGTGTGACTTTGATTACAGATTGTAAATTTTTTTTTTTTTTTCAACACTGACAAAAACAGCATTTTTACTCAATTTGTTGGAGATTTCTTTTCGGTGCTGACTAAATGGGTTCAATAATTGATTATATCATGAGGGCAGTTTAGTTTTACTTTTTATTACAATAAAATTGATTACATGGAATAAATGGGTATTATTTCTTTTTTAATAGGTATAAACTTCTTTTCTTTGCAAAACTTTATTTTGTTTCAGAAAGGAACTAGAAGTACAGCACTAATAAGTGTAGGTTGCATCACTAGGCCACACGACTGCAACTCTTTGGCTGCAGTCACACGTGCCACCAGCATTGTGTTTCGTAACGCAACTCTAACGCCTTCGAATTAGAACTGGTGGACACATGGCCAGAGCTCTGTCACGTGGAGCGGGTCAGGTTTCTTTCCAGAGACAGGAATTAAAGAGATTGCACCTATAAGGGTCAGTAAAGTCAGGAGAACTGGAGACAGCGAAAAGTAGACTTCATTCTCAGTTACCCTAAGCGCAGCAAAGAATCTCCCTTCTTCCGTCTCCTTGCCCGCGTTCATACACGGCATGTACTGCCTTCTCTCTAATTGGTAGAGAAGTGATTACGTGCTCAGAATCTCACAGCAAGGAATCCTGGTATTGAACAGTTTTAACTCTTTAAACCAAAAAGGTACCGAAATTTTGATGCATAAAACAACCTTATTGTAATACTCTACAAAGTGGAAGGTGGAGAGAATGAAAGTTTTAGGCCTATTTTTATACTTTCATTACACTGGAACATTGCTTATTAAAAGCATGTGTTCCCACAAACTACCTATTAAGGTTACCCTTAACCTTGTATGATAGCCACTGTTTCCATGGCTAGCACACATACAGTCTTCTCTTCTATGGGCTCATGCACATCCCTGTGCATGAGCAGACTACCTGTGCTGAAAAACTGAAGAGTAGGTCCTATTCCTGTTCAAGATTACGGCTCGTGCAGTAATTTATTATTGTCCTTGGCGCTTGAGCAGTGTTCACACGCCAATGACGTTCATGAAAAACGGACCATTGGTCTGTTTGCAGCCGGTGACCTACACACGGTCATGTAAGGTGAGCTTAAGATTTGCAGTACATACATAGCATACGATTTCCAATAGCAGTACTAAAAAACTACTAACTTGTCAGGTTTGAGATCTCTGTGAACAATTCCATAATTATGCAGATACTCCAATGCCAGGACAGTTTCAGCGAAGTACATGCGACTCATGTCAACAGGAAGAGGCCCCATATTCTTTAAAAGTGTAGCACAATCTCCACCTAAAACAACAAAACCCTTTTCTCTTTAACAAAGAAAATGATATGCTGCACCATTAACCAGGACATTTTCCATCTTTGTTTTTTTAATCCCCCCCCCCATCTTTGAAAATCCATAACCTTTTTAATTTTTCCATTTACAGAATAGGTAACCCGCTTTCTCCCTAACAATTGGACTTCCTAGTGACAGCATTTCAAATTCCATGGCAGTTACTGGGAAGCGGAAAACAAAATTCCAAATAAATTGTAGGGGGGGGGGGGGGGATAAACCGCGTTCACGCCATTTTCTTGTGGACACCGTTTGTACGGCTCTCACTGTGTGCTCCTAATGGCACCTCTACATTATTCTTTTGGTCTGTACGATCGCAGGAATACCAAATTTGGATTTGGTACATGTCACTATGTTATTAAAAAAATGTTACAAAAAAAAAAAAGGTAAATGGATAACAACTGTGATCGCCACAAAGTATGAAGGGGGCTCAGCCTGTGAACCCTTTTAATACATCCTTAACAGCTTTATGAGGTACATGTACGTGTATGGGTTAAGATGCAGTATATGATACAATACCGAGTTTTAATGTAAAATGTGGTAGATGGCACACAATCTGTTCGTTCCGAATATACTCCAATAATATGTGCACAGTAGAGTGACGCTCTGCTGAGTGTGCATGGTACTTTCAAGAGGAAATAGGCCAAGATGCTACCATACAAATTAGAATTGTGGCTCCCAAACCATATTCCATGGCACAAAATACAAGTGAATTTCCAACATTAATACTCTGAGTATTCTTGTTAAAAAAATGTGGATTCAGACAGTTTCTTGATGTAAATTTCACCAGAATTCTTGTGCAGACAGCTTGATAAATCTCCCCCACTATTTTTTAATTCCTGCCATATACTTACCTTCCACATACTCCATGACCATGCAAAGATGCCTTCGAGTTTCAAAAGAGCAGAACATGCTGACAACAAAGGGATTCTCTGCAAAGGTTAAGATGTCCCTTTCAACAAATACTTGCTGGATCTGGTTTCGCAGGATCAAATTTTGCTTGTTTATCTTCTTCATGGCAAAGCGTTGACGAGTCTCTTTGTGCCTGACAAGGTACACAGCGCTACCAGAAGAACAAAGTGAATCAAACATTAAGAAATTTCAATAAGGAGGTGACCAATATACAGCTACTCTAAACTCTACTTTTATTTAGACCAGTGCAAAATCATATAAATAAATAATTCAGTGTCTGATGTATGATTAACTGAACAGGACTAACTTATGTCACTGCAAAGATACCGTTACCAATGTCTAATTAAAGAGGACCTGTCACCCTTAGTAAGCAGCTTCAAGCGTTTTTTTTTTTAAAAGTAATCAGCACCTAGCACTACCGCATTTTTAGCTGTGTTAAATTGCTCGCTTTATCGGAACCCTCCAGCAGACACTGCAGCTCCATACCATCAGAACTGAGCTTACAGCGGTCCGGCTTATTCATGAAGGGACGGTCTGAGGACGTGGTGACTGCTGCATGATGCTCGGCAGTCACCGTCGGCCTATGGAGTGGGAGGGGCGGTCCGGGGAAGAAGCAGCGCCTCGGACCGCCCCCTCACAGACTGTTGTGATTGCCGGAGGGTTCTGATAAAGCCAGCAGTTTAACACAGCTAAAAATGCGTTAGCACTAGGAGTTGCTCTAGGACAGTGATGGCGAACCTTTTAGAGGCCGAGTGCCCAAACTACAACAAAGACCCGCTTATTTATCGCAAAGTGCCAACACAGAAATTTAATTTGTGATTTATACTCCCTTCTCGGTCACAGTTTTCATAGATACCAGCACCCTGAGGACACCAATAAAGCAGAAAATAGTCCCAGGTACAGCTGTCACTTTAATATAGCTCTGTGCACAGCAAGTCCTGGGCTGTCTGGGACCGCAGGAAGATACCTGGAGTCATCTCTGGTGATGGCCTGGGTGCCCACAAAAAGGGCTTTGAGTGCCACCTCTGGCACCAGTGCCATAGGTTCGCCACCACTGCTCTAGGAGTTACTTTAGTAAACAGCTCCTAGTGTTTTTTTTTTTTTTTAAATGGAGACAGGTCCTCTTTAAGTAACGAGGAAATACTGGTACAACGATGATTTGGATATCAGACAATGAGGCCTTTTATCACATACCCATAGGCACCATTGCTGATCAGTTTGATAGTTTCAAAATCACTCTCCCCTGGTTTCTTTCTGTTTGGAGTACTTGAAATACAAGTCTGAAATTAGAGAAAAGAAAAAAAAAAAAAAAAAAATCAGGTATGAATGTACACATAAATATCAAAAATAAAACCAAATAGGCAATCATAAAGGTGACAAATGAAAACTAAGACTTGTGTAATACTAGTAAACAAAGCTCAATTGGGGTTTTACCACAAACTCAAGTTAGGCCATGTCCCATGAATAGGGCCTAACTTGCTGACCAGTGGGGGTCTCAGTGATCCGTTTGACCAATGGAACAGGCGGCTGCGCTTGACCATTCTGCTCCATTAATCTCTATGGAGCAGATGGAAATTTGCAAGGGCTGCGCTCACCGATCTCCTTCAGCTCCATAGAGATTAATGGAGCACAACGGTCATGCACGGCCGTCTGCTCCATTAGTTTGTCAGAGGGAAAAGGGGTCCGACAAACCCCTCGTTCTCGCGATCTGTGGGAATCTCGGCACTGAGACCCCCACTGATCAGCAAGTTAGGGCCTAACTTTTGTTTGTGGAAAAAACCCTAAACCTCTTTAACAGCTACTGGTATAATTGACACATAGTTTGTTTCTAGAGATCAAAAAAAAAATAAAATAAATCCTAACCAGCAAATTATACCCCAGTTTCTGAAAACTTTTGCCATTTGACAAGGTTTGATTGATGAGAGTTTGTGCAGGAAGACCCTCATAGTGCATTTCTTACACCATTTTAAGGTTTCAGTAATTTGCACCTGAAATGTCCATGTACCGAAGGTTATAGACCACTTTTAGGCTGTTTTCCGACTACTCCAAAAAGTGGCAGTGTGCTCAGCAAGTAGGGGGCGTAATGGGACCAAAAAACAGCGTATGCGCCAGAAAATTCAGTCTGTGCACCAGCATATTCAATATTGTGGCACAGAAAACTAGACCAACTAATAGGAGAGGCAAAGTAGAACTCTCCAGTCTTAGACAGCCACAGATTTATCATCCAGCATCAGACACAATGACTATCTAGTTCTACTCTGCACTGGTCTAAAGACCCGCACATTAATACATCTCCCCCATTAATCGTGAGCACAATGATGGTATCTCCTAACAGCCCATTTCCCTGTAAATGGAGGGAGGGAAATACTGTTAATGTAGTTTATATAAGAAAGGCAGATGCAATCAGTGCAAAGTGATGTGTCATACACTCAAGTGGTGCCAGCCAGGTCAGTCATTAAGCTGTGTAAAATAATAACTAAAGTATTAAGATATAAGCAAATTGTAAGCCTTACATCTTGAAAATCTTCTTGCTCTAGCTGCAACGTGGATTCTGCATCATAATTATCCAGCTGCACAATCTCTGTAAAGAATTTCAGATTAATATTTTTGCTTCAATATTTGGTAATATGTACACACAGTTCTACAGCTAAAGTAAAGCAAAGTTCACACCTGCATTCTGCAGGTTCTGTTATACATTCTGTTATTAAAAGTGGGAAAAAAAAAAAAACCTGAGTGGCCCATATCATTTTTCCTAGAAAGGAACGGAAAGTCCATAAAAAGTCCTTTTTTTTTAGCCTGCGGTATGCTCTCCTTAAAAAGGACCTGTCAACCCCCAAAAATACCCCCACAAAATATGTTCCCCCTAATCCTCTCCCCAGCCCCTTTATATTTATAAAATTTTAATAAAATTTTTGTGTGCAAACTTTGTATTAATCAATCCGACCTCTAACCTAATAAGAGGTCGGATCCTCGTACAGGTCCCCTGGCAGTCGGCTGTATTCAGGAGGGGGTAAGCCGACACGCTGCCTCCACGCCTGTCAGTCGGGTCGGGGACCTGTAACAAAAGCCGGCAGCAGCGCATATATTGCGCAATGGCCGCCCGCTCTCTGCGATGCCGCTTTCAGTTCTTATCTTATTTGATAAGAGGTTGGATCGTTTAAAACAAAGTATGCATACAAAAATGTAAATAAAAATTTAATAAATATAAAAGGGGCTGGGAGAGAATTAGGGGGAACATATCTGGTAGGGGTATTTTTCGGGGGGGGGGGGGGGGGGGAGGAGGAGACAGGTCCTCTTTAAAGGAACCATATCATGAGGAATCTACTATCAGAAGTAGATCTGATGTAAGATTCCTCCTGCCTGCCTCTGCCCTAACCTGTAAATTAAAAATCCTGGAACCTAACTTATTTTAGTAATATGTAAAATACCTGGCTAGGCTAGTAGACACCCAAGTAGCCTCTGCAGTTAATTTAAATATTACTAATATAACGTTTTTAACAAGTTCGGTTCCAGAATAATTAAATTACAGATTAGGGCAGAGGCAGGCAGGAGGCATCTACAATCAGATCTACTTCTCATAGGATATTCCTCACGGAAGGTTAAGAAAAAGCCCAGACATAGGTGTGAAATGAGCCTCATCCGCCAGAACAAAAATCTCTTAGCACAAGCATCCAGATAAGATGTCCAGTGGATGTTTCAGAATATCTTCACAGAGTGAAGACTGAATGTAATATAAATACATGAATAATCTCTATTGCTATGCAGTAGATGCCTCAGAAAATAAACCTACATAAACAATAGTGTTTTAGCTCTAATCATTTAGTACCACTGGAATAGCAGTGTTGCAATTGTTACTGGCTTGAGAAAAACATGACATCATTTACCTTCTAATGGATCTTTTGTGAGACCCAATTGGCTGATGATGTAACGTGGAATGTCAGTCTTTATACCCTGGCCCTCCTTGGCATGCCCCTCGGCAGCCTCTAATAGATGGTAAAATTGCTCTGGATCAAACTCCTAAACATAAAAATTGAGTGCATTCAGACATCTACAACATATAAACAATACATCCACATTGCCATAACACCACTGCCTCTTTACTTATCATGAAAGCAAGTTAACCCCTAGGGGACACAGCCTATTTTGGCCTTAAGGACGCGGCCCCATTCTTCAAATCTGACCTGTGTCACTATAAGTGGTTATAGCTTTGGAACGCTATGAGATATCCAGGGGATTTTTAGATTGTTTTCTCGTGACACATTGTACTTCAAATTAGTTTAAAAATTTGGATGATATCTTTTGTGTTTAGTTATGAAAAAAAACAAAATTTGGAAAAAATTTGGAAAAATTCTTTATTTTCAACGTTCTAAATTCTCTACTTTTGATGCAGATAGTCATAGCTCCCAAATAAATTCATAACTTACATTTCCCAAATGTCTGCTTTATGTTGGCATGGTTTTTTAAGATTCCACATATTTTACTAGAATGTTATAAGGCTCAGAATTTAGGTATCATTTTTCACATCTTTTGTAAAATCACCAAAACCTGTATTAGATGAACCTGCTCAACTTCTAATTGACACTGAGAGGCCTAAATAATAGTGAGACTCGTAAATTACCCCATTGTGGAAACTACACACCTCAACGTATGAAAAACCACTTTTAAGAAGTTTGTTAACGCTTTACGTGTTTTATAGGGGTTAAAACAAAATGGAGGTGCAGTCTGCAAATTGTAATATTTTTTCACAATACACCCATTTTGGGTGGAAAATTAAACATTTACAATGGATTAAATGAAAAAATGCTCCACAACGTTTGATACCCAATTCCTCCCGAGTGCACGGATACCCCATATGTGGTGGTGACCTGCTGTATGGGCGCACGGCCGGGCATAGAGGGGAAGGAGGCGCCATCCAGAGCAGATTTTCTATGTCACATTGTACAGGCTATAATTTTTTTCTTTTTTTTAATGTGGACCTATAGGGGCTTATTTCTTTTGCCACATGAGATGCACTTTTCTGGTACGTAATTTGGGGGAATCTATAGGCTAATTGGTGAGATTTTATTAACTCTTTGTTGGTGGAGGAAATGAAAATCATCACTTTTCAGGAAGATTTTTATGGGTTTTTTTTTTTGCCCGTTTACCATACCATAAAAATAGTATATTATTTTTATTCTATGGGTCGCCACGATTACAAAAAGACCTCATTTATATAGATTTTTTATTTTTTTCCCATTTTTACTGCATAAAAAGTAATTTGGCAAAAATGTTGTTAATTTTAGCATCACCGTCTTTCATATGCATAACTTTTTTATTTTTTGCCTCACAAATCTGTTTAAGGGCTTATTTTTTGCGAGAAGGATTGTTCTTTTTAGTGGTCTTATTTTAGAGTGCATAACATTTTTTAAATCCCTTTTTAGAGCATTTTTATAGGGTATTAATTGAAAATGATCTTTTTTCTGGAGCTTTTTTTTGTTTTGTTTTTTACGGGGTTCACTTTGCGGATCTAATAACGATTCTGTTTTATTATGCAGATTGTTACGGACGCAGGGATACCAAATATGTGGGGTTTTGTGTATTTTATTCAATTGTACTGAATAAAAACCAATTTGGAGAAAATCTTGTTCATTTTAGCATCACCATCTTTTCATATGCATAACTTTTTTATTTTTCGGCTGACAAATCTGGTTAGGGGCTTATTTTTTGCGAGAAGAGTTGTTCTTTTTAGTTGGCTTATTTTGGAGTGCATAACATTTTTTTAATTACTTTTTAGAGCATTTTTTGATAGGGTATAATTAAAAATTATCTTTTTTCGGAACGTTTTTGCGGTTTTTTTTCTACGGCGTGTACCGTGCGGGTCCAGTAACGATTCTGTTTTATTATACAGATTGTTACGGACGCGGCAATACCAAATATGCGGGGTTTTTTGTGTTTTTGTGTTTTTTATACTTTATTAAGTGTTTTTATGGGAAAGTGACATTTTAGGGGCTTATATTTTTATGTATTTATTTTTTATTTATTATAATGTGTAGTGTTAACTGTTTTTGCATAATTTTACTTCTACATACTTGAACTTAAACCAGTGATGCTCTGATCACTGGTTTAAGTTCAATACACTGCTCTACAATACTATTTTATTGTAGAGCAGTGTAAACTGTCTGAGCAAGCTTGCGCATGCTCAGACAGTTTACAGCCAGACCCGGAAGGGGTCTGGCTGCCATGGAGACCGGGCAGCTCCGGGGCACATGCCAGTCCTCGGAGCTGCCCAGAAGTGGATCGGATCCCCCGGTAAGCGGCACGGGGGATCCGATCCACAGCGCAAACACCCTTACACGCCGCGGTCATGTTTGACCGCGGCGTGTAAGGGGTTAACACCCGCGATCGGAGCCGGCTCCGATCGCGGGTGTTAGCGCAGGCTGTCAGCTGTACTAGACAGCTGACAGCCGCTGCTTCTGGTACCGGCTCCGTTCGTGAGCCGGTGCCAGAAGCAGGACGTTATAGAACGTCCCCGTGCGCTAAGCATCTAGCCCCGGGGACGTACTATAACGTCCTGGTGCGCCTAGGGGTTAAAGAGAACCAATTGTCAAAAACAGGCAAAACGACCTAACTTAAATCTGCATCCCTCCACCATTAATATCCTTCCCCAAACATTTTCTACCTTTGTCTGTTGGCCACACCCACTGATGTGACTCCACCCATCAACACTTGGCCCATATCAGGGTGTGAAAGCCTACATGCCAGTGTATTAAACCTGTGTCACAGTGTAACTCTATGGAGGCAGTAATGAGCATCTTAGTTACTTAAAAGCCTCCGATTGATAACCAGTAAGCCCGTACTCTAGTGGATAGAGGTGCTGTATCTCTATGGCAGGTGGAGTGCGGAGCGTGCAGTGACCCGAAGAGGGGCCTCGGAAAAGCGAGTACGAAGTTAATTTTTTTAATAGACCCGAGTATAAGCGGAGTTAAAAAATGTGCTGAAAAAAAACAACTCACCTTATACTCAAGTATATACATTATATCAGTGATTTTCAACCAGTGTGCCGTGGCACACTAGTGTGCCGCGACACATGGTCGGGTGTGCCACGGGGAAAGTTCCCCAAACTACGGTGCCCCCTGTGTTTTGTTTCCTGGCAATGCGCAGCGATGCACAGTCATGGCTTCTTACAATGTAGGAGACGTGTACAATAACACATGCGCAAGCTTTGTCCCTCGCGCAACAAAAGGACGTCACCGAGGCCGGCGCATCATCCTGAGAGCGGAGAGACTCTCGCATTTGCCCGCCAATAATGCTGACTATATGAGCTTTTGCCTGAGTATATGAACTGTTGTCAGAATACTCAGCATATGAGCTGGTACTTTTAGTACTCCAGAAGTATACTGCATATAACAATGAGAAATATAAAATGAGAAATACTATAGTCATGAGGCTGGAGTACTACAAGTACCAGCTCATATGCTGAGTATATGAGTTGGCACTTGTACTCTGGCCTCATGGCCATAGTACTTCTCATTGTACCCCTTTATTTTGCAGTATATGAGCCACATAATAATCAGCACCATATAATAAAAACAGGGAGAAACTGAGAACTGTTGAGGAAGAGCTTCATGTGTGTCTCTCCACCATTCCTGCCAGGATATCCCTTTTGTGTTTATCTAAACAGGCCCAGGTTTCACACTGAGTGAGTAAAATAAATTTAGAATCTATATTATTAACTATATGTATAATATGACTGTTTTAGTGTCATTTTGTGCTATTTTGGTTGTTGGTGTGCCCCAGGATTTTCTAAGTATAAAAAGTGTGCCGCGGCTCAAAAAAGGTTGAAAATCACTGCATTATATTATCTGAAAAACTATTTCCTAGCCTTTGTTCATCAATCTCACATTCTATTGACAGACCTTGGATCTGCCCAAGCTTATGTAGTTCTGTGGATAAATTCTTGCCAAAAGAATGGCAAAGAATAGAATTATTGGAAAGCAGGATGAACTATACAATAGTTGTTATGACATTATCTTTTTACTGGAAGGCACTAAACATACATACACGCTAATGGGCAATCTGAACATGTGCATGACCAGTCTGTCTTCTATGCTTGAGTAAAATACCCTGATCAATAGATATTTCACAACCAATAATAAACACAGAGTTTGTCCTAACATAATTTTTGCTTGGCTATAAGAACTTCATTACCAGACACTCCAGAAGTCTTGCTGGACGTGCAATAACCATCAGCAACTTTCTTGCCAGCTGAATAATGAAGGCAACTTCTTCACTCTCTGAACGGTTGTAGGCCTGAAGCAAAGAAAGAAAATGAAGTTATTATCAAAAAGAGGCAGATAGAGCATCAATGTTTAATAGAATACACTTTTCTTTTTATTTCGGAAAAGTTGAAGGTAGATCCGATAGGAAGTTTCCTCCTAACGGCCTATACCATTTTTCTCTATTTCTTCTATATAGCCTAACCTGATAAGATGCAAATATTTGGCAGAGGCTACTGGGGCGTGGAGTAGCTTCTGCTGAAGATTTGCATATTAGTTAGATAAAGTTTAGATCAGGTTAGGCTATATAAAAAGATTAGATAGTTCAGGGTTTAGGACGTTCAGCCCAAGAGGAGGAAGATGGAAATCCACAACACAGAAAGTGTAATATTTAAGTGCATTATGTTTGTGAGAATATTGTGAGCTGTGTGTATACTGAGGTATACTCTGTATATAGTAAAGTGTACAGTATATAGTCAGGTGTATTTATGTGCATATAGATGGGTATATGCAAGTGTATATAGTGAGGTATATTATAGTGAGGTGTTAATGTATGTGTGTATATTGATCGCTGTATGCTCAGTATGAGTATTTCTATGTATTCTCATGTGTATAAATGTAATTTAAAAAAAAAAATATATTCTTATGGGCCTGACTCTCTGGCTAGAGACACGCAACTGTGGTCAGTTCATGAAAGACAGACTCTTTGCTGGACAGATTTCAGAGATCAACCACAGTGCAGAGTCCGAGCAATCAAGTGATATTTGATGCAGAGTCCCTATTTCCCCACAGAACAGCAGCACTGAAGTATAATCATGATAACAGTTTGGTGCTGCTATTTTGTGAGGAAGCAGGGTTTCCTTGCATCATGTATCATTTAGCCCAAGGCTACATTCACAAAGCTGTATTTGTGGGGTTCCATCATCTAGCACAGCAGGAGCAACTCCTCCATCGACACGTTTGTTTACACCAAAATTCTTGTGATCGGCAATGAGCACGTGGTGCATGTTCCTCAAACACAAGCATTTCAGTGTAAATAAGTTAACTGGGCCAAGCTTCTCCCTGCTGCGTTTCATAACGCAGAATACAAACACAGCTTGTGCACCACCCAGCACCTTTCGTAACCTTCATCCGCCCCTAGTCAAGACTCAGGACTCAACAGTTTTGTCCCTATCAAGATCGTAAAGTGATACAACTGCCTTGCTGTGTCGAAGATGTGCTGTGTATGCAAGGAATTAAAATAAAGATGGAACATAGATGAAGTGTAATTAAATATCTCACATCTTCCAGCATCTTTTCCAATTTCTCCTGCAACTCTACAAAGTATCGAGAGGTAATTAGAGCTCCTTTGGATTTATCCAGGCAATCGCGGGCCAGTTCAACAATCTGGTGATGTATAAAACCTAGGACACCATCCGCAAGAGGTAAAGTCCGACTAGGACAGAGGTTTGTGATGATGTCTTCAAGTCGCTCTTCCATTTGTGCAGTTGCCTTAAATATGGAAATAAAGGTTTACTACAATGCCCAAAGTAACAAGACCTGTACCAGTAAATCTATTTGAGACACCATGTGTGAAAGCCGTCAGGTTTTCTTTATATTAGTAAGTTATTTGAAGACAACTACATATTTTAGATTACAGTAAAATGAATTACTTTACTGTTAGTCACCCAAATTCCCCCTGCCTAAATGTTCAGTGTAATTTGTACCCAAGTGGGATAAAGCCCTGTCAAACACATCTAACAACTTTAGACCTCAAGAAGAAAACACTTAAATAGTTAGCCAAACAATGGGGTTATTTACTAAGGGTCGCCCTCCTCACTTTCGTTGGACTGTGTGCTGTTTTCGGGATTTGCATGGCTTTGACATGTATTTAACCGTTGTCTATGCAGGGATTGTGTCACACGCAACAGTTTTTTGGCCCAGCCCGCTGGCTTTCATGCAACAGAAATCAGGGGGGGCGGGGGTTGCGTGCTGTCGGACTATCCGACTGATTTGGAATGAGTGTGGAATTTAACTTTCAAAGTGTTTTGCAAGACAATGCACTTACATGCACCAGGAAGAAAAAGATGAACTTGACACATGCAGGATATCGGGCGCACGATCTTAGTGAATCGCGGCACAGTGAGTTATCGTCGGACAATGCATTTTCAGTGAACTCCGCAGACCGATTAAGTAAATATGCCCCAATCAGTGGGTTCAGCCAATAATGTGTATAGCCAGCTTTAGAACAGCGGGTTGCAGGTTTACTACTATCTTATTCCTGTCCTCATGGTACATTAACATATATGTTTTTACTCTCTGATCGTGTGTTGAATTAAGATTTACATTACTACAATATTATCTAGAATTATATTCCTATGGCAGTGTTCCATTTGTGTACAAATTGCAGTAAAGGAATTTTAGAGAGAAAAGGTCATAAAAAGATGTAAACCTCTTCTGTGTTTTGGACACACTTCTGGTTAACCCCTTAAGGACGCAGCCTGTTTGCAGGTTAAGGCTCGCAACTTTTTTTTGAAATTTGACCAGTGTCTCTTCCTGTGGTAATAACTTTTGAACACTTTTACTTATCAAAGCGATTCTGAGATTGTTTTTTCCCCACATGTTGTACTTCATTTTAGTGGTAAATTTTGGCTGATAAGTTTTGCGTTTATTTACAAAAAAAAGAAAAAAATGATGAATTTTTAGAAAAATTTGCCATTTTCGAAATTCAAAATCACTGCGTTTTCAGGCAGATAGATTTACCACCTAAATAACTTGCAGAATAACATTTCCCATTTGTCTACTTTACATTTTCATAATTTTTTAAATGTTTGGATAATTTATTTTGACGTCACGCGGCCTACAAATCGAATAGCGATTTTCCGTATTTTCGGAATTGACTATTTTGGGGATAAATACTGTTTGAAATCAAATTTTACATATTTAGCAACAAAACCCCCTATATAACCAACCCATTTTCAAATCTGCACCCCTCAAACTATCAGAAACAGCATTTACAAAGATTGTTAACCCCTTGAGATCTTCATAGTAATTGAATCAAAATGGCGGTGAAATTTAGAATGGTCAAATTTTGTCGGTTATACGTTCATTTAGCCCTAAAATTTACACATTTCCAAAAGATAAAAAGAGAAAACTCACCATAAAATTTGTTCTACAATTTCTCCTGAGTGCAGCGACCCCCCACATGTGGACATTACTTGTGTTATGGGGGCACAGCGAGGCGCAGAAGGGAAGGAGCACCCTGCAGCTGCCAGGATTTTAGTTTTCTGGTTGCCCCCTTTTGAAGGCTATAAAATTTTCGCTTTTCCGTTATTGGGGTCATGTGATGGCATTTTTTTTGCGGGACGAGATGCTTTTTCCAGTGTTACCATTTTGGGGTTGGTATCACCTATTGTTGAAAATTTTGGAACTTTTTTTGAGGTCATGAGTAGAAAAGCATCAATTCTGTAATGGATTTTTTACCTTTTTTTTTTTTTTCGTGTTCACCGTATAGCCTAATAATCATGTTATCTTTATTCTATGGGTCGATACGATTACGGGGATACCAGACATGAATATTTTTTCTTATGTTTTACTAAATTTGCCAAATAAAAACCTAATGTGGGGAAAAATCTATCATTTTTGCATCGCTGTCTTCCAAGTGGCATAACATTGTTACGTTTTTGGCTACAGAGCTGGTTGATGGCTTGTTCTTTGCGGGACATGTTGTTCTTTGCAACAATATCATTCTGGAGTACATATGTTTTGTTGATCACTTTTTATTGCATTTTTAGTGGGATATAATAGGTAAAAATCAATTTTTGGCGGGTTTTTGGCGTTTTTTTTTTACGGCGTTCATCATATGGGTTCAATAGTTATTTAGTTTTATTCTATGGATTGTTACGGACGCGGTGATACTATATATGTGGGGTTTGTGTTATGATTTAGACTTTTTTGAGCGTTATATGTCTCTTTATATGTTTTGGGGCTTATGGGCATTTTTAGTGATTTATAAAGTAATTTTTTATTGAAAAACATTATTTTGTACATTTTTTACATGATCCACCATGGGATATGAACAAGCAATCATCTGATTGCTTGTTCTTGATAATACTCTGCAATACTAATGTATTGCAGGGTATTATCAGTGCCAGCCTATGCAGATGCATAGGCTGACACTTTGCCTTTAAGATGACGTCACAGACGCCATCTTAAAGGTAAACCCTCCAGGCTTTTCTGGGGTCCCGATCGGACCCCAGAGGAGCCAAAACAGCGATCGCCCCCCCCGAAAACGGTGCGGGGGGGGCGATCGTGGGGTAAAGACCCCCAGAAGGCAGGTTAAATGCCGCGGTCGCGTTGACCGCGGCATTTAACGGGTTAAACACCCGCGATCGGAGCCCACTCTGACCGCGGGTGTTAGCCGGGGATGTCAGCGGTAAATTACCGCTGAAATCCCGCAGCTAACGATGCCGGTTCGGCTGCTATACAGCGCTGAACCGGCATCGGCTCTGCGCAGTAGCTGTACTGCGCTGAGCGCTAATCGCGGGACTCAGCGCAGTACAGCTACGGCGCAGAGCGCTAAGGGGTTAAAGTGATGAAAACAAACATGTCAATATTAGCGTTTGAGGGTATTTACTTGTAAAATAACTTGGGCTCTTTATACAGCTCTTTATAAATAGATATGGCTGGTATATCTTGATAATACTGTTCTTACTGCAGATATGCTATTTAATTACAACAAATTCACAAACAGTAAAAAGAAGATGCCGCTGCTCCTTAATATTGCGATTTATTTCACAATGTATTAAAATCCATACAGGCAATAGAGATCTTGGGAAAGCACGCGGTAAAAATATCAGGCAAAGCCTGATCAGGCTGCTCTGTCCACTTTCCCTCTATACAAATGTTGCAAAACAAATTAAATCATCCAAATTTTGGTAGAACAATTTGCTAAAACGCCCAACCCTTATCCATGATGCACTTACTTTGGGGAATCTTTCCTTGTAAACATGATTCATCATAATGATCTCATTATCAAAATTTGTAGATGCTCGTCCAGGACTAGGGGGGAAAAAAACAAAAAAAAACAAAGGGATCATTGCTGTGAATGTAACATGGTTATAGAAAGCATCTCCTTTACCATCTACAGTGCATTCATAGCCATTCCTTTCCATGTTTTATAACTTCATCACCACATTCTAAAATTACGGTAATCATTCGGCATTTTCAAACTAGAAATTTTCAGCACACCTGCTACTATATTATTAACCTTGACAAAATTATTTCTGTCCATTATGCCATTTCTGAGAAAGTCCAATCTAATCCGTAATATGCTGCAGCAGTTTGTACACCAGGATTGTGCCATTAGCATGAGTACTCTCCTCTTTTTACAATATTGTGCTTCTCACAAGACACAACTCCTACTTATCTGACAGAGAGGGTAGTGATCCAGGCAGGAATAGCAGTGCTCCATATGCTATAACCTTGGTGCCAAACTGCCTCATTAGTCTTAGGGTTATTCTGGGTATTTCCCAGAAACATCATAATGAACAGAAATAATAAAGATATATTTTTTTAATTCTACATTTCTTTACAACATGTCAGCAGATTATAATACTAAGCACTTATACCTACTGGGTCTCTCCTTCATTCTCATAGACTGTAAAGCACTTGTGAGCAAGGTCCCGACTCCCATTGTTTCATTACTTAGTTATTTTTTAGTTTGTATACACCCCCCATGATTTGTAAAGCCTTGCCGCTTATAATGGCGCTATAGAAATAAAGATTTATTATTACTATTAAGATTTCCATTGCCAATACATTAACAACGATGGATGCTTCTGTTTCATTAGTGGGACACTTTAGAGACCCAGACGTGTGTGTCTACATTACTAGAGTCCAAATATGACTCTGTAAAATGACATGGGGACACTGATCTTTTGTTGTGGGATGGGCACATTGATGTTTAGTCCCAGCCTTATTTGTGTTGAAAATCAGAATCATCTCACCTGAGACTTCGGGAACGAGGACGCATGCATGGAGAGCGCCTTCCTTCCTCATCGGTGACGCTCTCTGTGCTTCGGAAGTGTTTGGAGAGAAAGTGCAATTCATCTGCAGTAGGCTGAAAGGGCAATTGGTGTAGCCTCTCCTGCGAAGAGGAGGAAGACTGGAGAAAGAAAAAAAAAAAAAATGTCACAAACATTTATAAATGACAATCCCTTCATAAAGATCAGGCAGAAGTAGTTCTGTTACAAGTTAAAAAGCAGTTTAACAATATTTTTGTGGATGTTTTTATTATGTTTTTTATTACCTTCAAAAACCAATTTAGCTGTAGCTAAAGTAGTTGTAGGAAAACTACTCCATTTATGAATGGATTGCAAATAAAGGTGTGCAAGTGGCCCTGCAGTGAGCTGCTCCACAACCCAATTCCTCTGATCTGGATGCTGGCTTTAATGTCCAACCATGACCATTACAACCTCAGACCACAGAGAAAGGGGAGTATAGTAGCTTACTGGAGAGATCCAAGAGCACATCAGTGTGACGGGCTGCCTTCCGGGTGAAATCTTGTACAAATCAATGATCAAATGAGACCTTCTCATACAAGTCAATTTTAGATGAAGAAAAAAAACATTCAACATTAAGCAGTGTAAAAAAGATATATAGTGCTGCTAAACAAATAAATAATACAAACACTACAAGAACAAGTTACCGAAAGAGTTGAGCTTGGTGTGTTGGTACCATATCCTGAAGAGGGAAGAGATGCCAGGGACCATCTTCGGCCATCAGCTCTAAAATAAACCAAACAAATTAGACTAGATGTCGACTACTCTCCTATTATGAAAAGGAAAAGGATAGTCTTAAAGGTTTACAAGCATGCTAACATTATGGGATTACCTGTCCGTGCGTGGTCCATGACTGCAAGCAGAGAAAGAAAACAGAAAAGACATCAGCAACACACCATTTATACACTGTGTTGGGAAGGAAAACAAATATTTTGAAGCTACTGCTGCCACTACTACTACTCCCCTTACCATCAATTAAGGCACATGCCCAGTCTCTCAATTGATTGACTACGAGCACAAGGCAATCTCTGACACTACCAGGGAATGAAAGAATGAATGAATGAATGAATGAGATGTGCTCAACTATTTCTAGCACTCCTATAGATACAGAAAATCATAGAACCTGTTTTATAGGTCTTATATATTATATTTATAAAATCGGTGGGAAACGTGACTTAACTCACAATGGCCTCATAAATGCTACATTTATTTCATAACAGCTGGTCCTTTGCAATGCAAAAGTCAATAAAAATGGCAGGACCATATAAAACTGCATTTAACCGCTTCTGATATAGAAGCAAAAGACATTAATATGCTTGAAGAAAGACATGGCAAATGTGTGAATGTTCATTAGAAAAGTTTCATTTAAACACTTGCAGGTTTCTGTTGTTTTTTTGCACAGTGTCATTTGCTACATATGTACTTCGCTAAAAAATGTAAAGGTAGGCTACCAGGAGTTTGACCATTAAAAAGTACACAAAAGTATTAGGTAACAGCCAAGGAAAACTGTGTAACACTACCTTTGTGTGCATTGTCAGAGCTGGCATTAGGAATTTTGGGGTCCCATACAGTCAAATTTTGCACCCTCCCCTCATCTCAGCACACAATTACACTTGTATTAAAAATTAGTTAACCGCAAGAGTTAATTGCAGATTCAAGTAGATGTGGCATCTAGCAACTCTTCAGACAACTTTTCCCTTAATGAATTATAATTAATTTGGCTTCCCATAAATTGACACCCCTCCCCAATAATAAACAGAGGGAACTCTAGTTCCTAGTGATGTTACTGGGCCCCTCTCTGTAGTAGGGGCAGTGGTGCAGATTTATCAAGCTGTCTAAAAGACAGAATATTCTTAGTTGCCCATGGCAACCAATTACAGCTCTACTTTAATTTTACCAGTGCTAATGAATATTTTAAAAGAGTTGTGATTGGATGCCATGGGCAACTAAGAATATTCTGACTTTTAGACAGCTTGATAAATATGCCCCAGTGTGTGGTGTTAGAAGCAGAACTGTGAAAATCCATTCATATTTCAGCATTCTAATGTGCAATACCGTGTGAGATCTCAAACACAGACCAAGTACAATCCTGTAATATATAAATACATTTTCGCAGTCCTGCTGCTACCAACAACAACCTTCAAAGCAGGTGAAAAGAAGAATTTCCTAACACTCAAAATAAAACCATGGTTTAAGGAAAATTATACTGAAACTGTGTGTAGTTTACCCACTCTATTAATAGGTTACTATGCATCCATTTCCGTAAAACAAAATATATTTTTACGGAAAGATAAATTTAGGATGGATCCTGTAATAAGAGTCTAATAGTGGAATGATTTTTTTTTTAATCAAATAACTTTACCAATTATCTGCCCCAATAGGTATGAAAATAAACACTGCCTGATAACAGTGACATTATGTTGTCAGGCAGGCGCCTGCTACAGCTTGTAGGCTGCCAATGCCACGAAATATGCATATGTATACAAACTAAGAGCTGATAACATGTGGCCAGCACAAAGAAACACCCGCGCAGCCAGAAGTCTGATCGAGAAGAAGCTGCAGTAAGGAATTTATACTGTATAAATACAGGAAAAGAAAAGCAGTTTCTTATTTTACTACAGGGACCTAGCTATGTGGATAGATGCCCTTAGGTATATTAGATTTTACTTAAAAAAAAAAAAATAAATAATAATTGTAAAAGGATTTTGACATTTTTATATGCTCTTTCAATTAACACATGCAAGACAAAAATACCTACTTGCGAGAAAAAGGGAAGTTCACTGATGCACTTGTGGAGAAGTTTCTTGGACTATCCAGGGGACTGCTTCCTGCTGGGAAAAGTAAACATGAATGAGAAAACTCCATGACAAGAAAACATCAGACAAAGATATAATTCAATGTACTAACGATATCAGACCACCCAAGGCCTATTCATTTTATGTTCAGTGGTTTAGAAAATACATAAGATATACACTGTCATGTATATATGTGTGGGTATTCTCATCTGGGCATTTACATTTTTTTTAAATCTGCCATACAGCATCTATACACATTTCTTTAATTGGATGATAGGTTAAAAAATGTTCCTGTGTGAAGATAATTTCCCATAAATGAAGTCCCATGGTCCCTTAGAAACAAGATAGTTGTCCTTTGAAACAACCACCACTACCAAAATCATTGCAGAGAGAAAAAATACTTCTACTTTGCATACTGGGAGTTACGGTATTTCCCACATCTGTCCTTTAGTAATGATTGCTGAATCCAAGTGATCGTTTGGTCCCCCATAGAGCAAGATTGGACGACCATCTTGTTCCTAATGGGAAATTATCTTCACAACGGTAAATTTTTTTAATAGAAAGTGCATTTAATTAAATGTGAATGCCTAGGTGAGAATACCCCTTTAAAAATCGGTTAATGATGCGTTCAAGTAACCATTATCTAAGGCTGGCCATACATTAAAAGGATAATTTGGTGACAACTATCAAACCTTTCTTCCCTCATATAAGTGGATCCTCTGTTACAATTTTATCAAGCGTCTAACTATGGCAATGCAAAATTAGACTAGACAATCTTATTCAGTACCAGGTTTGTCAAAGTGTCTGTTGCAAAGTGGAAAGTCTCGCATAGTTTAACACTGTCTAGCTGTACTTTGCATCTCCCGTTAGTTGGCTTTGTTTATGCAAAAACACTGTGGCACACAATTCTGGCGCTTTAGCAGGATTTTTGGCACACAGACTTTTCCTGTAACGCCATGTCCACCTTTTGGAAGTCACACCCTTTTGTAATACTAGTTGTAAAAACCTGTCTGAAACTCTTGCGACCAATGCATTTACCACCCCTAGAGTCAATAGGTTTTCACAGTTTTTTGTGGTAAAATTAGAGGCCTCGGCTCATATTCCAGTATATATGGTAGTTCCTGGGACTCAGTTGGCCACACAACTATTGATTTTAAAATCAAATAATTGCTGGAGAATGGATGTTATTCATACATTAAATGTTTAGTGAATTGATTGTTTAGCCGATTTCTCAATCCCAGGAAACATAGACATCAGAAATTGCAGGGAATTATGTTTTATGGTTACTTGACATAAGAAAAGATGCAAGGTTCTATAAATTGACATTTTATACTTGTAAAAACTAACCTGTAGGTACCGAAAGCGGTGATAATGGACGGGATAGTGTTGGTGAAGGTGATCCGACTACCAGACTCTTTCTGTTGCTGCTTCTACAACTGAGGACAGAACAGACAATGTTATTTTACTACAGTCAAACAACTTTATACAAATATGTGAGGCAGAAAAGATATCAAAGTCTATACTGCATAACTAGAACAGTAATCCAACTCTAGGTTCAGAATATAAAAGCACAAAAATAAAAATGCATTAACCCTTCTTCTAGTATGGTGGCATTATAGGTTAAGGGTGTATACATGCTTTGTGTTTTCTTGTAAATGGAGCCTTCTCAAGAAATCACTTGATAATTTCTTAGCATATTCAATTGAAATAGATGTCTCTTGAATGCAGTATAGAAGCAATCATTTTTCCCCTTTGCTCAGTCAAAGCTGTAAGTGATGTAAACGGTAAAGAAGGTAATCTTTGTTAAGTGACCAGCCATTGGACAGTATACATTAGACTACCTACACAAATACATGTGCAATATTGGTCATGTGTAAGGGTCAGAGCCACAAACATGGGCCCTATATTTATGGCTCAGGCAGTTGGCTCATACACCAAGTAGTTCATGGCCCTGTGTGAGTGTGGGTAGCCACATATTGCAAATATTTACTGGTATTTATTCATAGTGTATCATTAATTCCATCAAAACGGGGTTCACCTACATTGCACAAAACAAGAAGAAATACATACTAAATATTAAGTGGAAGGGGTACCCTGCCGGTGAGTGGACACAATCTGGAGGGTAATCACAACTAATAAACTGTGATAACTAAATAAATTGAAAAAAAAATAAAGGTGGTCATATACACTGATGTTGGCTGACCTTACCGATTTAAACAAGACCACCCCACAACATAATGTGGCTGTCCAGGCAATGCTGAAGATCCTTGTGTAAAGGTAGGGGTTAGTGAAATAGACAGTTGCGTAAGGCACATGGGCTTTTTCATTCTATTTAAATTTCTTCACTGACAACAAGGAAGTACTGTCCAAATGTTAAAAGTTATTATACAGGGAAGTAAGGTTTCATATCTCTTCCCTCTGGGGTAAGAAAGACTAGAGTAAGCCAGGTTCTAGAATTTGGAAAAAAAAACAACAATGTAGCCACACTACTCTAACAGGTTCCTATAAAGACTTCCTGTTTACAAGTAATACCCACTGCCATGCAACGCTAACAAAAATGCCACAAGCCTGCACTTTCATCTCAATGGAACATGACTTATTCCACAAAGTGCGCACATTAGACTTCTTGTTATAGAAAATTGTGGCTTCCAAACAGGCAGACTGATAAAAATAATATCTATGTTCAGCAATTGATGATTCCTTTAAGGTAGAGGCTCCTAAAATGTTTCCATTGGCTTCTGTCCCTGAGTGTATACGCTGCAATCAAAACTGTGACATTATTTATGTAGCATGATGAGAAACTGTGGCTAAAACAAGTCACCAAAGGCCTACGGGACATGACGCTGCAAAACTAGACACTACAGCACCTAGGTTACCACCAGAAAAAGATCACAACTCCCCAACAGATGGTTTATGCAAGCTATAGGATTAGCTTCTGGAGTATAGCAAGAACGCATGGAAAGCCTAAAACAAGTCTTCCAGATTTCTCATTTTTTCAATATTTTTTAACCAGTGGTAACTCCAGTCTAATTAAGAAATTGGGGATATTTAGTAGTTTGTAGCTGTCACTTGCTTTGCCCATTGAACAACAATTCGGGAGCATCTTCTCTTATATTTCCTTGCTGTCATTCTCCTTCTCAAAAACAATGAAATTCAGTGAAAAAGAAACATTATAGTGAACATGGACAAAGTAGTACGAAAGAGCTCTGGGCAGTTCTACAGTACTTCTAATAACATAAGCTGGAAATTAATGTTACAAATAAGAAAAAAACCTGTGTACAAAAAAGAATTCCTGCTACCTCCTAAGGCAGCAGCGTCCATCCTGTACTACACAACTCACTGAACAGGATAGTTCAAAAAACGGACAGCACACTATACTAAGTGCAATACTTTTTTTTACAGCGCACTCATACTATAGTTTAGAGTATCCATGAAAAAAAAAAAAAAAAAAAAAAAAGTAAGACTGATGTTATAATTGGCCATGGAAAAAAAATGGATTAAAAAAAATTGCAGTTTTTCACGGCAGACATTTGTCTGGAGAAAGCCTTAAGCCTCATTCACATGAAAGTAAGGTGGATATGCGACAATATGGCGCTCTAGACACTGAGCACACGTTGTCTCACTGCACGGTGACCATGCAGAGCGCAATAAAGGACACATGTCCTATATTTCACCGTGTTACTGAGGCTGTCCTCATTTTCTCAGAAATGAAAGGTGCGCCTTATAATCCAGTGCACCTTATATATGACCCGTACCTACAGACAACAGCTGCCTTGAACTGTGCACAGGTCTGCCACCTGCTGGTCATTCATCCTTATAATCAGGTGCACCTTATAATCCGGTGTGCCTTATATATGAACCTAGACATTTTAGCAGGCATTTATTGATGGTGCGCCTTATAGTCCAGAAAATATGGTATATATAGTTTTACATTTCTAGTAATTATAGGCCCTCTCATCTTGGAAAAAAATAATTAAAACATTAATACAAGTTAGATTTTAATTCCTTAAAAACATAAGGTGCTTATCTGGCATGTACACAACAGGTGCGTCCATAAACTTTGTCAGAAGTAGGCTAAAAGAGTATGCCTTTAAGGATCTTGTTTCTACTTGGCTCCCTACCCAGTGCTAATACAGGGAGCGGAGTAGGAATTATAATCCTGCTGTTATCTCTTTAGATTTAAATCCACTCAATGGCAGAGGTAAGTGTGCAGGAACGGATAATCTAATAGGTTATTAATGTAGAGAAGCACAAGATGGCAACTACCCCCTATTTCATATGGATTTATCATTCATGCGATTATACTGTTATAGACTCTGGAGTCAACACTGTCTGCGTCGTGGACCCTTTTTAACCCCATAATGACCGCCCTATCGGCTTTTTACGGTGGTCATTACAGGTACTTCTTCTGAGGCAATGCCTTTCTGCGGCGGCGCGTCAGAAGATGATTGCAGGACACCGGGTCTCAGAGTGCTAAAAATTCATAATAAAAAAAAAAAATGTATGATTTTGTTTGTGTCCCCCTTGAAATAGTTAATAAAATCTCAAGAATAAGCTAAAGACCCCCAAAATGAATTATCTATACATTGTATCTCATCCCACAAATAATGAGCCTCAAAGTCACTTGAAAGCGGAGTTTTCCCTCAAAATGTGAGTTTTGGCGTTTTTCATGAAAATGAGAAAAATTTGCACCTAAAGTTCTGCGCCTCATAACATCCAAGAAAATGAGAGGAAGCATAAAATATCACCTCAACATAAAACAGACATTCCGGAAATGTTAGTTATCTAGCTTTTGGTGTAGTTTTACTTCCTGTCTGGAAAGCAGAACATTTCAAACTTTGAAAATGAAGAATTTTTATGAACCAAATTTTCCTTTTTTTTTTTCAAACAAAACACAAAACTTATGACTTAAATTTTACAATTAACATGAAGTACAATGTGTCTCGTTCCGAAGTTATAACCAATTATCACGTCTGGTCATTAAGCTGAAAAATGTTGGTGGTATGTGTTGCGTTCATTTATGACAAAATCAGATATTTGGTGAAAATTTGGAAAAATTTAGATTTCCAAAATGTTCTACTTTAACATAAAGTCAGCAAAAAAACTTAATAACTAATATTAACAGAATGTCTACTTTATGTGGACATGGTTTTATTTATGCATCTTATTTTTGTAGGAGGCCTGGGGCTTTGAACAACAGATGCGATTTTTCACATTTTCATTGAAAAAAAAAAAAAAAAAAAAAATCAAAAATCATCCTTTTGAGGGACCTGCTCAGTACCTCAAGTACCTAAGCCTGAAAGGCCTAAATAAAAGTAAAACCCCATTAATTAGCCCAATATAGAAACTACACCCCTCAACGTACGTAAAACAACTTTTATGAAGTCGGTTAACCCTCTAATTGTTTTACAGTGGTTAAAACAAAATCAGATGCAATTTTGAAATTTTTTTGGGCTAAATGAATGTGTTTTCATAAAATGTACACATTCTCAGTAGATTAAATACCAAAACTCTCCACAAAGTTTGTTCCGATTCACGGGAAATGCTCCTCAAGTGTGAACCACAGCATGTAAGAAATCTCTGATCGCGGGTGTTAGAGGTTGGTGTCAGCTATAATATAGAGCCGACACCAGCTCCTTCTGGCACCTTCCTCCATGCAGTACTATTACGTCAAATGTCAGGAAGGGGTTAATGCCAAAAGTGTAAAAACACAACAAAATTTCCAGAAACACCTGACAAGGAACGGGTTAAAGCCGCTGAGCTCTTCAGTACAATTCATCCTTCAATTTTTTTTTTTATTAACCAAAACAAACTGACAAACTTTATATATTCATACATTAGCATTTTGGTCAGCCATTTGTACCAATTTTTGCAAGCCTAAACCAGAAGTAGTTGAATATACAGACCAAGTGCAAATATTTCCACAATAACAGAACATAGAATAACAAATAACAGCGATACTAATCTTCTCTATAAACTAAAATTCAGGAACTGCATGTGTCCCCGCTTGGCTTAGCATGCCCACTTTTATGTTAAAAGTTACCTACAGTATGTACCGAAAAAAAAATTTCCTCCAATGAATTGCTGCTTGATATGTAGTAAATATGTAGTAATATGAAGTAAATGTAGCCAAAGTGAAAATGTAGAAAAAAAATACAACTTGGGTTTGGTTCTGTTTCCACTTGCAAAAAAAGTTGAAAACACTTGAAAAAGTGCAACAGTCAGTATAATTTTTTCCACTATTATGAAAAAATTGTAACAGAAGACAACAAACCATAAATGTAAGACTATGGAGAGCGGAAGGTGAACTTAGACATTACGTTCATCTTTCATTCTTAGTTTCTGCTACATTCTCCTGAAAGTGTAATGACCTGAGACTTAAGCTAACAATTTATACTTTTTTTCATATTCTAGGAAAAAAAAATTTATATGGACAGCTAATATGTTTTTCGTAATTCATAGAAGAACGGAAGACCTTTTGCTCACCTTCCGCATTTAGTTTCCATTACGCTCTTCTATAACAGAAGAAAGTAGTAGTAAACTCGGCCTTACACGCAAGATGACAGAAAGGTTTAAAAAAATAAAAGTTACTTTCACAAAGCAAAACTGGAAACAAAAATATACATCCGTGTCTTAGAAAAAAAAAAAATCTAAAATTGGTGGTGTTATTGAGGGGTTAATAAATTCATTACTACTAAGAGGGGAGTTTACAGTGTATGAAGTCCATGAGATGACTAGGGCTTCAGTGAATCATTCCAACAGCTGCCAGTGGTGATGTCAGAAGAAGTCTGATTTCCCATGTCAAGAGCCATTTCCTTGCTATTCGTGGTGTTCTATTTATTGTGATGCTCTGATCATAAACAGCAAACAATATTTCATTTCTCAACAAATTGTTTTGGGGGTGGTGAATAGGGAATAATAAGGTACAATCAGTATTCCATGAGAATTTTCAGTGTTAAAATGCACCAAAGAGTCGTCCCTTTGCCCTCTCTTTTTCGACATCTGTTAACAAAGAATAGAGGGATGTCTGACGTTCAGGCCATCTGCTGCTTTATCAATAGCAACTATTTATCTAAAGGTGGGGCAGTCCTTATCAAAGCGACATCCACCACACAGTTATGCAAGCCAAAATAATATACAGATTACAAATGATGCTTTCTGGTTATTGCGAGTGTTTCAAGTCCTATAGCCCTATGGTCAGTAACAGAGCGAGGCCATCCAAACATTCCACCAGAACTTCATCACAATACCATATAATAAATCATTACTTATTATTTCTATAAAAAAAAGTAATGAAAAGTGAAGGTAAATAAACAGGAGAACCATAGTAAAATGCATGTAAACATTGCTTTACCAACCAAGATGGCAACATTTAACCCCTTTAAGAGGCCCTTTTGGGGCGAATAAAACCCTCTAGCAGCACTTAAAGTAAAGTGCTCCCTAGCTCCCTCCCGAGGAGGAGGTGACTGCAGCATCGAATACGCTGGACCGCTGTAAGCTAGGTCCGACAATTAGACTGCTATGTACTGGAGTGTTTCCTAGCTTATCGCCATGTTCCAATAAAAGAAAAAGAGATTTAAATGATTTTACCAAATTATTATTTGTGGTGTTTCCCATAAGTAAATCCACTGAACACTGCACATACAGGATGTATATGGTGACAGCCTGGCAGCTTCCATTACATAGAACAGGGAACATGTAATAAGTGGTAGAAATCATAACTACAGCAGTTACATGCAGTGTATAACCGGTACTGTGTGAGCACTAAGGGTTAATGGCTTTTCTGCACAGTGCAATGACAAGGTGGGGGAAGGGAGCAGCATGAGTAAAGAGGAGAGACAGAGAAAGTTCTGTAGAGTCACAGACTGGGATGGAGGGAATTATAGGGAACAGGGGCGATCTTGTACCTCACTATTCTGTGCAGGAGACATCTGTATCCACTGTTCTGTACACATCCAGCTCTGCTTCATACACAGAGAGAGCTCTGTCACATGACTTCCTCCTCTGTGTGCAAGGAACAGCAGTGCCTCCATTCCCATTAAACTGACAGAGTATAAACAAAGTACAGATTCACAGGACTTATCAGCACATGGAGAGGAAGCAGCTATTGCAGCACTTAAACTAAGCTGAGGGGTAAAGCAAGAAAACAGCTGCATATAGGTAACGAAGACAATAGGCAAAGTTGTTTTACATCCCAAGAGCTTTTGATCTGTGAAAAACAAACAACCTTTACAGTTACTCTTCAACAATGCTCTTACTAGGGGATGGCTAGGGAGCTGCTTACTTTAGCCTTCACCCAACAGGTCCTCTTTAATGACGTGGCCTGAAAAGGCTTTAACTCCTTCCCGCACCTTGACGTACTCTACTTCATAGGATGTGGGTAGTTCCCGCCCCTTGAGGTAGAGTTGCATCATGGTGATCGCCGGGTTCAGAAGCTGATCCTTGCCGATCGTTGCCATGGGTTGCTTAAGGTGCCATAATTACCCCAGGGCTGCCTTCAGTAGCAGCCTGTTAGGATCGTGCTAGCAGTGCTAATGTCAGCCTATGCAGAATGCATAAAATAAAAACAGCAAAAAATTATTAAAAAAAGAATAAAAGTCCCTTGTTGTCCCTTCCCATATATAAAATCAAATACAACATAAAAAGTGAAAAATCACCAAAAAAACCCACAATATATTGTGCATCACAATGTCCATAACAACCCGTACAATAATAAAATTGTTATTCACAAAAATTATTACATTTTCACATCTAACCTCATAAAAACAACACAGAAAATGATCAAAAAGTAACATTTACCCCAACATGATACCAAAAAAAACGACACACTATATAAATGAGGCATCATAGCAATCGTAGTAAACCAGAGAATAAAGATAAAATATTATTTTTAATTACAGTGAGCTGGGAAAAAAAGTGCTAAAAATCCAAAATAAAAATCAATGATTTTGTTTGCGTCCAACTTGAAATAGTTAATAAAAACTCCTGAATAAGCTATAGACCCCAAAAATGAATTATCTACACACTGTATGCCACTTCGCAAATAATCAGCCCTCACATGTTCATGTTAACAAAAATATAAAAAATGTAATAGCTTATACAATGTGACACAGACATTCCGGAAATGTTAGTTATGAAGCTTTTTGGGTAGTTTATCTGACTGGAAAGTAGAACACTTCGTAAAAAAAAAAAACAATGGTGCTACAGCTTAATCATCGCTCTGGGAATGATTCTGGAGCTGCTCTAGTCCCTTTAAGGCTGCATTCATACATTTCATCTGGATTCCGTTTCAAAACACAATTCAGATGGAACAGGGATGGGATTGGCCCAATCACACATGCGTTTCAACAGAAACACGTGATCGGGCCGAGCCCCTCCTTCCTCAATCTGGATTGCACCTTGAAACGCAATCCAGATTAAATGTGTGAATGCATTCTAAAGCTTGAAGCAGGCTTTAAATTAGTTTGGAATCACATTGGCTTCAACAGAAAAGGTGGAAGTGGCATGTACTGATCCACTATGGCTCATTTGGCACAGCCCATGGTTTGTTTGTGCTCATGTGTATTTAGCATGCGAGATCCACTCACACACCAAAATAATGCCGGGCAGTCAGGTCATACACTGAGCCATGGAAATCACTGCCTTTTACACAAGCTTATTAAAATACAAGAGTTGTCCAACATAACAAAAAAAACAACAGGAGAGGACAGGGCCTCGTGTAATATTGTTAGAGCCGAAGTGTGGTGAGTGAAGAAACCGCTCACCTGATGACCACTTGTTGAGAAGCGGTTTGTAGCCCACTCCGCGGACGGGTTCTCAATCTTCTGGAAAATGGTCAGCCACGACGGAAAGGAGTAGGGGGGTGACCCCTCTCCTCTCCATAGCAATCCACAGAGCGCGGGACGTAACATGGGGAAAGATAGGACATGTTTTCCCCGTGTACGAAGCGGTGTTGCTCCTTGCGGCCATTGCTGGTCTATGGAGGACATATGTACGACTGTACATATGTCCCCCTACGGTCATGTGAATGCAGTTTAAAGCAGATGTATGCAGGGGGCCTAGACACTTGCTCCACTACAAAGAGAGCCGTCTGTGTTTGTCTCCGTCCCATAAGAAGCAGCATCACAAGCACTACTGCCCATCATTCACCTTATAATGACTAGTTTTATGGATAGAATTGCCAATTATTGGCCAGAAAACCTTTAAAACTTCTGTACCCAGATCACTAGATGCTGTATCTTTTTTTTTTTTTACATCTGTAGCTGTGGGTTACCAGGAGTGGTGGAAGCTACAGGTGAAAATCTTTATGTGATACCACCTCTGTATCCTTCACAGCTGGTTTTGGCTCACAATAACTGATGAAAAATACTGGTAAGATGAGTGTTGGTGTAGACTGACCACCTGGTCGGGTTCTTGAGATGCTGTAAGTGATACAAGAACCTAATACATTAGACAGTGCATACATATGGAATCTCTAAACAAAAAGAGAATTTGGCTGTGGCTACATTTTCAAATTTCCTTTTATATGCCCCTGAGTCATTGGATTCATAATGTGACCACTATGGATGGACTCAAACTTTAGGTTCGCCTCTGGACATGTTGCTTGATGAGTTGCAGAGCAGCCAATCAGGCAACTTTACACCCATAGCAACTATGCCAGATGGACGGATCACAGCATTACCTAGTTGCTAGGGTGTAAAGATACTGTACAGAGGACGTCTAAACTAAAGTTCAGGTCCGCTCATCTCTACTAACTATAAGGGTTTGGTCACTCACATGTGACACTTGCAGTGCGTAACCCAAGCACCCGGTGGATTCCTTGGCTAGATCACATATGTGTTTCCATGAAAACTAATTCGATCAGTAACCAGCACCCGGTGTCTTGTATTGTTTGGATGGCTGGGTACTGATTGCATGCATCTCCACGGAAATGCATATGCCACTGGGCCAAGGCCCACCCGAGGGTGTTTGGGTTGTTAGTTTGTAATGCAAGTGCCATGTGTGACACACCCTCAGTCAGTTATAAAAAAAATCCCTTGATATTTGTTTTCTAGCAATACAACCCCATTGCCTTTTCATAAAAGAATAAAACATACATCATAAATGCAATCATACAGTTAATTTCTTGTTTCCAGACCCATAGACCTTTACCTCTTGGAGCGTTGCAGTAGCGCCCCTTTTGCTAGGTGCCCCTTGCAGCCATGGAACGCTGTCCAGTAACTTGGATCCGACATCCTGAAGTCTAGTAATGGCGTAATCTATGGGTAGACCACCATTTCTGCACATGTCCAATGATCTAGCCCCAGGGCATCATTTGCTGGGACATCCCTGAAGACTGGAGCTGCCTTTTCTTCTAGGCAGTTCTCCCCATAGACCCTGGAAGGGGATGGCAGCAGACTGATGCTTCACTTACTGTCCAGTGCACAAATTTTCTATGCCCATCAGATGTAGATGCCAGACAATAGGCTGCCACTAGTCTAACAGTGCATCTGCCACATAAGGCCACATGTGCCATGAACAATGCCAGGCCAGCACTTGGTACAGCCCCGGTGCCCTCCTCATACCAATCCTTGCTGCAGTATCATCCCTCAGACCATGCTGGGCATTAGACCTGTTGTGCTGGTGCTATTGTTTTCCTCCGCTCCTCGCTTATCAGTAGAACAGTCCACAGCCGCGATCATCCCGTTATGCCGACTACAGGTAGCCGCCAGGAGCCTCCGTACCCAGGCCCATGTGTGAGCCCTCTGGCCCTCACCGCTGCCCCTTGTGCTTAGTATCTGTCCCGCCGGTCAGCTTACAACGAGGGGCTACAACGGCAGGAAGCTGGGGCGGTGACGTCACGGGTGGGCGGCCTCTGCGGCTAACACTGTCAGTGCCGGAGCGCAGCATCACACAGCTTAGGGCTTATTGAAGCCCAATAGAGGCGGATGAGTGATTGAGCGCGAGACACATCGCACACGTAGTGTAACTTTATGTAAAACACAGGTTCACAAACTTTTCGTATATTTTATTTTTATTTTTCCACGAGTCTAACCAAGACGAATGTTGCCCTAGTGCAGTGGTGGCGAACCTATGGCACGGGCGTCAGAGGTGGCACTCGGAGCCCTTTCTGTGGGCACTCAGGCCATCACCCCAGGACAGAGTTCACCAAACAGGACCAAACATATCAAATCTTCCAGATGCTGCTCTTAGCGTTTATTTACATTGACTGTTGGAACTGCTTGAAAAGTAAGAAGGTGTTCATAGGACTGCATTATCTTTGTAGGTCATCCTGCTACATCCACCATTCTTCCTGTACAGAGAGACCCTGGAGAGAAGCTACAATAATAGTCTGAGCCCACCTTCTTTCAACTGTATTGTTGGCCTCGGGCGGTCGATACAATTAAAATAAGTGGAAGAACAAGTAACAGTAAGTTACTGCTTAAAATGCCACGTTGGCACTTCATGGTAAATAAGTGGATTTTGGTTGTAGTTTGGGCACTCGGTCTCTAAAAGGTTCGCCACCACTGCCCTAGTGCCACTGAATGTTACCCTAGTGCCACTGAATGTTACCCTAGTGCCACTGAATGTTACCCTAGTGCCACTGAATGTTGACCCTAATGCATCTGGCGGAATTCTTTTTGCACAGAAATGTTTCTATAGGGATATCTGTTTAATAACATCCAATTTAAGAAATGTTTACATATGGCAAATGAATAAAATTAAATGTGAATGCCCAGATGAGAATACCCCTTTAAGAATATCAGCCATAGGGGACAGGATTAAAAAATACCTGCCATCATAGGAGATAGGACTGACAAATACAGGCCATAACACTTTGTGCGATTCATCTTGCAAAATCTACCATCAAAACCCATCATCCAAAATCCATAATTATGAACCAGGGACACCTACTCATAGATCCAGGCAGTGTGACTGTGCTAATCTTCTTATACTTGTTATACATTACCTTCCTTCTATAATCAACTTTCAAATTATGCTAATAAAGTTGCAGTTTGCCGGTGGATTCAGGATTTCTTGTGCACATTCATCATCAATCTGGGGCTCCCTGCACTGACCTGACAGAGTGCACCTCTTTGTGCACAGACTTTGCATTATAAATCTGGCACACTGTCCGACTGAGCACTGTCACACCCCCTTCCGTGCAGAATTTCCTTCAAAAATTTAACAAAATGATAAAGCAGTCTGGGAAAATAATTTCAACATGTTTCTGACCTGATACTAGGGTAAAAAAATGGTCTGTACTGTTCATAGTATCATAGTATATAAGGCTGGAAAAAGACGCAAGTCCATTAAGTCCAACCTTTAAGAATTAAATAAATGTTTTATCCCCATAACCCGTGATATTTTTTCTCTCCAGAAAGGCATCCATAACAGTTGTTTTGCGATGTAATAAGATCATTCTAAATTACATGTTCTTTAGAAAGAATGAAAGTGCATCTGGCATGCTATCATACTTATACTCATCTAGGTAATAAAAATAGCAATTCTTTTTTTTACTTTTGTAGAGCAAAAAGTCTTCTATATATAATCCGGACTGTACGGCTATGGAATGCAGGAGATGGTCTTCTGTGATTTTCCCAAAGACAACTACTGTGATCATATGATGCTTATGGCACTAGATAGTGATGCTATATAGAGTGTAATGGTCATTTCACTTACTTTTCTTATATGTTTAGAGGATGTGCTGTAAACATTTTTCTAATATACTTTATTAGGGGGGTTTGTGAGGTTTTATTAAAAAACAACCTTGAAAGCTTCCCCTACCCAGCTCGATAAAAGCTATACATGTGCAGTATATTGTATTTGTAATGTCTGTACTCTCCCTGCTGCTGTCTACACATATATTTACAGCTACATTTTCCCCTGCACTTAGTAAAACTATTTATTATTTATTTAGACTGTCAGCTCGGACATCGTCCAGTCATACTAGCGATCTTCCAGGAGACAGGATAGCTGAATAGTGAGTCATCAGAGGTCACTGTGTGTCAAAGTCAGAGGGAAACTTCAAGTTTACAATTACATTTTATAGTAAATCTTTAGCTTCCCTCTGACTGCGGCACACACTGACCTCAGACAACTCACTGTCCATCTCGCATCTCTCCTGGCAGATCGCTATTGTGTGAGTGGATGATGTTGTGTGTATGTGCGTGGGTGTGTATGTGACTGTTGGTGTGTGGGTGTTAGTATGTCTGCTATAGGAATCTGCACTGTTGTGTTTACAATCACCAAATTTTGCATAGCCTCTCCCTGTGACTGAGGGAACGTCATAGACCAGGTTTTGAACTAAAAATTTCACCCCATGCTTTCCAAAATGCCATCATATACACAGGAGCCATTGTCTGCTGCTGCTCTTGTGGCAGTTAGAAGCTGAGCCGTGATTGGTTTCTATTCTGCTACAGGTCATTAATTTGAGCTCTGAGACGCTTATGTGTGAGGTAATATGGATAGGTAATACAGAGATAGGGGGAGATACAGAGATAGGGGGAGATTTATCAGAAATGGCTGGGTTAAACTGTTCCAATTGCCCATGGAAGCCAATCAGAGATCAGCTGTAATTTTATAACAGCTGTGCAAAAATGAAACTTGAGCTCTGATTGGTTGACATGGGCAACTAGAGCAGTTCTGCTCTCAGACCTAGACAAAGTGACATCAAAGGCAGTCAGAGACATAGACAGTCACTAAAATAGACTACCAGAGACAATCACTGAAAGAGACTGCCATAGAGAATCACTGAAAGAGACGGTTAGAGACATGGACAATCAGTGACAGTCACTGAAAGAGACGGTTAGAGAAATGGACAGTCAGAGACAGTAACTGAAATAGATGGTTAGAGACAGAGACAGTCAGTAATAGTCACTTAAAGAGATGGTTAGAGAGAGTCACTGAAAGAGACTGTTAAAGACAGACACTCAAAGACACGGTCAAAGACAGAGAAGATCAGAGACAGAGATGGTCAGAAACAGTCACTGAAAGAGATGGTCAGAAACAGTCACTGAAAAAGACGGTCATAGACAGAGAAGGTCAGAGACAGAGAAGGTCAGAGACAGCCAGAGACAGTCAGTCAGAGACAGGGAGACACAGAGAGAGAGAGTCGGAGAGACAGACAGAGAGAGATAGCTATATATAAAATATTTTTTGTCAACCCATTCTATTTTTTTATAGCTAATGTCAGGATTCGGGATCAGTGGATCCCGACCACAGTCACGTGGTTAAGTTCAGGCACAGGGTCAAGGCAGGTGGCAGAGATGCAAGGTCAAGTCCAATCTGGGGTCAGCCACGGGAGGACCAGGCAGAAGGGAAACAGGAACACAGGAACGGACTGGAACACACAGGAGCAGGAACACGGAAACAGGAACGCAGAAAAAGGAGAACAGGAACGCGGGAACAAGAACGCAGGAACACAGTGGAATGCAGGGACACTCAGGGATATCGCAGGGGAGCTTTCTCTATGGCATAGGCTCAAAGATCTGGTGTTATGGGAGAGGCAGATTTAAATAGTCTTCTGGGAAATGGCCAGCGTCAATTAACAGTGCACTGGCCCTTTAAATTTCCTGAAGCCGGCGCGACCCGTAACAGCTAAAAGCTGTTCTTTCCTTTCCCAGACAATGCCAGGGGCTACAGCTAGCAAATAATATAGTAAGTGCAGGGAAAGATTTAGGTGTATATATCGATGTAGACAACAGCAGGCAGACATTATACATAGACTGTACCAGTGAGCCGTCTTCATCCAATATAGCACAGATACAGGTAGCACAACTACAGGTAGATTTTTAATAAAAAACTCACAAAATCCACTAATAAAATATGTTAGATAAATGTTTTAAAACACATCCCCTACACATACAAGAAAAATAAGTGAAATGACAGTTACACTTTTAGTTAGTTATTAAATAGCTGCCAGTAACTGCCATGTTAAAGCTAAAGTGTTTCCCCGAAAATAAGACAGTTATAACAATTTTGCTACTAAAGAAGCATTCATTCTTTTTTGAGGGGATGCCTTATTTTTACATGAACAAGAATTCACATTTATTGTTGAACAAAAAAATATACATTTATTAATAAACTGTAGTCATCACATACATCAGCATAACCATCTGAATGCCATCAAGAATATCTTGTGACTCTCTGCATACAACAATCTATCGCAATTTAACAAAAAAGCTATTTTTTTACATTTAGTACCATTACATTCTTACTCTACAAACTCTGCATTTCATGCTGTATTTATTGTGACTCCATTTCTATTAGAATCATTGGTCCCAATCTCTCTTGTTTAGCACTTTCCTTCTATGAGCCCTTCTTATCCCGGGTCCTACTTGTAGGGCATTTACACCACAAAAGTGAGGGAATTCTTTGTCCATGTTACAACCTCTTGCAATATCTAAATGATCTACTAATCTGCTAATGAACGGTGTGGAGGGAATTGTACAGTAGCAATGTCTTCCCCTAGCTCTTTATTTGGTAAACTTGAAAAAAAATTCACTAGGTCTTATTTTTGGGGGTGTCTTATTTTTTAGAAAACAGGGTATAATTTTAATGTACTGTGTGAATCTTAGGAATTTGCTTTGTTAGTAAAGAGTTAATTCAATAAGCACAGTAACCATGCAGATGTTAATATCTTGGAATTTCTTACTGACTGCATGGTTGAGCTTTGCAGTATGAGTGACTCTGGGTAAATGCTTTCACATCACTGTATGCCCAAACACAGCATCATGGAAAAATAAAATGTGTTGTCTGGAAGTTCTCATCTCTGGCAATACATTACAGTCTACATGATGTAAAGTCTGAAAATCTGTAGGTATTGCTATAAAGCAGCAAAAACAATGGTAAGGGGCATGATGTCTTTTTGTAAAGGAAACATGTTACCATCTGCTCTGTGTCACTATAAGTGGTTATAGCTTTGGACAGCTTTAACATATCCGGGGGATTTTCAGATTGTTTTCTTGTAACACATTGGGGGGGGAGGGGGGGTGTTAACACACTTGCGCCACAATTCTGGTGGTTTTGCGGCAAAAAAACTGTGTGAAAAGCGTTACACCACATTTATCAAGGCTTTTGAGACCTGTTTTTAGCCATTTTCTGACTTGTCCAACTGAGGGGGGGGGCGTGGCCTTCGGAAAGAGTGTGTGACTTGGTCTAAAGGGGGCGTGGCCTGTTTAAATATTCTGTGCGCCAAAAAATTGTGTCGCAGAGTTTAGACCACTTTAAAGTAGGTCTAAACTGGAAACTGGATCTTATCCTGCACCAAAAAATCATAGCACCCAAATGAATTCATAACATTTTCCAAAAGTCTGCTTTATGTTGGCATGTTTTTTTAAGATTCCACATATTTTACTAGAATGTTATGAGGCTTAGAATTTGGATGGCATTTTCCAAATTTTTGGGAAAATAGCCATAACCTGTATTTAGAGGGACCTGCTTAGCTTTCAATTGACTATGAGAGGCCTAAATAATAGCAAGACTCGTAAATTACTCCATTATGTAAACTACACCCCTCAATGTATGAAAAAGCACTTTTAAGATAGATACTTTTAGAATAAAACAGAGGTAAAGTATAAAAATCATAATATTTTTGGACAATACATTAGTTTTGGGCGGAAAATTTGCAATGAATAAACCCCTTAACGACCTGGCCCTTTTTTTTCATTTCCATTTTTCACTCACCACCATCAAAAATCTATAACTTTTTTATTTTTACATGTCAAGAGCTCTGTGATGGCTTGTATTCTGCGTAAAAAAATTGCACTTCGTAGTGACAGTATTTAATATTCCATGCCCTGTGCTGAGAAGCAGGAAAAAAAATTCCAAATGTAGTGAAATTGGTGAAAAAATGTATTTGCGCCATTTTCTTGTGGGCTTGGATTTTACGGCTTTCAATGTGTGCCCCAAATGACAGGTCTACTTTATTATTTGGGTCGGTGCGATAAAGGGGATACCAAATTTATGTAGGTTTTATAATGATTTCCTACATATACAAAAATGAAAACCTCCTGTCCAAATTTTTTTTTTTTTCATATTTTAGTGTACTGAGCTGTGGGTGTTTTCATTTTTTGCAACTTTTTATGACCTTATCAATGCTTCTATTTTTATGACTGTACAACATTTTAATCACTATTTATTTACTGCGTGGACGCATCTCTGCCGGCTGCTACAGCATAGAGAAGAAAGAAGAGTAGCTGCGGGGACCGGAGCATCGGGCCACCGAAGGGTGAGTATGCGGGTGGGCTGGCTGTATACTTCATGGGGCTGGCTGTATACTACATGGGGCTGGCTGGCTGTATACTTCTTGGGGCTGGCTGTATACTACATGGGAGCTGGCTGTATACTACTGGAGGCTGGCTGGCTGTGTACTACATGGGGGCTGGCTGTATACTACATAGGGCAGTGGTGGCGAACCTATGGCATGGGTGCCAGAGGTGGCACTCAGAGCCCTCTCGGTGGGCACTCAGGCTGTTGCCCTCATGCCGCTGCCCCGGGGTCAGGCGAGTGCCCCGAGGCTTCCGGCTCCTCTTCTCGCCGGGTTCCCCCTTCCTGGTAGGACCCGGCTGTAAGTAACTGAGCAAGCACAGCATGCTCAGTTACTTACACTATACAGTGCAATACAAGTGTATTGCAGTGTAAGGGCTTGAACAAGCAATTGGATGAACGCTTGTTCAAGCCCAAATATGGAATGTGTAAAAAATGTGAAAAAAAAGTAAAAATCATTTTATAATAATAATTAAATAAATATATAAATAATATATAAATAGAATTAAAGTCCCAAATCTCCACAGTTGCACATAAAATGCTAATAAAGTATATAAAACACAAAAACACCAAAAAAACTTACATATTTGGTATCACTGTGTCAGCATGAAACACAAAAAACTTCCCGTAATATACAATTTTTCATCAAACACCATCACAAAAAATGTTGTAAAAAGTGATCAAAAAAAGTTATACGCTTTAATATGATACGACTGAAAAAACAGGAAAATACTGAAGTTATGGCCCTGAAAAGTTGTTGTGAGTAAAAACAATGCGATTTTCTAAAATATTGGTTTTGCTCAGTAAAATTGAGCAAAGATAAGAAAACCTATATAGATGATGTATCACCGTAATCATAGTGAACCAGAGAATAAATATCTAATATTAGTTTTACATTACGATCAGCGGGGGGAGTGCTAAAAATCCAAAATAAAAATTTATGATTTTGTTTGTGTCCCCCTTTAAATAGTTAATAAAATCTCAAGAATAAGCTATAGACCCCCAAAATGAATTATTTTTACAAGGGTTTCTCACCCTGCAAATAATAAGCCTCATATGTTCACATTACCAAAAAAATTTAAATTTTATAGCCTATACATTGTGATAATACAAATCTGCTGTGAATGGCGCTGCTTCCATTCTATGCCCGGCCTTGCGCCAGTACAGAAGTTTACCACCACATATGGGTTATCGCTACACTCAGGAGAAATTGGGCATCAGCCTTTGCAGAGCGTTTCATCATTTAATTCATTATGAAACTGTCAGTTTTGGCCTAAATTAAGGTATTTTATTAAGTTTCTAAATCGCAGGTTCATATTGTTTAAACCCATGTGAAACACTTAAAGGGAACCTGTCACCCGGAGACCCATTTTTAGCACTCCTCCAGTCCCCACAGAGCATAGTACATACGCTGCCAAAGCGTATGTCTTGGGGAACTGCTACTACATGTGACCTTTTCAAATATAGGAAAACACCCATCACTTGGCTTAGCGACGCCCCCTGCTCCTCTACAGCCAATCCTGAGTGTGGGGAGTTATTCATATATTTGAAAAGGTCACATGTTTCCCAAGGGTGGGGGGGGGGACTGCTCCTTTCCAGCCCCTCCCATTAGGCAACTGCCTAGTCACACAGCAGATGCTAATGAAAGGTACAATATAACATATCTTTTTTTCTGTAAAAACTATTTTTTATACAAAAACACCTTGGCAGTGTATGTACTATGCTCTGTGGGGACTGGAGGAGTGCTAAAAATGGGTCTCCTGGTGACAGGTTCCCTTTAAAGGGTTAATAGACTTAATAGAAGTTGTTTTACATACATTAAGGAGTAAAGTTTCTATAGTAATTTATGGGGTTTTACTATTATTTAGGCCTCTCAAAGTCACTTGAAATCTGAGTTGTCCCTCAAAATGTGAGTTTTGGCGATTTTCATGAAAATGAGAAAAATCGCACCTAAAGTTCTGCGCCTCATAACATCCTAGAAAAAGGAGAGGACGCATAAAATATCATCTCAACATAAAGAAGACATTCCGTAAATGTTAATAATGTCTCTGGAAAGTGGAACATTTTAAACTTTGAAAATGAAGACATTTTACACATTTTTGCCAAATTTTTATTTTTTTCAGAACGAAATGCAAAACTTATCAATTAAATTTTACAACTAACGTGAAGTACAATGTGTCACGGGAAAACATTCTCAAAATCACCTGGATATGTTAAAGCGTTCCGAAGTTCTAGCCAATTATCGTGAGACATGTCAGTTTTGAAAAATCAAGTCTGGTCATTGAGCTGAAAACTAGTGTCGGTGATAAGGGGTTAATAATAATTTAAGTAATAATACCATAAGCTAAGTGTAAATAATGGAGGATGGTGTGAAATAAAAACTTCATTCAGGAATGTGTATGTGCCTGTGTGTAATGCTGGGTGTGACAGATTCATTAAGAGCGTGCACCAGAAATCATGAATCTGGCGCTTCTCTGCACTGGCCCGACAGAGTTCACCTGCTATTCTTCAATGGCACAATTTTGTGTTCTATAAAATATTTGTTTCTCAGTTAATGTGGTCATGTGATGTCTTATTTTTTGTCGGATGAGATGAAGTTTTCAGTGATACCATTTTGGGGATTCTTAACCTTATTGATATTTAAATTATTATCTGTTTTGTGGGGGAAGAGTAAAGAAAACATCAGTTATGTAATTTTTTGGACCTGTTTTGGGTTTTTGAGTCACCTTCTTCTTCCAAGTGGCATAATACTTTTGTCTACTAAGGGGGTTGAGGGCTTGTTTTTTGAGGAACGTGTACTTTACACCAGTACCATTTTGGAAAAGGCATGTTCTTTGGATCCCTTTTTATTGCATTTTATATGGGATGAGGTGGGTAAAACCCATAATCTTTGGTGTGAATTTTTAATTATTTCTTTTTATGGCTCTTATTGTACTACTGGCTTTTATATCCGGAGTGAGGGCATCAGCTTACGTGTTTCAGATAAGCCCTCTATCCTTATTTGTGGGTGCTATTAAGTTTAATCACAGTATGTTAATATTATGTGCTCACATTGTAGTGGTAATATATATATATATATATATATATATATATATATATATATATATGGTAATAACGATATATAGTAGGCGTATGATATAGTTGTAATAGTTGTGTATTGTGTACTGGTACTTTAGCATTCCCCCAAAGTTAAAAACATAGAGCGGGTCATTTACTAAGGGGCCGATTCGCATTTTCCCGACGTGTTACCCGACTATTTCCGATTTGCGCCGATTTTCCCTGTATTGCCCCGGGATTTTGGCGCACGCGATTGGATTGTGTCGCATCGGCACCGGCATGCACGCGACGGAAATCGGGGGGCGTGGCCGAGCGAAAACCCGACGGATTCGGAAAAACCGCCGCATTTAAAACAATAAAAGTGTCGCTTGGGACGCACTTACCTTCACTTGGTCCGGCTCGGTGAAGTTGAGTGCGTTCAGATGCTTTTCAGCGCAGCAGCGCCACCTGGTGGACGGCGGAGGAACTACCTTGATGAATCACGGCCGGAGCCGAATCAGAGAACGCACCGCTGGATCGCGAACGGACCGGGTAAGTAAATCTGCCCCAGAGTGTTTCATATAAGGTGCTCTCCGAGTTCTTTCATCATAGTATGATGTAAATACGCCCATCCTGTCCCCCCAGCCTTCTAACATGCAGTCCTATGTAAAGACATCCCTCCTGTCCCTCCAGCTTTCTAACTGCAGTGCCATATAGCTACATTCCTCCAACCCCTAACATGCAGCCTCATTTAACTACACCCCACTTGTCCCTCTAGCCCCAAAAAATAACATTCCTATTGCATATCCAGTCTGTTCTGCCACACACACCTTTACTTATTTCCTTTATGAACAGACCACTCATCACAGATCTGAGGGTGCGGTCACACGTCACATTTAACGCATATGTTTAAAAATGCATTGCAACAGCTGAAGAGTGATTTGCCTAATTTTTTTATTTGTACTTTTTTTTAAAACTTTTTTTTACTGTTTTATTTGGTCCCTTTGCTCACTTTTTCAGTGTAATATACTGCAATACTACAGTGTGTTAAACGTAAGGGTTCTGTTACAATTTTATTCTACAGGTTGTTACGGAAGTGGTAATACCCAATATGTAGTGTTTTTTTGGTAATTTTCACTTTTTCATGTTTTTAATTTTTATATAAGTGGACTTTTATTCTTTTTTTTTAACAATTTTTTTATTTGAACTTTTTAAAAACTTTTTTTGACTGTTTTTGACTGGTATTTTGTCCCAAGGTGGGACATGAACAAGTGATCATTTGATCATTTGTTCAGTGTAATATACTACAATACTAATGTACCTTATGACGTACAGATATCAGGGTATGGGAAGGGGTTAATTATGATGTATGTTTATATGTCTTAAAGGAAACCTACCATTTAGAATGGCAGGGGTAAGCTGTAAGTACCGAGCACCAGTTCAGGGTGAGCTGGTGCCGGTACTTACTTTCCGCGGTATCGCGGTTTTAACACTTTTTAAACTTTAGAGCAGAAGACGCTTCGGCGCTGCGTGCGCACAATCGTGTGCGCCCCTACATAGGAAATAGTGGAGATGTTGCGCGCAGCGCCGAAGCCCCTTCTGCTCTAAAGTTTAAAAAGTGTTAAAACCGCGATACCGCGGTTTAGAACACTAAAGAAAGTAAGTACCGGCACCAGCTCACCCTGAACTGGTGCTCGGTACTTACAGCTTACCCCTGCCATTCTAAATGGTAGGTTTCCTTTAATGTTTTCTTTTTATACATATTTGTATTGTGTGGTTCTTATTGATGCCACTAGAGGGTGCAATGTCTACAAGTTTCAGTGACCTTGTGTTGCTTTGGCTATATCCTACATCAGGAGGTTTGACCCCATCCTCTCTCTAGTACTGAATAAAATATATAGCAAGATGAAACATCCTACTTTAACACAAAAGGGAAGACACAAAATTTTAAGTCAAAGACTGAAATGTGCTTACTGTTTAAAGAGAACCCGTCATGCAAAATAACCCCCCTAAACTAAATATGTTTTCATAAACTGCCATTAGAGAGCATTGCCTCTATCCCTTCATTGTCCCTCTACATGCCTGTAAACCTAAGCAATAAGGTCCTAAAGCTGTATGCAAATGACCTGTGAATTGTCCAATGAAGCATTAGCATATTCAAGCTGTCCACTCTATTCATGAGTGGGAGGCACAGCCACACCCCCAGTGCATGACTGACAGCCTGTATAATGATGTGAGGCTGTATAATGATGTGCTTCCTGGTGCTGGTGGCCACACCTCCTGCAGCCTGTGTGTCCATGTGTGTGTTTAGGAGAGATACAGCAGCTCCAGGATGCAGCCATGTTACAGCAGAACATGTCAGATTCAGGGCCGGCGGTATGGGTAGGCAAAGGTGGCAATTGCCCAGGGCCCCTGGGAGAAAGGGGAGAATCTCTTCTTTCAACTGAATCTTGAATTTTGTTTCTAGGTGCTATGGATCCAGAGATATTCAGGTTTAAAGTGAGAATATCAGGTGCCATTTTTATATATAAAAATCACTCCCAACAGCAGTTTAACAGTTAACCCCTTAAGGACGCAGCCTGTTTGCAGGTTAAGGCTCGCAACTTTTTTTTGAAATTTGACCAGTGTCTCTTCCTGTGGTAATAACTTTTGAACACTGTTACTTATCAAAGCGATTCTGAGATTGTTTTTTCCCCACATGTTGTGCTTCATTTTAGTGGTATATTTTGGCTAATAAGTTTTGCGTTTATTTACAAAAAAAAGAAAAAAATGATGAATTTTTAGAAAAATTTGCCATTTTCGAAATTCAAAATCACCGCGTTTTCAGGCAGATCGATTTACCACCTAAATAACTTGCAGAATAACATTTCCCATTTGTCTACTTTTCATTTTCATAATTTTTGAAATGTTTGGATAATTTATTTTGACGTCACGCGGCCTACAAATCGAATAGCGATTTTCCGTATTTTCGGAATTGACTATTTTGGGGATAAATACTGTTTGAAATCAAATTTTACATATTTAGCAACAAAAACCCCTATATAACCAACCCATTTTCAAATCTGCACCCCACAAACTATCAGAAACAGCACTTACAAAAATTGTTAACCCCTTGAGATCTTCATAGTAATTGAATCAAAATGGCGGTGAAATTTAGAATGGTCAAATTTTGTCGGTTATACGTTCATTTAGCCCTAAAATTTACACATTTCCAAAAGATAAAAAGAGAAAACTCACCATAAAATTTGTTATGCAATTTCTCCTGAGTGCAGTGACCCCCCACATGTGGCCGTTACTTGTGTTATGGGGGCACAGCGAGGCGCAGAAGGGAAGGAGCACCCTGCAGCTGCCAGGATTTTAGTTTTCTGGTTGCCCCCTTTTGAAGGCTATAAAATGTTCACTTTTCCGTTATTGGGGCCATGTGACGGCATTTTTTTTGCGGGACGAGATGCTTTTTCCAGTGTTACCATTTTGGGGTTGGTATCACCTATTGTTGAAAATTTTGGAACTTTTTTTTGAGGTCATGAGTAGAAAAGCATCAATTCTGTACTGGATTTTTTACTTTTTTTTTTTTGGTGTTCACCGTATAGCCTAATAATCCTGTTACCTTTATTCTATGGGTTGATACGATTACGGGGATACCAAACATGAATATTTTTTCTTATGTTTTACTAAATTTGCCAAATAAAACCCTAATGTGGTGAAAAATCTATCATTTTTGCATCGCTGTCTTCCAAGTGGCATAACATTGTTACGTTTTTGGCTACAGAGCTGTTTGATGGCTTGTTTTTTGCGGGACATGTTGTTCTTTGCAACAATATCATTCTGGAGTACATATGTTTTGTTGATCACTTTTTATTGCATTTTTAGTGGGATATAATAGGTAAAAATCATAAATTTTGGCGGGTTTTTGACGTTTTTTTTTTTACGGCGTTCATCATATGGGTTCAATAGTTATTTAGTTTTATTCTACGGATTGTTACGGACGCGGTAATACTATATATGTGGGGGTTGTGTTATGGTTTAGACTTTTTTGAGCGTTATATGTCTCTTTATATGTTTTGGGGCTTATGGGCATTTTTAGTGATTTATAAAGTAATTTTTTATTGAAAAACATTATTTTGTACATTTTTTACATGATCCACCATGGGATATGAACAAGCAATCATCTGATTGCTTGTTCTTGATAATACTCTGCTATACTAATGTATTGCAGGGTATTATCAGTGCCAGCCTATGCAGATGCATAGGCTGACACTTTGCCTTTAAGATGACGTCACAGACGCCATCTTAAAGGTAAACCCTCCAGGCTTCTCTGGGGTCCCGATCGGACCCCAGAGGAGCCAAAACAGCGATCGCCCCCCCCCCCGAAAACGGTGCGGGGGGGGGGGGGGGGCGATCGTGGGGTAAAGACCCCCAGAAGGCAAGTTGGTGGTTTTGACTGGTATTACCGCAGCCGCTGTCAATTCGGCGCGACCGCATCATGGAGAGACGTGTAATCCATCACCTAAGTTTATACTTTCTTATTTTGGCGGCTAATTTGGCTACTAATGTTTTGTGGTGCCACAGTGGACTTGGAGAGCCCCTGAAGTAACAGTACAATAAAAAACCTCCAAAGATGTCACCATTTAGGAAACTAGACCCCTGAAAGAATTTATCTGGTGAGCATTTTAACCTCCAACACGCTGGTCAAAATGTTATGCAAAGTAAATGGTGCAGAGCAAAAATTGTGTTTTTATTTCAAAAATGTCATTTAGTGCCTAATATATTGTGCCATACTCGTGCCACTTTAGACAAACACCCCAAAAATCATTCTGTGGGTTGTCCTGAGTAAGGCAATAACCCATGTGTGGCAATAATTGACAGGCTGGTTACAAAACAGGGCTGAGAAGGGAAGGAGCGAAATTTTGCTTTTGGAGCACCCTTGTCACTAGACTGGTGTTGGGGTGCCCCTGAGGTAGTGGTACAATAGAAACCCCCAAGTAGTGACCCCATTTTAGGAAAGGGCACCCCTCAAAGAATTTATCTAGGGTTCTATGAACATTTTAACCCCTGAGATGCTGGGACAAATGTAATACAAATTTAACGGGGCAGTGTAAAAATTGCATTGTTTTCTCAAATATGCCACAGTAGGAAGAAATATATTCAGGCCAACTCATCCCACTAGGGATAAACACCCCAAAATCATTCTGTGGGTTATTACGGGTATGGCAATACCCCATGTGTGGCAATAGTCTACAGGCTGGGCACACGGAAAGCCTGAGAAGGGACAAGCAAAATCTAAATTTTGGAGCACCCTTTTCACTGGTGTTGGGGTAGTGACCCCATTTTACGAAAGGGCAACCCTCAAAGAATTTATTTAGGGTTGTATGAGCATTTTAACCCATAAGATCCTGGCTCAAATATAACACAGATTGAATGGTGTATGGAGTGGAGTAAAATTTGCTTTGCAATTTCTCAAAATTTGTCATTGTAGTGTCAAAAGTATTTTGCCCAATTCATGCCACTGGAGACAAATACCCCAAAAATCATCATGCAGGTTCTCCTGGGTACATGGCAATAATCTACAAGGTGGAGACACGGCAGGGCTCGGAAGAGAATGGCATTTGTAGTACAGACATTTAAATTTTTTTTGGCACCATAAAACATTTGTAGATGCCCTTACAGATTAGTACAGTAGAAACCCCTGAGAAATGATTCTATTTGAAAAGTAGAAAATTGCCTAAGGCAAAGATAATTCACCCATTTCCAAATGTACTAAAATATAACTTTTATTGTAGTCTTTAAAATTAACCAAACTAGAGCAAATAAAGTGTAAGTTAAAAACCCAACAGTGTGTGGAAAGTTTTTAGTTTTGATCAATATTCCTCTTTTGAGTACTTATACCCTGTGTAGTTTTAAACTCCTCTATATTTTTCCCGTGTATTCACTGTAACGGGTGGTCCCGCGACCCACATCGACCCACGCCGCTGTTAAGGAGGTCGCACTGGTTTCGGACGCCATCTTGACTACTGTCCGCCATCTTAGATACAGCGGCCACCTTGGGGGGGGGGGGTATGCTTCCCTCTTAGAAGCTATAGGGTTAAATGTTTTAATTCAGCTATTTTTCTCATTTAAACTGTTGTTTGACTTTTCACAATATCCTTGGCATTTCTTACCGTCCTTCGGGCCTCTGTATTCTTGTTATTTATTTTGGTTATGAAGAAGCTTCTAGGAGCCATTGTGTAGATAAGCATGGCTGTAAACAAGGCCTAGTCATTTTTCCCAGAATGTGCTGGTACAAAAACATAATGGCCAATAGGATCTAAGTGTCTTATCAACACCCCAAATGCTGATCTCTATGTGTTAAAATATAGCGGTATTGGTTTGAAATAAACAGTTTGATTTGAGTGCATGGGAAGACCGACTGTGTTTTTCATTCACTCTGTCAGCTCGCTGCCGGCAGCTATCTCATCCTCCCTCAAAGGGTTAATTAGGACTCACCTTACAAAAGTCAAGAGGGCTGTTGGGGCCCTGCATAAAAATCCCTAACACCGCCAGCGCATCTCACCCATCCCGGCTCCTGGCTCGCTCCCCTCCGCTGTGCACTTGCGTCCCCGACTGCCAGGGCGCGCGCGCCGGAACCTTCTCCAAATTTAAAGGGCCAGCGCGCCATTAATTGGCGCTGGCCATATTGCCCAATTCTTCATAAGCCTGCCTCTTCCTGTAACCCTTGCCGGATCTTTGTGCCTCATAGCCTAAGAGAAAGCTTCCAAGCGATTATTCCTGCGTTCCTGTGTATTTCTGCGTTCCTGTGTATTCCTGTGTGTTCCCGCTCCTGAGTCCTGTGTTGTCGTGTTACCTGAGTTCCTCCGTGTTGCTGTGTTCCGTGTGCCTGTGTTCCCGCTCCCACCTGCCTGGACCTCCCGTTGCTGACCTCGGACTTGACGTTGCATCTCTGCCGCCTGCCCTGACCCTGTGCCTGGACCTGACTACGAGACTGTCATCCGCTAAGGTACCTCGACCTCGGCTGCCGCCGTGGGCTGGTCGCACCTTTGGAACGACCTGGTGGTATCCTGCCGCAGCAAGTCCAACCCGCTTTGCGGCGGGCTCTGGTGAAAACCATTTGCCACTTAGACTCTGGTCCCAGGTGTCGGCTAGTTCCATCTCCCGCGGTGGTCGAGAGGATCCACTGATCCTGACATTCACAGTCTGATTTTATTCTTGACACTAGGTGTCAGTATTGGTCCCTATAACTCACTGTACGAGATAGTACTCTGGTGATACAATATAAATCAGCTGTTCTAATAGTATTTTTGGAGGCTACACTAGGGTACTAGATTCTGTCTATATAGTAGAATATAGGTCCTCTCTGTCTGCAGTTCACAGATTGCCCTTAGCTAGCCACTAGCTCAATTCTGCCACACACACATTGTAATTAAAATTCTCAATTCTATCAGCCCCCCAACATGTTTCGGCAGTATTCTGGCTTCATCATGGGTATTGGGCTATCTACATGAGGTGCATGGCCAGCTTCTTCTACCACACCCCCTACTTGGCGTTGTATCGCTGAAGTACTTGTTCCAACAAATCCACCCGTCTCACGTACCTATTGTAATCCAAAATACCGTCCGGCTTCAGGGCTTCTGTACTGGTACCTCGTATAGGGGCAGGGGTTGTGGTGTGCCCATGTATTGTTGTTAGTACAAGGACCTCTCTCTTGTCCTTGTACTTAGGCACTTCAGAAGTCCCAGGCACTTCAGCACTACAACGAAATCGCCTTTCTCGGGGGTTCCTCAGAGTCATTTTGTGAGGCTGAGGTGGACAAATAAAACTTCCCCACACTCGTCCCCACTAGCAGACTCCATATCGGAGGCCATATAATTATATACCTCCAAGTCAGTATATGTCTTCTGGGACATGATAGGAGGATAGTACACAACTTACACAAAACAGCACCTGCCCCTCCACGCAACGCCTCCACGCTACTACAACTCCTCCACGCTACTCCTCCTCCACGCTAATTGTGTATTTTGAGGTACAGTAAAGGGACAGATCACTAGCACAACTCTCTCCAATACCACCAATCACAAAATGGTGATGTTGGAGAGCGTTGGGCTAGTAAGGTCTGCCCAAAAATCATCACAGATTGCTGTCAACAAGTGATAGTTAAGTGATAGTCACTGACTGTCTCTTTAAGTGATAGTCCCTGACTGTCTCTTTCAGTGACTGGCCATCTTTGACCTTCTCTGTCTTTGAATGTCTCTTTGAGTGACTGCCTCTGATCGTCTCTTTCAGTGACTGTCACTGGCCATCTCCGTCTCTGGCCTTCTCTGTCTCTGACCGTCTCTTTCAGTGACTATCTCTGTATTTGTCACTGACTGTCTCTGACTGTCACTTTGTCTATGAGGAGATTTATCAGAAGTGTTTGAGAGCAGAACTGCACAGCTGTTTATAAAATTACAGCCGATCACTGATCGGTTTCAATAGGTAACTGGAACAGTTCTATCTCAGACATTTCTGATAAATCTCCCCCTATCTCTGTATCCCTATCCATCTTACCTCACACATAAGTTGTCTTATACTCATTGCCTATAGTAACCAATCAAAGCTCAGAGCTCATATTAATGACCTGAGGCAGAATAGTAACTAATCACAGCTCAGCTTCTAACTGCCACAGCGGCAGCAGACGATGGCTCCTGTACCATGGGGTGCACCTTGGGATGAAAATGTTGTCTCAAAACCTAGTCTATGACGTTCCATGAGTCACAGAGAGCGGCTGTGCAAAATTTGGTGATTGTAAACACGATAGTTCAAATATCTATGAAGGACACACACATACACTTATTTTTATATATTACATCAAAATGTCGGAGTGTACCTCAAAAAATGGTGTATGGACCTATTTAGGTTTCAAAGTGTGAAAAAGTTAGTTTTTTTTTTAAATGTACTGAAACCTAATCAAACCTATATAAATTTGGTATCCCTGTGATAATACCAACCCAAAGAATAAAGGAAGTTGTCATTTGGAGTACAGAATGAATGCGATAAAAAAGAGTCCACAAGAAACCACTGCAGATGTGGTTTTTTTTGTCAATTTCACCGTGGAATTTTTTCCCAGTACATTGTATGGAATAGTGAATGGTGCCACTAAAAAGTACAATTTGTCCTACAGATAACAAGCCCATATTTAGCTCTGTTAACAGAAAAAAAAAGTTATTGCTTTTGCAAAAATGAAAAAAGGGACTGAGTGCTGTAAGGCTTAAAATCAGACAATGTGATTTTCATGAAAGAAAGTTCTCAACTTATAACCCCTAGTGATGTTTTTCCTCAGTTTTATTGTCGTTTTAGCTCCTATCACTGATGGTCAGTGTAAGATTCCAGAGTGTGGGTGGGAACTCTCTAAGCAGACTCATTATGACCCCTGTTAGCTGACAATGTGGTTAGATTATCAGGGTACAGGTTTATTTACACTTTCATTTAGCTTTTGAACATTCTACTAGTATCTGACACATAGAAAAAGAAAGATAAGAGATAAATGAGATGGATATAACACTCAATGACACTCTGCTAACACACACAGTCAGCTCTGCTACAAGCCTCCTACTCGTGCTATAAAGAACCTATCTTATCTGTAGCTTGTAGATTAAGTCCCTGCACATTGCTTGCTGATAGGAAGTGTCTGTGTGTAAGCTTGTCTTGTAATGGAGGAGGAAGGGCAGAGATCACATTGCATCAAGCAGATAGGAGAAGCAATTCATGAGAAGAATCTGTCCTAACCATCCATAAAAATCTGAAGATTTATGGTCAATCCTGGGGCAACCAAAATTGTATATACCAGGAGGTATGTTTTACTTAGGATAGTAAAATAACACATTGGGGCACTTTCATGGGACTCTTCGCCATTTTGGAGATTTTGCGCAGCTTGGACAGGTATTTAACAGGGGTTGGCGCTGGGATTGTGATGCATGTGATTGGATTGTGGCGCAGCTGCACTGGCTTTCATGGTACAGAAATCAGGGGGGGGGACGATCCAACTGATTCGGACTGAGTGGAGGATTTAAGACACAACAGGAGATGGACGGCACTCTGTAGGTGTGCGGTGCTCCGGGTACGGCCTGGGCCTCAGATTCAGTAGCAAAGAAAATCCCGGCACTCGCAAATAAATGCAAATCGTGTTTTAATGGTAAGATAAACTTACAGCATGAAGTGCAGGGACACAAAAACAGGAACGCGTTTTCAGCTCGATGCACGAGCCTTTGTCAACCACATCATGTAGTTAAACATCACACACTTATATACAAAGTTGCGATATAAACCCCGCCCACTGACGTCACATCCTACCGGAAACGGGATCTCCGTGGTGTGACGTAGTGGCTTCAGGTATTCTCCTCGTTCTGAGTACGTTTCTAGAAGAAGAGATAGGGGACAAGAGTCAAAATTGCATCATTTATCATATCAAAATAGGACAAAGATAGAGTTCGTGTAACATAAGAACATCTCAATTGAAACTCTCAAAATACTATGAAAAATCTCTTAAATCATAATCACGATTTAACCCTCGTGGTTCCAAGGTCCCTAAGGTATGTATCCAATAGGCCTCGCGGCGGCGAAGAAGAACCTTAATATTGCCACCCCTACGGGGAACTTGGACCTGTTCGATTACTTGGAACCTGAACTGGGAGATGGAGTGTTTCCTTTCGTGGAAGTGGTAGGGAATTGGCAGTAATCTGTTGTTGCACCTAATGGTTGACTTATGTTTATTGATGCGGGATTTCACGGGTTGCATCGTTTCCCCTATGTATAAGTATCCACAAGGACACTTTATGGCGTAAATTACATTGTGGGAGTTACATGTAAAAAATCCCTGTATCTTAAAGGGCTGACCGTTATGGGGATGATACAGTATATCACCGCGAAGGATATTCGAACATTCAGAACAGCTCAAACATGGGAACGTGCCTCTCTTCTGAGTCGCAAGAAAAACTTGTTTAGGTAACCTTTGTGTGCCTCCCATGTCAGCCCGTATAAGTTTGTTCTGCAAATTAGGAGCCCTCTTATTGCAAATTAAGGGAGGGTTCTGAAACTCCTCAACCTTAGGGAACGATGTTCGAAGTATGCGCCAGTGTTTCCTGACTATTGTGTCAATCCTGCTATTAAAGGGATGGTGTTGGTGGCTAAGGATTATCCTTTTTTCCGCTCGTACCTTAGGTCTAGCTGAACCCATGGAGGCAGAGCTTCTGGCCCCTTTTAAGAGGTGTTCGGGGTAACCTCTATCCCGGAATCTAGATTCCATCTCGTCCAGTCTATTCGCCTTAGCGCTCTCATCTGACACTATTCTATGAACCCTTTGGAACTGGGAATTGGGGACAGACTTTTTCGTGGCGTAAGGATGGTTACTACGGTAGTGTAAAACACTATTCCTATCTGTGTCTTTCCTGTATAAATCTGTGCCTAGAGTCCCATCGGTCCTTTTGTATACCACTGTATCCAAGAAGCTGATGTTTACTTCGTTATAGGTCATAGTGAACTGAAGTTCACCACGTATCGAATTAAGATGTTCTAAAAAGGTCCTAAGGGTCTCATGTGGCCCCGCCCATACGCAAAACACATCGTCGATAAAACGACGCCAAATTTTAACATATCTCGAAAAAAGAGGATGTGTATACACATATTCCTCTTCAAAGGCTGCCATATAGCAGTTTGCGTAGGGCGGGGCCACATTGGACCCCATTGCTGTCCCTCTCTTCTGCAGATAGTAGTTATCCTCTACGAGGAAATAATTTTCAGAGAGGACAATTTCCAGTAGTTCCAACAAAAAGGACCTAACTTCTACAGAAATAGATGCATCACGGTCCAACATTTTGCCAACTGCTTCAATTCCCAGTTTATGTTCAATTGATGTATATAGGCTGACTACATCTATTGTAACCAATAGGTCGGTAGGTGTAATATCATCCAAACGCTTGATTATATCAAGAAAGGATGTTGTGTCTAGAAGAAAAGAGGTAGTCTCCTTCACGTAAGGTGTCAGAATCTTTTCTAGCACTTTAGCAGGGGGTGTCAATACAGAGTTAGTGGAGGCCACAATCGGTCTTCCCGGGGGATTGACCAGGGTCTTATGGACCTTAGGTAGAATGTATAGGACCGGTATTACCGGATCATGATTAATTAAGAATCTAGCCATATTGCTGTCAATTAAACCTTTTCGTTCAGCTGTATTGACCAATGTCAGGAGTCTGTTTTTGATCCGGGCCGTTGGATTAGACGATAGTTTCTCATAGGTCGCCTGGTCGGACAACTGGCGATATATTTCTTTACGATAGGCTGCCTTGTCCATAATGACTATGGCACCGCCCTTATCTGCGGGCTTCAAAATAATATCCTTGTCCGACCCGAGGGACCTAAGAGCTCTATATTCGTCACCTGTGAGATTATTAGATATTTCAAAATTTCCTAAGTGAAACTGTTGGTTAGTAATGGCTACATCCCTTTTCACTACATCAATAAAAGTCTCCACTGGGTGAAACCTTTTGGGGGGATTGAATGAACTTTTATTTCTCAAACCCAGATCACCCAATTTCAGAAGAGTCCCTGTATCGGAGGAAATAGTATTAGAAGACATGGAGGTCATATCGGTGTTTATAGGATCGGCAAAATATGCCTTCAATCTCACATTTCTAAAGAACTTCTGCAGATCCAAGTCCATAAGGAAAGAGTCATATTTACCAATGGGACTAAACGACAGTCCTTTTTGTAGTAGACTCAATTGGGCTGGATCCAAGTTTTTAGAAGAGATGTTGATAACTAAACTGGGTACAGTACCTGAGACCGGGTCAGAGGTGGTTGAGGAGGAGGTGCGTTCACTGCTGGACCTCGAGCAGTAATACCGGTCCTATACATTCTACCTAAGGTCCATAAGACCCTGGTCAATCCCCCGGGAAGACCGATTGTGGCCTCCACTAACTCTGTATTGACACCCCCTGCTAAAGTGCTAGAAAGGATTCTGACACCTTACGTGAAGGAGACTACCTCTTTTCTTCTAGACACAACATCCTTTCTTGATATAATCAAGCATTTGGATGATATTACACCTACCGACCTATTGGTTACAATAGATGTAGTCAGCCTATATACATCAATTGAACATAAACTGGGAATTGAAGCAGTTGGCAAAATGTTGGACCGTGATGCATCTATTTCTGTAGAAGTTAGGTCCTTTTTGTTGGAACTACTGGAAATTGTCCTCTCTGAAAATTATTTCCTCGTAGAGGATAACTACTATCTGCAGAAGAGAGGGACAGCAATGGGGTCCAATGTGGCCCCGCCCTACGCAAACTGCTATATGGCAGCCTTTGAAGAGGAATATGTGTATACACATCCTCTTTTTTCGAGATATGTTAAAATTTGGCGTCGTTTTATCGACGATGTGTTTTGCGTATGGGCGGGGCCACATGAGACCCTTAGGACCTTTTTAGAACATCTTAATTCGATACGTGGTGAACTTCAGTTCACTATGACCTATAACGAAGTAAACATCAGCTTCTTGGATACAGTGGTATACAAAAGGACCGATGGGACTCTAGGCACAGATTTATACAGGAAAGACACAGATAGGAATAGTGTTTTACACTACCGTAGTAACCAACCTTATGCCACGAAAAAGTCTGTCCCCAATTCCCAGTTCCAAAGGGTTCATAGAATAGTGTCAGAGGAGAGCGCTAAGGCGAATAGACTGGACGAGATGGAATCTAGATTCCGGGATAGAGGTTACCCCGAACACCTCTTAAAAGCGGCCAGAAGCTCTGCCTCCATGGGTTCAGCTAGACCTAAGGTACGAGCGGAAAAAAGGATAATCCTTAGCCACCAACACCATCCCTTTAATAGCAGGATTGACACAATAGTCAGGAAACACTGGCGCATACTTCGAACATCGTTCCCTAAGGTTGAGGAGTTTCAGAACCCTCCCTTAATTTGCAATAAGAGGGCTCCTAATTTGCAGAACAAACTTATACGGGCTGACATGGGAGGCACACAAAGGTTACCTAAACAAGTTTTTCTTGCGACTCAGAAGAGAGGCACGTTCCCATGTTTGAGCTGTTCTGATTGTTCGAATATCCTTCGCGGTGATATACTGTATCATCCCCATAACGGTCAGCCCTTTAAGATACAGGGATTTTTTACATGTAACTCCCACAATGTAATTTACGCCATAAAGTGTCCTTGTGGATACTTATACATAGGGGAAACGATGCAACCCGTGAAATCCCGCATCAATAAACATAAGTCAACCATTAGGTGCAACAACAGATTACTGCCAATTCCCTACCACTTCCACGAAAGGAAACACTCCATCTCCCAGCTCAGGTTCCAAGTAATCGAACAGGTCCAAGTTCCCCGTAGGGGTGGCAATATTAAGGTTCTTCTTTGCCGCCGCGAGGCCTATTGGATACATACCTTAGGGACCTTGGAACCACGAGGGTTAAATCGTGATTATGATTTAAGAGATTTTTCATGATATTTTGAGAGTTTCAATTGAGATGTTCTTATGTTACACGAACTCTATCTTTGTCCTATTTTGATATGATAAATGATGCAATTTTGACTCTTGTCCCCTATCTCTTCTTCTAGAAACGTGCTCAGAACGAGGAGAATACCTGAAGCCACTACGTCACACCACGGAGATCCCGTTTCCGGTAGGATGTGACGTCAGTGGGCGGGGTTTATATCGCAACTTTGTGTATAAGTGTGTGATGTTTAACTACATGATGTGGTTGACAAAGGCTCGTGCATCGAGCCGAAAACGCGTTCCTGTTTTTGTGTCCCTGCACTTCATGCTGTAAGTTTATCTTACCATTAAAACACGATTTGCATTTATTTGCGAGTGCCGGGATTTTCTTTGCTACTGAGTGGAGGATTTAACTTCCAAATTGTGTTGCAAGACAAGGCACTTACCTGAGCGGGGAAGCGACACATGCAGAATTTCGAAAGCACGATCTTAGTGAATTGCAGGACAATGCATTCTCATCAGACAATGCACAGGTGAACTCAGGCGGACGCATAAGTAGGTCTCCCCCATTCTCTAATACAATGTTATTAACAAAATACAGCATTTCACAGATATAATTCCAACCTGCCTCCATCAATCCTGGTGTACACAATTTCAGTTGCCCCTGGACCGGACCCTAAATCTTCTGACTTTAGGGTTGAGGAGGACATATTGTTCTCCTGTCTGACGCTGCACTGAGCTGCTCTCTGCAGTGGCCCCCACTCTTGCATTCCAAGACGAGACTTCCTGCCGGCAAGCAACAGATCATGAGGAGAGCTACAGGCAGATAAGGTCTTTATCCAGGGGAGGGAGGTATATAGCAGAGCTATCTGTATATTATGGCTGTTATAGCAGAGCTGAGAATGTCTTGTGTAATCTGCATTTCATGGATCTCATCATCTCTCATTTCTGATCTGTCCCATCTCTCTTTCTATGTGTCAGGTACAAGTGAATGTTCAGAGTCTAAATGAAAGTGTATGTATACCTGGAATCATAATGTGTCTGCTTAGACACACACTCACAATTTTACATTGACTATCATTGAGTGATAGGAGCTAAAACTGCAAGAAAACTGAGTAAAATTGTAAAGTAAGGGGGTTAAAAAAGATCTTTATTGTGTAAACAAGGGGATCACTAGGGGATTGAAATTTTAGCATTTTCTTTTATGGGCAAACCTTTTGTCTTTGTGGGAATACTCCTTTAAATGGGAAAACATGCACAATTTGTGTCTGACTAAATACTTTTCCCCCCACTGTACATCACTTTGGGGCATCTATAGCTTATTGATGAGAATCTATTAATTCTTTTTTGGAGGAGGAAATGAAAATCATCAATTTTTATTACAATTTTTTATGATTACGGCAATACCTAATTTATATAACTTATTTTATCTTTACTGCATTAAAACTAATTTTGAGAAAGTCTTCCCTTTTTTTAGCATTGCCATCTTTTCAGAGACATAACTGTTTAATTTTAATTTTTTATATTTTGGTTAGGGCGTAACTAGGAGAGGCCGAGCCCTATAAAAGGCTTCTAAATGGACCCCTCTTCCCACTTAAAAAATATACATATTTGTATACTCACACATCCAAGTTACAATCACACATTTATACACTCATGCGCACATATATAGAACCATTTACACACACATGCAAAAAATTTTTTGTTGCGCGTGGCACAAATTTGACACAGACACTTCTTAAATATATGTGCAAGCAGTTTACACTGAAAAGAGTGTGCAAAGTCAGGCAGAAATTGGCGCAGAGGCTTTAATAAATCTGTGCCATAAAGTATATAGATGTTAGGATCCATGGATCCTCTGGACCACCGCGGGAAATGGAACTAGCCAACACCCGGAACCGGAGCCTAGTGGCACCTAGTATTCTACAGAGCCCGCCGCAAAGCGGGTTGGACTTGCTGCGGCAGGATACCACTAGGTCGTTCCCAGGTGTGACTAGCCCACGGTGGCAGCCGAGGTCGAGGTACCTTAGCGGATGACAATCTCGTAGACAGGTCCAGGCACAGGGTCAGGGCAGGCGGCAGAGATGCAATGTCAAGTCCAAGTCCGGGGTCAGCAACAGGAGGTCCAGGCAGGTGGGAACGGGAACACAGGCACACGGAACACAGCAACACGGAGGAACTCAGGTAACACGGCAACACAGGACTCAGGAGCGGGAACACACAGGAACGCAGGAATACAGGAATACGCAGGAATACAGGAATACACAGGAACGCAGGAATACTCGCTTGAAAGCTTTCTCTAAGGCTATGAGGCACAAAGATCCGGCAGGGGACACAGGAAGAGGCAGGATTCTTAGGTGAGGTGAGGTGTTCAGCCAGTGCACCAATTAGCGGTGCGCTGGCCCTTTAAATTTCCGGCAGGAGCCGCGCACGCGCCCTAGGAGGCGGGGACGCACGCACACGGCAGTCCGGGGAAGATCAGGAGCCGGGAGAGGTGAGTGAGGAGACCGGGCCGCAGCGGGGGCACACGGTTGAGCACGGATGCGCCTGCCTCGGATCGCGGGAGCACCCGTGACAGTACCCCCCCCTTCGTACCCCCCTTGGAGCAGGCTCTTGTCCAAGATGTTATCCTCTGGCTCCCAAGATCTCTCCTCAGGACCAAATCCTTTCCAGTCTACCAGAAACAACCGCCTACCTCTCACTGTCTTAGTATCCAGGATCTCCTTCACCTCGAAGACATCAGTAGAGTCCGCTTGTGGGGCCGGAGGGAGAGGAACTTGTCGGGTGAAGCGGTTTAAGATGACTGGCTTGAGGAGGGAAACGCGGAAGGAGTTGGATATGCGCATGCTAGGAGGCAGCCGCAATTTGTAGGCCACCGGGTTGATGCGACTGAGGATTTCAAATGGACCCAAGAACCGGGGTCCCAATTTGTAGCCAGGGATCTTCAGTCGGACGTACCTTGAGGATAACCAGACCCTGTCACCAGGAGCTAAGACAGGAAAAAGCCGACGTTTCTTGTCTGCTTGATGCTTGGTCTTGGCAGAGGTTTGGAGCAATGAGGTACGGACTTGTTCCCAGATGGCTTTTAGATCCTGTACCAAGTCCTCCACAGCAGGAACATCTGAAGACACAGGTAACGGAAGAGGAGGACGTGGGTGCAGACCGTAATTAATAAAGAAAGGAGTAGAACCAGCAGAAGTGCAGTCCAGGGAATTGTAGGAAAACTCCACCCATGGTAAAAGAGAAGCCCAGTTATCCTGACGAGCGGACACAAAGTGGCGGAGATAGCACCCCAAAGTCTGATTCACCCTCTCTACTTGGCCGTTGGACTGAGGATGATAGGCAGAGGAAAAGTCCAATTTCACTTGCAGCTGGTTGCAAAGAGATCTCCAGAACTTGGACACGAACTGAACACCTCGATCAGAAACGATGTGCCGGGGAAGGCCATGAAGCCGGAAGATGTGCTGGAAGAAGAGACTGGCAAGACGTGGGGCTGAAGGCAAACCTGGTAGAGGGACAAAATGGGACATCTTAGAGAAGCGGTCTGTTACCACCCAGATAACGGTATTGCCAGATGATGGCGGCAGATCAGTAATGAAGTCCATAGCCATGTGAGACCACGGGCAGGTAGGCACGGGTAACGGCAACAGAAGACCAGCTGGTTTTTGTCGTGAGGGCTTATTGCGAGCACAAGAGGCACAAGACCGCACAAAATCCCGAACGTCCTTGACCAAATCAGGCCATCAATAGAAACGGGAAACGAGGGGCACAGAGCGCTGCACCCTAGGGTGTCCAGCCACTCGAGATGATTGTCCCCAGGTCAGGATCCTCTTTCGAAGTCCAGGTCGTATATAAGTCTTGCAGGGGGGTAATTGCCGAAGGTCCACCGGCGCTGCCAGCACAAGCCTCTCTGGAGGAATGATGTGTCTAGGAGCATAGTCCTCCCCCATAACATCGGAAGCACGTGACAGGGCGTCAGCCTTGATGTTTTTCTCGGCTGGGCGAAAATGGATCTGGAAGTCAAAACGGGAAAAGAAGAGGGACCACCGGGCTTGACGTGGATTCAACCGTTGAGCTGTCTGTAGGTACTGGAGGTTCTTGTGGTCTGTGAAAATACTGACTGGAAATCGAGCTCCCTCCAGCAGATGACGCCATTCCTCCAAGGCAAGCTTGATAGCCAGAAGCTCACGATCCCCTATAGAATAATTCCTCTCTGCGGAGGAAAATGTTTTGGAGAAGAAGCCGCAGGAGAGAGTTCGGCCCCTAGGTCCCTTCTGGGTAAGAACCGCTCCAGCTCCTACGGAAGAGGCATCGACTTCCAGAAAGAATGGCTTCTCGTTATCAGGTCTGGTAAGAACAGATGCAGAGGAAAACGCAGTCTTTCATCTCGTGAAGGCCTCCCCAGCCGCAGGGGGCCAGAGACGAGAATTGACACCTTTCTTTGTTAGCGCCACCAGTGGAGCTACCAGGGATGAAAAATGTGGAATGAATTGCCTATAATAATTGGCAAAGCCCAGGAATCTTTGGATAGCATGCAGTCCTACTGGGCGTGGCCACTGAAGAACTGCAGATAGTTTATCGGGATCCATCTGCAGGCCTCTGTCGGAAATAATGTAGCCAAGGAATGGAAGGCTCCTTTGATGAAAGTGGCATTTTTCCAGTTTGGCATAGAGATGGTTAGTCCTGAGGCGACTGAGCACTTGCCGTACATGGAACTGATGGGACTCGAGATCAGCAGAAAACACGAGGATGTCATCCAGGTAAACCACAACACAGCTGTACAATAAGTCCCTGAAGATATCATTAACAAATTCCTGGAAAACGGCTGGTGCATTGCAAAATCCAAAAGGCATAACTAAATATTCAAAATGCCCATCACGGGTGTTAAAGGCAGTCTTCCACTCGTCACCCTTCCTGATGCAAATAAGATTGTAGGCACCACGAAGATCCAACTCCGTGATCAGCGGCAAGGGGTAGCGATTCTTAACGGTGACTTTGTTAAGACCGCGATAGTCTATACAGGGGCGAAGTGAGCCATCTTTCTTGGTGACAAAAAAGAAACCTGCGCCAGCTGGAGAGGAGGATTTACGTATGAAACCTCTTTGCAGATTTTCCTTAATATATTCAGACATGGCGGCTGTTTCGGGTACCAAGAGCGGGTACACCCGACCCCGTGGAGGAGAAGAGCCGGGCAGCAAGTCCATGGGGCAATCATAGGGACGATGTGGAGGAAGAGTCTCAGCCTGTTTTTTGGAGAACACATCTGCGAAATCCAAGTATGGAGCGGGGAGCCCCTCCAGGGGCTTGGGAGACAAGGTGGAGGTCCAGACAGGGAGCGGACGAGGGATCTCCATACAATGAGAAGAACAAGCCGGGCCCCAACGGAGAATCTCCCCAGAGGACCAGTCCAGCACAGGGGCATGTTGCTGCAACCAGGGGAGACCCAACAGGAGGGTGGAAGTGCTTTGGGGTAGTACAAAAAAAGAAAGTCTTTCTTTATGTAAGCCTCCAACTTGCAGAAGCAGGGGTTCCGTGCGAAACCGGATGGGCACGGAAAGAATCTGGCCACTGACTGAGGCAATGGACAATGGTTTCTCAAGACGAACCACTGGGAAGTGATGTTGGGAGACCAGGGCTGCGTCCATAAAGGTTCTCCTGTCGTCTTCTAGAACGCTCTTGTAGAGAGAGCCGGATTCTGTCCACCTTCATGGGTTCCTCAGCAGACGATACAGGCGGAGGCTGGAGCGGTCTTTGGAAGGCAGGTTCTAGGCGGGGAAAACATCTTACCTGAGCTTGAGGATGCTCAGAGCGAAGTTCCTCGGCGCGTTCCTTAAACCGGACATCTATCTGAGTGGCTAGTGTGATGAGACCACCCAGAGTTGACGGTAGATCCCGAGCCGCCAGCGCATCTTTGACCTGCGGCTAGAGTCCTTTCTTAAAGGTGGCGATGAGAGCTGCATCGTTCCAGGCAAGTTCAGAGGCCAGGGTGCGGAACTGAACAGCATACTCTCCCACAGATGAGTTGCCTTGGCGCAGGTTCAACAACGCAGTCTCTGCAGAAGAAGCCCGTGCTGGTTCCTCAAAAACGGCCCGGAACTCCGCCAGAAAAGCCGCAGGAGTAGCCGTGACCGGGTTGCCTCTGTCCCAAAGAGGAGTGGCCCAAGCCAGGGCCTTCCCAGAGAGAAGACTAACGAAAAATGCCACCTTGGAACGCTCCGTGACAAATTGCGAAGGCATAAGTTCTATTTGTAGAGAGCATTGAGTTATAAAACCCCTGCACTGTTTGGGGTCTCCGTCAAATTTGCTGGGCATAGACAGCCGTAGTCGTGGTTCAGCAGCAGGAAGGCAGACCGGGGTTGCAGGAGCCACGGGAGCAGACACGGGAACCTGTTGCTGGGCGGCTAGCAGCTGTTGCAGCATGGTGGTGACTTGATCCAGCTGTTCGCGTTGAGCGGCAATCTCCCGGGATTGCTGGACCACTATGGCGGCAAAGTTTGTTTGAGTGGGAAGCGGAACCTCGGCGGGATCCATGGCCGGATCTTACTGTTAGGATCAGTGGATCCTCTGGACCACCGCGGGAGATGGAACTAGCCAACACCTGGAACCAGAGCCTAGCGGCACCCGGTATTCACTAGGGCCCGCCGCAAAGCGGGTTAGACTTGCTGCGGAAGGATACCAATAGGTCGTTCCCAGGTGTGACTAGCCCACGGTGGCAGCCGAGGTCGAGGTACCTTTAGCGGATGACAATCTCGTAGACAGGTCCAGGCACAGGGTCAGGGCAGGCGGCAGAGATGCAACGTCAAGTTCAAGTCCGGGGTCAGCAACAGGAGGTCCAGGCAGGTGGGAACAGGGACACAGGCACACGGAACACAGCAACACGGAGGAACTCAGGTAACATGGCAACACAGGACTCAGGAGCGGGAACACACAGGAACGCAGGAATACAGGAACGCAGGAATACTCGCTTGGAAGCTTTCTCTAAGGCTATGAGGCACAAAGATGCGGCAGGGGACACAGGAAGAGGCAGTATTCTTAAAGGTGAGGTGTTCAGCCAGTGCACCAATTAGCGCTGCGCTGGCCCTTTAAATTTTCAGCAGTCCGTGGAAGAGCAGGAGCCGGGAGAGGTGAGTGAGGAGACCGGGCCGCAGCGGGGGCACACGGGGGAGCACGGATGCGCCCGCGATCCGAGACAGGGATCGCGGGAGAACCCGTGACAATAGACATTACAGATACAGCATATATGCATCACATTTATGTTATATACATACTATGCTATACAGTGTGCAGCATAACGTGTATATAATGGTGTACATGCTGTGATCCGGGGTTCAAGACCCACCCAGGTCAACATCTGTAAAGAGTTTGTATGTTCTCTCCGTGTTTACGTGGGTTTCTTCCCACACTCCAAAATATACTGTTAGGTTGTTTAGATTGTGAGCCCCAATGGGACAGGGACCAATTGGGCATGCTTTGTGCAATGCTGCATAATCTGTAGGAGCTACATAAATAAATAATTATTTTTATAATAGCAGCTGCTATGGCCGCTAACACAGTAGTTACGCCCTTGGTTAAGGGCTTAATTTTTGCGAGAACAGTTGTTCTTTTTAGCTGTCTCAATTTGGGACACATTTTTTGATCAACTATTAGAGCATTTTTTTAAGGGTTTTGATGAAAAATTCTCTTTTTCAGAAAGTTTTCCAGGGTTTTTATGGCATCGATCGTGCAGGTCCAATAAGGATTTTGTTTTATTATGCAGATTGTTTTGGATGTGGCAATACCAAATATGTGTCTTTTTTGTATTTGTGTTTTGATACTTTATTACGTTTTTCTATGAGAATGTGTCAGAAGGGGTCTGACTGCAGGAGTGATCAGGCTGCCCTTGGGCTCTCTACCCTGGGGCTACCATGAAAAGGATTAGATCCCCCCAGTAAATGGCATGGGGGGGGGGCAATCTGTTGTCTGTTAGAGCGGTGTGTCAAATTTGATATATAGCTGATACCCGCTGCTTCTGGTACCGTTTGTGAGCTAGTGCCAGAAGCCCGATGCAATTGTATGTCCGTTTGCGACAAGTACTTTCCCGGACATACATACTATTATACATCGGTGCTCATAGGGGTTAATCTCCTCTCCTCTCCTCAGTGCTTGTATTGTGTTTCAAAATGCAATGTATATGCTACGTATGAATGTAGTTGAGAGCTGACTTTTTATAGTAGCATAAGCCAGATGTGACATATCAGGAGTTAATTGGCGTATTCATCTAAAATTGAGTGTTTATTCATTGCACTTAACTTTTTTAGAAATCGGGCTATGTCCTAAATGTGTAAATGCGGTGTGTCCTTAAGGGGATAGGTTTATGTGGCATACTTTGTGGTTAGTGGGCTTATAAAATTTAATCAAAATGTAACTAAGAACCTCGAGTTCGTTATATAATGTAGCCTAGTGGCAGTAGATCATTTTGTGATGTGTGGTCCACTTCTTTTTCTCTCCCCATGTTGGTTTAGTATATTCTATCCCTTCATTTATTTTGTTTTTTGCCTGGTACCAGCACTCTACCCCATTCGACCCAGGTGCTTTTAAATTAGCAGGAGACATATAGTATATGCATATAGTGGCCGCTTACTTCCTCTCAGCTAGTGTCCGAGACCACATGGAACAGTGAGTATTCAACACCTGTTCACACATGGTGAGCCTTTTTTCCTGTTCACATGGTGTGATATTGCATGGCATCCACTATGTCTGTGGTGGGGTGCTGGTGGGGGCCCGGAGCCACCGGGACTATGTCTGCCAGTATGGGTGCTGGGGGGCAACCGGGTCTCGGTGCCTGCAGGTGCTGTGCTGCAGCGGTGGTGGATGCCTTGTGATGCCGCACTCAATTGCGTAGGCACCCACTACAACGAGGTCACAGTGAAGTGGTAACTGGGCTTATACAATTTGATCAAAATGTAACTAAGAACCTCGAGTTCGTTATATAATGTAGCCTAGTGGCAGTAGATCATTGTGTAATGTGTGGATGTGTGGATAACATTTTCACAGCTGCTTAAACTTCCTGCAACGAAGAAAAATGCTTTCTAAGGCCCCTTTCACACGGTTTTTACCTGTGTGTTGTGTGTGCTTTTGACTTGCATTTCACTCTGACCCATTGTAATCAATGGGTTTTTTCAGACTTTTTTTTGAAGCACACATGCATGTTTTTTTTAACGCAAGTTTAAATCTCAGCATACTCTACTTTTGCATCAATTGCCTTAGAAAAGGTAGACCTCAGTCCTGAGTCCTTTTCAAGCGCGTTATCTCTGCGTGAAAAACGCATTGAAAACGCGCATGAAAAACTGAGACACTGAACAAACTGACTGATTTTCTCTCATCTGACTCTGATGAAAAATGTAAATTTTTCACTGATCAGACTCTGACGTGATCTACAATGCAAGTGTGAAAGAGGCCTAACTAGCCAAACGCATGGTAAAATGTAAAATGCATGCATTTCTGCCATGTGTTTAAAAACACATCTCAAATGCCACATGTGACTGCACCCTTTAGAAGTACCTAATAAATTTGAAAAAACTGTGAATTCAAAAATTTATAAATTAAAAAAAGTCCAAACTTTCAATGCCCAGCAGGATTATATACAAAATTTAAAAGAATGTGAACTAATTCCAATTTACATGTTAAAACATGGTCCGAGAAACCTATGGCTCGCAAGCTAGATGTGACTCTTTTGAGCCACATCTGGTTCGCGGGCCGGGCTCCTGGTGGGGCCGGTGGAAAAATAAAAAACCATGTACTCACCTTTCCAAAGCTCCCCTGCAGCTCTGCTACTTGAAGCAGTCCAGCCAGCATGCACGGAGCTGTCATCGCTGGCCAGACTGCTTCAAGTAGCGGGACAGCAGGTGAGTGTCGTAATGGTGAGTACATGGTTTTTTATTTGTATGGGGGACTGGCTGGCAGGCTGTTAACAGCGGGGGCTGGCTGTATACAGGGGAGGGGCTGGTTGGCTGTATACAGGGGAGGGGCTGGCTGGCTGCATAGAGATGAGGGTCTGTCTGGCTGTATGCAGGAGAGAGTCTGGCTGGCTGAATGCAGGGGAGGGTCTGACTGTATGCATGCTGGGGGGAGCTGGTTGTATACAGGTGGGCAAAATGGCTGTATACAGAGGAGCGGCTGGCTGTATACAGAGGAGGGGGCTGGCTGGCTGTATACAATGGTGGGGCTGGCTGTATGCAGGGGAGGGTCTGGCTGGCTGTATGAAGGCAGGGTCTGGCTGGCTGTATGCAGGGGAGGGTCTGGATGGCTGTATGCATGCAGGGGGGGCAGCCAGGAGGGGCAGTAAACGGAGGAGCGGCTGGCTGTAAACAGAGTAGCAGCTGGATGGCTGTATACAGAGGAGCAGCTGGCATGCTGTATACAGAGGAGCAGCTGGCTGTATACAGAGGAGCGGCTGGCTGGCTGTATAAAGAGGCGGGGGCTGGCTGTATACAGGGGGGCTGGCTGGCTGTTTACAGAGGGGGCAGAATGGCTGTATACAGGGGAGGGGTTGGCTGGCTATATACTGGGGAGCATGCTGGCTATATACTGGGGGGGGGCTGGCTGGCTATGTATAGGGAGGCTGGCTGTATACTGGGTGGGCTGGCTGTATACTGGGGGCTGGGTATATATGGGGGGGCTAACTATATACTGGGGGGCTTGCAGGCTATATACTGGGGATGGACTGGGTGGGCGGGCTGGCTATATACTGGGGGGGGTCTGGCCGTTTACTGGAGGCAGGCTATATAGAGGGGGGCTGGTTGTATACTGGGGGAGCTGTCTGGCTATATACAGGGGGGCAAGGCTGGTTGTATACTAGGTGGACTGGCTGTATACTGCGGGACTGGCTATATACTGGGGGTTGGCTGGCTATATACTGTATAAACACATTGTATGGCTTCCACAGAATTATATTTTAAAATATGTGGAGCTTATAACTCTCTCATATGTAGATTCACTACATTAGAATTTGTGAAGATTAAAATCTTATTTTCATATAGATAGGAATAAGAATTAAAATACACAAGCCATATTTACTTTTACAAGTTTTTACCTTTAATCAGGGGCGTAACTTGAGGGGGTGCAAAGGTTGCGGTCGCACCCCGCCCTCAGAGGTTTAGGGGGCCCTTATGGTGTCACTTTCCCATATGAGAAGACTATTACTATAAACCATACATTATAGATGGGGGCCTGGCACAGACTTTGCACTGGGGCCCATCAGCTTTTAGTTACGCCACTGCCTTTAATGTACAGTACAAAGTTAACAAAGTCTAGTGAGCAGCAGAGAGATGATTTATGAATTTGATCTTTAATCAGTATTGATTTTCTGAGTCATTTCCTTTAGCAGCCTGTCGTTGTTGTTACAAATGATTACCTTAGGCCCCAGAGCGGAGTTTGTGGAGCCTGTATGGATGTTCATGAAGGATGTACAGATCTCTAGTGTAGAGCTACAAGGTCGCCATTTGAAGCTTAAAGGGGTATTCCACGAAGACAAGTTTCTTATATGTACTCAGGATAACAAAATAACACATTCTCTAATTCATACCTCCCAACATTTGTGAAAGGGAAAGAGGGACAAATCCCCCTAAGCCACACCCCCAATCATTCCCTGACCACGCCCCAAATTTTAGCCATATTATAATAATAAAAATCATCTCAATAAAAAAAAAAAAATTATCCTCTATGGGATTTGAACCTAGAACCTGCAGTGTCCATGTACAATAATGTCACAGCGCCTCAACCAACTGAGCTATAACCTCTGTGATTATCAAGATTAGAATTTTGGTAACTAAGAACTATGACTACTGTTAAACTGTGACACAAATTTAATGCCTTGGTATATAGAGAGGGATCTCAGAGATTATTGTAATTATTGAGACTATAATTATTATTATGGAGATTATTATTATTATTATTATGGAGATTATTATTGAGATGATTATTATTATTTTTACTATTATTAATAATCATCTCCATAATAATAAAAATAATAACATTTATAATAATAATAGTCTCAATAATTACAATAATAATCCCTCTCTATATATCAGTGCATTAAAGGGGTTATCCGGGTTAAAAAAATTTTTTATGTCCGGGCTGGGGAGGGCTAGTTAAACATAATAAACATGTACTTACCTCCTCCGGTGCTGCCGATGTCCCGCGCCGCGGCCTGTCTTCTCTGTGCGCCGGTTTCATTACACCGGCGCACAGGGAGCTTCCGGCCGGCCGGAAGCTCCCATGCGCACCATCTCTCAGCGCTTACAACGCTGAGAGATAGGGACGCATGGGAGGAGCCGTCCACATCGTGGACCGGAAGCTCCCTGTGCGCGGCTTCCGTGCCCCTGTAAACAAACAGGGGCACGGATCGAAGGGACCGTGGCGCGGGACAACGGCGGCGCCGGAGGGGGTAAGTACATGTTTATTATGTTTAACTAGCCTTCCCCAGCCCGGACATAAAAAAAAATTTAAACCCGGATAACCCCTTTAAGTCTGTGTCACAATGTAACAGTGGCAGATAACACTTCTTAGTTACCAGAAATCCTCAGCTCTGTATCACTGGGCTTATAGCTCAGTTAGTTAAGGCTCCTGTCTATAGTGCAGAGGGTCCCAGGTTTGAATCCCAGCCTGGGCAAAACTTTATTTAATTTAAGAGCTTGTGTCTGGGGAATCCCTGGAGACCATATATGGACAGATGCTGATCTGAACCTGATGACGTGGTCCCTGCTCTCCACTAACCCGACACTTCTCTGAAAAGGATTCCCTGCCCGATGTCTGCTCTGGGGAACCCTAGGAGATGCAGTGACCATATATGGATAGAGATCTGAACCTGATGACGTGGTCCCTGGTCTCCGCTAAGCCGACACTTCTCTGAAAAGGATTCCCTCCCGATGTCTGTAGAAGCCATTCTGTACTATCAGTTCTGGCTTTCAAAGTATTTACTATGCGGACACAGTGCCGGGAAACAGCGGGACCTGGGTGGGAAAATCCATGACAATCTCATAGCTGCCCGTGACGCGGGGCAGAGGTAAGAAAAACGGGACTTTCCCGGCAAAATCGGGTCGGTTGGGAGCTATGCTCTAATTCACTGTTATTAACAAAAATACAGTATTTCACAGATATAATTCCAACTTTCTACCAGTCCTGGTGTACACAATTTCAGTTTCCTCTGTAACTTCTGACTTAGGGTTCGGTGGCCGCCATCTTGGATTCCTGTGTGACAGCCCTGCTTGCTGTTTCTGTGTCTCTCTCCTCTGTGCCTGTAACCACGTCCCCTGCAAGGAGCTCAGAGACACTCATCACTTATGTATCACTCAGCACATTGTGAGCAGTGAGAGTGGCTACATACTACAAGTAGATAAGTGATCTGGGGGAAGAGGGAGGCAGGCACATATCTGTGAGAGATGTAGCAGTGCTAAAAGTGTAATAGTGTAAAAGTCTGTTGGCCTCTGTCTGTCATGTATGTAAATCATGTATCTCATCAACTCTCATCTCTCCATCTATGCGTCAGTGTGTTAGTGCAATGTCAGAAGCAAGATGAAAGTGTATATAAAGTGAAAATCTAACCACATTGTCACCCCACTGAACTAGATAGACCATAATGGGGCTCATTTACTAAGGGTCTGCGGACCGCGATTCCGTGAGGTTTCCCGAATATTTCCATTTGCGCCGAATTGCCCCAGGTTTTTGGTGCACACAATCGGATTGTGCCGCATCGGCGCCGGCTTGCGTGCGACAGAAATGGGGGGGTGTGCCGTCGAACAAAACTGAATTGTGTCGCAAGATCAAGCACTCACATGCACCAGGAAGAAGAAGTGAACTCCGGAGGATCTCAGCGCAGAAGCGACACATGCAGAAAATTGGACGCACAACCTTAGTGAATCGCAGCATCTCCTAATCCTCGTCAGACAACGCACCGCGGAATCGTGACAGGACCGGGTAAGTAAATCTGTCCCAATGTGTCTGCTTAGAGAGGTCCCGTCAACACCCTGGGATTTTGCACTGACCAGCCTAGGGAGTGATAGGAGCTAAAACAGCAATAAAACTGAGTACAATTGTAAAGTAAGGGGTTAAAAACACTTAGTTGTGTAAACATCACTAGGGGATTGAAATGTGAGAATTTTCTTTCATGGGAAAACCCCTTTAATCAGATGCTGTGTAATCAAAGACCAACACCTGTATAGCAGAAGTGCCATGGACACCTATGGAAGCTCCTTTACTTAAAGGTTAATACACTCATCCATATCAAATGTTGGGTTGGGGTTTTCTGTACCTTGTAAAGTAGATTCATTTTGGGCCGAATTCCAGCTATAGTAAACTGAGTTTAAGTTTAAGTTTAGTGTTAAATGCATTTAAAATCTACTATTATTGCAAACAGAGAGATCAAGGCAGGAAAATGTTATTACTCAATGAATCTAATCAGCATAAGTTCTACATATATGTCCTTAAATTATGGACAGACTGACAGCTATATTAGGCTATAATCACGTGCCGTTACTTGTTCAGTTTATAATATATAGTAATAATGCTTGTGCTGTCTTCTATTTTCTGTACATCATCACACATAACACACTTCTTTCTGTCTGCACTTAGAGCTCTGAAGGAGTTAATTTTTTCCTGCATGGAGTTTCCCCTTTGCTAGCTCTGCTAAAGCTGTGATCACTCAGCAGCACTATACCCCTTATTTTCCTGTTAGCCAGGAGCTGGATGGTGTTTCCCTGGAAACGCCATGGATTTGTTCCCATCCTCATTACATCTGCAGCCACTGCTCAGTGGTAGAGAGGGACATCCCTCCTCTTGTATGTGACATTTCCCTCTGCAGGATTTGGTATACTGGCAACTTGCCACTGATTTTCCTTCGTATAGTCAAACACATAAGTAGAGAATATCATTATTCTATATTAAATATAATGCATTCTTGTAAGCAAAGGACTAGCAAACATGTATCCAACTGTACATCATATGTATGTGACATATCAAATCAATGTTTGGCATTTAGCCTCCTGAGACATCTCCTTCATTATCACTTTCACCTTTTTTTACCACTTCTGGTTAAAACCATGGAAATTAATCCGTTAAAAGCTGTGGACACCTTTGTGATGGAAAAAATCAATTAACATATGTGGAGCTAGGTTCCTGTAGTAAAATAAGATGCACTTAGCTGTTGCACTTTGCACTGACCTTTTGTTGTCACATGTTCATAACTTATAATTTACGAATTGCAGCTTCCTCTACATCCAGAGTTTGGTTGTGTGGTGTTCCCTAGCACAAGTTATCAGCTATTCATTGTATCTCACAAGTACAGGGAGTCTGCTCCCTCTCTCTTTTCCATTTAATAGATAACATTGGGAGATTTTGCCTTCTCCTCCTTGTTATACTGATATACAGAGATATACATCACAAGACCTTGCCTTTAATCTTATAACACGACACTGCTATACATTGGAGAGGAAATATTGTTCAGTGAGTTAGTGTTACACATGGAGTGTAAGAGATCATGACTAAAAGAGGAGACATGTCTGAGGAGGAGAAGTATTAGTGATGGGAATTCCGGCTCTTCTTAGGGAGCTGGATCATTAGGCTGCGCTCACTGAGAAGAGCCAGCTCTTCTGGCTCCTGAATGGCTCCCTATTAAATATATAATAGGGAGCTGCAGGCCAGTCAGGCATTAAGGGGTTAAAGGGGCGTGGTGAGCCATTTAGGGGCAGGGTTTAGTGATGGGCTCACTGATGGGAGCCAGCTCAGGCCGTTCACGAACAAGAGGCAGCTCTTTGTGCCGGCTCGTTCGCAAACAACCAATCACTAAAAAGAAAAAGGAATATTGTATCAGACTGAGCTATTTGCTGTGAGATGGGAGGGGTGTAGCTGGGCAGCTTGTCTTTTTAGATCATGTAGCTGAGGGTAGAGAGGGATTTGACCAACTCAATGTTAAAGAGAACCTGTAAGGCAAATTAACTCCCCTAAACTCAAATTTTCATATACTGCCTTTAGAAAGTAATGCCCCTATTCCTACCTTGTCCCTCTATATGCCTGTAAACTTAAACAATCAGGTTCTAAAGCTGTATACAAATGGCCTGAGATGAATCCAATGAGCCATTTTCATATTTAGCAGTTTGCTTATTAGTGAATGTCAGACACAGCCACACCTCCCAGTGCTTGACAGACAGTCTGTAAACAGGGCTGCATCTGCAGTGAGGTGGGATGAAGTCCCTGTCTCAGTCGGCATATTGCGGACCCTTTTTGTGGGTGGCAGATCGCTGGTAGTAGGGACTTGCCAAGTGCTGGCAAGTCCGTACTACCTGAAAAATCAATTACATCGGAATCTTTATGGTGTATTACTGAGGGAGGCTATGTATTCCTGAGGGGGGGGGGGGCTCTGTGTATTACTGGGAGGGGTCTGTGTATTACTGGGGGGGCTGTGTTTTACTGGGATGGGGCTGTGTATAACTGGAGTGGGGCTGTGTATTACTGGTGGAGGCTGTGTATACTGTGTGCAGCATGGCTCTATATACTGTTTAAGGTGAATCTGTATATATGGGCTGGATTTTAATTAAACAGGGTGTATATGGAGTAATTTGGAAGTATGTATATGGGGCTAGAAAGGCTAGAATCGGGCCTGCCTGTATAATGATGTGACACTCCTGGTCCTGGTAGCCTCTATATGCTTCCTGGTGCTGGCTGCCATGCTCCTTCCTGCAATCTCTGTGTGTATGAGAGATACAACTGCTACAGGAACCAGCCATGTGTATGGGAGAGCATGTCAAATACTTGTGTAGCTGGTGTCTGTGTCTTTCATATGTGTATAGGACAAGAAAGCATGTCCGGTACTGGTGTAGCTGATTTCTGTGTCTCTCACATGTGTATGGGAAAACACTGCATCTCAAACACTATCACTGCTCAAGACGTAACTGTAAAGTTACTGACAAAAGTAGTTTTTGCACAGCTGGAGAGCCGTTGACAACTCCAATACCTGTATCATGCTACTGACTTTTTCCTATCCTGAGATATAAGGTGTAAGGGATTAGGTCCAGGATTGTCGTTAGACTGGCACTATTCACCAGCACACCAGTAAATTCACAATCCGCACTGTGCGACTTGGGGACAAATGACCTCAGCCAGCTTTATTCTGCAGCAAAAAAACCCCCAAAAAAGCAAAAATAAAGTCTAAGCCTCTCCGGCACTAACTATACATGAAGGTTCCCTACCTGACCCGATGCTTGCCTACTGCCAGGCACCACAAAACTCACAGTAACAGTTCACTGCCACAGCTCCACAGGCCTTTGATGTAGCCTGTCTGCACCAGGTAGTTGTGCAGGACTTCCATCTGGATGCAAATTAATCCTCATTAATTAATCCCAGCTTTCCCACATCCATCAAGCAACATGTTCACTCCATACCCAAAGTCTGCTTTAGTGGCAGCTACCCTGCCACAAAGGGTTAATAGCTATATGAGGCTATCTGTAAAATCCACTCAGCTTTTCCTGAAGTGGGCGGACACTTCCTGGTTGTGATGTCTGCTCAGGGCATTGAAGCCACAGCATTGAAGGCATTCATATGAAACAGGAAGCATGTCTGTAATTGGATGACCTGAAGCATGTGATGAGTCATATGCTTGTGACAACACTAAAGGTCCTACAGCCCTCCTATCAAGCCTCCTGTTATATCTAGCTCTCCTATACGGTTTCCCATGGTTACCAGGAAGCAGCCTGGGGAGACAAAGTAAAACCTCTACTAGCAGCTAAACAACTGCAGATAGCTAATTAGAGTAAATTAGACAATTTCGTATTTTTGCTTTGTGCAAAAATGTTTATACTTTACAGTTGTACTTTAACTATACGTTACATACAGACATGAACAGGGGGAGAAGAGGGGAGGGGTAACATGGCTGACATCACTTTCTCTCTCCATGTGACCAACCTCATTGACATTAATCACATTATAGAAAATATGATTCTAGAATCATTAATGTATGAATTAACTAGATAAAGGTTGAGATGGAATCCTTGAGAACTGCTCTAACAGGTAATGGTAATACAATGAGTTAAAGGTGTCCTTTAACAAGATGGACATCAGTAAGAAAGCTCTTCTGTGTATAGCTATCCATGCAAATTGTTTGGCACAAGGGTAGAACATTTTTATCATATCCGTATTGGTAAAATTATACTAGCCTTTTTATAAATACAATAGGCAGAAAAGAAAAAAAAGTTGACTAAGATATACATAGCCTTTAAAGAATTCTCCTAGCGTAAGTAAAGTTTAAAGGGAATATATCACTATATTTTTCAATCCCTTATCGCCTCACCTGTTTTACACCTTAAAGAGTTTGTCCGCCTTTAATGACCAAGCTAATTGTACATTTTTTTTAATAAAAGCTTAGGCCCCATGCACACCAACATAATGGAGACTAATGTCCAGCCACAAATTATACTGGTCTCAATTGACACCTAAGGCGACCAGTCAGGGTGTGGCGCACTGTAACCATGCATGGAAAAATATAGGACATGTCCTATAATTCACCATGCTATGGTGCCGGATGCTTGCTTTTCTAAGGCAAGGGGGGGCAGCGTTGTGTGCTTGTGTGAGCATACGTTTGTCTGCATGAGGCCTAAGAGCCGCAGTCCTTATATGACTACTGTGTCTAGGCGTTATTGAACACCATGGTTGAAACTGCTGATATACTCCTTTTAAGCAGAAAGCAAACAGATTCAAATATTCAGAAGAAGAGGTACAGCATTAAGCTTCTTACCTCCATGGGTGCAGGGTTTGCAGGGGACTGTTTGGGCTGCATGGACTACAGGGACTGAGCAGAGTTGGACTTTGATTGTTTGGAGACAAACTGTAAAGGAAGAGTGAGGTCAGAACTGGGGGCCTTCAAACATTTAATTGCAACCCTTAGGAAAATGTATAGAAATACTTCAAATCTTACTTACCTTTATGTGTTAACTGAAAAAACAAATTATACTCATATATATATATATGCAGTTCCCCTGAGGAAGCGTGGGCGAAACGCGCGTTGGGGTGTCTGATAGCTGTCCCTACCTACACCACATTATGGGTAAGACACTGCTCTTATACTTAAAGTTTCACCAAGATTAAGCATTAGACTTAGTAGATGTTTTTCTAGGCAAATCTGCACTTTATTAAAATACTGAGGAAACAAGTGAATAACTGTGATATGTCTATGGTGAATATACCCTTTGTGCTAGTAGGGAGGACTGCTTATTCAGACCATTAGTATTGGATATCCTCCATTTAACATCCATTGTAATTAATTTTAAATATGTTAATGAAATAAAATTTCTATATAATTTTATTGGAGAATTGAGTGACTCCTTATTTTTTCCTATGGTATTGAATATGTTTGGGAGCAATTCCGTAATCTGAGAATGGGGGGCTTGGTGCCTGGTCCCATTGCGTAAGCAGAATGAAGATGTGGTTTCTGAGGGACTGAGCAGAGTTGGACTTTGATTGTTTGGAGACAAACTGTAAAGGAAGAGTGAGGTCAGAACTGGGGGCCTTCAAACATTTAATTGCAACCCTTAGGAAAATGTATAGAAATACTTCAAATCTTACTTACCTTTATGTGTTAACTGAAAAAACAAATTATACTCATATATATATATATGCAGTTCCAATGCATACATATACTGCTATGTATTTACAAGATTTTATTTAACATTCAAGTGGTATGTATAACAATTTCAAAAGGGACTCAAGCACCAATTGCTTTGCAGAGTAGCCCAAACTACTGCTCAGAATGAGATTGTAATGTATGACTCACATGTGAACACATATGTTTGTAGACAAAAAGAGCAGATTGATTAACTCCCCAACACTTGTACTCATAAACTTGGCACGATGGAACAGACAATAAAGCTTTTGCTTACTATTATTACTATGGGTTGACAAATGTTATAAAAGTGGATATTTGTGAAATAAATATGATTTTAGGAAACTGTAAAGAACAACAAAAAGAACAGATGAGGCATGTTCTCCTTCCCTACTGTTTAGGCTGGGCACATATACTTAAGTTTGGCACAAATACTGGGCAGTTTGCTTATCAAAGCTGTAGTAGTCCAGTCCCCTGTCCAGACAGACCTACCTCTGTAAGCTGGGCCAGGCAGGGTTCAGAGAGAAGCTACTCTATTACAATATACATTAACTGTTGCTCTATTTGTGTAAAAGGCTACTGCATCTATAAGGCTGTAATGTGTAAAGTACCCCAAAGATTCATATCCCAATAAATTAGATTTATTTTACTATGAAAATCAGACTAAAATGTCTTTTTCGTCCAGCAGAACTGGTACGGATATTATTATTATTGTCCATACTAGTTACATATATTCTGGTGAATAGGGGGCAGTATTATTTAGTAATATTATTAGTAGTTATGTTCTTATGAACAGAAGCAATATCATAGTGCCTAATATTATGGGTGCTCCAGCGACCCATGTACTGGAACGCAGGTGCACCCATGCACCCCATGGTCCCCCCGGACTGGTCGCGGCAGCCTGACTCACCTGACCGCGCTCCAGCGTTGTCTCCCGTGGTCTGGGGCGCGCCAGTTTCTTGCGATATAAAGGGCCAAAGGGCCAGTGCACCATTGATTGGGGCTGGTCGTCCCTGTTTGTTATAAATAGCTGGCCTCTTCCTGCAAACCCTGATGAATCTTTGATCCCGTGCTGCCTATCCTGACCTCCTACCTGTCCACAACTCGAGCCTGTGGACCAGGTAGTATCCCGCCGCAACAAGTCTTAACGCACTTTCTGGTGAAAACCGGGTACTTAGACTCTGCTCCCAGGTGTCGGCTTACGTCATCGCTCGTGGTGGTTCAGTGGGTCCACTACCCCTTAATCTTAACAGTAAGATACAGCCATGGATCCCGCCAATGTTGCACTACATGAACTGGCTGATCATACCACCATCGTGGCCCAGCAGTCCCAGAAAATTGCTGTGCAAGCCAGCAACTTGGACAGTTCAACACCATCTTACAGCAATTGTTGGCTACCCAGCAGCAAAGTCCAGTTCCTGCGTCACCTCCTGCTACTGCAGAACCCAGACTGCGATTATCCATGCCATCTAAGTATGACAGAGATGCCAAGTTGTGCCAGGGTTTCATCACTTGCACATTGAATTGATGCCTTCGCAGTTAGCCACAGAACGGTCAAAGGTGGCTTTTGTGGGAAACCCTGGCATGGGCCACCCCCCTCTGGGACAGGAACAACCCGGTTACAGCTAATATTACCACATTCCTTGCTGATCCATCTTTGAGGAACCAGCCCGGGCATCATCTGCTGAAACCGCCCTGCTGAACTTGAGCCAAGGAGACCAGCTTCTGAGCTAACCTGAAATGAAGCGGCCTTGGTCGCCACCTTTAAAAGAAGGACTTTCAGGACAGATTAAAGATGCCCTGTCTGCACAGGACCTTCCATCTTCTCTCAGTGGTCTCATCTCCCTGTCCACTTGGATTGACTTCCGCTTCTCAGAGCGCTTGGATTTACAGCATCTTGAACAGGACCTGTCGACTGCCCAACTTGGCTCCAGTCTTCCAAAGACCACCTCTGCCACCCTCTATCCGCAGGTGGATAGAGCTCAACTGACACCTCAAGAGCGTTCCAGATGAAGACAGGGGAATCTCTGCCGCTATTGTGCCAGTCCGGAGCACTTTCTTGAGACTTGTCCAGTCCGTCCTCAGCGTGTGGGAAACGCACACACCTAGGGTCTTCCGTGGTTGCAGCATCACGCACCAGTGGTCAACTGGCAGAATGGGGAAATTCTTCTTTGGGGACTGGAATGTCAGTCTCGCTGTCTCCTGAGGCTCCATCCTGTGGCTAATATGTCATAGGTCTCCCCCCTTCTTATATGGACTTTGTCGAAGTCTTCTCAGAGAAGCATGCAGAGACTCTGCCACCGCACCATCCTTTGAACTGCCCTATAGAGCTGCTGCCGGGAACATCTCCTCCACGAGGTCGGGTGACTCCCATTGTCTGTGCCTGAAACCGCGACTATGTCAGCCTACAAGAAGGAGAATCTGCAGAAGGGGATCATTTGCAAGTCCTCTTCCCCTGTTGGTGCTGGATTGTTCTTCATGGCCAAGAGGGATGGCTCACTCCGTCCGTGTGTTGACTATTGTGGTCTTAACAAGATTACGGTGAAGAATCGCTACCCACCACCTCTGATCAAGGAAATCCTTAACTGCATAGGCGGAGCCAAAGTCTTCACCGAATTAGACCTTGGGGCGTATAATCTCATTTGCATTCATACAGGTAATGAATGGAAAACCACCTTCAATACTCATTATGGCCACTTTGAGTACCTTGTCATACTGTTTGTACTTTGTAATGCACCAGCCGTGTTCCAGGAGTTTGTCAATGACATTTTCAGAGACTTGCTTTATACCTGTGTCGTTGTCTATATAGATGATATCCTGGTGTTCTCCGGTACATCATCTCTGACAAGGGACTACAGTGGCCTAGCCATATAGGACTTCATGCTATCCAGAGATTCCTGCTGTTCGCTAAATACTACCGGCAGTTCATATGGCATTTCTCATCACTTGTGTCTCCCATTGTGGCACTGACAAAGAAAAGTGCTGATCCTAAACTCTGGCCTCAGGCGGCTGAAGAAGCGTTCTCTAAGTTGAAGTCTGCCTTTGCCTTTGCTCCTATTCTTACATGGCCTGATATGGAGAAACCATATTTACTAGAGGTTGACGCTTCCTCCGTAGGAGCTGGAGCCGTTCTCACCCAGAAAGGGTCCAAGGGACAAACCCTCATTTGTGGTTTCTTCTCAAAAATCTTCTCAGCCACAGACAGGAACTACTCCATAGGGGATCGAGAACTTTCATCAAGCTGGCCTTAGAGGAGTAGCCTTATCTTTTGGAAGGAGCTCGTCATCCGGTCTGTATCTATTGTAGGGATCTTCCCGGGGGATGGTGTGTTAGGACACAGTTCACAGCAGACGTAGATGTATAAAAGATAAACTTGGCGTTTATTTTTAGCATAAACAGTCCAGCAAACATAAATACAGCAACACCGTGCTTTTAAAAATTCAAACAAAAGACCTACCCGTCTGGGCGCTTACTAACAGGTTGTCTCACCTATCTGACACTCACAAACACAGCGTCTTTAGCCTGGATATCGCAGGGTGAGTTTTAGCTCCCGCAGTGGCTGCCTTCGCAACTTCCTCCAAACCCACATAGGCTGTTTTCTGGCTGAGAGGGGGAGGGGGAGGGGGAGGACCTGTAAGCTTTGGAAAGCTTTTACCTTCACAGGCTGATTAGGAGCAGAGCTCACCTGATCCAAAACCCGAACTGGATCGAGGGGAGGGAGTGGCAAGTCCCACTACCAAACCTACCTGCCACTCCCTGTAAATCCAGGCCCGGCAAGATTAAACAACAACTCAGCAGCATAATACTGCTGAGCAACAGGTCAATCCTGGACTTACCATCTCACACTACGTAGCAACCTAGGTGAGATGTACACCCCCTCGAGCACTTCTCCAGTGAGATGTCTACATATCCCCCCCCTCTTTTTCAGACCGGAGGGCTGAGCATTTTGTCCCCACAGACAATGTACCCTTGACAGTGCATCAGCATTCGCCTGTAATTTCCCTGGTCTGTGTTCCACAGTGAAATTGAAATTTTGTAGGGACAGAAACCATCTAGTCACCCTTGCATTTTTCTCCTTGTTTAGTTTCATCCATGTTAGGGGGGCATGGTCTGTCACTAACTTGAATTTCCTGCCTAGCAAGTAATACTTCAGGGATTCTAGGGCCCACTTCACTGCCAGACATTCACGCTCCACAATAGCATAATTCTTCTCGGCCGGGGTTAACTTCCTACTCAAGTACATCACCGGATGCTCCTCACCATTCACCACCTGTGAGAGAACTGCACCTAACCCTGTGTTAGAGGCATCTGTCTGGACCAGAAATTCTCGCCTGAAATCGGGGGTAACTAGCACAGGTTGTTGGCACAGAGAAGACTTAAGGCTTTGGAAAGCCTTCTCGGCCTCTGGAGTCCACGTCACCATTGCTGACTTTCCGCCCTTTGTCAAGTCAGTTAGCGGGGCTGCAACTGAGGCAAAGTTCGGCACAAACCTACGGTAATAGCCCGTAATACCCAGGAAAGCTCTGACCTGTTTCTTTGACAGGGGTCTAGGCCAATTCTGTATTGCCTCAATTTTATTTAACTGTGGCTTAATCAAACCCCTCCCAATAATGTAACCTAGGTACTTGGCCTCTTCTAGGGCTAGTGCACATTTCTCGGCATTTATGGTCAACCCTGCATCACTTATGGCATTCAACACAACCTGTACCTTACAGAGGTCACTTTCCCAATCGGGACTAAAAATGACCACATCATCGAGGTAGGCAGCTGAATAATCACGATGTGGACGCAGAATCAAGTCCATCAACCTCTGAAAAGTCGCAGGTGCTCCATGTAACCCGAATGGCATCACTACATACTGGAATAACCCCTCAGGGGTGGAGAATGCAGTTTTCTCTTTAGCCTCATCAGTAAGGGGAATCTGCCAGTAGCCCTTTGTGAGATCGAGGGTGGTTATGTACCTGGCATTACCCATCTTTTCAATCAGCTCATCTACCCTGGGCATAGGATAAGCATCGAACTTGGAGATCTCATTCAACCTTCTGAAATCGTTACAGAACCTCCAAGTTCCATTGGGCTTTGGGATTAGCACAATCGGACTGGACCATTCACTCTGTGAAACTTCAATCACTCCTAGGTCAAGCATACGTTTCACCTCAGCAGACACTGCCTCTCTGCGTGCTTCTGGTATCCTATAGGGCTTGAGGTTTACTCTGCTTCTAGGCCCAGTTTCAATGTGATGACGGATGAGGTGTGTACGCCCTGGAAGGTCAGAAAACTTGTCTTTGTTTTTCTGCAAAAACTCCTTAGCCTCCTGTTTCTGTGACCCTGATAGGGTATCACCAACCTTGACCGAAGGGATTGGTTGTGACCAACTATTACCAGGATTTGTTGCCACCAAGGATTCCCTGTCTTTCCAGGATTTGATCAAGTTTATGTGATAAACTTGGAAAGGCTTCCTTCTACCTGGTTGGTGCACCTTATAGTTTACCTCACTGACCTTTTCAACAATTTCATAGGGACCTTGCCACTTCGCTAGGAATTTACTCTCTATAGTGGGAACTAGTATGAGAACCCTGTCACCTGGGTTAAATGTCCTGATTCTCGCAGAACGGTTGTAAATTCTACTTTGGCTCTCTTGCGCCCTCTGGAGGTGTTCCCTTACTAGGGGCATTACAGTGGCTATACGGTCCTGCATTTGTGCTACATGTTCGATAACACTTTTGAATGGGGTGGACTCACTCTCCCATGTCTCCTTTGCAATATCTAATAGACCCCTAGGGTGACGACCATAGACCAACTCAAAGGGAGAGAACCCTGTGGACGCTTGGGGAACTTCCCTCACAGCAAACATCAGGTAAGGTAACAAGTGATCCCAATCACGACCATCTTTTTCTACCACTTTCTTCAACATATGTTTGAGGGTTTTATTAAACCTCTCCACCAATCCGTCTGTCTGGGGGTGATATACAGAGGTGCGTATAGGTGTGATTTTAAATAGCTTACATAGCTCCTTCATCACCTTAGACATAAAGGGCGTACCTTGGTCCGTCAGGATTTCTTTGGGAATCCCAGTCCTAGAGAACATATAAAACATCTCCCGGGCAATTGTTTTAGATGCAGTGTTTCTTAAGGGCACAGCCTCAGGATAGCGGGTCGCATAGTCTAAGACAACCAAAATGTACTGGTGTCCTCTAGCCGATTTTACAATGGGACCCACTAAATCCATGGCAATACGCTCAAAAGGCACCTCTATAATGGGGAGCGACACCAAAGGACTACGAAAATGAGACACTGGGGCGCTAAGCTGACATGTGGGGCATGACTCGCAGTATTTTTTAATGTCATCATAAATTGCAGGCCAATAAAACCTCTGGAGGACTCTCTCCCGCGTTTTTTCAGTCCCCAAGTGTCCCCCAAGAACATGGTTATGTGCCATGTCAAGCACCTGACGCCGGTACGGCTTAGGGACCAGAAGCTGTTCCACAAGTTCATCATTAATTTTAGTGACTCTATAGAAGAAATCATTAGTCACGGAAAAATGTGGAAATTTATTCTCAGCATCTGGTTCCTGAGGTACCCCATTCAAAACAGTAACCTGCTCTCTCGCATTTTTAAGAGTGGGGTCCTGCATTTGTGCAGTCCCAAAATTAACCCTAGACACCTCTAAGTCTGGTATATTTTGCTCAGTGGGAGGAGCTTCCTCCTCCTCTCCAGCCAGGACCTGTAAAGGAAAAGCATCACTTTCATCCTGCACAGTTTTATCATTTACAGTGGGTAATGCAACAACCTTAGGGGTATTCTCACTCCTTTCGGGGGTTTTTCTTTTTCCCCATAAAGCCCAAAACAACGGAAAGTCTCGTCCCAATATTACATTATGCATGAGGTTTTTAACCACACCCACTTCAAACTGTACGGAGCCTAGTTCAGTCCCGACTTTAGCCAGCACTATAGGGAAAACTTTTGTATCACCATGTATGCAAACCACACTCATGTGTTTTTTTTACCCAAAGTTCCCAGCCACCAGGCTGGCATGCACCAAGGTTACAAGGCTTCCTGAGTCCAGCAACGCCTTAACAGGGAAGTCATTAATGGTAATGTTGCAGACTTGCGGTTCAGTCTCTAGTCCAGGAACTGCAACACAAGATGGTTCCGCAAATAGCGACTGACGCCGGCTAGCGTCACACTCCATTGGCTCAGAGGTAAGGGGGCAATGGGCAGACACGTGTCCCACCTCATGGCATCTCCAGCACTGGATAGGGCCTGGTCTCCCTGGCAGGGAGTCCTTTTTAGGGCCACTTGGCCACCCGGGACCAACGCCAGTCTTTTGCCCCTGAGATACCTCTTGAGCCCTTTTCCCTCGATCAGCACCCCTCCACACTCCCCCAATCGATGGAAGTCTCTTACCAGCTGACGGCACAGACCTGGCACTCCGGGGAGGTGAAGAAGCTGCAGGAACATCACGGAGGTAGTCCTCAGTCGCTTGGAACCTCTCCACAAGGTTGACAAGCTCGTCTGCATTCTTAGGATCACCTTGTCCCACCCAGCGTTGCAGGTCAGCAGGCAGTGCTCGGAGGTAGCGATCCATCACGACCCTCTCTAGGATCTGTGCAGGAGTAGAGGTGTCTGGCTCCAACCACTTTCTTGCCAAGTGGATCAGGTCATACATCTGGGACCTCGCAGATTTGTCCAGACTGTAGTTCCAGTTGCGTACCCTCCGGGCACGGACAGCAGCGGTAACTCCTAGTCGGGCAAGTATCTCTGCTTTTAGCCGAGTATAGTCCTTGACCTCCTGCTCACTGAGGTCATAGTAGGCCTTTTGAGGTTCACCTGTTAAATAGGGCGCAATGACCTCTGCCCACTCAGCAGCTGGTAACTTCTCTCGCTCAGCCACACGCTCAAAGACAGTTAGGTAGGCCTCAACATCGTCCTCAGCAGTCATCTTTTGCAGCGCTCGCTGCACAGCCCGTCTCACATAAAAAGTCTCTGGAGCGGCTGTCACCGCTGGCTGTGGATTAGCCTCTGCAGACGCCTCTTGCTTAGCTATCAGGAGCTCGATGAGTTTTTGTTGTTGAGCCATTGCTTGTTCATGGCGCAGGTTAGCCGCTGTCTGAGCCTGCTGCTGTTGCAAATTCACTTGCATAAACTGCTTCCACATCTCCTCCATGGCGCTTGTCTGTTTTTGGAGTGAAGTAGCAGTCTTCACCCAGGACATAAGCAGCTGTAGCCAAGTTGATACACACCGTTGCCCCTAGCAACCGTTTTGCCCGCTCCGCAGCACCAATTGTAGGGATCTTCCCGGGGGATGGTGTGTTAGGACACAGTTCACAGCAGACGTAGATGTATAAAAGATAAACTTGGCGTTTATTTTTAGCATAAACAGTCCAGCAAACATAAATACAGCAACACCGTGCTTTTAAAAATTCAAACAAAAGACCTACCCGTCTGGGCGCTTACTAACAGGTTGTCTCACCTATCTGACACTCACAAACACAGCGTCTTTAGCCTGGATATCGCAGGGTGAGTTTTAGCTCCCGCAGTGGCTGCCTTCGCAACTTCCTCCAAACCCACATAGGCTGTTTCCTGGCTGAGAGGGGGAGGGGGAGGACCTGTAAGCTTTGGAAAGCTTTTACCTTCACAGGCTGATTAGGAGCAGAGCTCACCTGATCCAAAACCCGAACTGGATCGAGGGGAGGGAGTGGCAAGTCCCACTACCAAACCTACCTGCCACTCCCTGTAAATCCAGGCCCGGCAAGATTAAACAACAACTCAGCAGCATAATACTGCTGAGCAACAGGTCAATCCTGGACTTACCATCTCACACTACGTAGCAACCTAGGTGAGATGTACACCCCCTCGAGCACTTCTCCAGTGAGATGTCTACACTATACAGACCACAAGAACCTCCTATATGTCCAGACTGCTCTGTGTCTCAACCCACGGCAGACTCACTGGTCTCTCTTCTCTGGTTTTAATATTCTGATTCATTTTCACCCAGCAGAAAGGAATGTTAAGGCCGATGCCATCTCTCGTGCCCCCAACGTAATTGGGGAAGAACCGACTTCACAACATATTGTTCCTCAATGACTTGTGGCTGCCGCTCCTGTGGGTCTACCGCAAATTCCTCCCAGTAACACTTATGTCCGACCTGCTCTTTGGAAGAGGATATTAACTTTGGGACATTGCTCTCGTGTGGCTGGGCAACCTGGGGTTAAACAATCTGTTTCTCTCATCTCTAGTTTCTACTGGTGGCCAGGTTTGGTCAAAGATGTACAAAATTTTGTGTGTACCTGCACTTCCTGTGCCCGTAATAAGTCATCAGGTCTCAAGCCAGCAGGCATGCTCCTGCCTCTGGCGATACCCAGTTGCCCGTGAATTACGGGGCCATGGACTTTATTACGGATCTTCTGCCATCTTCTGGTAATACCGTCATCTAGGTGGTCACTGATCAGTTCTCTAAGATGTCCCATGTCATTCCTCTGCTGGGTCTGCTATCAGCTCCTTGTCTTGCCAGCCTCTTCTTCTTCAACATCTTTCGGCTTCAGTTTGTTTCCAAGTTCTGGCTACCGTTGTGCAGCCAACTGCAAGTTAAGCTGGACTTCTCCTTGGCTTACTATCCACAGTCTAATGGGCAAGTGGAGAGGGTCAACCAGACTTTGGGCTGCTATCTATGGCAATTTGTCTCCGCTCAACAAGACTATTGGTCTAACCTCTTGTTTTGGGCGGAATTCTCATACAATTCTTTGGACTTTGCTGACGCCTCCCCCTTCTTTATTGTCTGTGGACGACATCCACGCCCATCTCTCCCTCTGTCTGTCCCTTCTGATGTTCCTCCGGTGGAAGAATTGGTTCAAGATCTCAAATCCATCTGCCGCACCAAAACCCAGGCTGACCAGAAACGCAGGTCTCATCCAGTCTTCTCCCTGGGTGATAAAGTGTGGCTGCCTTTTCGGTACATCTGGTTGAAGATTCTCAGCTACAAACTTGTTTCTTGGGTCTATTTGAGGTGCTGAAGTGCATTAACCCTGGCTTCTTCCTCCCACTATGCGCATCCCGAACTCCTTCCATGTCTCTCTACTGGAGCCAGTCATCCTGAACTGCATCTCCTGGCAAGTGCCTCCACATCCTTCTGAGTCAGATTTTAACAATGTCTTTGAGGTAAAGGTATGAAGACGGTTAGAGGGAAGCGGTGCTTCCTTATCGACTGGAAGGGGTTCGGGCCTGCAGAAATATCCTGGGACACCGAAGATAACATCCTGGACCACTATGTTCTCCGGAGTTTTCTCCAGACCAAGAAGAGGGGGACTTTCACAGGTGTTCCTGCAACCCCGTGCACCCCTCTGTGTGACCCCTGCTCGGTCGCGGCAGCCTGACTCGCCTGACCACACTACAGCTTTGTCTCCCGTGGCCACTGATCAGGGCTGGTCATTCCTGCTTGTTATAGAAAGTGTTCCCATTCTGCCTGTGTGGTTGCCGTTGTGACCTCCTGCTACATTCCTGACCCTGATCCTTTGCCGCCTGTTCTGAACTCCTGCCTGTCCACGACTCTGTCTCTTCCTTACGATTCTGCACCACGCCTTGGTCACCACTGCAAGCTAAGTCGGGTCTGTGGAGCGACCTGCCACAGCAAGTCTAACCTGCTTTGCGGTGGGCTTTGGTGAAAACCAGGTGCCACCTAGACTCTGCTCCCTGGTGTTGGCTTGCACCTTTACTTGCGGTGGTTCAGTGGATCTACTACCCCTGAATCCTGACATCTATCTATATCTATATCTTTTAATAGATATTTAATAGTCTCGCCCCCTAACATACATAGGAGCAGTATTATAGTAGTTACATTATTGTACACAGGGGGCAGTATTGTAGAAGTTTCATTCTTGTACATAAAGGCAGTAAGTATATTCCTGTACATAGGACCAATATTATAGTAGTTATATTCTTGTACATGGGGGCAGTATTATAGTAGTTATAGGGGGACATTTATCATATGATGTATACGGTGGCTGCCTATAGAACTTATGCCAGGGCTTACTTGTCGTAGAATTGCTCACTTAATTAACGACCACTAGCTTGATGCCCCGCGCTGGCCGCGTCCCCTTCACATCCCCCCACAACTCCTGGAGTAGATGGCACAAAGGGGGAAATAATCGTAATAGCTGGAGGTTCTCTAGCAAATGTGATTAGTTCTACGTCACTTTTTTGGCATAAAAGCCCAGATAAATGTCCCCCATATTTTTGTTTTAAGAGAGTATTATATAGTTATATAGCTGTATAGTTATATATATATATATATATATATATATATATATATATATATATAGTTATATTCTTGTTTGTAGGGGGCTTTTTCCTGTCTTACTGATGTGGATGTTGCCACATAATATAATGTTGTGATCGATGTTCACCAGTGACGGCCATCACACAGTTTCCTGTGGTAATGGTGTTGGAACAACTCCTGTGGTTAGGTGTTAAGTTCCTTACTCTACAGGGTTATGAATTGCCACTAGAAGAATAAAGACCACTAGAAAAAGTATGTGAGTGTGTGATATTATTTATATCTGACATCTGGTGATGTACATGCTGTATGCAGGGGGGTGTAATAAATAGAATCTAACATTCACTTTCTGTTCTCCAAAGGTTTCTTTGTAAGAAAAGATATTCTCAAATTACTTATAACAGAAAAATCATGTGGGCTGCAGTGTAATTTTTTTTCTGCTATAAATAACGGAAGGGATTGATGGAAGCTTCAAGATGCAGATGTGAATATAGCCTTAGCGTATACATAAGGTCAAAAATACTTTTTTGGTACTAAACAATAACTGTTCAATTCAGTTAAATATTTCACAAAGCAAAATGTCAAAGACCACAATTATTTTACAAATGGCATATAACATTTTTGTTTCTTTAGATCCTATTAAAAATTAAATCATGCACCCAACCAAAAATGTCTTGGGGTTTCTATAATACCTAGTGCCCCAATCAGCAGGGAAGAAACTCAGTTTTAATGGCAGTTCAGATGTTAAAACTGCACTTTCATAGCCCTGTACTTCAGCAGTAATGTTAATTATTACATCTAATTAACTGTTTTCTGCCCTGTTCTGTTCATTGTCAACAGCCCATCACCGAGTTTTTTCTAATACGTAGACAACCCCTTTAATCAAGCACATCCTCTACAAGAGGTAAATTAAAACTATGAGGAAAACATAAAATAAATGTAAAGATACTTTCATATGAGCCAATCCATCAGGGAATTCCTGTCCATTCCCAGAATCCTTCATAAGCCAGCCTCTCCCTGTACACCCTGCCGGATCTTTGTGCCTTATAGCCGTTGAAAAATCTTGCTACCTATGCCCTGTGTTTATTCTGCGATTTCGTGTTGTGACCCTGATTCCATTATTGACTCTGATCCCGTGCCTGCCATGATCTACCGCTACGTCTCCGACTCTGATCCTGTGCTGCCTGTCTTGACCTCCTGCTTGTCCCCGACCACGATCTTGCATTATGACTTTGTACTACGCCTTGGCCGCCACTGCGGACAAAGTCGTGCCTGTGGAGCAACCTGGTGGTACCATGCCGCAGCAAGTCCAACTGCTTTGCGGTGGGTTCTGGTGAAAACCGTGTGCCACTTAGACTCCGCTCCCGGCTTACGTCATCATTTGTGGTGGTCCAGTGGGTCCACTACCCATGGTGCCTGACAGTGTGATTGAGGCTGAGGTTGCCTACTAGACATCATAAGAGAGGAAAGCATGGAAGATAGGACCCTTGTGAGGATAGAGGATCATGACCAGACCAAAAAGTGTTCTCTACACCTGCATTGTGTTGTGATATAAAAAAATTCTGCAACCACTACTTTACTTCTTAAAGAGACAGTAACAAATACATTATTTCATGTATGATTCAAGACTGTCTGTTTTCTTAAAGCAGAATGAAACTATAGAAGATGTACCGTGCCCCTAATCTGATGCCAACATTAAAAAGCAGAACAGTAAAGGCATTGAATAAGAAGCAAAAACACAATCCTTGTATTTTTTTTAAAATCAAACAGATTCTCTTAACATACCAAGAGCTTGCTCAATTACTAAACTATAAGATCTAGTATCATGGCAACAGTGATACATTTAGCTAAATAACCCCTTAAATAACCTGTGATCTCAAGTGACAAACAGTGGAACTCCAGGCTTTCTGGAGAGACAGTGTGTGAGATTTGTAAAGGTGGTGTTTGCTATTAGGCTGGGTTATAAATGGAGGGGTGTTTTCCGGCTGGAAGATTCTGTCTCCATGGTAACCCCATCAGTACCACTGCAGTAAAATCCCCTTTCACTCTTAGGTTTATATAAAGAGTTAGACAAGTCCTTCAATAGCAGAATGATGACATTTTCACAATCATAGGCAAAAAAAATTAGCAATGATCATTGGATGCTAAATAATAAACATTTTACATACAATATATTTTACCTGCTAACTTGACAAACATCAACATATGTGTCAACATAAATGAAATGAAGAGACAAGTGACAGGGAGGTGAGTTTTCCACTATACAGAAACTTTACATTACTATCGACTTTGAAGCAGTTAACTTGCCCTTGTGAACCTAAGCCTTATGTAACATATCATTCAGACTGCTGTTTAGACTATATCTCGACCGTGTACTTGGACCAAACACTGCAGGTAGCAAAATTCCCAGTACCACAGTCAAGGGAAGATTTATCAGATGTGTCTGAGAGCAAGACTGTTCTAGTTGCTCATGGCAACCAATCAGAGTTCAGCTTTCATTTTTCCACAGTGTTAACATTGTGTTTTGCAAATGCAAATGTTAACAGCAATGTAATTTGGCAAATCTCCCATCTTCAGCTGAGGTATTGCGCTGCAAAACACAGTGTAAACAACATGTGTGAATGCAGCCTCAGACTTGTAAACATCCAAATTATGTTCGAAGCAGATAACAATTTATCTTAACTGTTTACTCATAGCAAAGCCAAAAATGATCTAAATGCTGGACACAGTTGCTTAAAATAATGACGTGAGAGCTCAACATCCAATCAAGACACCATAAACATATAAACAGCATGTCAGAGATTTGCCTTTATACAGAAAGGAACCAAATCATCCATTAGTTCTTTATCCATCATACCATTAAATTGCCTTCTTTGTGTACATTAAAATAAAAAGGTACCATCTGGCAATAATGTTTCCTGTGTCGTCAGGAACTGAGCAACCCCTTTAAGCATGACACAATGTTGACTCATATCAATCTGTTATATGTGTAATGTGAGATATGAGAGGTCTTCCAGAGGAGGTTGGGTACTCTTTGTATCCATTCTTCACTATAGATAGTTAACAATACTGAACAGAATTCACTCAGAATTCCAAAATATTCTGTATAATTACCAATATATAAAAATGAGTTTTCCATTCTTGATGGGTACAGTGTTTCATACTACATCCTGTAGCATGGCTCGCCATCTTATAACTCCTGGAGCTTGTAAGTATCTAACTTTCAACATGCATTTGAACCTGTTAGGCCACTAGTTTAGCTTTGATCCACACCCTAAATAGTTTGATTATTTAGGTAAAAGGACAGTAGCTGTACTACAAATAGGGTAGGCTAACGGTTAAATTAGTTGATCCTTCAACACTGAAATATGTTCAGTCTACGCACTATTGGCTTACAGCATCTCCCATTATAGATCAAAAATTCCTTTTATACATCAGTATGTACTTTCCAAAATATTGTTACATAGAAAGAACAAATTAAATTACTATAATGCCTATGGCAGCCCCTCTTAATCATGTATCGCAGGTATCAACAATACCCTTGATGAATTGCATATCACATAGTACATACATATGAAACATAAATACACAGATGTAGTGTATAAGCTAATGAATTGCATTCATGGACTGAGACAGTCTACTGAGTGAGTATCATGTAATGCAATATTTTCGTGCTGTTATCATCGCTATTCCCAACGTGTCAATAATATTACCTGAAGGTTATACAGTATCATTTTTTTTCTATTTGTTGACTAAATCTAAAGTCACGCATACACTCATATCACAGGTAGAAAGCTTCAACAGCTGTTTCAGCCATTTCCCACAAGCCCTCCCAAAATACCATGAACCTCTTTCAATCCATGCATTAATTCCATTCCAGGAATTAGCAGACATATGCGAAGATACTTACTCTAATGTCAATGAAGGGATTTTCAGTTTGTCTCTCCTGGATTTCATGTTTCCAGATGAATCCTGCTGTAATATGTTTCTTTTTCTCCCTGTCTGCTCTTTCGCTTCTGTTATCAGCACAGTCAGAGATAATAAGTGTACTAGGCACAGCTGGCCATTGGCGAGGGAGGGAGAAGAGGGAAGGAGGGAGGGAGCATGTGTGTAAAGACTGAGTAATGCAAATTTACACTGTTCTCTGTAAATGGGTCATCCCATCAATGGCTCTTGTAGCTGGCATAAGATGACCCCTTTTTGCAGATGCCTAGTAAGGCACAAAAAATTGCTGGCAAGTAAACACATTTTTAGATTAGTCAATTATGATTATGTAATGAGTTGTTAGGAGCATAGTATTTCATTCTATCTCATATTTCAGTCTCCTATAAATACAATGCTTGCCAAATACAGGAGATGTTGACTGGCAGAATTGGTGATGGTTTGCCTGCTTACAATGGGGGACATTTATTCGTGCTTCTACTCTAGAAAACTGTTATAGAAGTCCTGAAATAATCTCAATGCCTTGGGAACCGCCAGGCATTCGGATTATCCCAAGCAACATGCCAGCTACAGTGCAGCCACCCATCGGATACATAAGGAGGCCTAAGCCTCTTTATGTGTTAGGTGACGCTGGCGGGTTGGGGCTTCCACCATACATCTGCACAAGAGTGCTCTCGTATGATAAACCTCCCCCAATAACTTTTAGTAATAAAAATGCTAATCCAAAATATGTGTATGGGCTTCATCTTGTCTGCATTATGATATACCGTATTTTTCGGCCTATAAGGCGCACCGGACTATAAGGCGCATTAGTCCGATGCGCCTTATATATGTAATAATTCCATATATAAGGCGCATCGGACTATAAGGCGCGGGGTCCGGGGGCGTGGCGGAGGTCCGGGGGCGGAGCGGAGACCCGACGGGACGCGACGCGGAGAAGAGACGCGGCGACGCGGGGAAGGTGAGTGGGGAAGGTGAGGTGGAGAAGGGCAGCAGACCATACTTACATAGGTCCCCGCTACCGGAGACAGCAGATCTCCAGCGGGAACTGCAGACCACGCGGCAGAAGTTGTTCGTGCCGCGTGGTCTGCAGTTCCCGCTGGAGATCTGCTGTCTCCGGTCTCCGGTAGCGGGGACCTATGTAAGTATGGTCCGCTGCCCTGTGCCATACATAGGGGGCACCGGATTATAAGGCGCACTTTGGATTTCCACGGAAATCCAAGGTTTTTAAGTGCGCCTTATAGTCCGGAAAATACGTTACGTCATAAAACATTCATTAAGGTATTGGTAATTTCATGTTTGTTCTGTCTGAGTAACTTTTTATTTTCAGTAAACACTCAAGGTAGGAGATGTAGAGGTTTTAAAGTATCCATAGGGCTTAAGCAAAATTAAGAATTAATCCCAACACCATAAGCACTACAGATGGAATCAAATAAAATATAAGTTATCAATTGTTACATTGCTGATAAGGGAACACATGAGATGACAATTAGGGGTGTTGCATATAAATAACTGCATAAGAGGGTGTGTAGTGAATAAATTAATAAGTATGTGGTTGGTGGGGCCCTACATATGCAACATACCCCACCGGAGACTAGCCTTTTCTGGTTTGGGGGCACCTGGAGCCCTTGGGTACCTGAGTGGCTGGCGGAGCGTGACCTAGCGCTCATCTGCAGTCACGGTGCTGGGTACCAGAAAAATAGACCTTGTCCACAGCCTTGAAGGTCTCCAACAGGTGGAAGTGCAAAAAAAGAGGGAGAGGCTGAAAGTGCAGAATATTTCTCCATGAGGGCAACCCAATGTAGATGTATGGATCAGTAGGTGATGGTAAATGGGGCGCCCTTTATGTTATAAGCCTTACGCAGGCATCATTAGGAGACAACAAATGTCAACCATACAACTTACAGTTTGTTTATTCAGGAACACAGCAATGGCCAAAACAGCAGGAACAAATCAATTGGTTCAAGGTGGCTGGTTGGATGATGTTCGGCAGGAGTTGCTCAAAGCCTGGTATAGATAGCTTCAGGCTGGAGATGGATGGCTGCTTCAGCAGCAGGATGATATAGACTCCTGAAGGTGGATGTCTGCAGGGGCCTGGTATCCATACAGGCTGTGTGTCTCTACAGAAAGCTCAGGAGAGAAAAACCTGGAACTTTACAGCCACATGGAGTTTTATTAACTCCCCTTGGGAGGTGGCAAACTCCTCATACAACCAGCACCACTGTACAGTATAATAATGATAATGCATGTGATTGGTCACAATAATCAACTTTCCTTCTGGCAGATATTTAGAAACTGCAGTACCAGATAGAACCAGTAGATGATGGCTTTGCTAACACACATTGGGCCACATTTATCACTTTTGTGCGCCTAAGTGTAGTAGTTGCGCCTAAATTCTGGCGCACTGTTTTGCCAGAATTATCACAAGCTACAACCATCTGTGATAAGTTAATTTCCTGCCTCCTATTAATCACTTTACTTTAAAACAGTTTAGGCGCAATTTTGGCGCAGTTTAGGCGCAATGTTAGATTTGGGCACTTACATGTCATCCTGCTACAAGCTCCTCTCTGCTTCTCCCACAGCCCAGAAGGAAGATAACACTCACAGCAGCACCCAGGTGTGTGACACCCTGCACCCAGTGACCTCCTCAGCAGGGGCTTCTCCTGGAGGGGATCCCCCAGTGCTGGTCTCCTGCTGCACCACTGTAATTCTGCACAATATCCCCCTCAGACACTGTGCAGAATTACATGGGGGACACTTGTATGTAGTATCTGCAAAATTCGCCAAGCTTCTGCAAACTTGTGCAAAGTTCTCTTCCCTCTTGCTGTGAGCTCAGCGTTTTGCAGAATATTTTGTAAATAGAAGGTGATGAACTGTAAATAGAGTCTGCAGCTCCTGTCTGCAGTGTATCTAATGTATCTATTACATGTTCCAGTGTCTGGCTGAGCTCTGCTGCTAGAAATGAGCTCTTCTGCAAAGGGGGTCAGTGCTTTCTTCTCAGATAACGCCACCTTCGGGCTGGAGTGTTTTTGCGCCCGTTTTTGCGCCTAAATGAAAACGTTGCAAGTGATGAATATCATTAGGCGCAGCAAAACATCTGGATTGGTAAGATAGATGAGGGAAAGCTGCTTATTTTTGCTGCGCGGCTAGTTTGGCGTTTAATCGCAAAAATGGCGCAAAAACGGTGCGCCTGAATGAAAAGGCGCAAAAACAACAGAAAAAACGAGTGATAAATGTGGCCCATTATACGATACATTGAGAGTGCTGTATTTATTATTAATCAGGGGGTTATATATTATATTACAGGGCACACAGTATATATTATTGAAAGTGTAATATATATTCATGACGTATAATATAATAATTCCCAATTAATATTAGTAATATGGTAGTAATATGGTCAAAGTGTGGTCAGTTGTGGTGTGAGGTAAACTATAATCGAGGTGTTATTATATTGTAAGTGACTGTGGTATTTTTAGTTTTGTCTGTTACTGAGCAGTACTGTTGTCGCTGACTGACTTTCTTGCATAACCCTCATCATTTGTTGTATCTACCTTTCAAATATGACCCGTGAGTGATGTGCAAGAATGTCAGTCCCTTTTAGGGTTTGCCTAGTAAAATTGGTGGACATGATGTAGGGTTGGAGGTACCAGGCTGCATCTGTGTATTTAATTTATCTAGGACCGCCAACTGACTCTAGACGTCAGCAGACGCAGGTCCGTTTTCTACTACTCCCGTGCTAGCTGCGGGAGCAGGACCGGGCCTCCCGGTGTCAGAGACACCCGGAGACCCTAGGGAGATGCAGTTTTTTACTGCTTCTCCCATCTCACAGCATCGCGCTGAAGTAGGTCTATTTAGACCCAGTACAGCACTGATCAGAACATCTAATGACAGGTGGTTGTTTTCTTGTAAAACTTGTAAAAATAATAAAGTAGAATTTAAAAAAAGTGAAAATGTCCCCTGGGGTCTTTTATAACCCCATGGGGGACATATAACATGACTCCCAATCTTCACGGATTCAGCAGAACAGTCCCAGTTTTTGGGCTCTGTCCTGCCATCACGGGAGGCTGGCCCCGCCCCCTCCGTGAGTCAGTCGACACCCGGGAGAAAGAGTGACTGCAGAGGAATGAGGGAAGGTAAGAAACGGGGACTACAGGAGGAGGCTGGAGGATAAGGGGCCACAGGAGCAAGGTGGAGGACAGGGGGCCACAGGAGGAGGCTGGAGGACAGGGGGCCACAGGAGGAGGCTGGAGGACAGAGGGCCACAGAATGAGGCTGGAGGACAGGAGGGCACAGGAGGAGGATGGCGGACAGGAGGGCACAGGAGGAGGCTGGAGGACAGGGGGCCACAGGAGGAGGCTGGAGGACAGGGGGTGACAGAATGAGGCTGGAGGACAGGAGGGCACAGGAGGAGGATGGCGGACAGGAGGGCACAGGAGGAGAAGGTCGGACAGGAGGGCACAGGAGGAGGATGGCGGACAGGAGGACACAGGATGCATTTCCTCATATAATAAAAAAAAATCCCCCACTACACTACAAAAAACATCGCCATAGTCGCCCTATGTCCCAGAGACTATACATATTATATATCAAAAGGAACTAAATAAAATAGGGAATTCATTTATAATGTTCATTTTGAAAATTGTAAAAAAAAAGTTTAAACTTTTATTACGTTTTAACTAGCTCTATGTGTATCGACAAAAAAAAAACACAGCAAAAAATTTTAAGGTAGTACACAAAAAAGGGTTATGGCCCTTAAATTTACGAAAATTTGCTAAAAATGTGCAGTCACTAGAGCCTTTTCAGGCCGTGTCACTAAGGGGTTAAAAACTGCAGACAGGTCTCTCTACAGCCCAGGAACTATGGTAGTCTTAATCCGCCACTGATTTTAAAGTAACAATGCTCACACAGTCTGCAATGAAATGTCCCTTACCAATAGGTATTGGCTCCCGTTGTGCATATTTCAGCCCGCAAGCCTTCTTTGAAGGGAGTGTGTTTGTCTGTCTGTTGCATTATTTGACTGTGTATTAGTTGGCTTAGTTTGTAGGATCTTTGTTGCATGGTAACCGTATTTAGTGTTGATGCTGCCTTAGGCACTCTCAGTTCTTACACCCCCTATTGGTGCCTCTGCTCATAACTCCAAAGTATGTGTTGGCACACTACCACACTTCTAGGAGAGAGCAGCGCGTTCTCTTCTGGACCCAGAAGGCTTCTCCCCAACGATCCACTGCTAGAATAAGATTCAAAATCATCTTCGGGCTGTATTCACACGATACATTTGCCTTGTGTTTTGAAATGCATTGGACAAAATGCTTCATCACATGTAAATACATTTTCTTAGTAGCAACATGTGTGTTATGTGTTACATTGTTAGCCATCACTATAAGGTCCCTTGTAGAAGTTTCATAAATGTATGTTCCTAAATGTTATTCAAGTGCAGCACGTGAACGTAACCACCGGGAAGCTTAGTGTGCCCACTAACCCTAAGGCAACTTAACTTAGCCCCACTAGCCTTAAATAGGTTTGCTCAAATTTCAATTGTTTACAGAATAAAGAATATGTTTAACCCCTTAGTTTACACTTTTACTCTTTTACACTTTTACTCTTTTGCTCTTTTAGCAAAAAGAAGAAAAATTGGATTGGCCAATGCTTCTGTATTGAGGGTTGATGTACTTGTATATATAAACATATAAGATTCCAGAGGTATGAAAAAAAAGGAGCAACAATTGAAGCCCAGGAAAAAGTGGTACTCTATTCACAATAATAGTGAGTCTTGTGAACATATGGCCGTGAGAAATAAAGATAGGAATGGCACTCAACAGATAGTCTTCTTAGCATTTATGTACAAATACACATAGTAAACTCTTCTAGGCAAAAATTTCAACATGATGGGAGACATAAGGGGGACATTTAGTGCAGGACATCACATCAAGACAAAACCGTTTTTGCACTTATAGTGCTTCATCCGGTTCGCTTGTGTGTAGGGGAATAAAAATGCTCGTAATTTATAACCAAACCGGGCCACCTCTTCTCTGATGCCTCTTTTTGTCTCTATTGGTGCAACAAACTTCCAGTCTCGATAGGCTTTGTTAGTATAAATTAGTACAGCTGAAAAGCAAGAAAGTGATGCTTTTATGCAGGCTTGGAATACGAGTCAGTCACATCAGAATTACGTAAATCCAAACTAGAGTTACGAAGAAGACAAACTGCCCAGCAAGTGGAAACATTCATGAAAAAGTAAAAAAAAACAGCTAGTACCCAGTGGCGTAACAACAGGCGTAGCAGCCGTAGCGGTTGCTACGGGGCCCGTGCTGCACCAGGGGCCCGGAATGGACGACAAAACCACACCAACATCCTCCTGCCCGCCCACCCGCCAGCATGTCCTCCTATCCACTTGCCCACTCGTCCCTCTACCCTCCCTCCGACATGTCCTTCTGCCCGCCTGTCTCCCTGCCAGCCCACCGGCATGTCCCACTGTCCGCCCGCAGGCATGTACCCCTACGCTCCTGCCGTCACGTCACCCTGCCCGCCTGCCAACACGCCCCCCTGCCTGTCTGCCGCCATGTGCCAATGTCAGTATGTACCCTTACCCTCTTGCCAGCACGTCCCCCTACTGGCCTGCGGTTACGTCCTTCTGCCCACCTGCCGGCCTCTCCCCATGCGCGCCTGCCGACAAGTCCTTCTGCAGGCCTTAAACGACCCTCCCCCCGCCTGCCGTCATGTTCTCCTGCCCGCCTGCACATCCCCCTACCCGCCTGCCAACACGTCCTTTTTCCTGCCTGCCCCCCTTGCCCGCCAGCTTGCACGTACTCCTATATGGCTATACAGTCGTCGGCCCGCCGTTGCCCCGCCCCTTTGCTGGACGACACAACTGGCGAATTTGAAGAAGATGACCCCCCAATCACCAACCGCCCAATTGATGTCTTCAGGAAACCGGTCACAAGCGATATTTAAGCTCTTGTATATAAAGCGGATACACTTAATCTTACAAATGTAGAAAAAAAAACCCTTAAAAACATAAAAAAAATGATAAAGAAATAATTGTGGAGAAGGCGGACAAAGGGGAAGGCAGAGTCCTTATGACTAAGGAATATTACCAACCAAAAAAGACCCAACATAAAAATATGGAAAGAGGATCTGGCACTCACAATTTAGGTGAAGAAATCCTTTTCTTTATTGGTTAACCCCTTAAGGACGCAGGGTTTTTCGGCTGATTTCTCGCTCTCCAACTTCAAAAATCCATAACTTTTTCATTTTTACGTGTACAGACCTGTGTGAGGGCTTATTTTGTGCGTAACAAATTTTACTTTCCCGTGATGTTATTTATTTTAACATGCCGTGTACTGCGAAGCTGAAAAAAAATTCCAAATGTGGAAAAATTGGGCTCAGTTTTTACGACTTTCACTCTTCGCTCCAAATAACACGCCTACTTTATTCTTTGGTTCGGTGCGATCGCGGTGATACCAAATTTATACAGGTTTTATTGTGTTTTAATACATTTTCAACGAATTAAAAATTAAACGAATGTGTACAAAAAAGAAAAAAAATTTTTTGCCATCTTCTGATGCTAATAACTTTTTCATACTTTGGCGCACGGAGATGTGTGAGGTGTCATTTTTTGCGAAATGAGGCGACGTTTTCATTGCTACCATTTTGAGGTCTGTGCGACATTTTGATCATTTTTTATTTCATTTTTTATGTTATGTAAAAAGGTGTAAAAGTCGCATTTCGGACATTTGGGCGCCATTTCCCGCCTCGGAGGTCACCGTCGGCCGTAACCGTTTTTATATTTTGATAGATCGGGCATTTTGGGACGCGGCGATACCTAATATGTCTGTGATTTTTACTGTTTGTTATGTTTTATATCCGTTCTAGGGAAAGGGGGGTGATTTGAACTTTTAATATTTTATTAATTTTTTTTATTTTTTAAACTTTTTTTTTCTTTTTTTTTCCACTATTTTTTAGACCATCTAGGGTACATTAACCCTAGATGGTCAGATCGCTCCTACCATATACTGCAATACTACAGTATTGCAATATATGGCATTTTTGCAGGTCATACATTACAATGAGCCACTGGCTCATTGTAACGAACCTGCATAAACCATGTAGCCTCGTGTCAAAAGAAGACCCGAGGCTACCATGGTAACCGATCGCCGCCCCCCGATGACGTTCGGGGGCGTGGCGATCAAAAAAAAGATGGCGGCGCCCGCGTTTAGAGCACCGACCGCGGTTATTAGCGGTGGGGGTTTTGTGCAAAATGCAAAAACCCCCACCTCTGTATGAAGAGCCCTCTTCATACATCCCTTATACCTCTGCGCCGTAGAGCTACGGCGCAGAGCGTTAAGGGGTTAAAATCCGACATAGCGATCACAAATACAGGTACATCATAATATTAGCGATCGACGCGTTTCGGCGTATAGCCTTAGTCATGATCTCTGCTTTTCCTGTGCACCAGGTGAGGAAAATCATCACCCTCTGTAAGCTGGGTCAACCACGGTTGGTAAAGTTTGAACATAAAAATATGCAGCAAAATGATATAGTAGTAGACAATGCCATTATATCATTAGATATCAAACCATAACCACACAAACCAAGTGAATACAATGGTGGAGAACAAGGAACCAAAATAACAAGGTCTCAAAGAGTATAAGGGCTCTTTATGAGCCAACGGATATATAACTCTTAAACATACAGACACAGACATGAGGGGGAACAAAAGTCATCCCATGCGGCCCAGATGAGTTTAAATCTATCTACAGTGTTATAAAGGAGTGCAGCGAGGTGTTCCATTTTCCGAACTTCCTGTATCCTGGCACATAGTTCTACCCGGGATGGGGGGATAGGTTGTTTTCATTTGGCCGAGATCAAACACTTAGCAGCTGTAAGTAAGTGTAGAAGTAGCTTAGAGACCCATTTATTCAACTGTTTGGGGAACAGGTTCAATAGGCACATGGCAGGATCTAGAGAGAGATTGTGGTTGAGAAGTGAGGACATCATATTTACCACCATTCTCCAATACTCACAAATTGAGGGGCAGTGCCAAAAAATGTGTGGGACAGATGCTCCATCTCCTCCGCACCTCCAACATACATTAGAGGATATGCGGTGTAGCAGAGCTGGGGTGTGGTTCCAAAACATTTAATAATTTATATTGGTTTTCTTTGAATTGTACACATTGGGACAATTTCACTGCCCTATCCCAAATAATCCTCCAGGTCTCCTGAAATAGCTCTTTATCTAAATAGGTTTCCCATTTCCGCATATAGTCGCGCTTTGGGGGATGAGATGGATAGGTCCATTTTGCATATCCTCTCAAATTTTGTGGGTGTAGAGACCTTAGAAGAACCATACAGAGAGCTGAGATACAATTTAATTTGCAAATAACTGAAGAGGGAGGATGATGGGAGATCAAATCTAGTTTGCAGGACTGGGAAGTCTAGAATGGATTTTGAGCTTATATCGTCTACAATATCGTCAAAGCAGAAAAGGTTCTTCAGGGTCTCAAAATCTGTCCCGTAAGACTGGAGGGCAGACGTGGATTGAATAGAAAGGAGGTCAGGGATGAATGTTGGGATTCCAAGGGAAAGGGTTGTTTACATTGGATCCATGTCGATCTTGTATGTGTCATAGGGCCCAGCAGTGAGGAATCAGGAGTAGTTGTGGTAGTGGCCCAAAGATAGGCATTAGGGTGAACTGGAGTGCTCCAGAGCTTCTCCATCCACTTAGAGTAGGCCAGCAGAGTGGACCATGTCGGAATCTGACGGAGGTGGGCTGCCCAATAATATTTGACTATGTGGAACTGCCAAACCTCCTAGGTCTTTAGGTTGCATCATTAGCTTACTAGGCAGTCTGTGGCATGTGTGTGCCCAGATGAACTGGAAAAGAGAACCCTGGAGCGCCCTGAGGACCCTGACGAGGATCAGAACCGGGAGAGTTCATTAACTTCAGGAGGATTGTCATTTTTATGGCCGAGATTCTCCCAAAGAAGGAGATTGACATTTTTATTCCACTTGTCAAGCTACTTTTTTTAGAGAATCAAAGAGGAGAAGGGGGATTTGTGGGAGTATAATCTTTTATAGCTAGGGGTCAAATTTACTCCCAGGTATTTTAAGAAGGTTGATTGCCACTTATAGTTGGAATTGGATTTTAGGAGTGCTAGCATATCCTGGGGTATATTAATAGGAAGGGCTTCAGTCTTGCCAACATTGACCTTGTACCCTTATAGTTTGCTATATTCCCCTAATAGTCTGTGCAGGTTGGGGATCGAGAGATGGGGTCTGGTGATGTCAGCAGAACTTCATCTGCAAAGAGGGACAGCTTAAATTCCTTTTCCCTAACCATCACTCCTCCAATGTCCACAGACCGCCTGATAGCTGCTGCCAGGTGATCGATGCAGAGGACAAAAAGCAGGGGAGATAGCGGACATCCCTGTCGGGTGCCATTATGGATGGGGAATCTAGTTGAAGACGAATGGGGTAGTTTGTTGGAGGCTGAAGGGGTGGAGTACAGGCTCTGTATGGCTGTTTTGTAAGCCATACATTTTTAAGGCCCGAAACAGGAAGGACCAACCCAGTCTGTCGAAGGCCTCTCCACATCCAGGCTTAGGACAAGAGCTTCACCATCTGTTCTGTTGATCACTTTAATAAGATCAATGGTGTTATCTCCTCCTTGAAGCGAGGGAATAAACCCCATCTGGTCCTTGTGGATCAGCTGAGAGATCCACTGGATAAGTCTTTTGGCCAGGATTTTTGTGAAAAATTTATGATCCGTATTCTGTAAGGCTTTAGACCTATAATTAGCATATTCCAGGGGATTTTTCCCAGGTTTAGGGATCAAGGTAAAATGAGAGTGGGACATTTCCAGCGGGATCGGCGCATCATTAAGGAAAGTTTTAAATAAGGCCAGTAGGTGTTGATCTAGAAGAGTTTGAAAGGATTGATAATATAGATACATCAGTCCACCAGGGCCTGGGGATTTGCTATTGGGGAGGGCTTTTATGACTTCAGTCAATTCCTCCAGTTCAATGGGGGCATTGATAGTGCTCAATGCCTCGGAGGATAGTCTAGGAAGGTTACAAGATTGAAGGTAGGTATCAATATGAGAGCTATGGGTCTCTGGGTCTGTGGGAAGAAAATCTGGTAGGTTATAGAGAGCTGGAAAATCTCAGAAATCTCTTGTGGGTCATAGGTGATTGTACCGTCAGAATGGCGGATGGAGTGTGCTGAGGTGTTACAAGCCTCCTCCCTCAACCAGCGGGAGAGCAAGGTGTGGGCTTTATTGCCTTTTTCTTAATATTTTTGTTTGGAGTACATTAACAATTTTTCCGTGCTAGGTCTTTGAGTTTAGCTCAGGTTTCCACCACTTTTTTGAGGAGGGATCTGGTAGGAGCACTAGCCAGTGTTTGTTGTAATGAGCTGAGGTGAGCTTATTTATCGCTAGCCGTCAGCGAATGCAGAGAATGGTAGGTTAAAGTCCCCTCCCATGAGTAAATCCGCTGGAGGGAGGTTAGAGATCCTGAAGGACCTTTTTATAGAACATAATCTGTACCGAATTAGGGGCATAAATATTACACAGGGTAAGGAGGAGACTTTGCAGGGAGCCATGGAGAAGAATATAACTACCCTGGGGGTAGATAATAGTGTTAGTGATGGGCTGTGTCAAATTTGATCTTGTGGGTGGGAGGTTGATCAAGAGTTTGATTGAATAGGGACTCCAGCAGTGCTCTGATATGTTAAGGGCCCTTTGGTTCGGGTACTCACCTGACTCTTAAATTGTTGCAGTGCCCTCTGTTATCCAGGTCCTCTAAATGACGGCTCATATCCCTAATAGTGGTGGCCTGTGCTGCAGTATCGTCCCAGAGTCAGGCCACATATAGCTTTGTATCATCATGAGCAGACTCAGCAAATCCTCTTTTACTAAATGAAGCTCAGTACGAAATGTGTCCTTGACCCCTTCTATGAGGCCCCTAAAGTCCTCTTTAGTAGGTAGATTCTGGAGCAGCATTTGAATTTCAGAGGATGTAGTAGGGGAAAACTTTGCAGATGGTCCACCTGATGAGACGGAGCTATTAGGAGACCCCTAGTGACAGCTGTCAGCAGCCAGGACAGAGTGGCACTCAGATCCTTCTGGAGGGATATGCCAGTCTGTTGTAGCAGCCTTGTGGCTGGGAGGATGCTGCATCAGGGGGAATTATATGACAAGAGGCTGATTCTTCCCCCACAACATCAGAGGCATGAGAGAGGGCATCAGCTTTGAAGTTCTTCTCAGCTGGACAGAAGTGAATTAGGAAGTTGAATTGAGAAAAAAAAGAGGAACCAGTGAGCCTGACGAGGATTGAGACGCTGAGCAGTCTGGAGATACTGGAGATTCTTGTGGTCAATGTAGATATAGACCGGATGATGAGCTCCTTCCAGAAGAAGCGCCATTCCTCCAAAGCTTATGGCCAGAAGTTCTCAATCACCAATGGAATAATTCCTCTCTGCAGCTGAGAAGGTCTTAGAGAAGAAGCCGCAGGTGAGGATGAGGCATCAACCCTCAGCTGGAATGGCTTCTCCGTATCAGGCCGCGTGAGAACTGGGGCAGAGATTAAGGAAGACTTCAGCTTAGTGGAAGCTTCTTCACCTGTCGGAGGCCAGAGTCTAGGATTGGCATTCTTCTTGGTCAGCACCGCAATAGGAGAAACAAGAGAGGAAAATGTGGAATAAATTGCTGGTAACAATTGGCGAAGCCCAGAAATCTCTGGCACGTAGTCTCACTGGGCGAGGTACGGCAGACAACTTAGCAAGGATCCATCTGTAGACCCTGTCAGAGATGATATAGCCGAGTAAGGGAAGACTCTTCTGGTGGAACTGACACTTCTCGAGTTTGGCGTAAAGGCAATTGGCTCTTAAATTACTTAGGACTTTCCATGGGAACTGGTGGGACTCAAGGTTCATAGAGAACATCAGGATATCATCGAGATAGACCGCAACACAGGTATATAGAAAGTCTCTGAAAATGACGTTGACGAACTCCTGAAAAACAGCTGGTGTGTTGGAATGACCAGGTACTCGAAGTGCCCATCACGAGTGTTGAAGGCGGTCTTCCTCTCGTCTTTGCGGATCCAAATTAGGTTATACGCCCCATGGAGGTCTACTTTGGTGAAGACCTAGGCTCCATGTAAGAGGTCAAAGAGTTCCTTGATCAACGGCAAAGGATAGCGGTGATCTTCACGGTGATCTTGTTTAGGCTACGATAAACTATGCACGGACGAAGAGACACAAAAAAGAACCCTGCACCGGCAGGAGAAGAGGACTTGCGTATGACCCCCTCTGTAGATTCTCTTTCACGTAGGCCGACATCGCAGTGGTTTCGGGCACAGACAGTAGGTACATCTGAGCCCATGGAGGAGATGGGCAAGTGAGATGGTGGAGACGGGACAAGGTAGTTCCTGACAACGTAAGTGGCATTCTGGTCCCTAGCGGAGAACTTCACCCATCTTCCAGTCGAACACCGGTGCATGGGGCTGCAACCACGGAAGACCCACAAGAACTTAAGACGTGCAAATGAAAGTCTCTCCTTGTGCAAGACCCCCACTTGGAGGCATAGTAGTTCTGTGAGGGTCAAAGTAATGATTATGTGTCCATAATAATTATATGCTTTATGATTGTATACATGTGCCCTTTGCCCTATATTTTGTATTTTGTCTGTTGAGAAATACAGAGCTTTTCCCTTACATCAGTTTTAACCAGACATGCAACTGTCAGCGGAACTCAAGTCTTGTGATGGAAAGCAGAAGATGGAAAAGCAGATGTTTGTTAAGAATAGCATCAGCATCCAGACTAGTGGTCAATTTACTGTAGACAACGGTGACTGGAAATTCCCCTGGCATAGAAACCAAGGCCTAGTTTTGAGGACCAATCAGCAGGGGTCGGGGGGCCGGACATATATGCTTAGCTATAACCAATTATAATGATTTTAATGTATGTGACCACACCTTTTTCTATGGGTATAAGAAGCTATGTAATCAGGAAATAAACACAGTTCATTTCTCTTTTCTGTTCGGCAAGTTAAGAGCATGAACCTAAGATAAAACAGAACTTCAGTCTTCTGTCTTTTCTTATCCAAACGTGCACGCATGCTCAAATAATTTGGAGTGTCTGGGAGAAGAGTGTAAGGCGGGATTGGCCCGACCCTGACAGCTGGCGCCCAACGTGGGGCCATCCCTGCTGATACCGTACACCCGAGGACCCGAACCAGAGGACGGAGGACGAACGCTTGTCCACACCAATAGAGGACCGCGCGGCCTTACTGAGTCACGGTAAGTTGATGCATATTATATATGTGTTGGACTTCCCTGTGATCATTGGTGTGGAACAAGTTAGTAGCTTCTGATACTTTTCGGGTCTAAGGGCTGATTGTCTGAGTGGTGAGACTCATTTTCTTTACGGTGATCGCTGGGATGGTTCAGAACTGATACATAGTGACACTTCCCTATGGTGTGTCACTGAATCACCACGCCTCATTCTCTCAGGCACTGAGTCAGACCTTTGGGTGGAAAGTGAAAGTAAAAGGCTTCATTGTGACATATAGAGTCTCTGCCCCCCTTCTGTAGAAGCTGGGGAGGAAGTTTGCGGACTGAGAATAGTACAGATTGACATCCTCTGTTCTGGGGATATTGGGCACTGGTTACGTGTCCAGATTGTTTTTATTGTTGGGGGAGGGAATTAAGGTGGTCTAGGGTTAGAGACCGGAAAGAAGATAGCATGGCTCACTAGGAGACCGGCTGATTAAGGTACCGAGGGAAGCACGGTTTTTGAACCATTAATGGTTCTAACGGATGTGTAGTCAGAGGTTCTGGTAGGTTAGGGACGTTTGTTATTTTCTTGATACACAACGGTGAGCCGGGGCCCCTGCGTTGAGTGAATAGCTACACTAACGTGTACCTTGTTAGAACATGATGTTAGGTGTGTTTAAGAAAGTGCATACCCTCCCCGAGGGGGCAGAGACTGCAGTCAGGCTTGTTGAGAAACGGGAAGGAAAAAAGTATGTTAATAATTGTGCGAGGTTGTACAAGTATGTTGATATGCCCTCAAAGGGAAGGCTGCAGCCTTCAGTGTGGAAGCAAATTCTAACCACAAGCAGAGGTGTGTTAGAAGATAAGGGCATACTGGAAGCTGCTCAGGCTCACTACAGAGTGGCCAGAGCATTGCAAGTCGAAGGCTGGTCAGAAGTGCGAGGAGATGGGGGTTCAGCAAAAGCGGAAGTGCTATATGGATATGTGAAGCTTTTAGATAGAGATGTGAAATGCGGAACTAAGATGGCGACAGCACCATGTGCCCAGCCACAGCCCTATAATGGCGGACAACCCGGTCCGGAAGGGTGGACCTGTAGAGTGTGTGGTTTATAAAACCTGGAATGGGCGGAGTCATGATAAGAATTAGAAGAATTAGAATTAAAAGAACGTTCTCCTGGAGGGAAAAAAAAAAAAAAAAAAAAAAAAAACTTGATCAGATTTTTAAATAGACACTTAGAGCCTCTGACTTTGACAGACGGACACCAGGACAGAGTGACAGGAATCCTTCAGAGTGCCTGTTGAGAAAGAGACAGGTGATAAGGGACATTTCAGAGATTTTGATGTGTAGAGAATTTGAGAAAAAGAGATTTTATTTCTTGATGGCTAAATTTCTCCATATCTGCTTGTAATTTGTGTTTGAGAACTGGCCTTGAAGCGATCTGTGTTGTGCTTAGGAGAGAACAGACAGTGACTTTGCAAGTGCAAGTTTACAGGGGGGGGGGGGCGATAGAGGGAACTGTGATTGAAAGACAGAGGGAAACAAAGACTAGTGTTTCACAGACCACAATAAGTATGACTGACAAAAGTTTCGATTCCGGAGGAGCCCAGTTCAAGGGGGCGTGCTTCCACTTGCTGGGAGGAGACTGAAGTGACTAAAGTGAGTGGCTATATTCTAATATAGGTAACTAACGAGGACGTCAGCAAGAACATCCCCCCAGACAGCTTCTCTTATTGTCAAACCCTCCCCTGCTAGCCCAGTGATGATTTTAACCCATTCACAGTCAAGAAAAAGACCCAGAAAGAACAACATACATGTAGGATGGTCCATGATCTCCAAGCTGCCAATGAGTGTCCCACACTGGCAGCAGTCCCCGAGAGTGACAAATTATTCACTGTTATTGATTTGGCAAATGTTTTCCTCTCTGTGCCCCTGCATGAAAATTGCCAGTACCTATTTGCCTTTACCAGTTCAGTATTCCAGTATACCTGATGTAGATTCCCACAAGGGGGGTAAAACTCACCCAGCCAATACCCCACGGCCCTACAGGGAGTAGACTGACAGACTAGCCCCTTACTGGATGTTCTCCTTTTCAGTATGCGGAGGACCTACTGTTGTTGTTTGCCAGGATGCATTTATTGACCTTATGTGTTTTCTGTTACAGAAGGGTTGCAAAGTTTCCAGAGATAAACTCCAGTACTGCCAGGAGAAGGTGGTCTTCCTGGGCCACTGCTTCTCAGCCACAGGCAGACACCTGACAGAGGGAAGAAAGCTGGTGGTCCAGAATGTGCCCCTGCCCCGAGGCCCTGAGCCTCTTTACATGTTTTTAGGACTGGCCAGCTCCTGCAGGCCTGGGATAAGGTCTGCTGCCTCCAGCCTGATGTTGCCCCTTGATAAACTGAATTGCCTCTTCCCCATTTGCCCTTAGTCAGGAGGCAATTGATGCATTCCATAGCCCTAAACTGGTAAATTTTGTCTGCCCCGGCCCTAGGCACATCCCACTGAACCAGACATTTTATTTTATTTCGCTTTGAGTATCCAGTCCATGCCATAGATGTTTTAGCCCAGGAATATGGTGGCCTCCCCAGTGGCCCACTATTAGGCCCGGTTAGACTCAGTCGTGAGGGGAGCCCCTCATGTGTCAGTAGCTGCAGCCAGCAATCTGCTCAGTAAGGCCAGTGAGCTGATCCTAGACCCTAGATCACTCAGTTACAGTGCAAACCCCACTTGCCTTGCACAGTGTCCTCACCCAAGTACAGCCCAAGCATCTGAGCAAAGGCCAGACAGCTCAGACTCCAGTGTGCACTCCTGATGCCCCAGGACACACTGATAAGGTGCACAGCTCTGAATCCTTCATTCTATCGCCAGTCTTCCAGGATTCAGAGAGGGGGGGAGAAGGGTGATTAACCCAGATGTTGAGTTTTTTTTCCCCAGGGCACTCAGGGAAGTGCTACAGCTGGTGGAAGGTAAAAGGGCAAACATCTATACTCAAGGTATAGTCCTGGGGTCTAAACACGACTATGAACCCATATGGAAGGCTGGAGATTTCCTCACCTCTGCAGGGACCCCCTTTAAGCATGGCACGCTGGTTAAAGAGCTCATGGATGCTCTCTTACTTCCAAAAGAGGTGGGGATAGTAAAAGCAAAAGCACACACAATTTGGTAACTCCACAAGCCAAGGGCAAGTATGTGGCTGACGGGATGGCGAAGGCAGCTGCACAGATGGAGCCCAGAGACTGTCCTGAAGTCTCAGCGGTGAGTTCTGAGCTAAAAGTTTGATCCACAGGTGTTCCAGTCCCTGGTGGCCCGAGAGTCATCAGAAGTGAAGGAAGTGTGGAGGAAAGCTGGAGCCCAGATGACGATGGGACCTGGATGCTGGGAGAGAGGGTGTGCCTGCCCGGAGCCCTGCACCCGACAGTAAGTCAAGTAGCCCACAGACACACACACATATCCAAAATGGCCATGCTATAAACCGCAAGTGGTTTGCCCGGGCATTACTACCCCTGTCACTAGACTAGTGAAGGCCTTTATAGTCTGTGCCCGCCACAACCCGGGTAAGGTGGAAAAGACCCCACAGAAGGTGACACCCAAGCTGCTGTATCCCTTCCAAAGACTGCAGATGGATTTTATCCAGCTACCAAAACGTGGTACGTAGGAATACGTGCCTGTGTGCATTGATCTCTTTCCAGGGTGGCCAGAAGCTTCTGCCATGACCAAGGCTATTGCCAGAGCCGCAGCCAAGAAGTTGGTGAGTGAGATTTTTCTGCAGGTTTGGACTTCCAGAGACCATAGAGTCCAGTCGCAGAACCCACTTCACTGGACAGGTAAAAACCTAAAACCTTGTCCCTCCTGGGTGTAGAACAGGCGAGTGCTTTCTTGCTGCCCACCATTCAGTTAGGACCACCTCCAACAGAAAGATGGGATTGCCCCCTTTGAAGTACTTTTTGGCTGCGCACCCAGACTAGGCCCCTACTTCCCACAGACCCTATAGCTGATGGCAGGAAACCAGGTGGAATATGCCACACAGCTGAGCCAGGCCTTGGAAAAGGTCTGCAAAAGTGTTTCTTATTCCTTTTTCAGATCCAGACAGAGACCTCAGGATGCATAACCTGAAGCCTGGAGACTACGTGGTGGTAAAGAGACACTAGAGAGAGAGTCTGGAGCTTCGCTACGACGGTCCTTTCCAAGTCCTGCTGACCAATGCCACGTCTGTGAAGCAGGAGGGAAGCCAGCATGCTGCCACGTTTTTTTATTGCAAACTTACTTATTCTTCCTGCTAGCTGGTCTCTTATGACTGACTGTATGCTCAGGGACACCCCAACCATGACTATCACTGTAACTATAGGGGTGACCACGATGCCCCCAGGGTAGGAGACTTTACCTACGGTTGGTGCAACAAGACAATGACCTTTTTTAACATTGACAGCACAGGTAACCCTGTATTAGCAGTGACTGATGTGTATTGGATTTGTGGGGATAGGAGAGTGAGGTCAGGCCTAGAGGCTGGGAAGGTTAGTGTACGGTGATAAGATTTGTGCATTCCTTCCTCGTGATCCCCAGGGATAAGGTTGATCAGACACATAAGAAAAGGTAGAGAATCCCAAAGGATTCTGAAGGTCTAAGAGAAGCACCTAGATGACAACGTTTATATAGATACACCAAGGGAGCCACACATCGGGGAAAGAACCAAGCCTATGCCTGCATCCAGAGAATCTATTACGCCCCAGGAATCACACCTGCCATTGCTGCATACAATCAGGCCTGTACCGTATGCGCCACTTGCAATCCCGCCCCTACGACGAAGGTACCCCAGCAACACCTTGCCAAACCAGAATACCCATTTCAAAGGATCCAAGTGGACCACATCCAGCTACCCAAGGAGGGAAAACACGAATATGTACTTGTAGTAGTAGACATGTTCTCCGGATGGCCAGAGGCGTACCCAGTAGCTAACATGACATCAAAAACTACAGCAAAGAAACTGATCACTGAGACAGTTTGCAGATTTGGAGTACCACAAGTCATAGAGTCAGACCAGGGCCCTGCTTTTTCTTCTCAGATATTCAGAGAGTTATGGAACATGTTGGGAGTAGATTTGGGCCTACACACACCATACCGCCCACAGAGCTCAGGAAAGGTAGAGAGGATGAATGGTACCCTAAAGAACAAGTTACTCAAAATGTCCCAGGACAGTCCCCTCCCCTGGCCAGAATTGCTCCCCATTGCTCTGTATCATGTCCGACACACTGCCCAGGCTAAACATGGTCTCACCCCCTATGAGATTTTGTTTGGCAAACCACCAGTTTTTGCCGTGATAAGTAAACAGGAATTGTCTGAAAGTCATGATAAGACTGTACAATATGTAATTGAATTGTCCAAGGAATTAACTAATCTGCATGCTGCAGTTGTTGCTTCTCTTTCAGAATCATCAGGTGACGTAGTTCACAACTTCCAACCAGGTGATCAAGTATATGTGAAGAAGCATATCCGGAAAGATTGCTTCCAACCCAGATTCGAAGGACCTTACACAGTGGTCCTGGTAACGCCTACAGCGGTGAAACTTGAAGGGAAACCCACCTGGATACACGCATCACACTGCAAGGGGAAGACAAAATGAAGCTCTATATCCTTTTCTGTTTGAGTTGTTTAATAATCACAGATTACTGCCAAATTACCACTTTTTGGGTACATACCACGGCCCCGTATGAAGAGTATTTCTTCGATTTTTGTGATATTGTAGATTGTCGAGGGACAGAGGACATTAGATGGGATCCATCATACCAGTACAAGGGCGAAGCACAGTTCTACATCTGTGTAACCCGTCCCGGGAATGAGAACTGTAACTCATGGTCAGATGTAGGGTGGAACACAGGGAAAAAGTGGGGATATAGACCCCAAGAAGGGTTGGCAAGGACAGACAAACATGGCAAATCCCTCCTTGACCGGATGTCTCTGTATCTGGGGGGAGTCCCGACTAGATCATGTAAACACCCCGGCAACTGTCTTCCTTTGTTCATAAGCATTACAATGCCTTCCCCAGGAGATCTAGGTAAATATGTGTTAGGATGTTACAGGGGGACGCTAAATGGGAAGCTTGGGATGTTTGAGTTGCGAGACGCTAAATTGAGACCCACAAGTGCCCCAGTGAATTACGTAGCAGGAGCAGATCAAGAATTACAGAAAGTAGTAAGCGAGGTAATACCAGTTCCCGGGTTAAAATGGGAAGAAGTTTTCTCTACGGAAACTCAGGTTGTCCCAAGAAAGAACTTATGGTTAGAATGGGTAAGGTATACTGTAAAGGCACACAACATATCAGTCGGATGCATAGCTTGTGCAGGGGCGAATCCTCATCTAACCACCCACCCCTATGTGATCCCGCACATAGATAAACTGGCCTGTTTGATGAAACTCTTAAAGGGCCAGAATACTTCTGATTGTTTGGAATATCTACCTTTAGTTCATGTTAAGTCTAAGGTAAGACCCCCAGGTGAAATCTGGGTTGAGCAGGGGAACTATACCTGTGTATCCTCTGACATCACTAATGCCAAAACTCCCCTGGGGGTGTTTGAAAAAGGTTTCTGCCAAGAGATTGTCACCATAGACCCAGATTTATTGTCCGACCATACTTCTTTCCTTTATGATGTCTTTTGGCTTTGTGGGAACGGTAAGCTGAGGAACCGCCTCCCCCAATCATGGAGGGGTCAATGTGCCCTAGTTAAATTAGTCCTGCCTTTCTTGATGTTACCCTGGGATCCGACTCATAAAAATGAACAGGTAAAGATAAAAAGGTCACTAAGTAACACTGATTACGGACAAGACCCTGATGTTTACATAGATAGTATTGGTGTCCCAAGGGGGGTCCCAGACCGATACAAGGCTCAGGATCAGATTGCAGCCGGATTTGCTTCCATAATTCCCCAAGTGCAAATCAATAAAAATGTGGATTGGATAAATTACGTTTACTATAATGAGCAGAGGTTTGTGAATTATAATAGGGATGCTTTCACCAGTATTGTGGAAGAACTGGGCCCCAATACTAGAATGACTTTGCAAAATAGAATGACCCTAGATATGATACTTGCAGAAAAAGGTGGAGTGTGTGGAATGATAGGAGAAGACTGTTGCACTTACATCCCTCAGAATTCAGGTGCTGGTGGTAAGACACTGATAGCAATAAAGAAAATTACAGCATTGGCAACTGAGATGAAGGAAGATGCAGGGGTAGATACCTCCTGGGCAGCATGGTTTACTAGCTGGGCAGGAGGGTGGAAGGCCCTTTTCCAACAGATAGGATTGGTACTACTCGGGATGTTCATCCTGGCTCTATTTCTCTTATGTTGTTGTATACCATTATACAAGAGGTTGGCCAAGAAAATTGCGAATAACAAGGCTAAAGGAGTTTTTCCGAATATCGATAAACAGTCTGTTTGTTATATGTCCATGAGGAATAGAAATCTGCCCGATTTGCCTGAGATCTCAGTTCTGTCAGAACAGCCTGATGTTCCAGTTCTGGAACACCCAAATTCTTCCCCGATAGATGACCTACCTGCCATTGTGATATCAGAATACTTAGCCCCCTCCCCAATAGTGGAAGCTTTAGTGTAAGGGAAAGAAGGAGGACTCCATGTGTCAGCAAGGTTAGTGCTGGGAAATCGATCCAGGTGTCACAAGGGCACATTGGGTCAATGACTCAGTGAAGCAATCCACTCCCCTCTCCCACCACATGGACAGCCTATAAGAAAAACGAATCGCAGCGAAGTGTAGGGAAAAGCTCAGTATTTAGGGGGGAATTGTGAGGGTCAAAGTAATGATTATGTGTCCATAATAATTATATGCTTTATGATTGTATACATGTGCCCTTTGCCCTATATTTTGTATTTTGTCTGTTGAGAAATACAGAGCTTTTCCCTTACATCAGTTTTAACCAGACATGCAACTGTCAGCGGAACTCAAGTCTTGTGATGGAAAGCAGAAGATGGAAAAGCAGATGTTTGTTAAGAATAGCATCAGCATCCAGACTAGTGGTCAATTTACTGTAGACAACGGTGACTGGAAATTCCCCTGGCATAGAAACCAAGGCCTAGTTTTGAGGACCAATCAGCAGGGGTCGGGGGGCCGGACATATATGCTTAGCTATAACCAATTATAATGATTTTAATGTATGTGACCACACCTTTTTCTATGGGTATAAGAAGCTATGTAATCAGGAAATAAACACAGTTCATTTCTCTTTTCTGTTCGGCAAGTTAAGAGCATGAACCTAAGATAAAATAGAACTTCAGTCTTCTGTCTTTTCTTATCCAAACGTGCACGCATGCTCAAATAATTTGGAGTGTCTGGGAGAAGAGTGTAAGGCGGGATTGGCCCGACCCTGACAGTTCAGTGTGGTATCAGATCGGGTCTTGGAGAATCTGCCCACTGACTGATGAGATGACCAGCGGCTTCTCGAGGGAAGACGGTACTGAAAGATAAGGCAGCAGCCACAGAGTTTCCTGCCAAACCAGAATTCAGGAAGGCAGAGGCTTGAAACTGATCACCAGTCCCGAAGCTAAGTAAGACAGGTATGTCCAGACATGGAGAAGCTTTGTTCTCACTTAGGGACGCTTCCCCCAAGAACCCTAGGTGCTTGAGTTTCCCGGACGCTGAGGACGAAGTGGACAGGACTGAAGGAAGTGTGTTCCGGGCTGGCACAATAGAGTTGTCTTGTTTATTGAGTGCAGAATTGTAAGCTTATGTGTAATACCCGCACTTACTGTAAATATGGCAACTGACACATGTTGTGATAAGATTTTAAGCCTTCTTTGGTAGATCGATTTACCGTATATACTCGAGTATAAGTCAACCCGAGTATAAGCTGAGGCCCCTAATTTTAACACCAAAAACTGGAAAAGCCTCTTGACTTGAGTATAAGCCGAGGGTGGGAAATGCATTGGTCACACTCCCTCAGTATAAAGCCAGCCCCTGCCCCAAGTATAAAGCCAGTGGCCCCCTTGTATATAGCCAGTGCCTGCCCCGTTCTATATAGCCCACAGCCCCCTTGTATATAGCCAGCAAGTGCCCCCTAGCATATAGCCAGTTCCTGCCCCACAGTATAGCCAGTGCCTGCCCCCCAGTATATAGCCAGTCTTTCCCCCCACATATAGCAAGCAGCCCCCTGCCCAGCCTAAAAAAAACCAAAAACCTCTGTACTCACCTTTCCGATACTCCCGCAGGTCCTCTTCTGTCTTCAGCTCCAGCTCCGTCTTCCACTCCCTGCGCGGTCCCGTTCCACACACCATGACATCAGCTGCTTGCTGACATCATAGTGTGTGCCGATGACAGTGCACAAACTATGAAGCCAGCAAGCAGCTGACGTCATGGCTCGTGTGACGGGACCGTGTGGGTAGACGAAGCTGGAGCTGAAGACAGAAGAGTACAGAGTTTTTTTTTCATTGACCCGAGAAAAAGCCAAGTTACAGGTTTTCAGCACATTTTTTGTGCTGAAAAACTTGGCTTATACTTGAGTATTTACAGTATACAGAAATTGAAATAAAGTAAAATATATGCCTACACTCCCCCACTTGAATCGGTTCTAACTACAACTAATTCACAAAACAAACAAACAAAATGGAATGCTCTACCAGTGCTCCTGAAAATCTTTTACATTTTTTTTTAGAATTGGCACTATTTTCATTAACCAATTTCTCCAATACTACAACTCTCTTAATATATGCCTACCACATAAGTACATCTTTGAAGGAAATCTCTTTCATCATCTTCTTCTAGCTGGAGGATATGTCAGCTTCTTTCCACCAGAACTCACCTCTTAAGATTTAGAAACACAAAGTTAGGTTCCTCATTTTGTCATCTCCTCCACCTTCTTATGCCAAATTTAAAAGTCTTCTGATGTTTCTCTAGACCTGGGGCCAGGACTGCCCCCAGAAGCCCCAGTGCTAGCCAGTAGTCACAGTGTTGCCTCCAGTAGCCAGTGCTGTTAACAGTAATCACAGTGCTGCCTCCAGTAGCCAATTCTGGCCCCAGGCCCAGAAGTGACAATGTTTCCCCAATAATTACAGTGCTCCCTCCACTAGCCAGTGCTGCCATCAATAGTCACAGTGATGCCCCCAGGCTCCAGTAGTCAAAGTGCTGCCCCAAGAACCCACTAGTCACAGTGCTACATGCAACAGCCAGTGCTGCCCCCGATAGTCACAGTGCTGCTTCAGTAGCTAGTAGTCACAGTGCTGCCCCAATAGTCACAGTGCTGCTCCAGTATCCAGTAGTCACAGTTCTGCCCCAGTATCCAATGCTACCTACAGTAGTCACAGTGCTGCCCCCAATATAAAAAGCTGCTCCCAGTAGCCACCGTGCTGCCTCCAGTAGCCAGTGCTGCTCCCAGTAGGCACAGAGCTGCCTCCAGTAGCCAGTGCTGCTCCCAGTAGTCACAGTGCTGCCCCAGTATCCAGTGCTACTCACAGTAGTCACAGTGCTGCCCCCAATAAAAAAGGCTGCTCCCATTAGTCACAGTGCTGCCTCCAGTAGCCGGTGTTACCCTCAGTAGCCACAGTGCTGCCCCCAGGCCCCAGTAGTCACAGTGCTACCTCCAACAGCCAGTGCTGTCCCAATAGTCACAGTGCTGCTCCAGCTGCCAGTAGTCACAGTGCTACCCCAAGTAGTCACAGAGCTGCCTCCAGGTTGCCCCTTAGTAGCCATTAAATTAAATAAACATATTTGCCTTGCTCCTCTCGGGGGCCTTTCTCAGAGCTCTGACACAGGTGACGTATGATGACATCAGACGTCAGTTCCAGCCATATGCCTTTGACCCCCGCACAGGTGGACACGTGGCCTGCACCCCACTTAATATTTATATCATACAGACCGCAGGCTTGCAGTCTGTGTGATTGATAGAGAGCAGCAAAGCACAGGAGCTCCTGTGCTATGCTGTAACAAGTACATAATTAGAGCTGGTACTTCAACCGGAGTTTTCTGTGTAGCATGAAGGGGTCGGATGCACTCTGCGTCTGTTATGACAACCCCCAAAAAGGATGCCAAAAAGAAAACATTTAGTTTAAAAATAAAAATACCCCCCCCCCCTTCAATTGTACTTTCTAGTGGGGTACATAAAACATGAATTAAAATATTCCAACACGCTCCCTAGAAAAATCTAATATGATAGGTAAGCCAATGGCAAGAGATTTATACAATACACTATAATGGGACCTAGTGCTTTTGTTTAAGGCTACTAGAATTGTTACACCCTTTTTTACCTCCACATAATAAAAATGTTCTGTTGTAATATTACTAAGCTCCAGTTTTCTGTTGGACTTTGCACAGGAATTTAACCCCTTACCGACATATAATGTAATAGTACGTCACATGCCAGGTGCATGAAGAAGGCTCATGGGCTGAGCCCTCTTTGCTGCATATTGCAGCAAAGGCTTACCAGTAACACGCGTGGTCGGCACCGGTGGCTTAAAAAAAAATGTCGACACACGGGCGCCACCATCTTGGCAAGGATTGTCACTCCCCATGATGTCACCAGGGAATGGCGATCTGTCGCCATGACACTCTCGGGTCTGTCTCTTTCTAACCCTTTCATTACAATGTGGGATCAGCACTGGAACCCCCCCATCCGTGCACACAAATGTGTCGAAAGGCACTTCTTAAATACAGAAAGCAGGCTCACATCCCTTAGTAAATGTACCCCAATCTATCTACAATACTGCATGCACAGCAGGGCTGTATTTGCCACTAGGTAAGGCTACATTCACACGAACGTATGGGGGACGTATATACGGCCGACGTATATACGGCCGATATACGTCCCCCATACACTCCTATGGGCGCACGGCACCCTACGGGAGCGGTACGGTGCCGCACACGTGCGGCACCGTACCGTTCCGTACCCGGGAGAAAGATAGGACCTGTCCTATCTTTCCCCGTAATACGGCGCCGTGCGCCATAGGTTGCTATGGAGAGGGGCGGGGGTGAGCTGCGCTCACCTCCTCCTCCTCTCCCCGTACACTGCCGTTGCCCGCTACGGTACAGTACGGGCGGGCAACGGCAGTGTGAATATAGCCTAACATGGATATAGTGCCTAGGGTGGTGAGGACTTTATTTAAATAAAAAAAATTGCTGGCCGTGGGAACCGATTGACCGCTCCCACCACCCCCTGTGGGATTGGGTGTTGGTGGAGCAGATGCAGGGATCATCCGGCTTTTTGCTTCTCTCCCTCCAGGACCTTACCGCCAGCATGAAGGAGGACAAAGGACAAAGCCAGGAGATGGGAGAAAAGGTTTTCTTCATTCAGGTATGTATAAGAGAGTGTATGGGAGTGAATGAATGTAGCCAGTGTTAAACCTGGCGAGGAAACGTTTTAGGTACGTGTGTTGTTGATGAGTGAAATATAAAACTTTACTACCTAGTAGGATTTATCCGTATTGGTGGTCTCACCCTATCAGTGTGACCATCAGATATTAACTTCTTAAGGACTTAGGGTTTTTTTGCTAATTTCTCGCTCTCCACCTTCAAAAATCCATAACTTTTTCATTTTTCTGTGTACAGAGCTGTGTGGGGCTTATTTTGTGAGTAGCCGTGATGTTATTTATTATTCCATGGCATGTACTGGGAAGCTGTAAAAAAATTTTGAAAAATGGAAAAAAAGAAATGCATGTGCGTCACTTGTGGGATCAGTTTTTAAGATTTTCAGTGTGCGCTCCAAATAACACCTCTACTTTATTCTTTGGTTCGGTACGATCGCGGTGATACCAAATTTATACAGGTTTTATTGTGTTTTAATACATTTGAAAGAATTAAATGAATGTGTACCAAAAAAAAAAAAAAAGTTTCCCATCTCCTGACGCTAATAACTTTTTCATACCTCGGTGTACGGAGCTGGGGGATTTGTCATTTTTTGCAAAATGAACCGGCGTTATCATTGCTATCATTTTGAGGACTGTGCAACATTTTGATCACTTTTATTACATTTTTATGTCATGTAAAATGGTGTAAAAGTCGTGTTTCGGACCTTTGGGCGCCATTTTATGTTATGGAGATCACCGCCGGCAATAACCGGTTTTATATTTTGATAGATCAGATATTTTGGGACTCTAATCTAATATCTAGTGATATCTAATGTGTTTGTGATTTTACTGTTTATTAGGTTTTAAATAAGTTCAGGGAAAGAGGGTGATTTGAATTTTTTATATTTTATTAATTTTTAACATTTTTTAAACTTAAAATTTTTTTTTCACTATTTCTTAGACCAGGTAGGGTACTTTAACCCTAGATGGTCTGATCGTTCCTACTATATAGTGCAATACTACTGTATCGCAGTACATGGCTTTTGCATAGGATTCATGACAATGAGGCACTGTCTTGGCAACCGATCACTGCCCCCCGATGACGTTCCGGTGAGCAACAATCTCAAGAAAGATGGCGGTGCATGGGCATGTTTTAAGTGCCTTTGCCGGCGGCATACAAGAGGTTAACACCCGCGTTCGGTGCAAGCAATGGGTCTTTGCTGCAATATGGTGTTTGTGTTCTAAATCAGTAAAACACTACTTACATGCCTGGTTCAAGGGACACCAGCTCTCACTAGTTTTGTTGGGTCCCATACCCTAATCCCTAAGCCTGTACAGTATATTTATGAGCTCTATCTGTTTATCTCTTAACCTAATGTTGGTGTTGGTTTTCACGTCTGGGATTCAGTGGTTTCCACAGATGCCTCACAAAGTCATTGATTTCTATGGGTGTTCTCACATTGGCTTGTATTTTCACTGATCCATTGTCCGTGAAAAAAATTATGAAACATGTCCTATTTTTTCACAGATGCAGATCACGTTAGGCAATAGAAGTCTATGGGTCCACAAAAAAACCAAAAAAAAACTGAACAGAACCTTCAGGTTTTTTTTGACGACACGGAGACAAAAATGAAAGAAAAACGTTGACACAGTAGAGACAAAACACGACATATGCGCAACTGAAGTCTTTTAAACAGGCTAATACTAATTCCCAGCCTTAGTAACGGGAACAGTCCATTAGACTGCACCATTACTAAGGTGAAATTAAAATTAACCAAAAAACACATTAATTTAAAAAAATATATATTTTATTAAAATTAAGACTATCCCATACTTCCTGGGTAGGCATTTTATTTAAAAAAAAAACCAAAAAAAAAAAACCACGTCCATCAATGTAGTCCATGACAACCAACCACATTCTAAAACAGCAGCATCAACACTAAATATAGCACCGATGCACAGTATAGTATATTCTTAAAGTTTAAGGGTGTACAGGTGCAGGTGTTTTGTCACATAATACAAAGACAACTTACACAACTTGCCTTATTTCAGTTCCAGCCTTTTTAAGAAATCTTTTGAGAGATTAGATATAATCAGGGGTGTAACTGTAGACATACACTCACCGGCCACTTTATTAGGTACACCTGTCCAACTGCTCGTTAACACTTTCTAATCAGCCAATCACATGGCGGCAACTCAGTGCATTTAGGCATGTAGACATGGTGAAGACAATCTCCTGCAGTTCAAACCGAGCATCAGTATGGGGAAGAAAGGTAATTTGAGTGCCTTTGAATGTGGCATGGTTGTTGGTGCCAGAAGGGCTGGTCTGAGTATTACAGAAAATGCTGATCTACTGGGATTTTCACGCACAACCATCTCTAGGGTTTACAGAGAATGGTCCGAAAAAGAAAAGACATCCAGTGAGCGGAAGTTCTGTGGGCGGAAATGCCTTGTTGATGCCAGAGGTCAGAGGAGAATGGGCAGACTGGTTCGAGCTGATAGAAAGGCAACAGTGACTCAAATCGCCACCCGTTACAACCAAGGTAGACAGAAGAGCATCTCTGAACGCACAGTACGTCGAACTTTGAGGCAGATGGGCTACAGCAGCAGAAGACCACACCGGGTGCCACTCCTTTCAGCTAAGAACAGGAAACTGAGGCTACAATTTGCACAAGCTCATCGAAATTGGACAGTAGAAGATTGGAAAAACGTTGCCTGGTCTGATGAGTCTCAATTTCTGCTGCGACATTCGGATGGTAGGGTCAGAATTTGGCGTCAACAACATGAAAGCATGGATCCATCCTGCCTTGTATCAATGGTTCAGGCAGGTGGTAGTGGTGTCATGGTGTGGGGAATATTTTCTTGGCCCTCTTTGGGCCCCTTGGTACCAATTGAGCATCGTTGCAACGCCACAGCCTACCTGAGTATTGTTGCTGACCATGTCCATCCCTTTATGACCACAATGTACCCAACATCTGATGGCTACTTTCAGAAGGATAATGCGCCATGTCATAAAGCTGGAATCATCTCAGACTGGTTTCTTGAACATGACAATGAGTTCACTGTACTCAAATGGCCTCCACAGTCACCAGATCTCAATCCAATAGAGCATCTTTGGGATGTGGTGGAACGGGAGATTCGCATCATGGATGTGCAGCCGACAAATCTGCGGCAACTGTGTGATGCCATCATGCCAATATGGACCAAAATCTCTGAGGAATGCTTCCAGCACCTTGTTGAATCTATGCCACGAAGAATTGAGGCAGTTCTGAATGCAAAAGGGGGTCCAACCCGTTACTAGCACGGTGTACCTAATAAAGTGGCCGGTGAGTGTAGTTGTATAAATAACTACTTTAAACTGACAGGAAACTGTTTCTGGAATTACATTTATACTGACTAAACAAGCAACAATCTTGATAAATGGGACATTTTTAATTATGCTATAAAGAGATGAGTAGATTATATATAGGGGTAGATTTAGCAAGTTGTCTGAAAGTCAGAATATTCTTAGTTGCCCATGGCAACCAATTACAGCTCAGCTCTCATTTTACCAGTGCTCATGAATATTTTAAAGGGGAGTGGTGATTGGAGTCGTGACAGCTTCTTGGCGTATAATTGTCACAAATTTTTGCACAAACATCTTTTTTGCTGTTTTTTTTAGCGAGAAGAAAAAGCAACTCTAAAGTCACGCAATGGCGCAAAAGATACACAAAAGAGTGTTCAACGCCACATTTATCAACTGAGAATTTTCAAAAGAACACAAATTTAATCACAAAACTACACCACATAGGGGGAAGTTTTTGATCAATTTTATGTTTTGAGGTATCTCAGAATTTCCTGTGCAAAAACATCGACAAAAAGGCAGAAATTGATCAGATGTTGCATGTGACTGGTGAAGTCTATTCGCACAAAACTGCTAATAGACACATCAGAAGGTATTTAACACTGCACATACATCACATAAATCAGACTGTTGTAAACCTGTCAGTCTAACACATAGACATCTGCTCAAAATCCTGCATAATGATAAATCTACTCTCAGGTGTAAAAACTGTGTTTTAGTCAAAATTCCAGACCCAGGACTATATGTGTACCAGTTGGGTGGGGAGGGGGTCGTGCCAGGGTTCAGAGGTCCAGGATCAGGCACAGGCTGTAGCACAGTTTTATGCCAGGCCAGACCTGGCATATAACTAAGCTGGGTGCTCTGTATACCTGGCAATTGCGCCCATGCCATACGCTGTGCACAATGAATACCTTTCAATTACTAACAGGTCCTAAATGGTCCTAACACCAAACTATACATATTATATATTCTGTTCTATAACATACTGGCTGCAAATTGCTAAGCTTTTTCATGGTGACAGTTTTGTGAAGTATTGTTGTATGTTAAATGAAAAATGTTTTTATTTTTCATATGCTTGCTGAATGCTGAAACTAAGAGGACGTTTGACTATGTATGGAGACATGAAGACATGGAAAACAGAGCAGTTGTGTCTGCGATGCCCATGCAATAATTTACCAACCATTGGACTATGGGCATTACTTCTTTATCCCTAAGTAACCAAGCCCAGGTCCTGCCCCACTGAAGGTTTATGTATAATACTTTGTGACACAAATACAGCATCTTACATCTGCCTAGTCTTGCATGGCATCACTGCTCCACAGAGATTGACATATTATACCACACTTTGTCTTGGTGTGATTTCTTTGAACTCACTCTGTGAATTTTATTAATAATTAGAGAACCTGAAGGTTGTGTAAACAGGGGCAGAACTTGACAGCTTCCCTGCAATGTTCAAAAAGCATAGGCCGCATATTGCAATATTTTTCCACCAAATAAACAAATATCTGAAGAAATGGAAGTAAAATGAAACGTGGAAAAGAAAAGAAGCCCTGCCCATTCTGTCTACTTCCTGGTCCCCCCACGCCCACATGGTGTGGAGGTAGGTAGCCGCAAAAACAATCACAATTTACTGGAGTGCGCAAGATACTGTGATTATATCAGTGCTCCTACGCCAGCTTCTGATAAAATCCCCGCTTGTTTTTAACAGTATTTAATATTTCATGCCGTGTATGGGGGAAAAAAAAGTCAAATGCTGTGAAATTGGTCAAAATTTGCATTTGCACCATTTCCTTGTGAACTTAGATTTTACGGCTTTGACTGTGCGTCCCAAATAACATGTTTACTTTATTCCTTGGATTGGTACGATTATGGTGATACCAAATTTATATAGGTTTTATAATGTTTTCACACATTTGCAAGAATTAAAACCTCCTGTACAAAATAAAAATCTTCATTTTGCCGTCTTCTGGCACTAATAACTTTTTTATACTTCGGTGTACAGAGCTGTGTGTGGTGACATTTTTTGCGAGATTAGATGATATTTTCAGTGCTATTATTTTGAGCACTGTATGGCTTTTTGCTAACTTTTTATTGAATGTTTATATTTAGCAAAATGGCGAAAAAGTAGCATTTTTAACTTTTGGCCCCAATTTTCCATTAGGGGCTTAAATGCCGGGAATAACTGTTATATTTTATATTTTGATAGATTTTGGGATGCAGGGATACCTAACATGTTTATGATTTTTAGTGTTTATTTACATTAGTTCTAGGGAAATGGGCTTGATTTAAATGTTTAGATTTTATTATTTTTTTTATTTTTTACTATTTTTCAGTCCCCCTAAGGTACTTTAACCTTATGTTGTCTGATTGATCCTACCATATACTGCCATACTGCAGTACTATGGGGATTTTCCACATCATCAATTGCACATTGTAATAGATTGGCTGAAATCATACAGCCTCAGGTCTTTTGTGTGACCCGAGGCTGCCATACTAACTGATCGCCATTCCCTGATGATCGACCAATATGCAGCAAACACCCACCTGGTAAGGAGAGGGCTCAGTCCATGAGCCCTCTCCATACCCCCGCTGCAGACGTGTGATGTGTCGATAAGTGGTCAAACACTGTGGGGTTGTTCATGGTAGAAGGCAATAATGTTTATTAAATCATGGATAACCCTGTTAACTTGACATTTTTAATGGAGTGTTATGTTGACCCCCTTGAACTTCTTACTGCTACTTTATATGCAAGTAAGTGGGAGAGAATTAATAAAGTGTCGGTGAGTAGACCATTCAAGATGATGCATCTGAAGTAGTTTAAGACCGTGGAGTTATACTTTACACAAGTTATTAGTCGGTTAATCCAATGTTACAGACAATTCCAAATATTAGGCTAGGTGGCAAATTATGCCAATCCCACAATAAATCATGACCAGCTCTCTTTACAAATATCAGAAAAACCAAAAAGCACTGAGAGTATTATGGTCCAACAATTCAATTTTTATTAAACAATCATATTACAACAAATTCATATAACCAAAAATGTAGGACTCCAAAAGTATATTGCCATAGGGCTGGGACAGTAATCAGGAATGCATATTAAATAATATAAATGTTAAATTATTTATTTAAATATGAATTCATTCACAAGTAATAGTCACTGAAAGTATCACAAATATAATGTGTCTATACAAATACCGTAATATAGAGTAATAATTTCCATGTCTCTATCACAGAATCAAGATGCCTCGTATTACATGCGTTATTGCACATACCCATCAGTGATGCCTTGTTCCCAGCCGTGGTCTATAGAAAAATTATTAGTTGGTCTAGTTTACAACTGAATTTACTGCACCCCAGCTATGCCATGCCTCCTTTTCATAATGTCATGCTTTTTCTGACAAGTCGAGAAACTGCCTAAAATGATCTAAAACCCGCAATAAATGTGGCGCACAGAATTTCAAATTGCACATTATTCGGACATACACCGATTGATAGATATCATCATCAGCCATACTTAAGGATCATGCTGAGACAGATGTTACATTACCGTTATCACCTGCTCTATTAATTGCTGAAATAAAAAGAACACCTTATAGAATTACTACATGCACTTAAAACTCAAGACTTATACATATTGTTATATTTTGTAACATTATTATATCCTTGATGTGAATATTTGCGACCAGTGGTTTTATAGTATTTTTTTTCTAAAATTAAATTATGTCAGCTGGAACAGAATATGATTTATTTTTTAAATAACGGAGTCAGAGCCCACATCACCAAACTGCTCATTTTGGCTGGGAACAGAGCAACAGATGGACAATGAACACATATGTAGAGTGGGAGGAAACGCTTATAAATATCATTCAAATAGACAATACATTTGCAAATGGGCTGTCAGTAGATTTAAAGCAGAATGCTTGTGTTGCCTGCAGATTACATGGAGTAGTTGCCTATGGCAATCATTCAGGTTCCACCTCTTTGAAAATGAAAGCAGGAACCACATAGGTTTCTATTGGCAACTATTCAACAGTTTTAATACTCTCTCCATTATACTGGGGAAGGTATATGCTCAAGTAATTTGAAGACTCTTAGGCTATCTATGTTGTGGAGTGACTGAAGTGTTTACCCATTAATAATTCTGCAGCTATTCTGCAAGCATCAGAAAGCGGCCCCGATTATGCATTGTAAAGGTTGAAAATATTGGGGCAGATTTACTTACCGGGTCCATTCGCGATCCAGCGGCGCGTTCTCTGTGGTGGATTCGGGTCCGGCCGGAATTCATTAAGGCAGTTCCTCCGCGTCCACCAGGTGACGCTGCTGTGCTGAAGTTCCCCGGAATGCACTCAAGTTCACCGCCCTATTCCTAGTGAAGGTAAGTGCAAGCTCCGCGACACTTTTTTTTAAAAAAATGCGGCGGTTTTTTCAAATACAGGGAAAATCGGCGCAAATCGGAAATATTCAGGTAACACGTCGGGAAAACGCGAATCGGGCCCTTAGTAAACGAGGGTTGTTGCCCATAGTTTGTGTATAGGAGAATTCATGCCTAATATACGCTGTGTGGAGGAAGCCTTTGACACCAGAAAAGAGTAAAATTACTTAACAATTCAAACAAATTTCGCTTTGGGCCACAAACTAAGGGTGTTATCTTGGAATACTATGGGTCCTTGGAACACTTGACCTCGATGGTCAGTCCCCTTCTGCCCTTTATTACCAGAGGTTTGCACCAGATATGTGGCAGAGCATATAGCAAAAAACACAGAAGCTCTAAGGGACCCTGGGATCCAGCAGTTGGTGGCAGGCAGTAGCACAGAAGCAACTGTCGCTGCTAAGACTGGTGACATGGTGATGGTAACTATACAGAATTGGGATCTGTACTATTAAATAACACCCAATCAATGGGCTACACACATGCTAAAGTAGGCAACAATAACAAACCCACTGGACACCGGTCTGGGCTGCAATATTTACCGGGGGATGTGAGGTGGAGATGTGGACCCAGGACAAGTCTCCCCACGCATATCGCGGCTTCCTCAGGGGTGCCTTGCTGACACGGCTCTCCGACCGCGCACGCGCGCCTCCCGTATCCAGGCAACGCCGAAGACGCCAATAGATGAGCAATGGGTGAACAGTGGTGAGTATAGACGTGCTATCTGAGTGAAGGGAGCAGGGCAAATTGCGATAAGTTATTGAGAATGATAAGTGAGGGTGTATCCATGAGATATAATACACAGCAAATGCTGCTGCCCATATCTAAAAATAATAATAATAATAATAATAAGGTGCCAAAAGTGCATATGTCAATCATGCAAAGTGCTACGTGCACATAAATAAACAGCCGAATTTGTCCCAACTAAATCTTCATCATCGGATGTTATAAACACACTCAGACCAGCACGTATACCTGCATGGGCCCATGCACATTCACCCAACACTCATACCGGAACATGTTTGCTTGCATGTTCCGGTATGATGAAGATTTAGTTGGGACAAATTCGGCTGTTTATTTATGTGCACGTAGCACTTTGCATGATTGACATATGCACTTTTGGCACCTTATTATTATTATTATTTTTAGATATGGGCAGCAGCATTTGCTGTGTATTATATCTCATGGATATACCCTCACTTATCATTCTCACTAACTTATCGCAATTTGCCCTGCTCCCTTCACTCAGATAGCACGTCTATACTCACCATTGTTCACCCATTGCTCATCTATTGGCGTCTTCGGCGTTGCCTGGATACGGGAGGCGCGCGTGCGCGGTCGGCGAGCCGTGTCAGCGGAAGTGACGCCGTGCTGCGGCGGGCTCCTCCCCGTTTCCGGTGACGCTGACTCTGGCGCGGACACGACACACACCGGCCGCCCATTCACTGCATCTGGCACAGGTATATATATTTGTGTACTTTGTCAGCAAGGCACCCCTGAGGAAGCCGCGATACGCGGCGGAACGCATGGGGCGACTTGTCCTGGGTCCACATCTCCACCTCACATCCCCCGGTAAATATTGCAGCCCAGACCGGTGTCCAGTGGGTTTGTTATTGTATTTCAGCCACTCCAGCACAGAGGATTCATATGCACTTTTGTGCTTCCATCATCACACATCCTTGGGCTGGACTGTCTGACAGCTATTCCGCTAACATCTCTCTTGCCCACAGACGCATGCTCGGCTTACACACTCATTGTCTTGGTGGGATGGTTTTGTGAGGCCCAGGTCTGGTTAAACCCGACATTATCAGGTGTCGGGCACCAGTGGATTTTGTACGTATGGGTGCACCAGGGTGCATTCCTTTTTAAATGATTTTATGATATTTTTGTCTTGTTGATGTTTGTCTTTTGTCCAAGTCTTTCAATAAAGTTATTTTGTGCTTATTTGCTACTCTACACATGTTTTTCTGTTCTTATTCTATGTTGCCTACTTTAGCATGTGTGTAGCCCATTGATTGGGTGTTATTTAATAGTACAGATCCCAATTCTCTATACATACGTTGTTTTCTGGGGGCATGGCTTTGGCCGGCATATGACCCCCTTTTTTTGGGATTCGTCCTTGACTTACTATTGGTGCTATTTGGCATAGGCGGTGCCGCCTAATTATACATTCGTGATTGTTTTAACAAATATTTTTCTTTCATGCATAACCACGGTTTACATACACTTACAGGGATTATGGATCTGGAAGCCAGGGAGGCAGCCTGGAACAGCCAGGTATCTACAGTATTTGACACTCCGGGAGATACGGGGCAAGACATGGAGTTCAGAACGGTGACAGAGGATCTTACTGACGCCCATAAAAGTATTACCCGTATATGGTGGAATATCCGTAGTCTGGAAGAATACCGCAAACTAAATATTATCCCTAGAGGTCTCCGCATTCAGATTTTTCCAGCCTGGGAGGTACAGGGGGAATTCAAAACCACCTGGGAAAAAGGCCTACATCAAGGCTCTCTCATCCTTTTGGATTTACTCCTCAAACATGACTATGATCTGCTGAAACACACGAAGGATGAGATACGGATTTTGGAAACGAAATTGACAAAATTCGATCAAAGCACGGTAGTACAGCCATTCCGGCTAAAATTAAAAGAGACAATAGACAAATATGAAAAAGCTATCATACAAAAGAAAAGGAATAAATTTGCTAGGGATCGGGGCGACAAGAAAAAAGCTTACAGATGGACCCACACGGGTAACAGGAGGAGATTTCCGAAACGCATAACGAGACCAAAAGAAAGTAGAGAAATGTCATCTAGTGAGGATTTTTTATCGTCGGATACAAGCGAACTAGACGGCGATCCAGGGAATTCGGACACAAACACACCGAATATCAGAAAAAGAGTCTCCGGAACCGGTGGTCGCCAAGCTATAAGAGGGGCCCACAAAAACCCAAACACAACAACTAAGCACGGAGGGTAAGCATGACCTACAAATAATTAATCTCTCTACCCACAGACTATCCGACATTGAACAGCAGGTCCTGAGCAAAGGCCTGAGTTTCTCTCCGATGCAAAGACTTGATAAATTCACTCTCATAAAAGATGTATATTTATACTGTAGACAGTTAACATTCAAACTTTTATACCACCAGCCTTCCCTTATGGGCCATATGTCGGATAGGAACCGCAGGACCTTCTCAGATCTCTTGGACCTCCTAAGCATTATTCTGCTTTACCCTCAGACCCCACTAGGATTTTTAAGGACAAACTAGACCGTCTCATAGACATGGCTTGGAGATCGGGCATTATCACACGACGAGAGAAGGACTTCCTCACAGTAAGGACACCGGTGATACCCACCTTTTACATGTTACCGAAGGTGCATAAGGCAGTGTCAAACCCCCCCGGGAGACCTATAGTGGCGGGAATTGGCAGCCTATGTGAAAAATCTTGCATTTACATCGATTTCTTTCTACAGGACCGTGTCACTAAATTAACCTTGTATATCAGGGATTCCTCACACCTGATCGACCAACTAAACAAATTGGACCTTACGGCCATCAAGGAAGAGATCTGGATCATCTCAATGGACGTCGAGTCCCTTTACACCAATATTCTACACGAGGTGGGTGTGAATGCAGTGGCCTATTACATGCAAAAAGAGCAGGTGGGGGACAAGCGCCATCAGTTGTTCCTTTTGGAACTCTTGGGGTTCATATTGAGGCACAATTATTTCGTCTTTGACAGGACTTTTTTCAGGCAGGTCTCGGGCACAGCGATGGGTGCACGCTGTGCTCCTTCCTACGCCAACCTATTTTTAGGTTGTTGGGAGGAGACCAGGGTGTACCCATCCAGGGACTTCCAGAGGCATGTCATCGGCTGGTATCGTTATATCGACGATGTGCTTGTCCTCTGGAGGGGCCCACATGAGACCTGTCGAGCATTTGTGGAGGACCTCAATGCTAATGAATGGCAAATACGTCTAACACCGTTTTTTTCTCAAACAGAAGTAAATTTCCTGGACCTACAGATTTCTCTCCAGCAGAAGGTTATCGAAACAACATTATATAGGAAAGAAACCGCGACGAATAGCCTTCTGCATTACCGGAGCTTTCACCCCCGACACTTGAAAGATGGCATCCCAACAGGGCAATTTTTACGCGCCAGGAGGAACTGCAGCACACAAGAAGAATTCATGAAGCAAGCCAGAGATTTAACAACTAGATTTAAGAACCGTGCCTACCCAAAAAAAGTGATCTCTAAAGCCTTTACTCGTGCTAAACAAACTCCAAGACAAGACACCTTTGTACCAAGAATCAAAACAGCGGATGGCAAACCTTGCCTGATAACGACCTATCATAACCAATGGTCGGACATCTACAAATTGTTACACAAAAATTGGGGCATCTTAAAAAGTGAGCCCAGACTGGACATTCATATTCCCCCTGTACCGAAGATGGTCGCCAGGGGGGCGAGGGGTAAAGTGGCTACCGGAGGCCTGGAGTAGCCGCCTCGTGTAATCTCATATGCGGCTACTCCACGCCCCAGTAGCCGCATAAGTAAATTTGAATAAATATCTAATAAAAGTTATCAAAAAAGTGCAGGGACGTGAGGATTAGCCCTTAAAAGGGCTATCCTCACGTCCCATTGATCCACCTACCACCCAATCTACCTTTATAGGTAGATTTGTGGTGGTAGGTGCCCTTTAAAGGAAACTTACTATCAAGAATCTACCTATTGAGGTAGATCTGATGGTAGGTTTCTACTAACATCATAAGACCCAAACTACCTTTCTCCAATTCTAACCTGAAGTACACTTTATATAACTAATATGCAAATTTTGGTAGCGGCTACAATAGCCTCTCTGGGGTGTGGGAGCCAAGACTACACAACCCAGTAGCCTCTGCTGTCTTGCCTACCTGGATATCCTCGGCGTTCTTTGACAAGCTTCTTCTCCCCATCATGCATCACCTTTAAGCGTAACTGTAAAGTTACTTGACAAAAAATAGTTTAAGCACAGGTGGAGAGAGCTTTTGACAATTCTAATGGCACCTATATCATGATTCTGGCTTCTTACTATCCTGAGATATAGCCCGATATATCTATCAGCCCTATCTTGTCTCAGCTTCCCCTGAAGTGGGCGGGCACTTCCTGGTTGTGAAATCAGCAAAGGGCAATGAGGTCGGAGTACGGAGGGCATTCACATGAAAGTGCACAGGCAGCACAGCTAATCAGGACACTGAATCAGCTACTGATTGTACTGAGATCTAGTGCAGAGCTGATCGCATAGATCACTGGATCACTGCATCATAGTAAGAAATAATAATACAGTAATCTCCTAAGAAAAATATATATTAAAACATTTAAACCTACATAATAAAACACCGACATAGGAATAAAAAAATGAACACATGGCAACATCACAGTATGTGTACATATGCTTAAGCTTGAAGAAGCCAATTGAGAAGGAGCTCACCAAGGAATACAGAGGATATCAAGGTAGCCAGGACAGCAGAGCTTGCTGGGGCATGGAGTAAAAGTTCCAAAAGTGAGCATTATGTTACATAAATTGTAGCTCAGGTTAGAAAGTGTTATAGGTTGTGAGCTTACTAGGGGGATGTGTGCCCCAAAGCTGTCGGGTCTCCTGCATGCCCAGCTCTACCTGACAGATATAAAATTAAGTATAAAAACAACAAAAAAGTACATATTTGGCATTGCCACCTCCATAATAACCTGTATAATAAATCTAAAGCAATATTGGACTCAAAAAAGGCGATCAAAAAAGTTACATGCCCAAAAATTATTCCACTGAAAAGAACAATTCTTTTTTGAACACAGCCCTGCTACAACTTTTCCTTCAAACACACAGCTGTGTGTAGCAGATGTAGGGAGATGTAGCAGAGTCGTTTAATGGAATAGATGCTCTCAACGTGGCATGACAATTACATATTCTGAGGATTGGATTTCTTCACTATTAAATTAATTGAAATACACTTAATACACAATTATAGTTCTATGTAATTAAACACTAATAATACTTGATACTAGGCACAATAGAGGTTATTGATAAACTACTAACTAGTATTGGAGAATAATATCTCCTTTGTGCCGGCCTAGAATCTTGCCTACATCCACTTCTAGCCCAAGTATTCTTCACATGTCATAATGTCATTGCTTCTAGCAATGTGGCTTCTGTAGCAGAAAAGTTGCTCCCTGCATTGACCTTGGCACAGTTGCTCTGAGTCATGACCAGAGCCCTCCATGTTTGTAATGCTGGTTTTGTCATCCTGCCCAGTGACTAACTTCCTTCCTTCCCACACAATGACATCCAGCACTCACCTTTATTAGTTTTAATTGACTGAAGATGCTACACCTGTCCTATGAAACTTTGTGAAAACTATAATTCTAAAACAGGGTGACCAATTGTAAATCCAAGCGAATTGACCTCTTGTCTTGCTTTTAACCACTTTTGGTAGGTACTTACCAAAGTATATAAGTAACACCTCAAATGTCCTTGCTTGTTTTCCTGCTTTCAAAACATTGGGGCACATTTGTTTACCTGGTCCTGTCGCGATCCCCGATCCTGACTGTCCGACGAGGATGAAGTCCAGGGCGATTCACCAAGATCGTGCACCCGAGATCCTGCATGTGTCGCTTTCCCGATCAGGTCCGCCGGAGTTCACCATCTTCTTCCCGGTGTATGTAAGTGCATGGCTTGCATCACAATTTGACATGTTAAATTCCACGCGTTGTCCGAATGCAGCCGTGGGACCTTAGTAAATAAGCCCCATTATCTTCAAAAGCTTGCAGTGATTTATGTCCCATGTTTTGACAGGTCAGACATTGCCAAAGGATAATGTTACTTCATTTTACTTCATAATGTTACTTCATTTTAACAATTATATATACCAACCATTACACAGAGCTCTTTCCAAATCAAGAGAATAAACTGTTTAGCTGAAGAACACTTGAATATGTTAATGATGCTTCATCTTGTTCATTACCTGACTCTACCAAGAAAGGCCTCAAGTGCCTGCAGGTCCCATCTGGCAGTAATGATCTTCATCCCCTCCCTACCTGCAGCTTTTGACTTGATAAACTGTGTATACCATGCTATGTGAGTGAACAGATGTTCTTCAGAATGTTCCAGTAAATAATTAGAATATCTGATTGAAATGTTGTCAAGGTGAGATTGTAGGAATTAGTATAACTCTTCTGGTCCAGGATAGAAAAAATTCTCAACTTTATTACTGTTCATGTATATGCTTCTAATTCTCACAGTCTTTAATAACAACATACCTCAATATTTGTGTAATATACAGTATAATATAATATAAAATATATACTCTCGTTTTGGGAATTTTTCATCCTGGAACATGAATGTATATAACCAGAGATTGCTTATACACTATAGGAAGGGCCTCTTGGGTAATTAAAGGATTAACAATACTGCGCTCATTAATATACTAGATCTTAGATTCTCTAGAGAAGAAACTGTTTCTTTGGTAGGGAAAAATAAGCCTCAGGTTACCACTCATGCTCATCTTACTGTGTTTTCCTGGTTGCCATAGTAAGAAAAAGATAGCAGCAATATTATCACTGGTATAGAACCACTTTACTGTCTCTTATCAATGTGGCAAGATCTTACTGCGCTGCCACTGGACTATCCGGACAACGCACTTCTGTGATCACAACACCAATAGATAATATATAATACAAATTATGAACAGGGAGGCTTTCTCTTTTAAGTCTCTATAGTTGTCTTAAAACTGAGAGGAACACTTACCTGCTATGAATTTCTCCTACCCCAACCCAAAAATCTGAATTTATGTAATCTAATGTAGAGCTCTGCAAAAAGCGTATTTGATAAAATTCCAGACATACATACATGTTAGATTAAAGAAATAAAAAACATGCATCTATGCAACTAGATCATATATAGCTGAGGAACTTGTGTATCAATATGGGCGGCACGGTGGCTGAGTGAGTAGCAGGTCAACATCTGCAAAGAGTTTGTATGTTCTCTCCGTGTTTGCGTGGGTTTCCTCCGGGTACTCCGGTTTACTCCCACACTTCAAAACATACTGTTAGGTTGTTTAGCTTGTGAGCCCCATGGGGACAGGGACCAATTTGAAATGCTTGTGCAGCGCTGCGTAATCTGTGTGCGCTATATAAATAAAAGAATTATTATTATTATTATCAATAGACATTAAACAATTGGCCACTGGCTGGTTTATCCGGTTATATGCAGCAATGACATAGTAAAGTATAATTTCACCATCAGTACTGTGAAATACATAATGCAAACATACTAGTTTTTACTTCTAATTACGTCTGTGAAAATAGTTCAGACCAGCGCAAGCTCTTCTCAGACCACGAATAAATTGGACACTGTGGGCCACATTAACTCTGTAATCCTTAAATGCTTCCCTCTGTGGAGTTTCCCTTCCTTTCACCCATACCACCTCACATTTAATTCTGATTTCTGATTTTCTGATTTAACAGTTGTTCTCACTGTCCACTCATATTGAGCACATTAGAAAAGTAATCGTGAAGTTGTGTGAAAACCAATTGTTCGCAAAGCTGTTTAAAGGACATCTACCATCAGATTACCTGATGTTAGATAATTATTACTTATGCTGAGAACATTCCCTGCATTGCCGGCTTGCTGCGCAGAGCAGGATGTGAATAAAAAGCTGGTGATGTCAGTGGCCCTCAAAACTCTCTTGGAGTGGTGCCAGTCGCACCGAGGCAAGAATAAATTATATTATGATTATTTGTAACTCATACTGTTCTTGAAAGTATGCTAATAAGACTTTCTACTGTCAGATGGAAGGTACTGGGTTGGAGCAGACAGACAGGCACTTCCCATCTGACAATCTGATGAAAAATATTGGCCACATTTACTAAAAACAGTGCAAACTGCACTAAGTGCCATTTGACTGTGTAGTGTGAAAAGGGCGCCAGATTCAGGATTTCTGGCACACGTTCTTCATGAATCTGGTGTCCTCTGCACTGCCCCAAAAGGGTGCACCCCTTTTTTTGGTGTATCTTTAACATTGGCCGTGTCACACTTCTGTCAGACTTTGCATTTTAAATGTGGCACATGGTCCGACTGAGCACCGGAACGCCCATTTCAGTGGAGAAATTTGTGTCACATGAAAACTAGTGAGACACAAATGTGGTGCAGACATTTCTTAAATACCTGTGCAAGCAGTTTGCACTGAAAAGAACGTGCAAAGTCCGCCAGAAAAATGGTGCTTAGTAAATGTACCCCATAGACAATGATTGTTTAGGATTGATGTGGACTAGAGAAAAAAAAAATCTACATCTGAATTTACCTACCCCTCCTGCCCCTAAAAGGGACTCATTTCGAGGAATAAGTGACTTTTCTCATTTACACATGTAAATGAGAAAAAAATAACTTTTATTTTTTTTATAGGTAAACAGTAGACATTTCTAATTCCTAATCTCTCAAAGCAAGGTTTTTTTTTTTAATAAAGTGTAAACCACCAACATTACCAATTTTAACAAAATTTACAAATTTTTTATATTAGCTATAATTCTTCCATATTAATTCTGGAATTTATATTTTACTCACATATTCCCCCGACGTGGCAAACTGAGCTCTTTCTGAAAAAAAAAAGGATATTTATTTATCTATATTATATGGCAAACTTTCACATATTACACACATATATAAGTGTGACATTTATTGCAGTCTGTTCATTCATATTTCACTTGCATGTAAGACAATAGTAATGATTAATGTCAGTTATTTTTCTATATGGCAATAGGGTTGCTAGGATCTTTAACTTTACATTTTGGCTAGGCTATTTCACTCGTTATGTCCTAGCTATTTTTTTGTTCTTTCATCATCACATTTCAAGATCCATAACTTGCTTATGATGGCTTGGGGTGAGATCTATATGATCTCTAAAACATATTGATTTAAATCCTTCCCAGGGAACAGAAGAACATACCATTGTATTTGCATTATATATTTTGTGCTGTTCATCATAATGGAAAAAAACATACTGGCTAACCACCCTGTGAGTTGGTATGATTTTAAGGAGTACTTATTTTATGCATAGGATTTTTTTGGTCATTTTTATTTACCGGTATACAGTTTAAGTACTGTACAATATCTTGTATAAATACACTTCTCTTCACTGTTAAAGAGAACCCGTCATGCAAAATAACCCCCCTAAACTAAATATATTTTCATAAACTGCCATTAGAGAGCATTGCCTCTATCCCTTCATTGTCCCTCTACATGCCTGTAAACCTAAGCAATGAGGTCCTAAAGCTGTATGCAAATGACCTGTGAAATGTCCAATGAAGCATTAGCATATTCAAGCTGTCCACTCTATTCATGAGTGGGAGGCACAGCCACACCCCCAGTGCATGACTGACAGCCTGTATAATGATGTGAGGCTGTATAATGATGTGCTTCCTGGTGCTGGTGGCCACACCCCCTGCAGCCTGTGTGTGCATGTGTGTGTGTATAGGAGAGATACAGCAGCTCCAGGCAGCCATGTAACAGCAGAACATGTCAGATTCATGTGTAGCTGATGTCTGTGTCTCTCACCTGTATATTAGGAGGATGCAGCATGTCAGCAGATGCAACACACACACTAGCCATGCTTTACTATACATTACACACAGACATGAGCAGGGGGAGGAGAGGGGAGGGGTAACAGGGGTGACATCACTGCCTCTGACCATGTGACCAACCTCATTTACATAATAAAGAATAGATGATTTTACAATGAATAATGTATGAAATAACTAGAAAAAGGCTGGGACGGGATTCTTGTGAGGTGCTCTAACAGGTAGAGGTAACAGAACTAGTGACACAGACCTGATGACAGGTGTCCTTTAAGATTTTAGAGGATTTTTAAACTTTCTATTTTAGTTCTATTAGTGGGCTTCCATTTATGGCAGATCCAAAGGTCTTAGTTGGAAAACAAGGCACAAAACTGGCTACAACAAATGTTTGACCCTTTAATAAAGCATGACAAACGTTAAGGATGTATGAAGATCTTCACCCCATCTTTAATGGCATCATTACGTGCAATGACCGCAATTAAAACAGCAGCATGTTTATTGTCCATACACTAAAGTATGAAAAAATAAATTGTTGTCAGAACAGGGTGAAAAAAGAAAACTTTGTTTGTTTAAGCATATTAACACCTATATAAATATGGTATCTCATTAATTGTACTGACCTAAAGAATAAAGGGAAGGTGTCACTTGGAGCGCACATAGAAAGCCGTATGAACAGAGCGTGGTGAAAAAGTGGTGAAATGTTTGAAATGTTTATTTCATCCCCTGGTGGAAGACACAATGAGGAATGATGTAAGTTCTCTTTGGAATGTCAACAGTTTATCACAGGAAGAGGTACGGCGCCGCCTCGCAACCACTAAGATAGATAACTCACCGGGGCCAGATGATATACACCCCCGGGTTCTGCATGAATTATGTACGGTGATAGACAGACCGTTATTTTTAATATTTGAAGATTCACTGAGGACTGGTTACATTCCACAGGACTGGCGCAAAGCAAATGTGGTACCAATATACAAAAAAGGATCAAAAAGCAATCCTGGAAATTACAGACCGGGGAGTCTAACTTCTGTGGTGGGGAAAATATTTGAGGGGTTTGTTAGAGATGCTATCCTGGAGTATCTCAATGTGCACAACCTTATAACCCAGCGTCAGCGTGGGTTTATGAGAGATCGGTCCTGTCAGACTAATCTAATTGGTTTCTACGAGGAGGTAAGTTCAAGACTGGATCTGGAGGAAGCTGTGGATGTTGTATATCTGGACTTTTCAAAGGCATTTGACACCGTGCCACATAAAAGGTTGGTATATAAAGTGAGACTGCTGAGAATAGGGGAAAATCTATGTATTTGGGTAAGTAATTGGCTTAGTGATAGAAAACAGAGGGTCGTCATTAATGGCACATTCTCAGATTGGGTTGACGTTACCAGTGGAGTGCCACAGGGGTCAGTATTGGGGCCACTTCTTCTTAATATTTTTATTAATGACCTTGTAGTGGGTTTACACAGTCAAGTTTCAATATTTGCAGATGATACTAAGCTGTGTAAAGTAATAAATTCTGAGGCCAATAATTTAGCATTACAGAGGGATTTGTGGAAGCTTGAGGAATGGGCAGAGAAATGGTTGATGAGGTTTAATGTAGATAAATGTAAAGTTATGCACTTGGGCCATGGAAACAAAAAGTATAATTATGTTCTAAACAGTCAATTACTTGGTAAAACTGGAGCTGAAAAAGACTTGGGGGTATTGGTGGATGGTAAGCTTAATTTTAGTGACCAGAGCCAGGCGGCTGCTGCTAAAGCAAATAAAATTATGGGATGTATCAAGAGAGGAATAGATTCTCATGATAAAGGAATAGATTCTCATGATAGTTTTGCCCTATACAAATCCCTGGTCAGACCACACATGGAATATTGTGTACAGTTTTGGGCACCAGTGTATAAAAAGGATATAGTAGAGCTGGAACGGGTGCAGAGGAGAGCAACCAGGATTATTAGGGGAATGGGGGGACTAGAATACAATGACAGATTACAAAATTTGGGATTATTCAGTTTAGAAAAAAGACGACTAAGGGGAGACCTCATTACAATGTACAAATACCTGAACAGACAATACAAGGATCTCTCCAAAGATCTTTTTATACCTAGGCCTGTGACCAGGACAAGGGGGCATTCTCTACGCCTAGAGGAGAGGCGATTTTACCTTCAACATAGACAAAGGTTCTTTACTGTAAGAGCAGTGATACTATGGAACTCTCTGCCGCAGGAGTTTGTAATGGCGGACTCTATGTACATGTTCAAGAGAGGCCTGGATGACTTTCTGGAGAGAAAAAATATCACGGGTTATGCGGATAAAACATTTATTTAATTCTTAAAGGTTGGACTTGATGGACTTGTGTCTTTTTCCAGCCTTATATACTATGATACTATGAATTTTACTTCATTTGGAATTTATTTTCCATTTTCAACACATTTATGATGGGCTGAGCCCTCTTCATACTCACCGGGCATTTGCTTCATAATGAAGCAAACGCCTGTCGCTAACACCCGCGCCGGCGCCGCCATCTTGGCTCCGATCGTCACTCCCTGTGACGTCACCGGGGAGTGGCGATCCATTGTCATGACAGCCTCGGATCACACAAAGATCTGAGGCTGTCATGATCGAGGTTATCTATTACAATGTGCGATCTGCACATTGTAATAGATGGTATGCAAAATCCCCATATACTGCCATACTGTAGTATGGCAGTGTATGGTAGGATCAATCAGACAACCTAGGGTTAAAGTACCCTAGGGAGTCTGAAAAATAGTAAAAAAAATAAAAAAAAGTAAAAAAAAAAAATTATATTAAAAAAACATAAAAATTCAAATCACCCCCCTTTCCCTAGAACTGATATAAATATAAATAAACAGTAAAAATCCTAAACACATTAGGTATCGCCGCGTCTGAAAATGCCCGATCCCCCCCGCTACCCCGTAGCGGAAAATAGCGTCCGAAGACGCAAATTGCATTTTTTAGCCATTTTGAAAAATAGAAAAAATTCTATAAAAAGTGATCAAAAGGTCGCACAGTCCTAAATATAAAAGCATTGAAAACGTCATCAGAAGTCGCATAAAATGACACCACCCACAGCTCCGTACACTAAAGTATGAAAAAGTTATTAGCGCAAGAACACTGTAAAATGAAGAATTTTTTTTCTGTACAGGAGGTTTTAATTTTTGTAAATGTATGAAAACATTATAAAACCTATACAAATCTGGTATCCCTGTGATCGTATTGATCCAATGAATGAAGTAGATCTGTCATTTGGGGCGCAAAGTGAAAACTGTAAAAACCAAGCCCACAAGAAATGGCGCAAATGTGTTTTTTCATCATTTTCACTGCATTTAGAATTTTTTTCCCGCTTCCCAGTACACGGCATGGAATATTTAATACCATCACTACGAAGTGCAATTTGTTATGCAGAAAATAAGACATCACACAGCTCTGTACATGGAAAAATAAAAAAGTTATAGATTTTTGAAGGTGGGGAGTGAAAAATAAAAATGCAAAAACGAAAAAATCATAGTGCTCCAAGCCATTAAAGGGAACCTACCACCACGAATCTACCTATAGCGGCTACTCCACGCCCCAGTAGCTGCTTTCCCCCGCCTACCCTGTGATCTTCGGCGCGCAGCTCCTGGCAGCTGCGCGCCCTCGTCCGAGAAGCCGGAGTTCTGCGCATGTGCAGTAACTCCGGCCAAGATGCGCGATCTCGGGAACGAGGCCGGAGTTACTGCGCATGCCGAAGATCACAGGGTAGGCGGGGGAAAGCAGCTACTGGGGCGTGGAGTAGCCGCGCCGTGTAGCCTCGTGTCCGGCTACTCCACGCCCCGGTAGCCGCTTAATTAAATTAACATATTAGGGCAATAAAGTTTATGCTAGGCTAGCGGGGACGTGATGATTAGCTCTAAAAAGGGCTATCCTCACGTCCCATACATCCACCTACCACCCGATCTACCTTTATAGGTAGATTCGTGGTGGTAGGTGCCCTTTAAAGATAGTGAGCAAGGTCGTTAAAGACCTGGGCCCAGCTGCAAGGGATATGGACACCTAGGTACTTTGTTGATGCCTCCGACCATAAAAATAGGAATGCTTGTGCCAGATGAGACAGCTTGGAACGTGGGAGAGGCATTCAAGGCCTTGGTCTTAACTAGATTATCCTTGAAAATGATGATATGCCCAAAGTGTCTGAATTCATATAAAATAGAGGGTAAAGAGATTTGGATCACATACAATGAGAGGTCATCAGTGTAAAGGACTGTTGAGCCTTTCTAGAGTTCAAATCAAGTCATCTCACACTGGGGTTCTGCAATGGCATGGTCAAACCATGCATCAACTGAGACAACAGGCAACCCTATCTAGTCCTGTTCCAAATGGGGAATGGGTCAGAGAGAAGACAAAAGTCATTTTATTATTTATTTAAAATGCATTTTACTACCAATTTTTATAAGATTCAGCTGCTCTTGTGAAACTAATAAAACAAAATAATTTTGAAGCACCGTTACCAATATCTTCAGAAAATAATCCAAAACGTCTATAATGCCATCTTGTGGCTACATGTGAGACTGCTGTAAGAAACAAAGACTGTGCATGCTTTGTTACATTTTTTGTCTTATGTCAAAAGAACTTCCATGTGCTAATTAACAAAACAACTTCAAATAAATAGAACTAATTTTCAGTTGCATAAATCTCTGGAAAAAAATCTTGTACCCATGTCAACATGTTTTTTGTTAAAGGACATCTAAAACCAGATATACTTATGGGAAATTCCTCTAATGTTCCTACTTGATGTGTCATCTAGGGGATGGAATTGTTTTTATTCACTCCTGAAACGCTGACATTCTGGGATATGGCCGCTGGTAATTTATTCATGCCTCCTGTATGTTAATTGTACCCACATCCTGCCTGTGTATCTCTTAGACTGACGGTGATGTTAACTGGCAGTCTGAAAATCTTGTGCAGGTTTCCTTGTACAGCCACCAGCTTCTCTGCTGAAGTTGTGCCATGGGGACTCATCTGTCGGTGAATATGCAGTTCAGTTCCGTACCCTAGCTTCGCTACCTGGCCACTCGGATTGACATCCTCTTCACTGAGTTCTTGGAGGAGCAGAAAGTCGAACAAACGCAAGCCAGGATCCAACAACTATCCCGTTTGGTTCCAGTCTTCCAAAGACCACCTCAGACATCCTCTGTGTCTGTCGCTGAGTAACCCATGCATGTGGCTAAAGCTTGGATGACCCCCCAAGAGCGCTGCAGACAAAGACAGGAGAACGTCTGCCTCGGTTGTCCAAAACAATATCTTCAGACTTGTCCTGTCCATCCTCAGCGTCCGGGAAATACACGCACCTAAGGTTCTTGGGAGAAGCGTTCTCCACACCTCAACATACCTGTTCTACTTAGCTCTGGGACAGGTAGCCAGTTTCAAGTTTTGGCCTTCCTGGATTCCGTCTCTGCAGGAAACTTTGTGGATGCTGCCCTGGTCTTTCAGTATCACTTTCCTGTGGTCCGCCTTGAAAAGCCGCTGGTCATCTCGTCCGTCAGTGGGCAGATCCCCTGTGATCCGGTCCATTACCAGACCGAAATTCTCTGCAAGTTGGAAAATTGCACTAAGAGAGACTATCATTTTATGTTCTCCCCCGATCCTTGTTTTCCGTGTTATTAAGCCTTCCATGGTTGCAGAAACACGCACCTGTGCTCTACTGGAAGACTGGGGAGATTCTGCGGTGGTGACTGCAGTGCCAGTTTTGCTGTCTCATGGCTCTCCACCCGATGTCCACCATGTCTTTTTCGGCGTTCTCCAAGCCGCTGGTGGGACTCCTCGCTTCCTGTATGGATTTTGACGATGTCTTCTCAGAAAAGCAAGCACAGATTCTGCCACCACACTGCCCCTACCACTGCCCCATTGAGCTGCTGCCTGGCATGTCTCTTCCACAAGGTCGGACGCACTCAATGTCAGCCTACGTCAAGGAGAATTTACAGAAAAGGTTCATCCGCAAGTCTTCTTCCCCTGCTGGTGCAGGATTCTTCTTTATGACCAGGATGGTTCTCTCCATCCGTGTATTGACTATTGCGGTCTTAACAAGATCATGGTGGAGATCCACTTATCACTGAACTTTTTGACCAAATCCGTGGAGCCAAGATCTTTACCAAATTGGACCTGCGTGGGGGCATATAATCTCATCCGCACTTGTGAAGGCGATGAATGAAAGACCGCTTCGATACTTGTGATGGGCACTTTGAGTATCTCGTTATGCCATTTGGACTCATTCCAGGAGTTTGTCAATTACATTTTCGGAGACTTAATATATACCTGTGTCTAGACAATCGTGGTGTTCTCCACAGACCTTGAGTCTCATAAGACCCATGTACTATCAGTTCTCAGGCTCCTTAGGGCCAACCGCCTCTATGCTAAGCTCGAAAAGTGCCTCTTCCACCAACAGAGTCTTCCTTTCCTTGGATACATCATCTCTGACAAGGGACTTCAGATGGATCCTACCAAGCTGTCTGTTGTGGGCGGGGCCACTGTAGGGCTTCAAGCTATCCAGAGATACCTGGGCTTCACCATCTACTACCAGCAGTTTATACCGCATTTCTCCTCCCTCGTGTCTCCGATTGTGGCATTAATAAAGAAGAACACTGATCCTAAACTTTGGCCTATGGCGGCTGAAGAAGCATTCTCTAAGCTGAAGTCTGTCTTTGCCTCTGCTCCTGTTCTCACATGGTCTGATATGGAAAAACCGTTCCAGCTTGAGGATGACACTTCCTCTGTAGGAGCTGGAGCTGTCACCCAGAAAGGGCAAAAAGGCCGAACTCTCACCTGTGGTTTTTTTCTATAAAACCTTCTGCTGCAGAGAGGAGCTACTCCATAGAAGATCGAGAACTTCTAGCCATAAAGCTTGCCCTGGAAGAGTGGTGTTATCTTTTGGAAGGAGCACGTCATCCGGTCTGTGTCTATGCAGATGATAAGAACCTCCTGTATCTCCAGACTGCTCAGCATCTCAACCCACGTCAGGCTTGCTGGTCCCTCTTGTTTTCTCTTTTTAATTTCCTGATTCCTAGTCCAGCAGAGAAGAACGTCAAAACGAATCGTCTCGATTGACATATTGTTCCTCCTGGACGACTGGTTGTTGCTTCTCCTGTGGACCTATGGCAGCATCCTCCTGGCAAGACCTATGTCCGTCCTGCTCTTCAGAAGAGGATACTAACCTGGGGACATTGCTCTCCTGTAGCTGGGCACCCTGGAGTGCAGAGATCAGTCTCTCTCATATCTTGTTTCTACTGGTGGCCAGATCTTGTCAAGGATGTATGAGATTTTGGGAGTTCCTGGCTTCCGGTGCCTGTAACAAGTTGTCTGTCTCAAGCCACCAGGTCTGTTTCTGCCATTGTCAATACCCAGTTGCCTGTGGACTCACATAGCCATGGATTTTATTACGGATCTCCCACAATCTTTCAGTAATACTGTCATCAGGGTGGCAACGGATCAGTTTTCTTCATTCCTCTGCCTGGTCTACCCTCGTCTCCTTGTCTTGCCAGCCACAAACGTTGGTCCACGTTTCCTGGGTCCATTTGAGGTGCTGAAGCGCGAAAACCCCTATGAGCTCCATCTTCCTCCCACCATGCGCATTCCGAACTCCTTCCATGTCTCTCTTCTGAAGCCAGTCATCCTGAACCACTTCTCCCAGCAAGTGCCTCCTCCTGCTCCTGAGGCTGACATCCAATTGTGCCAGAATCTTACATTTCAGCTTGGAGAAGTGCAACATCCCCCACCCATCTAGCCTTTCCCCTGGGGCCTGTAATGCCAGAGTGGCTGGCTGTTGTAGCCTTGGGCACACTGTAGTCACGGTGCTTGGTATACGAGAGAAAAAGGTTTGTCCAGACCCTGCCAGGTCTTCAGCAGGTGCTGGGTGCAAAAAAATGGAGAAAGAGGCTGATAGAAGAGATTCTCCCTGAGGCAACTCCAATGTGTAGATAGGGATCCTAGATGATGATGGTTGGGGAGCCCATGATGGTGAACAGCCCAATCCAGGGATCACTGGGAGGCACGTTGTACAAAACTACTTAGTTCTTTATTGAAACTTCAAACAACAGGCAACGGCTTTAACATCAGTAGAACTTTAGCTGGAAGGAGAGCAGGCCTGCAGGAAGATGGCTGCTCTCAGCCTGGATAATAGCTTCAGGCTGGGCTGGTAAAGATGGAAGAGATTCTTGATGGTGGATCTCTGTCTTTTAGGCCTAGTCTCTTGGTACTGGCTGAGGTGTCAGGCAGCAAGCATCACTAAGTTTCCCATGTTAAAGACCTCCAAGTGAGGTGATCAGTAACACTTACCTATCCCATTCATTGGCAGGGTTGTTGCAGTACTCCTTGGCATTCTGTTCACTCGAGCTGTAATGTGCCTTTTGTGGCTATTCTGTTAGAAAAGATGCAACAGCTTCTGCCCACTAATGCACAGCTAATTTATCCCGCACTGCCACTTGCTCAAACACCATGAAGTAGGCCTCAACATCATCAGTGAGGATTAACGTGCAGTTAGAGACATACCTTGCGATCTCTGCACTCTCTCAGCCAAAGTCTGAACTTGCTCCTAACGATGCCGATTAATTTGCTGCTGCTCGTTTAAGACCAATCTGCTTGCGTCTACCAGAATAGTATTAGTATCAGTCTATGCATGCATTACTGTCTCATGTACTTTCCTGATTTTCAGAAGCCTTTTGCAGCAACATGCTCACCTCCATTCGATTTGCCACTGCTGAAGGCTAGTATTAGCCTTTGAGCAGCAATACCAAAAGAGGCATATAGGACAACAATCTATCCCAACACAGACAAAGGACTATTTGTTGGGAATCAAATAACAACAATCTTTATTGTAAATTACTTACAGCAATCAAGACACAAAATGTTAAAACCATATAAAATATTCCACAAGACACAAAAGAGCGTGGTGGTGGTCCAAAAGGTCAATCAAATGTAAACGCATCTCCACTATAATAGCCTGAATACATATGTAAGAGTAACTGTATATTCAAATTACCCACCCGGGCGTGACATGATGAAAAGCTACAGGAGAGAGGCTTTGACCACCACCACAGCACCCCGACGCACGTTTCGCCGTCGCTTCTTCCTGGGGGTGTGCTGTGGTGTGGTAGGGACCGCATATATATACATAAAGTAGCACAAACATGTGACCAAATTCCGACCAATAGGTTACCTGGAAATTGACTGAATGGCAGGTGTGTACTGAGCGCATTGCCGCGGTCTTCATGTCGGCATCACGGGGCGGAAACCGGAGTTCCGGAAGACGAATGACGCGCACACGTGCGCGTCATCGTGAACCGGAAGTGCGGGACCGCGACCGAGACCCGCGCATGCGCCGAAGCAATGCGCAATCGCCTGGCCATATCAGGTAAGGGCAGCAATGTGGGCATCCTATAATATAATATTGTTAAATGCTAAAGTGACATGTGCATGCTAAAATATAATAATATTAAATGCTAAAGTGACAAGTGCTTAATAAGAAGTGCATAGTCAAAATTGCAAACAATTAAATGCATAGAGAATTAATTACATATGTAAATTGGTGTGTAAAGTGACATGTGCATGCGAAAGGTGTAGTGTCAACTAGTGGCAAAAAGCCCACCAATACCAATAAAATGTGTAGAAGAGTGTAATGCTAAGGTGACCTATAGTGGTTACAACTGTTGTGGAGAGCAATGGTATTATGGACTCATGTGGTATGTCATGAGCACATGAATTGGTGTAATCCGAAAATATACTAAGGTGCAGCGATGTGGTGAGATACCTAAAAATGTGAAACAAATATGCAAAAGACACTAAACAAACGTGACCACTGCAATACCTAAGAATATCAATAGACACTGCAATGCCATACAGACTGCATTTGTGTAAATTTGGCTACTTAGCTACAAAAAGATTATTTAAAATTCCAGGAGTGTGATGTAGTGAGATAGAGTGAAGTGAATGATGTACGTGAGAAGTGTATAATGGTGGGTGAGTGCTATTCTTTGGATTGTTGAGACATGATTATAAATATAAGCAGTGTATATTAATGAAATGTGTAATATGAATATTAGGAGTATATAACAATTATTGTAAACTTCCAGATAGGTGATATAGACTAAGTGACTGTAACCGTAAGTTGCAATAAGAATGTTGAGGTGGAAAAAAAAAAATTTAAATTGAATGCAAGTAAGGTGCGCTTAATGGTGAGTGTATGGAGATGGTAATTGAAAATAAAGATTATAACTATGTATATATTAATGATGTAAATGAGGTGTGGAGAAAAGTGTGGAGTGCCAAAAAGGCAAATTTGAGGACAAAAAATGTGTAACGTGGGGGGCGGGGGTGAATAACCTCTATAAATGCCCCACAACACATGGACGAATTGCAAAATGCTAAAAGTACAAGCGTAAATAACCAAGTACATATATTGTAGTGGAGCACCCCCACAAAGAAGACAACGTCACAAACGTGATGGTACAAATTGATCCTCATAAGTCAAAGGCCAGGATACTCGATATTCGATCACTCATAAGTCAATATTCGATCACTCGTCACCACGAAGATCTGCCTTCAAAGGAAAAGAGAAAGTATAGGCTAAATATCACCAATACAACCCAACATAATTATTTATAGCCCGATATCAGCCACATGATTGCACATCGCATAACAACATATTAGACCCTACCAAACACTAAAAGACGGAATACCAGACTCATTAAAACCAGCAATGTGGGATAAAGGTTAAATGTATGGGGAGAATGAGAGTTTTTCATTAAGTCCAGAGGGGAATGTGGTAGCCAATTTGACTATCCACTTTAACTCAATTCTTTCGAGTTTCTTAAAGGTGTCACCGCCTCGAGCTCCCAGAATGATCTTATCTATACCGTAGGCTCGTAGATCTTGCCATCTGCTGTTATGGTGCTCCAAGAAATGCTTAGGAATGGGTTTCAATTTCGATATCCTTTCCAAGTCCGTGGGGAGGAGTTTGCCCGCTGCTCTAATATCCTTCAGATGTTCCTGTATACGGACCCTCAATTCTCGTGTAGTCATACCAACGTATTTCAGTCCACAGGGGCAGCCCACAATGTAGACCACCCCTGTGGTACTGCAGTTCACAAAGTGCACGATATTAAAACTCCGTTCCCCTCTAGAGTCTTGAAAGGTTTTGGTTTTTACCATCTGTGGACAGATGGAACAATGTCCACAAGGAAATGAGCCCCAATCAGGCCCTTTCGATCCAAAGATGTAGTTTTTTGGTTTTGGAGGTGCATAGTGACTCCTCACTAGCATATTTCCGATAGTATCAGCCCTCTTAGACGTTATTTGAGGAACACTTGAAATGTGTTTTGGCCAGAAGTATTGGCCAGAAACGTTCAAGAATCTTATTCATTGCATGCCACTGGGAATTGTAAGGTGTAATAATTCTGACCTTGTTGTCATGTGGGCGTCTCTTTTGTTGGGTCAGGAGGGATCTACGATCCGACGTCTTGGCTCGCACATATCCCCTCTGAACATCTGAGTCCCGATATCCTCTTTGTCCGAACCGTTCCTTTAAAATCAGTGATTCTTTTTCAAAACTCGTCTGGGTATCGCAAATTCTCCTTGCTCTCAGGAACTGACCTGTAGGGATTGCACGGATTGTATGAGAAGGGTGGAAAGAGTTGGCGTGAAGGAGAGCGTTAACCGATGTCTCCTTGCGGTAGATAGTTGTATTCAGATGTCCCTCATGTCCAACATCAATCCGAATGTCTAAGAATTCAATGTGTTCCTGACTTACATTATTTGTTAGACGAATGTTCAGGTTATTGGAGTTCAAATCATTCAAAACAGGTCCAAGCCTTCCCTAGTTCCTTGCCATATAAACAGAATATCGTCTATAAATCTCATCCAGGCAATCACCTGTCCTGAGGCTCTATCCATGGCTTCCTGCACTTCATTCCTTTCCCAATGTCCAAGGAATAAATTTGCATATGAGGGGGCACAAGTGGCCCCCATGGCGGTCCCCCGCACCTGCAAATAAAACCTCTCCTTGAAGAGAAAATAATTGTGGTTGAGGATGAACCCCATTAGTGTCAGGAGAAAGATGACAAGATTTTCATCCAGGTGTCGTATTTCCAAAAAGAATTTTACTGCTTGGATCCCCAAATCGTGATTGATACAGGTATAAAGTCCTTCGACGTCACAGGACACCAGAAACATATCTGGTTCCAAAACCACATCCTCCAAACGTTTCAAAACATCTGTGGAGTCCCGGATATAAGAAGGCAACTCCTCCACACATGGGCGAAGATAAAAGTCCACAAACCTGCATATTGGTTCGCACATACTACCACAGCCTGATACTATCGGGCGAGGATCAATTTGTACCATCACGTTTGTGACGTTGTCTTCTTTGTGGGGGTGCTCCACTACAATATATGTACTTGGTTATTTACGCTTGTACTTTTAGCATTTTGCAATTCGTCCATGTGTTGTGGGGCATTTATAGAGGTTATTCACCCCCCCACGTTACACATTTTTTGTCCTCAAATTTGCCTTTTTGGCACTCCACACTTTTCTCCACACCTCATTTACATCATTAATATATACATAGTTATAATCTTTATTTTCAATTACCATCTCCATACACTCACCATTAAGCGCACCTTACTTGCATTCAATTTAATTTTTTTTTTTTCCACCTCAACATTCTTATTGCAACTTACGGTTACAGTCACTTAGTCTATATCACCTATCTGGAAGTTTACAATAATTGTTATATACTCCTAATATTCATATTACACATTTCATTAATATACACTGCTTATATTTATAATCATGTCTCAACAATCCAAAGAATAGCACTCCCCCACCATTATACACTTCTCACGTACATCATTCACTTCACTCTATCTCACTACATCACACTCCTGGAATTTTAAATAATCTTTTTGTAGCTAAGTAGCCAAATTTACACAAATGCAGTCTGTATGGCATTGCAGTGTCTATTGATATTCTTAGGTATTGCAGTGGTCACGTTTGTTTAGTGTCTTTTGCATATTTGTTTCACATTTTTAGGTATCTCACCACATCGCTGCACCTTAGTATATTTTCGGATTACACCAATTCATGTGCTCATGACATACCACATGAGTCCATAATACCATTGCTCTCCACAACAGTTGTAACCACTATAGGTCACCTTAGCATTACACTCTTCTACACATTTTATTGGTATTGGTGGGCTTTTTGCCACTAGTTGACACTACACCTTTCGCATGCACATGTCACTTTACACACCAATTTACATATGTAATTAATTCTCTATGCATTTAATTGTTTGCAATTTTGACTATGCACTTCTTATTAAGCACTTGTCACTTTAGCATTTAATATTATTATATTTTAGCATGCACATGTCACTTTAGCATTTAACAATATTATATTATAGGATGCCCACATTGCTGCCCTTACCTGATATGGCCAGGCGATTGCGCATTGCTTCGGCGCATGCGTGGGTCTCGGTCACGGTCCCGCACTTCCGGTTCACGATGACGCGCACGTGTGCGCGTCATTCGTCTTCCGGAACTTCGGTTTCCGCCCCGTGATGCCGACATGAAGACCGCGGCAATGCGCTCAGTACACACCTGCCATTCAGTCAATTTCCAGGTAACCTATTGGTCGGAATTTGGTCACATGTTTGTGCTACTTTATGTATATATATGCGGTCCCTACCACACCACAGCACACCCCCAGGAAGAAGCGACGGCGAAACGTGCGTCGGGGTGCTGTGGTGGTGGTCAAAGCCTCTCTCCTGTAGCTTTTCATCATGTCACGCCCGGGTGGGTAATTTGAATATACAGTTACTCTTACATATGTATTCAGGCTATTATAGTGGAGATGCGTTTACATTTGATTGACCTTTTGGACCACCACCACGCTCTTTTGTGTCTTGTGGAATATTTTATATGGTTTTAACATTTTGTGTCTTGATTGCTGTAAGTAATTTACAATAAAGATTGTTGTTATTTGATTCCCAACAAATAGTCCTTTGTCTGTGTTGGGATAGATTGTTGTCCTATATGCCTCTTTTGGTATTGCTGCTGTGATTTCGGTGTTAGGATCTATACAGGAATAGGGTTTTCTGATTGGTATTCATAGTATTAGCCTTTGATACACCTTTACAATAGAAAATCCCCATAAATGATCCCATTTTAGAAACTGCTCCTCTCAAAATATTTTAGGTTCACTTTTTGGTTTATCACAGGGGTTAAAATAAGTGTAGATGATATATAAAGAAAGTAATGTTATGTTATGGTTCAATAACGTTTTTATTATTTAATTTGCACATTAACACGTGTAAAAAGTTATGACAAGCAATTCAAGAGTAGAGGTATCATTATGCTGAATGCTTAGAATGACAGAATTGAGTGCATAATGAGATTGAATGTATTAGAACAGAAAAATAACAAAAGAGAAAAACTATCACGGTCCAGAACAATAGAGACCATGAACAATAACTCAATTAACATGTACAGACAACATAGAGACGCAAGACAACATGGAGGGTGGGGTAAAAAGGGGGGTGTGAGTGGGGAGGCGGGGGGGGGGGGGGGGTAAGAGGCTATCTTATATCCAGGGATAGGACCTTAGGATGCTGGGTCGCTAGTCTGTAGCCAGACTTCCAAGGCCGGTTGGGATCTAAAGGAGATCCAGGGGCTCCATGTTTTGTAGAAATTGTCATGCTTACCCTCATCATTAGCCTTTAATTCCTCCATGTGTAGAATTACATTCAGTGTTTCCACCCACTGAGCTTTAGTAGGTGGATTAGGGGATCTCCATAGCCTTGGGATTATCTGCCTAGCTGCCACCAAAAAGTGACGAAGTAGGCTTTTTTTGAATTTGGAGATAGTCCCCGGAAATATAGAAAGAAGGGCTAACTCAGGTGACGGATCTATGCCTGGTGGGCATATGTCTTTGTACAAATGGAAAATTTCCATCCAAAGTTTATGAATCGGAGGGCAATCCCACCACACGTGTAGCATGTTGCCCTCTGATTCTCCACAGCGCCAGCACAGGGGAGAGACTTCCGGGAACATTTTATGCAGTTTTGCAGGTGTTCTGTACCATTGAGATACAATTTTGTAGTTAAGTTCCTGTAGCCAGCAGGAGACTGAGGCCTTGTGTGTTAAGATAAGTGCTTTTTGCCACTGTTCGAGTGAGAAAGACTTGCTGAGGTCCCTCTCCCACAAAGCAGTAAACGACGGCAGCTCGTCCCCCGCAACCCCCCCCCCCCGCACCAGCATAGCATAGACCAAGGAGATCGTGTGGATAGGAGGAGAGGAGTCCATACATAAATCTTCAAACGGAGTGAGGGTGGTGGAGAGTGCAGATGGGCCCAGGGTGTTTACAAATTTGCGGACCTGAAAAAATTGCAACCATCTGGAAGAAGCTAGGCCGAGAACTGCTGTTACATCGGTCATGCCGCGTATTCCTTGCTCGTTGACTACACTACGCACCCTGGGTAGCGGAGTTTGTGGATCCGAGGGGGCATTCTGTAAGTCTGGCAGGTCGGGATTGCCGATGAGCGGGGTGAGGGGGCCTGATACTGTAATCAAGTTAGTATGTTGCATAAATTTGCGCCAAGATTTAAGTAGGAGCGTTATGAGAGGGGAGACATTGATATTTCGTATTGATGTGCTTGGAGACCACCAGAAAGCTCCAAGGGCATGTGTGTGATTTAATTCTAGTTCCATTTCAACCCATAGTTTGGAGGCACGTTTGTGGAATAAGTCAAGTATGAATGTGGCTATGGAGGCCCTATGGTATGAGCGGAAGTCAGGTAGTCCGGTGCCCCCATCTAATTTGTTGAGAATTAGTATAGATTGTCTAATGCGCGGCATTAGGAGTGCCAGACAAAGGTTTGTGACATCCGTCTAAGTTGGTCAAAGAAGGACCTCGGTAAAGGAATGGGAATGGTCTGAAACAAGTATAGGAGACGTGGTAGTATGTCCATTTTTAATATATTGATTCTACCAAACCATGATACAGTCAGTTTGGACCACTTTTCCAGATCCTTCTCAATAGTCTTTAACAGTGGTGCGTAATTTAGGTTAAATAAAAGACTTAGGTCTGAGGATATATTAGTCCCCAGAAGAAAGTAATGTTATGTTATATGGGCACAGAAGGGAAGGAGTGTCGTTGGGCTTTTGGGAGGCGGATTTGGCTGTAATGGTTTTCCGAAGAATGCATTTGGGGGCCCCTGAGATCCAAAAGTGTATATTGATTTTCTCTGGAAATGTTTCTGCAATGCAACCTATCAATACCTCTTGATGAGTTCCTTTATGAATGAAGATTCCAAATGGGGTCAGTTCTCAGGGTCTTCCTATATATGGGCGCAAAAGTGGCATTCTATTCAAAACTAGAAGCCAAAAAATGCTTGTTCTCCTCTGGGCCGTGCTGTGTGCCCTCTAGTTTATGCACCCATATAAGATATAAAGTGAGTTATCCCAGGTACAGGAGGGAAGGAAAACTATTTGACTTTTGTAAAGCAGATTATAACGGTTTCTATATGAAAGCTTTGCTGAGCCTTTGAAGTTCATGTAAAGTGGAAACCCTAGAAAGTGACGCCATTATGGAAACTTCACCCCTTACAGAATTCACCACGAATGTACTTAGCTTATAAAACCCATTGATCTCACATTTTTCTTCAAAATGTGTGAAAAAATTGAATATTAGCTGTGTAGAATACATTGGGTAATGCAAATCCCACAACATATTGCCGCAAACAACGGGATCAGGGGCTGTTCAAGGGGGTCAGTTTTGGTGGCTTGCCCATTGGTGTAACCCCATGTCGTCTTGCCCAGCTTTTTATATTCTTTATACATCCCCTTGTATGTAGCAGGCAAGGCTGTGGCATTTTTCAGGTTTTGCATTGTTACATTGTACAGGCCATAACAATTTTAATTTTTCAATAAATGTTGACATATGCAGACTTATTTTTTGTGCAATGAGGTGAATTTTTCAGGTACATCATATATCATCCTCCTTAAAATCATACATCAAATATATCAATTCTTCTTATTGCACAGAGGGCCACATTTATCACTTTTGTGCGCCTAAGTGTAGTAGTTGCGGCTAAATTCTGGCGCACTGTTTTGCCAGAATTATCACAAGCTACAACCATCTGTGATAATTATACTTTCTGCCTCTTATTAATCACTTTACTTTAAAACAGTTTAGGCGCAATTTTGGTGCAGTTTAGGCGCAATGTTAGATTCAGGTACTTACATGTGATTCTGCTACAAGCTCCTCTCTGCTGCTCCCACAGCCCAGAATGAAGATAACACTCACAACAGCACCCAGGTGTGTGACACCCTGCACCCAGTGACCTCCTCAGCAGGGGATTCTCCTGGAGGGGATCCCCCAGTGCTGGTCTCCTGCTGCACCCCTGTAATTCTGTAGAGTATCCCCCTCAGACACAGGTGATACTGTGCAGAATTACATGTGGGACACTTGTATGTCGTATCTGCAACATTCTGCAAACTTCTCTTGCTCTTGCTGTGAGCTCAGGAGTTTGCAGAATGTTTTGTAAATAGAAGGTGATGAACTGTAAATAGAGTCTGCAGCTCCTGTCTGCAGTGTATCTAATGTATCTATAATCTGTTCTAGTGTCTGGCTGAGCTTTGCTGCTAGAAATGAGCTGTTCTGCAAAGGGGCTCAGTACTTTCTTCTCAGATAACGCCGCCTTCGGGCTGGAGTGTTTTTTCGCCCCCGTTTTTGCGCCTAAATGAAAACGTTGCAAGTGATGAATATCATTAGGCACAGCAAAACATCTGGATTGGTAAGTTAGATGAGGGAAAGCTGGTTATTTTTGCTGCACGGCTAGTTTGGCGTTTAATTGCAAAAATGGCGCAAAAACGGTGCGCCTGAATGAAAAGGCGCAAAAACAACAGAAAAAACGAGTGATACATGTGGTCCAGAGTGTGCAACTCCATATTTATCAACTAAGAACGCAAAGAACGCAAATTTAATCGCAAAACTACACCACATAGGAAATTGAGCAGATGTTAAACATACGTGTGACTGGTTCAGTCTTTTCGCACACAGCACAAACAGCCAATACTCGCATGAGAAGGCATTTAACACTGCACATACACCAGACTATAAATCTGACTGTTGGAAACCTGCCAGTCTAACACATAGACAACTGCTCAAAATCCTGCCTAATGATAAATCTCCCTCCTAGACTTGAAAATGAGATTCCCTGATTGCTTGTTCAAGACACTGCACTAATACTAATTAGTATACTAAATAATAATACTTCGCAGTCAGTTAGTTCTTCTGTAGGATGGAGAAAGTTGCAGAGTGTCAGGCAGCCTCAGGGCGCGTTCACATGTTGCGTTTTGACCTGCGTTTTCATTGCGTTTGAAACGCATATAAAACAGCTGAGGAGGGGTGATTTGCCTAATTACATCACTGTTAACATTTCAGTTTAAAACGTGATGTTAACACACGCATTAACAACACGTTAACGCATGCATTTTGTTAACACATACGTTAACATTGCGTTTACAAACGTAAACGGTAATGTAATTAGGCAAATCACCTCTCATCAGCTGTTGCATATGCGTTTCAAACGCAATGAAAACGCGACCAAAACGCAACGTGTGAACGCGCCCTCAGGGTTCACATCAGATCCTTGGGCTTCCTGAGGAAGGATAAGTGGCACTGGGGAATTAATCCAGGGATGAAGCAAGCAGAAATCCTCTACAAGACATGGTCATGCTTGAGCGCAGGATGTAAAAACCCGCAATTGAAGTTCCGACTGCAAGTGTGACACTAGAGTGTCAGCTGTAACAAGTGCGCCAGTAACTAGCGCCAACGTATATTTATCGTCTGCTATCCTGAAACAGTTAATCCTTCTCTGGGAAAAAGCCCAAGCAATTACAGTAGCAAAAAAACTGCTTCACTCCCATTGTAGAAAAGAGTACTTTTTAACTTCACCTTGTGTACGTGATGTTCCAGCCTTTTTGGGCTCTATTATCCCTAAAAAATGAGGCAATTAATTTTCCCACAGGGTGGCAGAGCTTAACACAGAGGTTGAATCTCGCATTCTGGATCTTCCTCAGTATTTAACATGCTCCGGGTCCTAAACCTGCAGAAAAAGTAAATTTGTGGTGTATTTTTTCAAAACTTTCTATATTTCTATAAATCCAAGCCACTATGAGCTCTGTGTAAATCGCCGCAGGTTAGCTGCAGACAATTCCGCTGCACCTAACCAACAGCAAACTTGTTCTGTGTATCTCTGGCTTGGTGTAGTTCCTATGTAGTTTCCATAGGACAAAATTGCTACATAAATTCTGCACATAAATATAATGTAAACTTCAGTCATAAACTCTCTGATGACAGGTTCCCTTTTAAGGCTATGTTCACAAGATGCACTTGAATTGTGTTATGAAATGCATTTCAAACACATCTGGAGTAACTCCTCCCCAAACACAAAAGATATCTAGTGTTAAATGCTTGCATTCAGTAAGTTTCAACATCAACAAAAACAAGCATTTATGTCTTGGTACATAGGTGCTTGGGGAGAAGTAAGTCCAAATTTGCTGAAAATGCATTCCAAAACATAATTCAAGTGCATCTTGACAACATGGTCTTAGGGTGCGTACACACTTTGTGTTTGCGTTGTGTTTTAAAATGCATTGCAAACATATCAGGAAAAATACAACTCAAATCACAAATCCATTTTTACCATTATTAATAATAATGCTTTTTGCCTAATGTGTTTGCAGTGCATTTCAAAACAAATTTCAGTGTTTGAAAATGTGTTTGAACAGAATGTGCAAACTGCTTGCACATGTATTTATAAAGTGTCTGCTCCAGTTTTGTGTTGCAGCTGCACTATGTCCAACAAGACCAAAAATATGTGCACCTAAATAGATGTTTTAATGTTTAGTCGGAGTTTGCACTACATTTATTACTGACATGTGCCACAGTTCTGTATGCTCAATAATCCTGCTGCATGAACAAAGTGCTCCAAAAATATGGTGCACACTTCCAGAGCAGTGCAGGGTGCAACAGATGCCCTGTGTCATTATATGAGGTTATACCTTTGTAACACTTTAATACATCCAGGGGATTTTGAAACTGTTTTCTCGTCGCACATTGTACTTCAAAGTAATAGAAAAATTTTGATATCTTTTGTATTTAGTTATGAAAAAAATGAAAATTTGGCAAACATTTCTAAAAATTATTCATTTTCAAAGTTCTAAATATCCAGCTTTTCAAGCAGATAGTCATAGCCCCTAAGTAACTTTATAAATAACATTTCCCAAATGACTGCTTTATATCGATGTGACATTTTATGCATCCTCTCTCATTTCTAGGTTGCTAGGAGATCAGAATTTTGGGTGCATTTTTAAAAATTTTTTGAAAATCGCCAAAACCCTTATTTAAAAGCACCTGCTCTGTTTTAAATGACTTTAAGAGGCATAAATAGCAGTAAATTATGGCATTTTAGAAACTAAAATGCTTGCTCAGTTTTGGCTTGTGATTCTAAGTGGCTAGTGAGCTTAAGTGGAGTTGAAAAAAGCGGAGTTTTGTGTGTGTTAAGAGTGAATCTGTTGTTTGGGTGATTGTGGACTGAGCATATAGGTAATAGCAAGGCACTTTTCTTAGCCCGCGGTCACACGATCCGCTAGGCGTCCGTTCATAACGCGATGCTAGCGCACAGGGGGCGGTCCTCGGCCTGAACGCACATGCGTTAACAGGGAAACGCATGTGATCGGCTTATCAATCGCATGCGTTGTTAACGCATGTGCAGTCGGGCCGAGGACCGCCCCTGTGCGCTAGCATTGCGTTATGAATGGACGCCTAGCGGATCGTGTGACCGTGGCCTTAGTGTCACAATTTAAATAGATTTTTTTTTTCCTTTCTTTGGCTGGTCTGCTTATTGGGAGGAGGGATTAGTGTTAACACCTGATAAATTAAGGTCTAGAAACTCACTTTTGAGCTCGCTCAGTTTCGGCTTGTGATTCTAAATGGCTAGTGAGCTTAAGTGTAGTTTGAAAAAAGCGGAGTTTGAAAGAGAGAAGTCCACAGAACTGTAAGTAATCTACATTTTATATCTCTTGATTTATATACTCATCACAGTTTTGTTACTAGGATATGGCTAGCAAGATTGGTGGTATGCTCCAGTGCACACTCTGCCGCATGTATACACTGCTGGAGCAGGAGTTCTAGGGTGAATACCGCTGTGACAGATGTGCCCATATTTTTCTACTGGAAGCTCGTGTTAGAGATCTGGAGGAAGATATTGCATGGCTGCGAGCAATTGACAATCTTGAGAGGAGTATGCTTCTCACTGAGCAAGCAATAATGGGGTAGAAGTAGAGGGTGGAGAGGAAAGCCAGCAGGGCCAGGTGGGTAACTGGGTTACTGTAAATAGAGGGGGTAGGAAGGGGTCAAAGAAAAGGAAGGCCAACTCTGACGCTGAACATCCAAGCAAAATTGCTAAATTATGCAATGATGTAAGAAATGGCAGCCCTAGCAGATCCTGCTCTCCCTCACAGCCGGGGGAGCAGACCAGCTAGTAGTAGGGTGGATGGGAGTGCAGGTAAGCCAAGGCAGCTGGTGGTTGTAGGGGACTCTATAATCAGGAAGACAGATAGAATAATTTGTCGCCAAGACCGCCTCAACCGAATGGTTTGCTGTCTCCCTGGTGCCAGGGTTCGGCATGTGGTGGAATGGGTGGATAAATTACTGGGAGGGGCTGGGGCTGATCCAGCTGTCGTGGTCCATGTTGGTACCAATGACAGAATAGATGGTAGGTGGAGGAGCCTGAAGAATAATTTTAAAGAACTAGGTTCAAAGCTTAAGGAAAGGACCTCCAAGGTAGTATTCTCTGGAATACTACCTGTACCATGCGCTACACAGAGCAGACAGCGGGAGCTCAGGGAGTTAAATGCATGGCTCAGATCCTGGTGTAGAGCAGAGGGATTTGGGTTCCTAGAGCATTGGGCTGACTTTTCACTGGGGTGCAAGCTGTTTTCTGCAGATAACTTGCACCTAAATGGAAGGGGGGCTGCTGTGCTGGGGGAGAAGATCCTAGCAGGGGTGGTGGAGTATTTAAACTAGGATCGGGGGAGGAGGAAAAGGAAGACACTAAAAGGGGTAGACAGGCCAGAGAGGGGGCAGGTTATGTTGGTGGGTGGTGAGGTGGGCGGTGTATGGGGGCCTAAGGCAGTGGATAAGGAGCTCCACAAGTTACAGAACGGTGGTGACGATATTGTATATGTGCCAGTAAAATTACTTTAAATCAGATAAATAACTGTGAAAAATTAAATTGTATGTTCACAAATGCCAGAAGTATCACAGGCAAAATGGGCGAGCTTGAGGCTCTGATATTAGAGCAAAGTTAGATGTTGTTGGTGTAGCACAGACATGGCTTGATGCATCGCATGATTGGGGTGTTAATATTCAAGGTTTTACACTCTTTCGGAAAGACAGGGCAAATAGGAGAGGAGGTGGTGTATGTCTGTATGTCAGAAGAGACTTAAAAGTGATTGTGAATGAGTCAGTGGTCTCAGAAGAGTGTGAGGAGGCTGAAACTTTGTGGGTTGAAATTCAAAGCCAAAAGAGCTTTGAGAAAATTATTTTTGGTGTAATTTATAGACCCCCTAACATCTCTGAGGAAATAGAGGGTCACCTATATAAACAGATGGAGCGGGCTGCACAGGAGGGGACCGTAGTGATAATGGGAGACTTTAACTTTCCAAATATAAATTGGGGTCAGGGCTCGTCTTCATCTGTGAAGGGGAGACATTTTATGAATATTCTTCAGGATAATTTTATGGTACAGCTTGTAGAAGATCCCACAAGATTTGACGCATTGTTGGACCTTGTGATTTCTAACAATGAGGAGATTGTCCAAAATGTCAGTATCCGGGAACCCCTTGGGAACAGCGATCATAATGTAATTATTTTCCTCTTGAACTTTAAAAAGCAGAAACAGGTGGGAAAATCGAAAACTTAGAATTTTAAGAGGGCTAATTTCCAAAAATTCAGGGCTGCAATACAGGATATAGACTGGGATCAGATTCTGTCAAATGGTGATACTAATGTTAAATGGGAGAAATTCAAATCTATTCTGGGTCATTATACTTCTAAATTTATTCCAATAGGTAACAAGTATAGACGGGCTAGATTACACCCCACATGGCTTACAGCTACAGTTAAAAGGGCAATTAATGAGAAAAAGAGGGCATTTAAAAAATATAAATCTGACGGGTCACCTAAGGCTTTCAATACTTACAAAAAACTTACCAAAATCTGTAAAAAGGAAATCAAATCAGCCAAAATACAAAATGAAAGACAGGTGCCTAAAGATAGCAAAACAAATCCCAAGAAATTTTTTAGGTGTATCAATGCAAAAAAAAAATGGGTCAGAACAGGTTGGACCCCTTTATTCTGAAAATGGGGCATCGGTGACTGGAGACCAAGAGAAGGCGGAGATACTTAATAGGTTTTTTTATCTCCGTTTATACAATAGAAGAGAGAACTTCTGACTTGGGTGGTGCCAGTGCGGGTCATGAACCCTGTAATATACTAGACTGGCTAAGTGTAGGAATTATCTAATCTAAGCTCAATAAAATCAATGTGTACAAAGCTCCTGGCCCAGTTCTGTTATTGCTGTACCACTGTCTAAAATCTTCAGGGATTCCGTAATGTCTGGTGTGGTGCCAAGTGACTGGTGCAAGGCAAATGTGGTGCCAATATATAAAAATGGCTCTAGAACTTTGCCAGGCAATTACAGGCCTGTAAGCTTAACTTCCATTGTGGGGAAAGTATTGGAAGGGTTAGTAAAAGACTACATATTGGAGTATGTGACATCAAATAGAATAATAAGTGACAGCCAGCATGGGTTTACTAAGAATAGAAGTTGTCAAACTAACCTTATCTGCTTCTATGAAGAGGTGAGCAGGTGCCTGGATGGAGGAGCAGCTGTGGATATTGTGTTCTTGGACATTGCAAAGGCATTTGACACTGTCCCTCATAGACGCCTGATGGGTAAAATTAGGGCTATTGGTTTGCAATTTGCAATTGGAATGAAAACTGGCTGAAGGATCGTATCCAGAGAGTTGTGGTCAATGATTCCTACTCGGAATGGTCACCAGTTATGAGCGGTGTACCTCAGGGTTCTGTGCTTGGCCCACTACTATTTAATATATTTATTAATGATATAGAGGTAGGAATTAATAGCACTGTGTCTATTTTTGCAGATGACACCAAACTGTGTAGTGTAATACAGTCTATGGAGAATGTTCATAGGCTGCAGGGTGACTTGGACAAACTGAATGTTTGGTCATCCATAAATGTAAGGTTATGCACCTGGGGGCCAATAATCCAAAAGCAAAATATGTCCTTGGGGGAGTAAATCTGGGAGAGTCCCTTGTTGAGAAGGACCTGGGGGTACTAGTAGGTCATAAATTGAATAACAGCATGCAATGTCAATTAGCTGCCTCTAAAGCTAGTAGGATCTTGTCATGTATCAAAAGTGGTCTGGACTCTCGTGATAGCGATGTAATATTATCACTATACAAGGCATTGGTTCAGCCTCACCTGGAATATGCTGTCCAGCTCTGGGCACCGGTCCATAAAAAGGATGCCCTGGAGCTGGAGAGGGTTCAACGTAGAGCCACAAAAATGATAAGGGGTATGGAGGGTCTTGGTTATGAGGAAAGAATAAAACAACTAGATTTATTGTCTGGAAAAGAGACGACTACGAGGGGACATGATTAATTTATATAAATATATGAATGGTCCATACAAAAAATATGGTGGTAAGTTGTTTCAGTTTAAATCAAATCAAAAGACAAGGGGGCACTGTCTCCGTTTGGAGAAATCAAGGTTTAATCACCGGAGGCGACAGGGCTTTTTTACCATGAGTGCCTCAGGCACTGGTCACAGCAGCGGAGAGCTTCAAGAAGGGTCTAGATGCCTTTTTACACCTAAATAACATTGATGGCTTTGTTATATAGAATTGTTTCCCCTAAATCCCTTCCTCATCCAATCCCTACCCTTCCTTGGTTGAACTTGATGGACAAGTGTCTTTTTTCAACTATATAAACTATGAATGTGCGAAAAATCTACTTTAAGAAGTGTGTTACCCCTTTTTCACAGGGGTTAAAACAAAATTGAGGGGTCATTTACAAGCAGTAATTGGAGCCAAAGGACCCAAAGAGGCACTGGAGCATCAGAAGCAAGAAGAGGACCTATGAGGACATCGGAAAGGTGAGTACAGTGTTAATTTTTTTATAGACTCGAGTATAAGCCGAGTTTGGGTTTTTTTCAGCCCAAACTTGGCAGATACTCGAATATAAACGGTAACTTGTTTTGCAGGATATAGAACAAATTTTTTGAAATTTGCTTCTTTTTGCATCGCAAAAAATTTATATTTTTTGTTTACAGAGCCGTTTTAGAGCTTATTTTTTGTTAATGTTACTTTTTGATCACTATTTATTCTTTTTTGTGAGGTCAGATGTAAAAATTTCATAATTTGATTGTTTTTGCGTTTTTTTACGGGGTTCACCGTACGGGTTCAATGACAATTTTATTTTATGATATGGGTTGTTACGGACGTAGTGATACCCAATATGTTTTGGTGATTTTCATGTTGTGTTTGATTTTTATATGGGATGGGGCATCAGAGGACTTCGATTCTTTTTTTAATAATTTTTTTTAATTGCACTTTTTAAAAAAATTTTTTTTACTGTGAAGTGAGATTTAAACTTGTATAAAGTCAAGGAGGCGGAGAGTTTTACATTAAAGTTAAGCTCTCCCCAGATTCTTTCATGTGATTGACATCATGCATCGGACTTTCTGGATGCAGGAGTATCAATTACAGTGAAGGGGGCATCCAAGCCAGGCAGAGCTTGACATCAGTAATAAATTCTCCGTCTCCTTGACTTTCTACAACTAATTCACATTTTCTGGATTATGTCACCATATGGCATATATGAAAGAAACATTGAGGCAGATTTATCAAGCAGTCTAAAAATAAGAATAATCTTAGTTGCCCATGGCAGCCAATTACAGCTCAGCTTTCAGTTTACCAGTGCCGGTAGATATTTCAAAGGGGAGCTGTAATTGGTAGCGACTGTGACAGCTATTTAGCAGTGTCATACGCAATCGGATTTTGGCACAGCGGCTCTGGCTTTGATGCGACAGAAATAGGGGGACGGGCCATCAGACGATTCGACTGAATTGTAAGTGCATTGTCGCAAGACAATGCACTGACATTCCCCGGGAACAAGAAGGTGAACTCTGTCGGACCTGACCGAGGAAGCGACATATGCAGGATATCGGGCGCACGATCTTAGTGAATAGCGGCACAGTGCATTCCGGTCAGACAGTGCACTTCGGGTGAACTCCGTTGACCGGGTAAGTAAATGTGCCCCATTATGTACTATAAACTCCCACAAGTAACACAAAATATTTTGTAGACGTATTTACTCAAACTATTCAAATCAACATTTGGGAAGCATGTTAACCCTGTAAATCCAGAAATGGATTTGAAATTCTTACATTTCAATTTTTGTACAAGAATATTCTCATTTAGCTTTCACAAAGTATAAGAGGTAAAAATAAATTCAAAAACTGTAAGGCAATACCTGACAAATGGATGTCAACTGCTTTTTCGGCGCACAGCGATGTCCACAAAAGAGTTAGTGCTTTAGGGTTCTCAAATATACCATTGTAGTGTCAAAAGGTATTTTGCCCAACTCATGCCACTGGAGACAAACACCCCAAAAATCATTCTGTAGGTTGTCCAAAGTACGGCAATACCCCATCTGTGGTAATAATATATGGGAAGGGGACACGGCAGGGCTCAGAAAAAAAAACTAGCAATTGGAGCCCAGACATTGTACATATGCAACACCCCTGCCAATGCATAGGAAGGTGGAAAGTTGCGGATAGAACCCTCTCTAGGTTAGGAGCTATTAGGGAGACTGATATCCTCTCTTGGAAGATTCTGGAATATAGACATTGGGGCTTATTTACTAAGGGTCCCGGGGCCGCATTTTCGTTTGGGCTTACATGCACCTGGAAGAATAAGTTGAACTCCGGCGGGCCTGAGCAGAGAAGCGACACATGCAGGAAATCGGGCGCATGAGCTTCATGAATCCCGGCAGAGTTCTTCCTCGTCAGACATTCCAGATCGGGGATGGTGCAGGGACCGGGTAAGTAAATGTGCCCCATTGTATAGTTGCAGAGGTTCTGCCTGTAAAGGCATCAGTTAATACTGTTATTTGTATTGTCCAATTAGGTACCTATAAAGCAAGCTGAAAGCTGGTTGATGGAGTGCTACCACCTGACCAGGGGAGTATAAAAACCTCTGCTGGGTGGAAGCACATGGTTTTGGAATCCAGTCAGTAGAAAGAAACAGGTCCAGGGTGCAGCTCCCTCCAGAGCCGCTGTCCAGGATGCGATGAAGGGGAGCATAGCGTACCGCGTACCGGTTATTACATTTTCCGGCTGCCTGAATTGTTCCTGGGACGAGCTCCGGGGGCAGGAGCACTGCGACACAGGAGGTTCCAAGCCGAGGATCGGACTTGCATGCTACACCTGCTGCAGCCGGAGCTGTGGCGAGCTCAGGTGAGGTGACCACCCATGCAGCGAGTATGTTAGCAGGGGGTGGGAACTTTTCTAGAGATCAGGGTCCTGTCAGGGTCCCTCGTAGTGGTGTGGCGGGAGTCCCCCCGGTGAGGGAGTTAGGGGTGGTAACTGCAGAGCTAGGACGGGAGGGTCCCATGCCGCGGGTTGGGGCATCTAGTGCCATGGTCGACGAGGTCCACATGGTGGATAAAGCGCGGGACGAGGTTTATGTCTGCTGTGCTGACATTTGAAAATTGGAAGTTCGGGATAAAATCTGGCGGGGAGAATATATAGAGATATTCTCCCTTTTGCCATTGCAGAAATTTAATCTTGAGAGGGGTAGGCCGGACGAGAGCAAAAAAAGAGGAGAAAAAAATCGGTTGATACCTCGGACGTTTTTCAACTGGTTCCAGGCCTTTGCCATTTTGGCATCGGTTATTGGGGAGAAGGAGCTGGAAAATGGTTTGGCTCTGTTTTGTTATATGGACACGATTGGGGAAGCCTACAAGGTGTGCAGGGGCACGGTCTGGCCTGTCTGGCCTGGTCTGGTTGGTCATATCTCAATATGACAAACAGTTTTGTCAGCATAAGGCTATCCGCCCATCCCTCGGTTGGGACTAGAAGGATATCAAACTGTGGATGCGGTTAATTTCAGCGCCTCGTCCGTTGCAGTCCTAATGGAATGTCGGGGGTTTCGGAGCGCCCACAATGTTGCTGACAATTCAACAAGGGCCATTGCAAGTTCGGCAATGACTGTCGTTTCAAAAACAAATGTGGGGGCGCACAGCCTGTCACGGTGCTTCAGGAAAGGAAATGATAAGTTAGGTGAGGCTGACGCGAAGAGGAGCGACTCTGGTGAGGGCGGAAAAGATGCGCCTGTTTCTAGAGGCGTATCCAGACAGGGCGGCAGCGGGGTTGCTAATTGAGGGATTTAGTGCCGGGTTTCCCATCCCTTGTAGCGCTGTGGGGGTTAAGGGGGAACTGCGTAACTTGGTCTCGGCTACGGCCCATCCGGAGTTAGTGAGTTCTAAATTGGGAAGTTGAACTGGGTCGGATGGCTGGCTCCTTTAGTTTTCCTCCTATTGCGGATTTGTGGGTGTCCCCATTGGGAGTTGTCCCAAAGAAGGAGCCTAATAAGTTTTGGTATATTCATCATCTGTCCTGCCCTTATGATGGGTCAGTGAATGATGGGATAGCAGAAAAGTTGTGTTCGGTCTCCTATATGTCCTTTGAAGCAGCGTTGAGTTGGGTCCGCCAGTACGGTAAAGGGTCCCTCATGGCGAAAATGGATGTAGAGGCTGCGTTTTGCTTGTTGCCTGTTCACCCAGATAGTTTTACCATTTTGGGTTGTAAATGGGAGCGTCAATATTTTGTGGATCTGTGTCTCCCTATGGGAAGTTCAGTATTGTGTGCTTATTTTGAGTTTAGCTGTTTCATTGAGTGGGTGGTGAAAAGGGAAGTGCAGGTCCAGTCTGTTTTGCATTACTTAGATGACTTCTTGTTGATCGGCCCACCGGCATCGTGGGTGTGTTCTTTGTTGTTGCAGGCCATGGAGCGGTTAGCCAGTGGCTTTGGAATACTCGGATTCTGGGCATTTTCATAGATTATGTCGATATGAAATCCAGATTAACTGAGGAGATTGCATGGTGGTCCGCGATGCTTGTCGATCTCGCAAAATCACACTGCGGGATCTTCAATCAATGCTGGATCGTTTGAATTTTGCATGCAGAGTTGTAGAAGGTTATTCATGTCTATGGCAGGGGTCCAGCACCCGGAACATTTTGTAACTTTATCTGCTGATTTGCGAGCAGATTTGAGGGTGTGGGACAAGTTTCTGGGAAAATATAATGGGAGGTTGGTGTTTCAGGATGAGCAGCAGGGAGTTGCGGTTTTGGCATTTATTTTCAAGGTCAGTGGTGTGCCGAGGGATGGCCTGATGCCTGGTAGGAGAGGGGACTCTAATTTAGCGTTTCTTGAGCTGTTCCCGATTGTGATGGCAACTGAAGTGTGGGGGGAGAGGTTGAGAGACTGGAAAGTGCTGTTCCACTGTGACAATTTGGGGGTGGTGCAGGCCATGGACAGGCAGATGGCAAGTTCTCCTCTTGTGATAAAACTGCTGAGCCGGTTGGTTATGAGGGGTTTGCAGAATGCTCATTTCGTAGCTGCCCATGTGCTGGGTGTGAAGAATAATGTGGCTGACACTTTGTCTCATTTTCAGTGGGAACCATTTCCGAGAGCTGGAGACGGGGGCCGAGGAGCAAGGCCATGTCTGTTCAGGGCAATTGTGGAGTCTGGTCTGATTTTGGATTTGGCAATTGTGGAGTCTGTAGGTTTGGATTTGGTAAGCCGTTCCTTTTTTTTTTTTGTTGTCTTCAATTCAAACATGGTTACACCACACAGTTACATTTCTTTTGCCTTAATCATCTCCCATGTACATTACACGTTTTGCATTAAGTTACATTGTTTGGTAAGCCGTTCGGTGAGTGAGACTACATGGGCTTCATACAGTGGAATCTGGAGTGATTGGGAAAGCCTGGTAAGTGTATTGGGCCCAAGTCTGGGTAGGTATGAGTGGGAGCCGGCTTTGTTATTTTGGATTGGTAAAGCATGCATCCTCGGTAATTCTGCCTTTGGTAACAAAGCGAATGTCGGTGGTAGCATTTTGGTTCAAGTTGAAGGGTTACAATGATTTTATTAAGTTGTTTGCGGTGCGTCAGGCTTTGAAAGGTTTTAGAAGAGTGCGAGTGGCTAGGGACGCCAGAAAGCTGGTTACGTTTGAATTGTTGGGAGTTTTATCGGAGCTGTGTTGGTCGGACTTTGAGTTATTGTTGTTTAGGGCAGCTATTATTTGAACTTTCTTTGGGGCATTCCACATTTCAGAGTTGGTGGCACCTAGTCGCAGAACGGCGGGAGGTTTATTAGCGAGTCATGTGCGTGTGGAGAATTGAGTGTTGTGTTGTGAAGAGATCCAAAACGGATCAGTCTAGAAAGGGTGCAACGGTAAGGCTGGCCCCTTTACCGGGGACAGCGCTTTGTCCAGTTGAGAATGTTTTGGTTTTTTTGAACCAAAGACCGTCAGTGGTGGGGCCTCTGCTGGTGCACGCAGATGGGTCCTTTATGTCTCGCTTTCAGTTTTGCACAGTTTTCCGTAAAGTGTAGGTATCCTGGGGTATGAGGCGAGTGCTTTTAGTTCTCATTCCTTTAGGATTGGAGCATCCACAGAGACTTCTAGATGGGGTTTGAATGATGAATTGATTAAGCGGTTTGGGAGGTGGGAATCAAAAAGGTTCTGATTGTATATTTGCATGCATCTGGTTTGTTAAACGTTTGTGAACAGTGTATGTGTTGTTTTACATGATTGTTATTGTTTTCCAGGTTCAGATCCGTGTTTGCTGTGGATTGCCGGTCATTCCTTCATGCAGAGGAGCTTTGCGGGCAGACTTAAGGCCAGCGGGAAGACAGCTTGGCTTTGCAACTTCGGTGGATGGGGACTAGGGGGTTGTTGTTGTTGTCGCGTTTGCTTCCAGAGCTACAATTCCAGGTGATCAGGACATCATGGGCCCTTATGCGGGACATCAAACTAGATCTCTTACGCCTGTGGACTACTTTCCCTGGCATATTGCTTATATGGTCTGATATGGTTCCGCGCTACTAGTGGCAGCAGGCGAGGTTGGTTAAGAGTATAAACAGAGAAAGAGTGAAGGTGAACAAGAAATTTGTACCACGGAATGGGGGTATCGTGGTTCATCACCGCAAGCTAGAGGAAGGGGGTAGCATATATCTCAGGGATGATGGGGTTCATTTGACATGGGATTATATTTGTGGCTGCTGGATGTGCAGTAAGGAATTGAAAGAGCCCTTGAGGTGTGGAGGAACGGCGGTGTGTAAGGGGGTTGCACACGCCAATTTGGCAGTATAGGAGAGGGCTCTTGAAGGCAAGGTGTTTTTAAAGTAGCGAACTAGGAAATGGGATTTCAGTTCATAAGAAGTTAGAAGTTGAAGTTAAGCTGGAATAGTTCACCCCGCTGGTTGATAGTTTTCCTGCGGGCAAGGACCCCAGGATGGGTTTAGGTCTCCAACAGGAGGTGCCCACTGGTTTGGTGATGAACGAACGTGGGCATGTGGAGACCTTGGAGTAGTCAGGGAAAGCGCCTTCAAGGACCCCTCTATTTTTTCTCTGTAATTTAAATAAAGTTGGCCGCTGTGGGCTTTTCTTCCACCTAATCTGTGACTCTGGTGTCATTATTAGGAACAGTGGGGAAGAAGGGGGTTGATACCACAGTGACAGTTTCACTGTCCCCAGGTCAAGGATGCGATGAAGAGGAGCATAGCGTACCGCAATCAGCACATGACATGGGTAGTAAACTAGCAGTATGGCAGTGAGGGTCATACAGAGTTGGGAAGGAGTTTTGTTTAGGTTAGAACAGGTGGTGTATGTGCAAAGAGGTGGGGACATTAATATTAAGAGTATTAACTAAAATAAGGGACTCACCATTTGCTGGAGTACGAGGAACAGGGGCTTTAGAGGTATGAATGCATGCTATTAGTTATGTTGCAGCGGCAATGTAGGAGGGGGCTCTTGAAGGCAAGGCGTTTGCAGTAGCGAACTAGAAAATGGCATTCCAGTTAGTAAGAAGTTAGGGAATTCCAGCACTTCAGACCAGAAAATATGGATCTTAGGGCAAGTCCACACACAGTGCAGGAAGGAACCAGCTTCAGCCCGACAGCAGAAACATAGGCCATTGGTGAAATACACCTGGTGGAGAAATTTGGACTGGATTAGGAAGTCCCTCGCACTCATCACAGATGAGTAAAATAGGATATTTTGACCTCTCTCCAGTCCTCATCCGATGCCCTATCAAATGGTCTGTTTTTCTGTTCCTGTAGCAGGGCATGAACCTGGTTAAGTGGCTTAGGGAGATCCAGAGTGCTCAAAGTTTCCAGATTCCAGAGAATCTCACTGTCATGCTACATTCACACGAGGTATGCCCGCCGTACTGTAGTACGGCAGGCATAAATCGGCGCTGCGGAGAGGAGCAGGGGATGAGCGCTGCTCACCCCCGCCCCTCTCCATAGGAAAATACAGCGCACGGCGCCGTATCACGGGAAAAGATAGGACATGTCCTATCTTTTCCCGGGCTACGGAGCGGTATGGTGCTGCACCGTACCGCTCCCGTACAGGGCCGTGAGCCCATAGAAGTGTATGGGGGACGTATATCGGCTGTACATACGTCGGCCGTATATACATCCCCCATACATGTGTGTGAATGTAGCCTCAGTCTGAGGGAACAGAACTGGGCCCTGGAGGCATGTCGTAATTGTGTATAGTGGAAATTGGTAGTAGTGGGTACCGTATATCTTTCTCTTATCTCATTAAAGCTAAGTAATTCTGCAGATAGGAGCTGACCAATGATTTTCACCCCCACTGCCCCCCACATTGTCCAACCCGGGAGGGAGAGGAAGTGAGAGAGCCTAGGATTGAGCCATAATGGAGTCCTGTGCGAGAGAGGGGGGGAATTTTTTTCCCCTAGCAGGATTTGTGTCCTGCGCCAGCACACTGGAAGCGTACGCATAGGAAGTGGGGTATTAGAAGGGGATTTGTATCTATACAGCAAATTCGTAAAGGCTTTATATGAGCCTACCAAGGCCCCAGTCAGCGCAGTGGCATTACCTCTATCAATACCTATCCACCATTGGGCATATACCATCTGGGCCGTCAAGTAATATAAAGGTATAAATCGGGAGTTGCTAACCCACCCCGAGACTTTGGAGTCTGGAGCAGAGCTAAACTAAAGCGTGGGGCACCTCTCTGCCAGTAGAAGGACCTAAGAATACCATCTATGCATTTGAACAGGCAGTACTGGACAAACATGGAATAAATGCAGGAATTTGGGGAGAAAGGTCGCATGTTAATGCGACCATGTAGGGAGAGAAGACCAGGCTTTCAGGCAAGGGGCCTGGATCTTGTGCGACACCTGGACTCCTGAAGTACTTAAAATTGGACACCACCTGAAACGGGATTAGAAGGTTGATCCTAACCCTAGCTTTAGGTTCGTTATATAGTAGTTTAACTAGTGCGTAAAGCAAGGACCAATACCCAATCTAGGCATAAGGGCCCACAAATAGCGCCATTCAACAGAGTCAAGGGCCTTGCAATTATCTAGGGATAGTATGAACCCGGGATCCAAGGGGCGCACCCCCTCTGCAATATTTAAATGCAATTTTTGTATAACCTTGTCTTGTGGCTAATATTTTTTTAATATCAAAGTTTAAACTGGAAATTGGGTGATATGAGTCGGGGAGCAGCGGATCCTTACCAGGCTTAGGCAAAACTACAATGATGGCCTCTCGCATGGAGTCAGGGAGAGAGCCACACTCCAGTACAGGCTTAGGAGAAGGGGAACTAAGGTCTCACAGTTGTCCTTATACCACTCACTTGCAAGTGTCTCAGAGTGCAATGTGTTTTTGATGCATCTCCATAGACTTGTATGGTGCGTTTTTCATGCGTGTGACTTGCAAAAGTAGAGCATGTGGAGATTTAAACACGCGTTTAAAAAAACGCACGTGTGTGCGTGAAAAAAAATGCAAGTCTGAAAAGACCCATTGATTACAATGGGTCAGAGTGCAATGCAAGTTCTGCGCTTCAAAAGCATGTGCAGAAAAACGCAAGTGTGAAAGGGGCCTTACATTCCTTTGATATAAATAATATATTCTGCAGGTGTGTTATATGATGATCTACAGCAGCTGTTGTGTGTATTATGAGGTTCTGCAGTAGCTGAGGTGCGTATTATGAGGTTCTGCAGCAGCTGAGTGTATTATGAAGTTCTGCAGCATCTGAGGTGAGTATTATAAGGTTCTGCAGCAGCTGATGAGTGTATTATGAGGTTCTGCAGCAGCTGAAGCGAGTATTACGAGGTTCTGCAGCAGCTGAGGTGTGTTATATGATGATCTACAGCAGCTGAGGTGTGTATTATGAGGTTCTGCAGCAGCTGAGATGTGTATTATGAGGTTCTAAAGCAGCTTAGGTGAGTATTATGAGGTTCTGCAGCAGTTGAGATGTGTATAATGAGGTTCTTCAGCATCTGAGGTGATTATTATGATGTTCTGCATAAGCATGCGTTTTTGACAGGTTTTACCAATTATCTTTATTAAAACTGGTCAAAAACGGATGCATTTTCAAAAAACACATACGTTTTTGGATGGACTGATTTAAAAACGGACCAAAAACAGGTTCAAAACTCCATGTGTGGCCACACGACGTGTTTTTGGACCGTTTTAACACATGCGTTTTTGTATGTTTTCAATGCATTTGGCTGCTTTGAACCTGTTTTATCTTCCTTTCTGGAAATGTAGGCAGCTGTGCAACAGATTAAAATCAGCCATGGTAAACATGCAAAAACGCATGCGTTAAAGCGGTCCAAAAGCGCAACGTGTGGCATCACCCTAAGAGCCAAAACTTCTTTTTTTGGGAAATACTTTAAAAACTTTTACAGCATTTTTTTCATGACAAATAAGGATAGTTAAAAATGAAAACATCTTAAAACATCCCCAGTTACAGAGGAAAATTACGCCATGTGGGGGTAAATGTCTTAGGCAGAGCTGTACCAGAACTGATTAGATCCAGCAACTCTACTTAACCCATGCAGACCTGGCAATCATGCAACCACCGGGTCTACAGAGCCAAAAGCAGCGCTGCCTCTGGTATTCACTGCATAGCAGAAGGCAGAAGCCATTATAAACCACTTTTACCTTCTCCCGAGCCAGAGCGCCGGAGAAACTGCAGCAATGTGGAAAGATTATGGGGCTTATTTACTAAGGGTCGTGCTGCTCACTTTCATAAGACTGTTCCCTGTGTTTGTGATTTGCGCAGCTTTGACAGGTATTTAACGGGGATTTGCGCTGGAATTGTGTCACCCTGCGCTGACTTCCATGCGACAGAAATTAGGGGGGCATGCCTTAGGATGATCCGACTGATTCGGACTGAGCGTGGGATTTAAGATTCAAATTGTGTCGCAAGATCAAGCACTTGCATGCACCAGGAAGAGGAAGGTGAACTCCGGGGACCTGAGCGGGTAAGCGACACATGCAGGATATCGGGTGCACAATCTTAGTGACTCCCCGCACAGCGCATTATACACAGACAATGCACTTACATGCACCAGGAAGAAGAAGGTGAACTCCGGGGACCTGAGCGGGGAAGCGACACATGAAGGATATCGGGCGCACAATCTTAGTGACTCCCCGCACAGCGTATTATACACAGACAATGCACTTACATGCACCAGGAAGAAGAAGGTGAACTCCGGGGACCTGAGCGGGGAAGCGACACATGAAGGATATCGGGCGCATGATCATAGTAAATTGTGGCACAGCGCATTATACATGGAGGATGCACTTTTTGTGAACTCCAAGGCACTGGTAAGTAAATGTGCCCCAATATTTTTACAGTCCATCTCTGGAGTGCTGCAAGCTTTTTGGTTAAGATTGAAAGATAGAGAGAAAGATATGGGAAAGATAGATTATAGATAAATAGAAAGCTAGGAAGAAAGAAAGAAGATAGAAATTATACAAGTAGACAGAGTTATAATAGCTAGATATGTACCTCTTATAGGCAGCATCCCAGACTTTCTCTGCTTTATTATGGCACTCACAGGCAGCAACTATTTAGCAGCTGCAACACTGTGCTCGGATCTTCTGTTGCTTTTGTGTTCCCCTCCCCTCAGCCAAATCCCAACTGGCCAGGAGTAAGGAATTTCTGCTTTGCTCTCACAAAGCAGAGCAGCTTCTCCCTCACAGAGCTGCTGAATGCCCCCTCAAAGTTACTGCAGTATTTGTTTGGTCTATGGGGGAGAGCAGCAGCAAGAACACAGACCCGTGCTGCTGCTACTCCACTACCAATCACTGAGGGCTCTGCACAGGGGGCGGGGCTCTTCTCCCCCTGCCATGCTGCCGGCCCGATGAGGGTGATTCGGCCCCATAGGGGACCGGCCCACCGGGAACTTTCCCAGCAGATTGTATGGCCAGTCTGCCCCTGGTAGGGGGTCATAGTTACTGGGGGTCATCCATGTAGGGTCAGAAGCCCCAGGCACTTCTTCAGCAGAAGCCCCAGGCACTGCTTCAGCACTAGTCCAAAGGCACCTTCTGGGGGGTTCCTCTCGGTCACTTTGGGATGATGAGGTGGACAAATAAATTGGACACTTGTCCCCACGAACAGATTTGTTATTGGGAGGCAATATAACTATATGCCTCCAATGCTGTGTACGTTTTACAGCCCATGATTTTCCCTGACCTAAAAAGGGAATACGGACAATGGGTGGGGGGAATAGTACAAACTTCTCCGCGCCACTACTACCGCTACTCCTCCTCTGCACTGGCAGCGCTATTCCTTCTCCGCACCAGCAACAGCACCGCTACTCCTACTCCTACTATCAGATCGCACTTAAAAGTGCAGTTGTAGAGGAAGGTAAAACGGATGATGGGGGGGGGGGGGAATACCGATTTTTGGGAACAGTAATATGGGACAGATCACAAGCACTCCTCTCTCCAACACCACCAAAAGCAAAATAGTGATGTTGGAGAGCATGGAGCTACTTTTATTTGCCCCCCAGGGTCATAGATCACTGTCATTGGACAACCTGTAACTGGCCAATGGCAGAGATCTACATCGCAGGGCCAATCAAGATGGTCCTGTGATGTCATAGGGGGATGTACCCGATCAATCTCTGACTTTCACACTGTGTCACCCTGTGGTGTCACAGATGCAGGAAGCGCCTGCGTCAGATATATTGAACGCAGTGTGCTAACAGGTTAAACAGTAATTCCAAAGTTATTTCTCAAACATCAGAAACAAGGTGTAAATGGCTGGTTTGTTAACAATTCTTGGTGGAAACCAGCTTTCTAGTCATTATACAGCATTTTAAAAATAAGACAGAAGTGAAAGACCTCCATGCCCATATGAGGTATAATTGGTTAATTCATACTGCTTTAAAAGGCCATTGAAGAAGCCTTTTTAATTATACACAAAGGGTTAATACAAGTTCATTTATACAGGTTATGCTGCAAGTGTAAAAAATGCACAGATTACAAATAAAAGGGAATTTATTTAATAACAGACTGAATATTTATGAACAATGCCTTCAAATATTTCTAGTCTGGAATGTAGCTAACTTATATGAATATGAATGCATTAGATGTCATTTATGATATAATCAGCTTGAGCTGTGTTCATCTTCTTCTGAGATATTAACATACAAAGACTCATGCTGCAATAGCAACTGTTCGCATTGTACAACTTGAATCTTTTAGTAGTACCCATGGAACTAATAGAACATTTTTATATAAAATGTTGGAACTTTTTAAACTTCTTTATCCCCTATACAATCTATATTTAAAGGGGTTTTCCCATCTGGGCATTTAAATTTAATTTAATTCATTTGCCATATGTAAACTTTTTTTTCAATTGGATGTTATTAAAAAATGTACCTGTGTGAAGATTATTTCTCTTAAATGTAGCTGAGATAGCTTCCTTGGAATAGACAACCTCACACTTTGGCAGCAGTGGCCAGAAATGCGCTATCGAGTCCTGCCTGACCACCTGGATGCAGCGGTCATTACCATAAGACGGCTGTGGGACATGTAGAATCTCCCAGACATTTCATATACAAGAACCTTTTGTGTCTTTGTGCAATCCCTCCAGCAGAGGGGGCCATATCCAGGGACACAGTCTTGTTTCTAAGGGACCATATGACTACATTTATGAGAAATTATCTTCACACATGTACATTTTTTTAATGACATCTAATTGAAGAAATGTTTATATATATATGGCAGATTAATGAATCTGGATGTGAATGCCCAGATGAGAATGCCCCTTTATTAACAGTTTTTTTCCTTAAAGGAAACCTGCCACCACGAATCTACCTATAAAGGTAGATTGGGTGGTAGGTGCATCTATTGGACGCCCAATCTAACTTTATAGGTAGATCCGTGGTGGTAGGTTTCCTTTAAAAATAAGTACTTACATTGTAAAAATAAACTACGAAGATAAATATATCACTATGATACCGTAATAGCAACTATGTTTAGTATGTTCGGTTCTGATCACACTGACTTTACATAGCAGAGACCTGAAAGCTGTTATGGATCAATTTTCAAATCCCATTTATTACAGTGGGGTCCAGTAAGTTTTTGTTGATGTTCTGGTATTTAGATGGAATGAATAGCACCATTCACACTGTCAAACTCAGAAAAGCTTAAAGGGGTGTTCCCATTTCAGTTATTAAATGTAAATAATTAAATGTATAATGGAAAGTTATAAATTTTCAATATACTTTATGTATCAATTCCTCACAGTTTTCTAGATATCTGTTTGCTTGCAATGATTGTGACCATGGACAAATTTCTGTCCACCGGAAATACAGGTGCCCGACTTGTTATAACCCACAGCTCTGATTACCTTCTGTGATATTAACGAGCCATGCACCTGTGTGACCATGGTCAGATTTCAGTCCACTAGAAGTAAACATAGAAGCTTTGTATAGAATGACAGCAAACAGAAATCTCAAACTGTGAGGAATTGATACAAAAAGTATATTGGAAACATGTATAATTTATCATACAAACAATAACATTAATTTGACGAAATGAGAATACCCCTTTAACACTCATCAGATCACTCCCTGGATGTTGCATTGCTCTTTAGAAAAGGTAAAAATGTATTATTTGTGAGAGATTATGTTGGGTTGATAAAGATGACCCTTGTTCTCAACAGAATTGATCATGGTTCTGTCATCCTAATGATAAGTGAACGCATGACTGTCTGTTGTACCTTACGTTATATGAAAATATTCAATAACAAGTGAAAAGAAGTGGAATAAATATTGTGAATCTAAAAGGGAAGACAGTATTGAGTTCTGATATAGTAAAATTTACTTGTATAGCAAGATTCATTTTATATATACAGTGGATATATAAAGAAATAATAGAAGAAACCAAACAAGATATGCATTAAACAGTAGCCCTATGTCCTTCAGCAGTAAGAACCAGACAGCATTGAAGAAGATACAAAGACTTACTTGCAGTCCCCTTCGCCTCAGGATGCTTGACTCATCCATGTCTAATTCTTCTCTTGCCTCCTCTCTCACACTTCCAGCTCAAGCATGTTGCCTTGACAGTGTCTCCTTACATCTGCTTTGGCAGCAGCAAGAAACGCTAGGAGTAGTTCCACATGCTTTATTTTCCAATTGGATATTCACGTGTCATATGATTCTCCCATTTCTTAAACACTCTCTAGACCAATTTGAGTGCTTCTTGTAGCCTTTTAAAGCAATGTTGTTATAGGAAACCAAATATTTTATTAAATAACAAATCAGATTGGGCATGAAGTAATTTTAACATTAGCAACCAGATCAGAAAAATATCTTTTATGAGTCATGAGGTTACATTTACATGTTCATGACAGCCACCTTTATTTAGCTGCTGACAAATGTAATGTCTGAGGTGAAATGTTGGATCTTCAGACTATTCTTCATTGATAACTACTATGTGCTTGGGCCATATGAAGCATTAAGAATATTGATTCTAACTATATAATGCTACGTCCTATATTACTGACATCAAAGATGCCCCACATCCTGTAAAATTCTAAATGACAAATGTCGACTTATAGATAAATATAAATGATCTATCTATTATTCCGTGCCCGAAGGAAACACTTTACCTGTTAGTTAAAATATAAGGGCAACGATTATTGACAAAATGCCTTTATCTTCCTTCGTTTGGAAAGGATATTTGCTAACATACAGTAAGATCGAGTTAACTATAATATTCTTAACTGCGCTATGACTACAAGTGTACATTTTTTACAATTAAAAGATAGGAGAAAAATGTTATATTTATTAGTGTAATTACCTGTTAATGATCACAAATTTTATTTTTAGTTTTATTAATGCACTAATTACGTTCACATAATATATTGCTTTTCAGCATAAAAAAGTTTGTCTTCAGCTTAGCTGCATTTTTAAATTACATTAAATATATATGGATGGATGAATTTCTTTTTATGTATCTGTGCCACCAAATAATAAAGACCTTGATAATTAAATTCCCGGAAATGCCAAAAGACACAGCAAGAAGAAAATGTATTCATCTTAAAGCAAGCGGAGAAAGCCTGGGGCACTTCAATAAAATTGCATTAAAATAATAATTTAAAAATTAAGAGAGAATTAGTACAAACTTAGAGGTTTACTGGAATATTTATTAGAGGTTCTGTGCCACGTCAAGCTAGCACTTTCGATTATATTCCTCTATCCGTGGCCGGTAAATTTTTATAGAGATAAATGGCTTAGAGATAGAGGCTAAAGCCTCTTGTTGTATACGGCTGTGCCGGAGTAGCAGTAAGGCCCCTTCTACACTAGCGAGTGTGATGCGATGAACTCGCATCACACTCGCAACGCAAGCTGCCGGGAACGCACGGCCCGAACGCTGCACCGCGGTAGTGAACTCAGCATGTCAGTTCACTCCCGCGGTGCAGCGTTCGGGCCGTGCGTTCCCGGCAGCTTGCGTTGCGAATGTGATGCGAGTTCATCGCATCACACTCGCTAGTGTAGAAGGGGCCTAAGGCTCTCATTTGAAAAATAACCCCCTTAGTTTCTAAAAATGTATAAATTACTATTGTTCTGCACAAAAATATTATTTAATACTGGAGGATATGAAGACATAAATGTTGATTCACAACTACACTTTATAGTAAGCTGTGTATTTGGTGAAGATTTTAGTTTTGTAATTTGTTATGACAATTGCTTTTTTCAATTGGGATTAATATTCTTCTTATATTCTAAACATTAGCATTATAACATGTGAAGTATTATAACTGGAGATGGATGAATCGATTTTAACAAAGTGGAATTCGTTTAGAATTTCAGGAAAACTTTGGTTCTGCACGAATCCGAAGTTTACGGTGAATCATGGCTACAAATTGCCCCCCCCCCCTTTATTAGCAAAATAGCCGCGAGCACAACGTATTACATGGGGCCTTAACATTACTGATGAATTATTGACTGATCGAAAGCGGACACTGACAGATAAAAAGAAGGGAAAATGATCAGTGACGTCAATGCAAAATTACTGCCAACACCCTCTCCACTCTTTTGGGGGGTTTCTACATGTATCAACACCATACACTCTCTCCAGCCAGGAAATACCTGTTTTTTTAATATGATTTGCCATGATTTGATTCGGATCTCTAATTATAACATTAGTATCTTTGGTAAAATACCCAAAAATCTATTTTTTCGGCATTCTCTACATGTAACTCTACATGTTACTACAATAAATAACACCAATGTAGATTGTTCTCAAATATATGCAAACACAATATTGTATGAGAGAGAACCCAGAAGAAAACTAAAAATTTAAACAATATCACTTCATAGTAAAAATTACATCAACACAAAATAAAAATAATTATGTATGTCAGAACATGTCTAGCAACTGTGCAACCTCAACCAGGCTTGGCGGTAGCTGTCAGGGTAGCTTACCCTGTGACCTCCCTGTGGCTAAGGCCCTGCCTGCAGCAGATAAGATGCCCTGACGAGATTGAAACCCGCTATCAGGAACCTAAGGGTCCCTGAGTTACCCTTCAAGGTGACAGGCAAGACTTAGGCCCCTTCTAGATTCGCGAGTGTGATGCAATGAACTCGCAACACACTTACAAAGCATGCTGCTCGGATCGCATGGCAAAAAACACTCCAAACTGGAACTGAACTCGGGTTCGGGTCGTGCGATCCGAGGAGCACATGTTGAAGGGGCCTTACTTTGTCTGGCAGCTGCTGGATGGTGGAGCGGACAGGTAACCAGAATACTGATATAGACCAGTGTTCACACTGGTACACAGAAACCAACACAAGACTGAGACAGGAAAGTGGGGTCAAACAACACTGAGGGACAAACAACAGATACAGACAGACAAGCGGTGTCAAACAAACCAAGATGGCGCAAAGGTACTGAATCGTATAGCTAATAGAATGATCAGAAGGCAAAGCAGAAGTCAATACACAGAATAGCAAGAAACGCAATGGCAAAAGCACTAAAGATCACAGGAGAGTGCAAAAACCAGCACCAAATGACGGGGCTGACTGGCTCAGCCGTCCATCACTCAACCTGCAGCTGCAGAGAAAACGAGTTCAAAGACACACCCAGCTTTCCCAAGAGCAGAAATGGAACTGTCAATCACAGGCAGCTCTGGGTGTGGTTTTCCAGCACAAAAGCCAGAAACTTGATCCCATTAGAACAATCTATAATTTCATTTCAAAACTTCATTGTCCATAAAAATACATATCAGAGAAATAAGATCATTGAAAAGTCCCCATTAAATGACATGGGCAGTGTGAACTATATAGGGTTGGAGACACAATGGGACACATTTAATTACCCATCCCTGTGCGATCCCTGAGGTGCGTTGTCTGATGATCCTGCACAGCTGCTGCGATTCACAAAGATCGTGCTCCCGAGATCCTGCATCTGTCGCTTCCCCACTCAGGTCCGCCGGAGTTCACCTTCTTCTTCCCGGTGCATGTAAGTGCTTGGTATTGCGAAACAATTTAAATGTTAAGTCCTGCGCGTTGTCCAAATCCATCGGATCGGATTGTGTGAAAGCTGACGCGATTGCGACGCAAAAGGATCGTGTGCAACACAATCCCTGAAAACATTGGAAATCCTGACGAAAATGCGGCTGCAGGACCTTAGTAAATAAGCCCCAAGACAACAAGTTTGGCAACCAATATGCTGTATAGAAACTGCATAATAATACACGTATCCAACAAGTAAACCATAGAATATATGCTAAGCATGTCACATAAATTACACAGCAGCCTCAGCTGGCCATAACTCCACACACCTTGATCACACTGTCGAGTACTTAGGAGTTGGTGGTGGAGTTTGCTCCTATAACTTGGCAGCGGTAGCCATCAGCCAAAGCCATCACTACCGCACTGGAAAACTTTTCATTCAGCAGAGCTTGAATGTCCTTTAAATCTCTGTATGCCTGTAAAGGTGGCCTGCAAAGCCAAATTTCCATAAGGAGTTTAGTATCTTCTCTGAAGCTACATTAACAGTCGATTACCTAGTCAAACCAGTTCACTATGCTGATGAAATGTTAAAACATCAAAATAGCACTTATTTTTGTGCTGTATTCTAGTCTGCTCTGTGTTGTAGTACACTGTATGTATGGTACATTGGTTCTCTAATAAAGGTGTCTAGAGTTTGGAGTCTTTTTTTTGTAGTAGATATGCTGGATTGACCATTACCTCATATCATGTCACTAGACTACAGTCATGCTTGATGTACACTCACCGGCCACTTTATTAGGTACACCTGTCCAACTGCTCGTTAACACTTAATTTATAATCAGCCAATCACATGGCGGCAACCCAGTGCATTTAGGCATGTAGACATGGTCAAGACAATCTCCTGCAGTTCAAACCGAGCATCAGTATGGGGAAGAAAGGTGATTTGAGTGCCTTTGAACGTTGCATGGTTGTTGGTGCCAGAAGGGCTGGTCTGAGTTTTTCAGAAACTGCTGATCTACTGGGATTTTCATGCACAACCATCTCTAGGGTTTACAGAAAATGGTCCGAAAAAGAAAAAACATCCAGTGAGCGGCAGTTCTGTGGGTGGAAATGCCTTGTTGATGCCAGAGGTCAGAGGAGAATGGGCAGACTGGTTCGAGCTGATAGAAAGGCAACAGTGACTCAAATCGCCACCCGTTACAACCAAGGTAGGCAGAAGAGCATCTCTGAACGCACAGTACGTCGAACTTAGAGGCAGATGGTCTACAGCAGCAGAAGACCACACCGGGTGCCACTCCTTTCAGCTAAGAACAGGAAACTAAGGCTACAATTTGCACAAGCTCATCGAAATTGGACAGTAGAAGATTGGAAAAACGTTGCCTGGTCTGATGAGTCTCGATTTCTGCTGCGATATTCGGATGGTAGGGTCAGAATTTGGCGTGAACAACATGAAAGCATGGATCCATCCTGCCTTGTATCAACAGTTCAGGCTGGTGGTGGTGGTGTCATGGTGTGGGGAATATTTTCTTGGCACTCTTTGGGCCCCTTGGTACCAATTGAGCATCGTTGCAACGCCACAGCCTACCTGAGTATTGTTGCTGACCATGTCCATCCCTTTATGACCATAATGTACCCAACATCTGATGGCTACTTTCAGCAGGATAATGCGCCATGTCATAAAGCTGGAATCATATCAGACTGGTTTCTTGAACATGACAATGAGTTCACTGTACTCAAATGGCCTCCACAGTCACCAGATCTCAATCCAATAGAGCATCTTTGGGATGTGGTGGAACGGGAGATTCACATCATGGATGTGCAGCCGACAAATCTGCGGCAACTGTGTGATGCAATCATGTCAATATGGACCGCAATCAGGGGGAAGTTTGCGGCCAGGTCGAGGTGCAAGGGGTGAGCATTTTTCACTCCTCCAATCTCCATAGGAACTGAGTGACTGTGCCACAAATCTAGACACAAATCTGTTCTATAATTTGTAATGTGTCTGCCTGGCTCGGTTGCAGTGCTGTGAGACACAGTGTGCTCAGCGCACACCGTGACCATGTATAGTGGAAGTCAATTGCTACCGTGAGCTGGTGGCAGTTTGTGCAGCTGGCTCACAGATAGAAATTACTTTTGCTTAATGGATGGATATTAATGATGTTTAGTAAAAGGATATATAGTATGCCTCGAAGATGCCTCTAAGATTGCCTGTATGGTTCCAGACCGTGTTCCTGAACCGTGACATAAGGGTCCCTATATCAGACAATTGATTAACAATAAACCCAATCCACTTGAGAAAAACTTAACCACATTTACTCTAGGTAACATTTGTAGTCCGTTTTTTTTCTAGGTACAACTTGGCTTAGGCCAGAATTTCTAGAATAGCGGGCATGGTAGACTCAAGCCAATGATTCAAGAGGCATCACTTTCCCACTAGTAGAAAAATGGGGCCTATGGGCGGTATTGTATCTTCTTCTGATGGAAGCAGGGCTATGGTGTAAGATAGCATCATCAGTGGTTGCAACTGGAACAAGAAAGATTGCATTAACAATTCTAGATATAGTACAATCACTGTGCTGTTTGTTGCCTCTAACTCTGTTGACACTAGATTATACCCACAGATTATGATTTGTGTGAAAATATAATACTAATGTAAGATTATTGGGTAAGATTGTAACATAAAATACAATAATGAAAGGTCAGTACATGTGTGGTAGTACTTTACATGAAAATATTAATATCTTAATTTCCTTGATAAAAAGGAAATTGTATGACTTCCATAATTAAAGGGTTACATATATACACACCATATATCAAATACACTTGATATATTCTAACTACTGTAATTTACTTTTATGTCAGAGGTTTAGCATAAATGTCTCTCAGTGTGTTCTTTTGAGAGAAAAGATAATGGTCACGGGTATCTTACACATTAGATCCGCTACCAGGCTCTCAATGGCACCAAGATTTTTGTATGAATGCTGTATAAATTAAAATGCAACAAAGACAATGAAGCCCCTTTCTTACCCTAACTGAATAATTATTCATTGTTGGTATACAATGTTACAATGTTGAGTCGATGTGTAGCTAATGTTTAGTTCCCATATCATTTAGAGGGTTTCTTTACATTTTGTAGAGGTCTGATTATAATCAAAACCCTTTAAGATAATGGCCCACATTTATTAAAGCTTTTGCACCAGTTTTCTCTTTAAGTTTGCACTAGAAAGAATGTGCAAACTGCTTGCACATGTATTTATAAAGTGTCTGCAGCAGTTTTGCATGTGTCCGACAAGACAGAAAAAATGGGGATTGTTAGTGCTTATTCGGACTGTGCACATCATGTCAGCATGTCAGACATACGCCACAATTGTATCTGCACCACAATTCTGTAGCATGAACAAAGTGCACCAAAAAATATGTGCATATGTACCTCTACAATTCTGCAAACTGTAAGCTAAGTGTTTCCTGCAGCGCCTTCAGCTGAGCAGAATTCAAATGTCTATATCTCCTGGACCCTATTAAACAGGAGAATATATCGTTTAATATGTTATATGGGTTGTTTATGGGTGTGCCACAACCCTGCTAATGCATAGGCTAGGTAGATGTTGCGAAATTGTCCATCTCCTCAGGAGCTGCCTGGTCAACTCAATCAGCAGTTACTGCCCTGGTAAGCTTTGTAATTGCAGCTGGAAACTACTGCCTTGCAGCACAAGAGTTAAAGGGGTTGTCCGAGTTCTTTAAAAAAAGCTAAAAGTGGCCGGGACAGGGCTGCTTAAAAAAAATAAAGTTGTACTTACCTCCCGGTGCCCTCCCGTATCCAGCGCTGCTGTCGCTCCGGTCCGGGCGCCATGTAAACAAACATGGCCGCCGGAGCAGCGCTGGACTCAGTTCCGGCCGGACCCGACAACACCCCCATACACAATGCTGTGTATAGGGACGGATAGGCGTGCCCGGCCACGGCCGGCCGGAAGCTGAATCCGGGAGGGCACCGGGAGGTAAGTACATCTTTATTTTTTTTAAGCAGCCCTGTCCCGGCCACTTTTCGCCTTTTTATAAAGAACTCGGACAACCCCTTTAAGATGTTGATTGTTGATATCCTTTGTCTTATTGTAAAGCAAGCTGGAGGATGATTGGAGAGTGCTGCCACCTGACTAGGGGAGTATAAAAACCCCTTGTGAGCAGGAGCAAGTGGTCTTGGTCAGTATTTTCCAGAAGCAGAGGAGAGTGCAGCACCTGTCTGTGCTGCAGAAGCCAGTGTCACACTACCCAGAAGCAGAGTGGTGTGGTGTCATTATCCAGAAAATCTTAAGTCACTTCAAAGTTGACTTAAGGAAGCCAGGAAGGAAGGGAGGTGCCAGATTATAAGAGCGAGGCCGGACTAGCAGAACCAATCCGGCCTATTCGGAGAAGAAGGCGTGCGGCCTGAACGGGACCGAGGGACGGGGACAGGCCACACAGCGGAGCACGGATGTACCTGCGATCCGCGACATGAATCGGGGGAGCACCGTGACATTTATTATCAATTTACACTGACAGGTTCCCTTTAAATATAAAATTTTTTCATTAGAGATTTCTAATAATATTAAATGCCACAGGAGTGGAGGATGGGTTGTGTGGTACTAATATAAACCGGTTCACAACCGGCCACCGTGTATAAAAATGCAGGGGAAGAGGACTTGCATATGAATCCCCTCTGCAGGTTCTCCTTCACGTAGGCAGACATAGCCATGGTTTCAGGCACAGAAAGAGGATACACCCGACTCGGTGGAGGAGAAGTGCCCGGCAATAGATCTATAGGGCAGTTGTAGGGGCGGTGCAGTGGCAGAGTCTCGCTTGCTTTTCTGAGAAGATATCCCAAAAGTCCCAATATGGAGAGGGGATACCCACCAGTGGCTTGGAGGATGTCGGAAAAGACACGATGGAGATGAAACAAATAGTGTGACTGGCATTCTGATCCCCAGCGGAGAACTTCACCGGCCAGCCAGTTGAGCTGGCTAAGACACTTAGATTTCGATTCCAGGTGGACCGCGTAGTCTCCAACAGTGGAGTCCCCTTGACGCAGGTTCAGCAGTGCGGTCTCGGCAGAAGATGCCTGGGTAGGTTCCTCAAATATGGACCGGAATTCAGTGAGTAACACGGTGAGAGTAGCCATGACCAGATCGTCCCTGTCCCAGTGGGGAGTGGCCCATGCCAGGGCTTTTCCAAAAAGAAGGCCAATCACGAAAGCCACCTTAGCCCGTTCTGTGGTGAACACAAAGGTATCAGTTCAATATGCAAGGAGCACTGTGTTATGAAGCCCCTGCATAACTTGGCCTCACCGTCACATTTGCTGGTCATAGAAAGATGCAGCCTGGGTTCAGCAGTTAACATAGTCGTAGTAATGAACCTCAGGTACTGGATGCTGGTGCTGGGTAGACAACAACTCCTGCAACATGGCGGTTACTTGTACAAGTAGCTGACTTTGAACAGCAATCTGTTGAGACTGTTGGTAAGATTAGCCTGGTCAGGTTGCGGAACCTTGGCGGGATCCATGGCCAGATCTTACTGTCACAGTGTGACAGTCTAAGTGTTACCTGGTTTTCACCAGAGCCCGCCGCAACACATAAAAGTTGGGTAAAAAGTGATCAAAAGGTGGCACAGTCCCCAAAATGGCAGCAATGAAAACATCATCTCATCCTGGAAAAAATTACACCTTATACGCTGTACGACGTAATCTAAGTATGAAAAAGTTATTGGCGTCAGAATATGGCAAAAAGAAAAAAAATAGATAAAAGGTTTTAATTTTTTTAAATCTATCAACACCTAACAAAACTTGGTATCCCTGGATTGTACCAACACAAAGAATACATTACACATGTCATTTGGAGCACATAGTGAAAGATGTAAAAACAGAGCCCACAAGAAAATTGAGCGAATGCGGTTCCTAGTCAATTTTACCCCATTTGGCATTTTATCTCCACTTCCCAGTACACTGCATTGTATATAAAATACTGTTATTAGGAAATACAATTTGTTACGCAGAAAACAGGCCCTTATGCAGCAATATAAAGGAAAAAATTAAAAAGTTATGAATATTTGAAAGTGGGTAGCGATAAACAGAAAATAAAATGGAAACAGCCTAGCAACGGCGAGGGGTTAAAATGCCAACCTATACCACATGATAAAGATTTTACAAAATGGAGTCATTCTCTGGGATAAGGGGTTGAAACAAAACCCAAAGGCTCCACCCATGATCACATGTTCAGGTAACATTGCATTTCCAACACGTTGGAAAGCATGAGAGTAGCAACTGCATTTCCCACACTAGGCCTATACTTAAAGGGAACCTACCACCACGAATCTACCTATAAAGGTAGATCGGGTGGTAGGTGGATGTATGGGACGTGAGGATAGCCCTTTTTAGAGCTAATCCTCACGTCCCCGCTAGCGTAGCATAAACTTTATTGCCTTGATATGTAAATTTTATTAAGCGGCTACTGGGGCGTGGAGTAGCCGGACACGAGGCTACACGGTGCGGCTACTCCACGCCCCAGTAGCCGCTTTCCCCGCCTACCCTGTGATCTTCGGCGCGCAGCTGCGCGCCCTCGTCCGAGAAGCCGGAGTTCTGCGCATGCGCAGTAACTCCGGCCTCGTTCCCAAGATCGCGCATCCTCGGGCTCCGAGCGCAGGCCCGAGGATGCGCGATCTCCGGCTTCTCGGACGAGGGCGCGCAGCTGCGCGCCGAAGATCACAGGGTAGGCGGGGAAAGCGGCTACTGGGGCGTGGAGTAGCCGCACCGTGTAGCCTCGTGTCCGGCTACTCCACGCCCCAGTAGCCGCTTAATAAAATTTACATATCAAGGCAATAAAGTTTATGCTACGCTAGCGGGGACGTGAGGATTAGCTCTAAAAAGGGCTATCCTCACGTCCCATACATCCACCTACCACCCGATCTACCTTTATAGGTAGATTTGTGGTGGTAGGTGCCCTTTAAGGTTGAATTTTCCCAGCTTTTTTGTGGTAAAATTAGGTACCTCGTTTACACCTGAGTATATGTGGTATGTATTTTTCCTCACAGTCAAAAGCCCAAAGACAAGGGGACATTATAGTTGTGTGGGAGTTGCTATAGAAAAAGAGGTATTATAATGTCCCCCTTTCCGTAGCAGTCTTCTTATCAAGACATTAAAAGAGCAGAAAAAGGGCTGCAGGAAATGGCACATTATATGGTTTGGAGTTACATATGGACTATTTGCAGGGCACACAATTTTATTTACCAGGTACCATGATAAGACGCTTACCCTGCCCATTCCCAGGATCAACACAAATAAGAGTTGTAACTAGGACAGTGCCTTTATCAGAGGTGATTGAACAGAACAGGGTTGTGCTGCTTTGCAGACACTTATGAAATAAACTGAATTTAGAAAGTAGCTGCAGCTTCTGCAGCTTTTATGTTCAACAGTCCGCACTTGAATGCATCACATTATAGAACTTCACATACTTACATACACACATATAGAGGTAATCCAACAGATCGGATTATCATCTGAATTAGCATTGGTAAAGCTGGCAAAGATCACAACAAACGTGACTGGAGTCGCTTAATGGTTTCCTAGGAAAGGAGGTTGTAAACTTGTATCAGCCAGCGAGACAATGCTTCCACTGTTCCACAACACTATTCCCGCAGCACCATGCGCCCTTTGATTTCAATCAGATCATAGCCACACCACAATGGTAACAAGGAGACCAGTATACAGCAAGGCAAGTTATAATTCATTGCTATGCTAATTATTTAATGCAAAGATAACTTGCACTGTTCGGTATATATATAATAAATAATTAATTTCAGTTAAAATATATTTCAAATAAATTGAATGTAATAGGTCTAAATCAGCATCAGAAGCTTTGTTAGTTTCTGCTGCTGAGTCCATCAAAATAATGCACATTATTACCACTGAGCTGTGAGGAGCTTGGGATCTGAGCTCTATCCTTTGCCCTTCTAATCCTCTCCAATCTCCTCATCCTGCCTCTATAGTGGCCCTGGACCTTTTCGGAGCCATATCCAGTACCTCTCGGGCTGTTTTAAGTCATTTTTTGGCTACAGTCTGTTACGACCTACTGTTGCCTAACAAATATCAAGAAGCAGGGGCCTCAATTAGTGGCTGTACCTGCTGCCAGACACCAGCGGCCAAACCGGAAATTTGGCCAACCGCCGCTTGCTCCATTGTCTCTGGCCACCCTCACCTTCACCTTGGCCAGCCTCCCGGCTCACTAGGAGCCATCTCCCTACCAGGTTCCCTCTGCTACAGGTCTTGAGGACATTGGAATCAGCTCCACCACCTAGATCCTGGTCCAGTTTAACCACCTGCTTCACTGGCTTGCACTGCAGCAACTTTAAAGGCTCAGAAACACCACAGAACAAGGTACCAGCGGCAGCTACTACCCTCCCCAGCTTCATAGGAACTACCAAGTGACCCACTAATACACATCCACCAGGTTAGTGATGCCCCTGCTCCACTCCCACATCTGGACTTCTTACTAAACTCCCCTTCCCCCCCCACTTACATCTCTCCATTGCCTTCCTTGTACTAGGCTTCTGTTTTCCTTAAGAACTCAGTTTGTCAAGTCATGTCTTGCTGAGCCCTGCATCTGACACTCTGGAAACCCAGCCTAATTAAGCCCCTGACAGCCCAGACCACCCGTAAAAACTGCTGTTTAATTTCAGAGATGACCAGACACAATAAACGAGCATCATACAGACCTCAGAACACAATATTGCTGATATTCTGTCCCAAAAACAACAGGCGAGTCCTCTGGTCATGTCAGCATTATGTTCTCCAGAGACCAGACATGTGGTGGTACAGAATTTGGGGTCTATCTCCTTTCCATCTCTAGACCCAGGCTCAGTTATTAAACTTACTGAAAAGTAGAGGTAGATCAAGGCTCATAGACAGTAAGCACTTCCGAGCAGGTTCCTCACTCCTATTGTTACACATGACTGTTTATACTCTGTAATGTAATATTGTATGTGTATATGTTCCCAATGATTTGTATGATTTATGATAATAAAGGTTATTATTATTATTAAGGTAGACTAAATGCTCCTGATGCATGCATCAAGTTGACCACATTATAATCATTATAATGTTTAATTGTTGGCTAGTACGCCATCTAATTGTCATATGCTATGGATATTAGTTGTAAACCATGTAATTGTCTATGCTTATGTCATTGCCATGTGACCTATGACTTAATGCAATCTTATTGGTAGTAGGTGAAATGCATTGTGGGAGTTTCCACCATTTTGAGACTGTACTTTGGGAGATAAGTCACTCTCCATCTTACTCATTCCACCCGCCATATATTTTCTTCTTTTCATTCCTTATGAAGAGCATAGCTGGTAAGAGGTGTAAAATAATAGTCTATGAACCTAGTTACTATAAATGAACTGTAATGCTGTATAAGTAAACTGGCTGACATACATTATGTTGTATATACATGTAAATGTATTACTACTGTTCTGACCGGATTATAGATTAATGCCTGTACTTTATTCTGATTGCTTATTTGTGGTTGTTTCAGTTTTACCATTAAACAGACTCCTGAATATCCAAATCATAATTGTTCAGTTGTCAACCTGTTGGAGCAATAAACACAATTGATAAAATCTCATACTTTATGCTGTATACCTCCTATCTGAAGAAAGCTGGCATTAATCAATTGTTTGCAGTGACCACATTTAAAATTTCCATACAAAATTATGATAATGAAGCTCACTCCTGTGGCTGCCCCGACACTCTGCTCATCCTAATTATGCACTACTTCAGCCTTGTCCTGCCCAGCATAAGCATATAAGAATACATAATCAATTTGTTGTCCCTGACAGGCAGAAGTAATCAATTGTTGCACCATCCCCCAGCTTCAAGACTTTATTTAGTCAAATCCATACATCCACAGTATTGTTTCCAATGTTCCCTTTACAATTGTAAAGGGAACATTGGAAACAATACTGTGGATGTATGGATTTGACTAAATAAAGTCTTGAAGTTTTCCTGGAACATGGCTGGTCTGTCAAGAGTTTTTCACATGCAATTGAGACCGTGCCGGTTCCGGAGTATACAGTGGCTAGAGGTGAGCTGGAACTTCCCCTTCCTTTTCACGTGAGAATTCTTAAGGTATGTTTGGTTCACAATGCATAAAAACAAATGGTAGATTTACTTTAATGCTTTTCTTTGCGCATCCTCCAAAACCGATATAGGATAACCCCGTTCCCATAACCTGGCTGACAGTTCCTTTGCTTGAGCATAGTAAGTGGTGTTATCATTATTAAGCCTCCATAATCTTAAAAATTGGCTCAACGGGATGCTGTTTTTGGTGTATTCTGAATAGAAACTCCGGTAATGAAGTAATGTATTGGATTCAGTAAATTTTCTAAAGCATTGTGTCCTAATTTTAATTTTTTCCACTGTTACCAACACATCCAGGAATTTCAAAAACAAACCTCCAACATTAGCTGTAAATAACATATAATACCGATTAATTTGATTTAAGAACTATACAAAATTTAAAAAAAATCGTTTTCTGTTCCCATCCACACAAGAAACACGTCATCCATGTATCTAAAATTTGTCCGTATGCACTTAAGAAATGGGTTGGACAATGACAAAATAAGTGCCTCTTCTGAAGCAGCCAGGAAGAGCTTGGCAAAAGCACATGCATGGGTGCCCATGGCTGTTCCATTTGTCTGGACATACCATACCACAAACTTCAAAGCCTCACCCACAAAATAAACAAACGGCATATCCTTATCTATATTTGCAAGGACATTTCTAATTATTTCCACACCTTATTCTTTGCTATTTTTGTTTATAAGCTTTGGACATCAATTGATGCCAGTTAAAAACCTTCCTGCCATTCAATGTCTTTCTAAAGCTATCAAAAACACATTGGTATCTTTTATGTATGATGTTATGTCTTTTACAAGGGCATGCAGTATCCAGTCTAAATATTTTGTTAAAGAAAATGCTTAGCTTGTTCACTGCCTTTTTGCTACAAGAAGATCATGCTGCACTCCATATTGTTCGTTATCATTGGGCACTAGGTAAACCCAAAAATCTGGACACCTCTCGAGATGTTGTGCATAAATGACTTTCAAATTACAGTCAAGCTGTTTGTGGACTTAAGTCCTGTGACATTGGCGAGGCACAGACCATTTTGCCCTATAACCCAAGCTCTGCTCAGGTAAGATATAAATAGGGCTTTCCCATCGCGCCATCCTTTACGCACAACAACCACACATACAGTGGATGAAGGGAAGAAGGAACTAGAAAAATTTGGAATTCAACTTCTTGATAGATACCCTCAACCACAACGACCTCCCAGACCAACTAGAGAATGGCATGCTCTCTACAGTCTATTAGTTGCCTACCACCCCCAGATTGAGTGATTTTTTCCCCCTTCCCTATATAAATAAAGGAATAATAATAATAATAATAATAATAATAATAATAATAATGTTGAGGGATTTAATTCCCCAACTAAATGGCATAAAGCCTTCATTGAATATACTAAGCATAACCCAGATGTAATTTGCATACAGGAGACCCATTTCTCTACTCCCTCCCTATCATACTTCCATGTCAAGTATAAATGATTCAACACCTCCTCACACAGCAGAGATATTTGTGGTGTAAATAGCCTGCTATCCAACTCCTTTTGACCCCACAGCCTCCTTTGTAGATACAGAGGGCCTCTTTATTATATTATTAGGTCAGCTTCAAGGCACCAGTCATTGTATAGTGAACAGTTATGCTCCACAAGGAGAACAACTAGCATTGTTTCAATTACTCTGCTCTCATTTTAACAGTTAGCTGATATTTGGTGATAATCTCATCAATGGGTAAGAGGTAACACATATATTACTCTTCAGCTCACCACTCATATTCCTGCATTGACTATATCTTGACAAATACCCAATCATAACATGCCCTACTTTATTTCAGACACATTCCCTCTGCTTGAGGGATGATATCTGTTTTTAAACTAAGGGTTTAAAAACCTAACCCTTCATCTTCACTATATAGCTGGAGAATAAATGAGGCAATATTGTCTGATCCTGGGGTTTCTTCTCAAATTGATCAAGATATAAGATTGTATTTTCAGACTAATACCCCTTCAGATGTCCCCTTTTTCCTATCCTTCTTCCCCTTATTCCCGCCTACTGTAACTTCATGTTGAATGGTACACAAATGTCTCAGGAATTTTATTTGGCCTATGTAACAGTTATTCCAACACCCAAAAAAACCCTTACTGCCTAAAAACTACTGCTCCATCTCACTCTTAAATTTACAACTGAAAATGTTTACATCAGTCATGGCCCAAAGGATTAATCAACTACTCCACTCCCCAGTACACAGGGACCAAGTAGTTTTATTTCCAACCCGACAAATGACCTAATAACATTAGAAAAACCCTTACTACCTTTCATACAGCCTCGGTAAAACGTGCATCTATTCTAACTTTGGCATTCAACACAGAAAAGGCATTTGATTCACATTCATGAGCCTATCTATTCAAAGTTCTGTGTAAATTTGGATTTACCCCACCAATCCTTTCCACACTACAACTATGATATGACCGCCGCTCAGTTTATCTTAAACTTCCTTCCACTACTCCTGCACCTATCTCCATCTCAAGAGGCACCTTCCAAGGATATCCGTTATCACCAGCACTATTCGTGTCGGCAATGGAACCTTTAGCGGAGATCAAAGGTTTCACAATTAATAACTCCTGCTTCAAAGTTAGCTTATTTGCTGATGACCATTGACTTACTCACTCCAACTCTTATTTCCCCATACTCCACACCATCCCACAGTATTTTGCCAAAGTCTCAGCACTGCGGGTTAATATGGACAAGTCTGAAGTCCTATTTTCTAATATCCTTTCTCAGGTACAAGAAACCCTTATGTCTAGTATTGGCTTCCAATGCTGGGACCAATATCTCCTTAGGTGTGAACTTGCTTCATAAATTGTTTATATGAAATAATTAAATTAATACCCCTCTATTGGACCAATTCCAGTCTGATTTGTCTAGGGACACTAGGTCTCTGTCTTTGTTAGGCAAACTTCATTCAATTAAGATGGTCTCCCTTCCTCGTTTTCTGTACCTGTTCATAATATTTCCTATTCCTATCCCAGCAGTGGGTTTTCCACTCAATACACACAAAAAGTTCTTGATTTATTTAAATGGGCAAAAACAAATATTCTACCACAGGAAAGTGGGAGTATTTTCACCCCCTAACTTCCAACACTACTGCAGGCCCCAAATAACCTAGATGGGTCACCCTGAAATCAGCTTTTCTATCATCCTATACAGTACTTTGCAAGTTTTACTTAAGTCAAAGCATCCTCTGCCAAGTGGATTGTTTCAGTTATCCCTATATACTACCCATTCATTGCAACTATGGCCTAATTCAGATTTCAATATAAATTACAGTCATGCCCTCACCCCTCTTGAGCATACTACATAACCCCTTGTTTCCCTCAGAAATGGAACCAAGAGCATTTGATTTGACTTGGATGATTGTTGAAAAACTTTCGATGTGGGACTCGCTTTTTGATCCTGGCTGAGTTCTATTTTTTTAACAACCCTTCCTACCCCCACCTTTTTTTAAAGAATCTGATACTCTATTTGGAAGAGGTACTATCTTCCCAATTTAATGCTCCTCCTCCTGATGTTAAAATAACATTGATGGAATGTTGGAATCTGATATGGGTCATTCACTATCTTTGGCATCACTGTTGTGGCACATTATCTAGAGGTAGAAACCAGGTCTTTTTGACAGAAACATCTCTCATACTGTTTTCTCGCACCTATTACATTCCATCTAGGCTCAAAAGGTTCACCCTTCTGTCTTGAATTGTGCTTTCGCGGCTGAAACACAGCGAGTACTCTTTAGCACATCTAGTGATCCTGCCCCATTGTTTCCAACCTTTGGCCTGATGTGGGACAACTTGTAGATTCTGGGGCTCATTTACTTACCCGGTCCATTCACGATCCCGCGGCGCGTTGTCCCACATTGATTCGGAGCTTGCCGGGATTCACTAAGGTCATGCGCCCAATATCCACTAGGTGTCGCTGCTGCGCCGAGGTCTGCTTGAGTTCACCTTCTTCGTCCCGGTGTATGTGAGTGCTATTCTTGCGACACAAACTTTTTTTAAAATTCCGTGTTTTTTCTGAATCCATTGGGCGCAAATCGGAAAAATTCGGGAAACCCAACAAAAATGTGCCATTCGGACCCTTAGTAAATGAGCCCCTCTGTGTTTGCAGGCATATTTCTCTTCACCTGTCAGAATTGCTTCTTGGTGATAAGCCAACTGGAGTGAACAACCAGACATCGTTTCATTCAGTTTCTTACTATGGCAATGAGAATTCACATTGATGCTGACTGGTGAAAACCCACTCTCTGTATTTCAGCATCTGAGTATCAACACACTCAATCTCGTTATGTTATATGAGCGCATTTAAGCTATGATAAAATTAAGCATTTCAATAATATTCGGCAACCCAGGCTTACTTACATAGCATCTCCATTGCTGAATAGAGTTCTTCGGCCCTCACATTAAGCTCCTATATCCCATGATCCTTCATCTATTTAGTCTTGAGTTGTTATTTGGGTCTTCATCATAATCAACCCTTCATTTGCTTCCCCATTCTTCCCTTTGTCTTTGTCTACTGCCTTTGTTCTTAACATTTGATGTTTTATCTTTTGCTCTTATAATGATATTCATCAATCAATGGGGCCCCCTACATGGGAAATTTTTTCCTGTGACCGGTTGTACAGCTTTCTGTATTAATCTGTTAATCAATAAAATGCTTTGAACGCTTAATATAAGAAAATGACATGAATGTTCTTATTCTAATTTGAGGTAGTACAGATGAAGATGAGTAGGGTGCCAAGGCTTCTGAATTTTTGGTGAATAAAGTATTAAACAGTGCAGTAACGGAGGAAATTTTCTTTGAATGAATGTAAATTCACAGAAGAAGAGTGAAGAAATCAGGCGATACCTTTTTGAGGCTAACTGAGTATATTTGATGGTGAGCTTTCGAGAATACTAGTTCTCTTCGTCAGACATGATGTTATGCATGAAACAGAAAACTCACAGCATTTTATACACACTAAACAGTGATCATCAAAGGATATTAAAAAAACCTCTAAAACAACAGATTGATAAAAACAGGGACATCTTATTAACAACAGGATGGCAATAAAAACATTAAAAACCTATGAGGCGAGACACATGAGCCCTGGCTCTTATCTGCTTGTGGCCTCCAGGTCAGAGGTAGGAGGTCATGAAGCTGGCATGAATGTTAAGACCACTTTGCAAGGTGTTGAATCTCCTCATCAATTTATACTCCCATTTTTTCCTTTCCCTCTGTGTCTTAAAATGTCCCATTAAAACAGTAATCTGCAAGTCCTCCATAGTGTGGTCCTCTCTGGAGAAATGTGCAGCCACTGGCAGATCTTTCCTTTCATTTTTAATATCAGCTCTGTGTGAGTTCATACGTAGATGGAGTCTCTGACCTGTTTCTCCAACATAAAGGCCTGTGGTTGGACACTGCTGTTGGACAGGCCTTTATGTTGGAGAAACAGGTCAGAGACTCCATCAACGTATGAATGGATGAAATTATGCTGTTATTTTGGCCTAATGCTTATTTCAATGCTTATTTAATCCAGGGATTCTGAAATCATGAATGAAATCAAAAGCTACAATGAACGCATTTAATTGCATCTAGTCTGAATCTCTGTCTCATCTGATTTATGTCAGGATGAGCAGAACCTCTAAAGGATTAGCTGTACCCAACACACTGTCATTTCTTTAATACTGCTCAGATTTAATAAAATATGTAGTTTTTAGAAGGATTCAAAGAACAACCTAAATAAAGGTAATTCGTAATATCATTTAGTAACAATAATTAGATATCACAATTTCTAACTATAGTTTTTTGTTGCAATACAAAAAGTCTCTATAATGATTAATGGCATATTCAGAAGGACTTTTCCTGGATCAAATCTGGTGGAGTTTACAATTGAGCTTTAAAGGGAACCTGTCACCAGGAGACCCATTTGAAGCATTCCCCCAGTCCCCACAGAGCATAGTACATACACTGCCAAAGGGTTTTTGTATAAAAAATAGTTTTTACAGTAAAACAGATATGTTATAGAGTACCTTTCAATACCATGGGTTGTGTGACTAGGCACTTGTCACCTGGGAGTGGCTGTAAAGGAGCAGTTTCCCCCCACCCTTGGGAAATTGCTCCTCCGTGTGTCCTTTTCAAATAAATGCATAACTTCCATCACTCGTGATTGGCTGTAGAGGAGCATGGGGCATCGCTAAACCAAGTGATTTACGTTTTCATATATTTGAAAAGGACACAGGGAGGAGTGGTTTTCCAAGGTGGGAGGGGGGGGGGACTGCTCGTTTACAGCCACTACCAGGTGCCTAGTGCCTAGTCACACAGCCCATGGTATTGAAAGGTACTATATAACATATCTCTTTGGCAGTGTATGTACTATGTTCTGTGGGGATATATGTGGGTATATCGGGTATACTGATATACAGTATTAGGGTATAGGGTAATATAGGGGATATAGGGTAATCTGGTACAACTTTCCACCATATTTTTTTTATGGACCATTCATATATTTATATAAATTAATCATGTCCCCTCATAGTTGTCTCTTTTCCAAACTAAATAAAGGAAAGGATGAGCAAGTGGAGAGGTGAGGCAGGAAAGGTAAGTTCTCTCTTCTATAATCTTTAATCCGTTTGTCTATCAAACTCATTAAAGGCTCATGAAATGAGGCCTCCCTAGGCAAGGTCAGATAAATGTGAATAAGAGAACCAATTAGTAAGTCAGCATCTTTCTGTTCCGCAATCTATGAGGAGATGTTTCATCCTGAGGGTAAATTATCTGCAATAGGTTGATCAGGCTGCCAAACAGTGGGAGAAGTAGGGTCGGAAGAAAGCTTGAGGCAGGGCATGTCATGCTTGTATAAGAGAGACTTTACAACACAGAAGAGATTGCTGACAGCTTCTGTATGTTATACATGCCTCCCAGGTTTTCAGGAAAGATTTGTGCTTCCTGTCTACCAAACTTGCAATTTACTGCAGCCTGGATATCTCTTGACTTTATCTAACCACTGCACAAAGAAAGGAAGGTTGGCATTTAGCCAATGTAATGGGACCAAAATTTGGCTGCTGGAATTAAAATAGTAGGGAGGAGCCATGATCTATAAGGGAGCCTTAGTAACACTAACTCCATGGTAAGCTTGCTGTTTAAGGATGTTATATTATTGATAAGGCACATAATTATTTCCCAGAAAGGCATGACCAGAAATTATGGAGGTGAGAAGCGCTAACTTGATTACTTCTTAAGTTCTTACTGCTCGGGGGAAAGACCCATTTGTCTCAGTGCAAGTGGCGTTCTATGCCATCTCATGAATTTTGTACAAGATTTCTTGAAACTTCATGCACTGAGAAAAGCCATATGAGTTTCTGAGAGCCCCGGTTACCTCTGAAGACGAAAGGGGGATTCTTGTTCTTGTTCTCTGGCCAGCCACTTTAGAGTCATTGTTCTCTTATAAAATAATTTTATTATAAGACAGGGATAGCAACTGTCTCGGGCCTTTCTACTTCTTCTTAGATTGGAAGGTATGGGACTCTGCCTTGACAACTTGTTTTCCTGAAATATATAACCAGTTTTTGTTAAATTTAATTTTAGTCCATTTTCGGAACACCAATTTGAAAAATTTTAAAAATTCTTAAGTGTTGTAGGACAAATACAGTTTGTCAGTGGCACAATAGTGGATGACTTCCAGGGCAGCGGAACTTTCTGTTGCCGTAGGCTGCCATTAAATAACAAAAAAATGGATATGATACTCAACTTCACACTGCAACCAGGTACCACGCCATCAGGCCCACCAAATTTAATCAAGGAAATTTGCTGGAACTAGAGTCTAACATCTTCCTGCCTGACTGAAAATTGGAGGCTCGGGTTTACTCATCACTACACAATACTATTAATGTCCAATGCATTAACCAATGACAGTGGCAAAAAACACTACTATGGATGTTTCAAATGAAAGAATGAGTAAAATGAAAAGAAAAAGTGGATTAAAAATAGCAATAGATATACTGTATATCACAGAATACTCAATGCAGGGGATAGTATGTATCATCAAGTCCAACCTTTAAGAATTAAACAAATGTTTTTGCCCCATAACCCCTGATGTTTTTGCTCTCCAGAAAGGCCTCTCTTGAACATGTACATAGAGTCCGCCATAATAACCTCCTGCAGCAGAGAGTCCCGTAGTCTTTCTGCTCTTACAGTAAAGAACCTTTGACTATGTTGATGGTAGAATCGCCTCTCCTCTAGGCGTAGAGGATGCCCCTTGTCCTGGTCACAGGCCTAGGTATAAAAAGATCTTTGGAGAGATTCTTGTACTGTCCGTTCAGGTATTTGTACATTGTAATAAGGTCTCTCCATAATTGTCTTTTCTAAACTGAATAATCCCAAATTTTGTAATCTTATTGTATTCCAGTCCCCAATACCCCTAATAATCTTGGTTGCTCTCCTCTGCTCCTGTTCTAGTTCTACTATGTCCTTTTTATACATTGGTACCCAAAACTGTACAGAATATTCCATGTGTGGTCTGACCAGTGATTTGTATAAGGGCAACACTTTTGTGAGGAACCTGCCCTGCAACAGCGCATCCACCACCATGCTTGCCGCTAGATGTCAGACTTGGTAAGTGGTGGCAAACTAACTCTGACAAGAGCAAACCTGCTATCAGGAACCTAACTAATGGTCCCTGAGAGACCCTACCAGGAGACTTACTTTGTCTGGCAGTGGACAGGTAAGAGTAATTTGGATAATGACCATTGTTCACAATGGTACACAGAAACCAACACAAGTCTGAGGAAAAGTGGGTAACACTGGGAGATACTTAACACTATGGGACAAATAATAGATACCGACCAAGGAGAATCAGACGAAACCGTTTCAAAACCAAGATGGCGGCAATAGTACAGAATCGGATAGCAATAGGTCAGTAAGCGTACCAGAGGTCAAATACACAGAATAGCAAACAAAACAGCAATAACACTAGATGGCAGACAAGACTGAATAACCAGCACCCTGAAGGGGCTGGGCAAAATCTAAGGGAATCATGGATACTACCTTCAGCACTGACTGGTGCAGCCATCCATCACTTAAACCGCAGGTATAGACAAAACGAGACCAGAACACACACCCAGCTTTCCCAAGAAAAAGATTAGAAAGGGAGTTTTAGCAAACAATTGACTGTTTAGAACATAATTGTACTTTTTGTTTTCATGGCCTAAGCGCATAACTTTACATTTATCTACGGTAAATCTCATCAACCATTTCTCAGTCCATTTCTCCAGCTTCCACTAATCTCTATGTAATGCTATTCTGTTGGCCTCAGTATTAATTACTTTACAAAGCTTAGTATCATCTGCAAATATTGAAACTTAAATGTGTATACCCATTTCAAGGTAATTTATAAAAATAAGAAGTGCCCAAATACTGACCCCTGTGGCACTTCACTGGTAATGTCAACCCAATCTGAGAATGTGCCATTTATGACGACCCTCTTCTTTCTATTACTAAGCCAATTTTTTACCCAAATACACAGGCTTTCCCCTAGTCTCAGCAGTCTTATTTTATGTAGCAACCTTTTATGCGGCACTGTATCAAATGCCTTAGAAAAGTCCAGATATACAACATCCACAGCCTCCACCAGGTCCAGTCTGGAACTTAACTACTCATAGCAGTATCATATTAGTCTGATAGGACTGATCTCTCTCATGCTGATGCTTGGTTATAAGGTTATGTATGTAGGATAGCATCTTTAGCAAACCCTTAAAATATTTTCCCCACAGGTCTGCAGTTTCCAGGATCACTTTTTGATCCGTTTTTTGTACATTGGCACCACATTTGTTATGTGCCAGTCCTGTGGAACACAACATGTCCTCAAGGAATCTTCAAACATTAAAAATAACGGTCTGTCTATCACGATACATAGTTCATGCAGTACTCCGCGGTGTATACCATCTGGGCATGGTGATTTGTCTATTTTAGTGGTTGTGAGGCAGGACCTTTCTGGGTTAGACCATTGACATTCCAAAGAGAATTTACATTGTTCCTCATCATGTCTCTCAGCATGAGATTTTCCTGGGTAAAGACAGAAGGAGACATTCAGTAGTTTGATGTCACGGGTGTCCCCGTCACCCACATCCTGGGTCAGGGGCACACCCGTGCCTCGCTCCGGTCCCCAGCTCCCCTCCGTACTTCCTTTCCTCTCCACTCTCCTGCTCCAGTTTCAGCAGCCCAGCACGTGCGTTCCCGCCTCTTAGGGCGCTCAAAGATTTAAAGGGCCAGCGCACCACTAATTGGTGCTGGCCATTTCCTTGAATTCTATAAAAGCCAGCCACTTCCTGCATTACAATAATTGTCTGCCTGAAGTTAGAACACTTAAAATTTCACTTTTATTATAAATATTAAAATAGAGACCGCTCTTCAGCCTTAGACTGATGATTTCAGGCTTTCAGTGTGTACACCAGACCAAAAGTTGTTTTGTCTGAGATTCTTGTCTACACACTGAATAAAGTGCTGTGTGACAATATTAAATGATTCATCATGTGCGGCACCCAGCGAGATCAGGATAAAGGTTGTTAATGAGATCACGCTCTTTTTAGGTGTCCACACACACAATGATCTAAAGTGCTATAAAGGGACAATAATGCTACATGTCACCTCCTATTTCAACCCTAGCACTTTGCCGAGTGTTGTATTATTCATTGGATACTGGCTATATTTTAGTCAGTCAGTATCCTACTCTACCTAACATATTTTACACCTGACGCGTTTCTACGATCCCATTATATGGGTATCGTGTCATCAGAGGCATACATGAGAGGATGTAGATAATAGCGCGGCTGCACATCACATTGTTTTCTTGTGTGCAGCCGCCTAGATATTCTCGGCATTATCAGGCGCGAGCGCACGCCCGATATATAAAGGGAAAGGCCCCGCCCACAGGGGCGGTCCTAAACGTCTTCCTGTCCAATCCGGGTCCGACTGGCGAGGGCTCGTATCTAAGCAGCCAAGCATGCTGCCTTTTGGGGCTGCCCTCGACATTCATCCAATCCGGATCCAGGGGGCGTTCCCTAAGAAGAGGGCTCGTACTTCAGCAGCAAATCACGCTGCTTAGAGGTACCAATACAAGTCGGGCATATACTAGGTATCGTAACATCACCGGAATGCCCATAGGAGGATATAATATGTCCAGAACAATGCCCCATACCGTACCGAAGCCAGAGTCATCTGGCCCATGTTCGGGCACCAGATATACAGTTCCGACATCCTCTTGTTATATAACACGTATATGCGGGGGATCGTATTGCGACATTGCCATTAAAGTTGAACATTCAACAGGGCGAAATATGTGCCAAGTAAGGCAATTCTCTGGAGATAGATTAGAGCAAAATGAGCAGGTAAGTCAGAGAGGATTATGCACCGGTATCCGTGCTGTGTCAGAACACCAACCAATAAAGCATATCCGATCTGGAGAGAAGCCCTTCGTGCTGAAGGACATGAATAGTAGACTAATTGAAGAACTGGATTCGAGATGAAATAGAGTTCAAATGATACATGAATATATCTTGTTATGGGACGTATAGCATGTATTTATATGGACGGACTATGCACATAGAATGTTCAACTTTAATGGCAATGTCGCAATACGATCCCCCGCATATACGTGTTATATAACAAGAGGATGTCGGAACTGTATATCTGGTGCCCGAACATGGGCCAGACGACTCTGGCTTCGGTACGGTATGGGGCATTGTTCTGGACATATTATATCCTCTTATGGGCATTCCGGTGATGTTACGATACCTAGTATATGCCCGACTTGTATTGGTACCTCTAAGCAGCGTGATTTGCTGCTGAAGTACGAGCCCTCTTCTTAGGGAACGCCCCCTGGATCCGGATTGGATGAATGTCGAGGGCAGCCCCAAAAGGCAGCATGCTTGGCTGCTTAGATACGAGCCCTCGCCAGTCGGACCCGGATTGGACAGGAAGACGTTTAGGACCGCCCCTGTGGGCGGGGCCTTTCCCTTTATATATCGGGCGTGCGCTCGCGCGCGCCTGATAATGCCGAGAATATCTAGGCGGCTGCACACAAGAAAACAATGTGATGTGCAGCCGCGCTATTATCTACATCCTCTCATGTATGCCTCTGATGACACGATACCCATATAATGGGATCGTAGAAACGCGTCAGGTGTAAAATATGTTAGGTAGAGTAGGATACTGACTGACTAAAATATAGCCAGTATCCAATGAATAATACAACACTCGGCAAAGTGCTAGGGTTGAAATAGGAGGTGACATGTAGCATTATTGTCCCTTTATAGCACTTTAGATCATTGTGTGTGTGGACACCTAAAAAGAGCGTGATCTCATTAACAACCTTTATCCTGATCTCGCTGGGTGCCGCACATGATGAATCATTTAATATTGTCACACAGCACTTTATTCAGTGTGTAGACAAGAATCTCAGACAAAACAACTTTTGGTCTGGTGTACACACTGAAAGCCTGAAATCATCAGTCTAAGGCTGAAGAGCGGTCTCTATTTTAATATTTATAATAAAAGTGAAATTTTAAGTGTTCTAACTTCAGGCAGACAATTATTCTAATTTACGTGAACACAAATTTTTGGTATACGGAATTTATTTATTTTGAATGTTTTGACCTACTTTGAGAGTAAAGGGGATGGCAGGCTTTCTTACCAATGAGTTGAATACAGACAGATGGCTAGATGATGCTAAGGAGGTTTTCTCTGGGAAGGAGTTGGCTATATCGTCCCAAAATCTCAGTATTACTTCTTCTTTCAAGATCTTCTTCTTTCAAGACCCTGACCAATATATATAAGGACCATATTAGGGGATGGAGGGAAGTGCAATCCCTGGATACATATCTAAAAAATAAAATTGTTCCCAGAGGTCTCAGGATCAACCTACTCCCGGCAGCAAGGATTAGATCAGCTGATTTAATCAAAAAGTGGGAAAAAGAGTCCATTGAATCCTCTTTCAGATTTATGAACATATTACTGGAGGAGGAAAGGACTAGACTAGAGACCACCTCCATAAAACTTAAAGAGAGTATTGAAGCTGTCAAAAAGTTCTCTGGGAACAGTGATTTTGAAAGGAAGGAATTAACCCTACAACGGTCTATAGAGAGATTCACGGCTCAGATTAAAGAGCGTAAGCACTTCCAGTTTTGTCGAGATACTCAAGATTTTAAAGAGGGTAACATCTTCAACTTTAATAACTCGGCCAGTGCAGAGGCTGAATCTGAGATCGAACCCTCCTCCTCGGACTGTGACAACTCTGATAGTGAATTTCAGAGAAAAACGGTTCCCCCCACTGGGAGACAGCAGTATCAGCAGGCCAGGGGGGGTTCGGATTTTGTTTCTCACAGAGGGGGACACAGAGGTAGGGGGTATACCCCTAAAAAAACAGGGAGGGGTGGTTTTTTAGCCAGAGATCCACCAATCTCGGACTATATGGTCAGACGAAAACCTTCAAAACAATAACTAAGTATACATCAAAAGATACGGGTAATCCATCTCAGCTGAGTAATAAACTGCAGGTTATCAACCTTTCAAAACGAGCACTCACAGAGATGGAAAACAAAGTTCTGGGATTTGGCTTATCATTTGTACCTACACCCAGATTTGACATGTTCAACTGGGTGAAAGATTTGCAATTGTTTATCAGAAAGCTTAAATGGAAAAAGTTTTTTGCTCAGCATAATAGGAGACAGTGTCAGGAGTTGGGTCTTGAAGAAAGCGACCTTGAATGCTTAGATACCATGAGGGCGTTGGTGAATGAGAATGAGCGGGCCTTGGGTGAAGGTCCTTTCACCAACCTCAAGAAAGCCTCAACAAGGTTTCCCCCAGTCAGTAATGACTCGCCGTTGGATGTCTTCCTTAGCTTGGTCACTGAGGAACTTAGGGACCTTGACAGTGAAGGAAGAGGGGCACATCCAAATATTAGCAAAGATGAACAGGATGCTATCCGAGGCTTGATGAATGATGATTCCATCGTCATCAAGCCCTCGGACAAAGGGGGCAACGTGGTCATCTTGGATCGCGAACAATATATAAACATGTGTAAGAGCATCCTTAAGGATAGGGATTGCTATAGAACATTGGACAGCAACCCTACAATGGTCTTTAGGGATGCTCTGACCAAGATCCTAGAACAAGGACGATCCCTAAATCTGATTAGCGAAGTGGAGATGGAATTTTTGAAGCCCACCCATCCCAAAATAGCCACTTTTTATGGACTTCCAAAAATCCATAAGGGGTGCAACCCCTTGAAGGGTCGCCCCATAGTCTCAGGCATAGACAGCGTGACCCAAAATGTGAGCTTGTATGTGGATCAGATTTTGAGACCCTATGTTTTAACACTACCGTCTTATGTGAGGGACACAATGGATGTCCTCAAACGTATTGAAGGGCTACATGGGGACTCAGAGACACATCTAGCGAGTCTGGATGTAGAAGCCCTGTATAACTCCATACCACATCAGATTGGGTATCAGGCCGTGGGGACCTTTTTAAGATCTAGAGGTACCCAATATAACAACCACAACGAATTTACGCTTCAACTCCTAAAATTTGTGCTTGAGCATAATTTCTTTACATTTGACGGCAGATTCTACCACCAGCTCAGGGGAGTTGCGATGGGGAGCCCGTGTGCCCCCACGTACGCGAATCTCTTCCTGGGCTGGTGGGAGAAGGAGCATGTATTTAATGAAGATCTGGAATCATATACGTCTCACATCTTATTATGGATAAGATTCATAGATGACGTCTTGAATCTGTGGAAAGGACCCCAAGAACGCTTCAAGGAATTTGTGACCATCTTGAATTCTAACCAGATTGGTCTTTTTTTTACGTTCGAAATTCATCAGGAGACAATCTCCTTTTTGGATTTAACAATCAATAAAACTCCATCTGGAAGACTTACTACGAACATCTTTAGGAAGACCACTGCTACAAATTCCCTGTTAGTATGGGATAGTTGGCATCCAAAGCCACTAAAGAGGGGGATCCCCAAGGGACAGTACCTCCGCGTGAGGAGGAACTGCTCGGATATGGCCCAATACCTGTCTGCAGCATCTGATTTGAGATCCAGATTTCGCGAAAGAGGATATCCGGACGAGGTTCTGAAGGAAGCACATCATCATGCTATCGAGAGCAATAGGGATACCCTCCTCACTCCAAAAATGCGAAATAAGGAGGTGAACGAAACGCGGATCATAGGGACATATGATTCCCACTTTAAACAAGTAAGGGAAATATTAGCAGCCCATTGGAGGATTCTGAAACTGGACCCCGATGTGGGAGACCAAATTGGGGATTTTCCGCAGATCACATTTAGACGAGGTCAAAATATCCGTGACAAACTGGTCCATAGCCATCTGTTGCCAGCTGTACAGGATACATGGCTCCCGAAACCCCCACTAGGAACACATAAATGTGGCTCATGCAAGGCATGTAAGTTCATCACATTAGGAAGAACAGTGACAAGCTCGGTGACTCATCGCTCTTTTAACATCCGACAATTTATTAACTGTAGGAGCACCGGAGTGGTCTATCTTGTGACATGCCTGTGTGGAACTCAATATGTGGGGAAGACGTATAGGGAGTTTCGTGTACGCATCCGCGAACACATTAGGGACATCAAAAATGATAAGGACACCACGATAGCCCGACATGTGTGGGACCAACATGGGGGGGATCCCCTCAGCATTGGTTTCCAGGGTGTGGAACTGGTCATGCCTCCCAAACGGGGGGGTGACTGGGACCGCACCCTACTCCAACGAGAAGCGAGATGGATTTGTACGCTGTCTACAGAGAAACCGCAAGGTCTAAATGACCTGATTAGCTATGCGTGTTTTCTCTAAATCTATGTGCATAGTCCGTCCATATAAATACATGCTATACGTCCCATAACAAGATATATTCATGTATCATTTGAACTCTATTTCATCTCGAATCCAGTTCTTCAATTAGTCTACTATTCATGTCCTTCAGCACGAAGGGCTTCTCTCCAGATCGGATATGCTTTATTGGTTGGTGTTCTGACACAGCACGGATACCGGTGCATAATCCTCTCTGACTTACCTGCTCATTTTGCTCTAATCTATCTCCAGAGAATTGCCTTACTTGGCACATATTTCGCCCTGTTGAATGTTCAACTTTAATGGCAATGTCGCAATACGATCCCCCGCATATACGTGTTATATAACAAGAGGATGTCGGAACTGTATATCTGGTGCCCGAACATGGGCCAGATGACTCTGGCTTCGGTACGGTATGGGGCATTGTTCTGGACATATTATATCCTCTTATGGGCATTCCGGTGATGTTACGATACCTAGTATATGCCCGACTTGTATTGGTACCTCTAAGCAGCGTGATTTGCTGCTGAAGTACGAGCCCTCTTCTTAGGGAACGCCCCCTGGATCCGGATTGGATGAATGTCGAGGGCAGCCCCAAAAGGCAGCATGCTTGGCTGCTTAGATACGAGCCCTCGCCAGTCGGACCCGGATTGGACAGGAAGACGTTTAGGACCGCCCCTGTGGGCGGGGCCTTTCCCTTTATATATCGGGCGTGCGCTCGCGCGCGCCTGATAATTCCGAGAATATCTAGGCGGCTGCACACAAGAAAACAATGTGATGTGCAGCCGCGCTATTATCTACATCCTCTCATGTATGCCTCTGATGACACGATACCCATATAATGGGATCGTAGAAACGCGTCAGGTGTAAAATATGTTAGGTAGAGTAGGATACTGACTGACTAAAATATAGCCAGTATCCAATGAATAATACAACACTCGGCAAAGTGCTAGGGTTGAAATAGGAGGTGACATGTAGCATTATTGTCCCTTTATAGCACTTTAGATCATTGTGTGTGTGGACACCTAAAAAGAGCGTGATCTCATTAACAACCTTTATCCTGATCTCGCTGGGTGCCGCACATGATGAATCATTTAATATTGTCACACAGCACTTTATTCAGTGTGTAGACAAGAATCTCAGACAAAACAACTTTTGGTCTGGTGTACACACTGAAAGCCTGAAATCATCAGTCTAAGGCTGAAGAGCGGTCTCTATTTTAATATTTATAATAAAAGTGAAATTTTAAGTGTTCTAACTTCAGGCAGACAATTATTCTAATTTACGTGAACACAAATTTTTGGTATACGGAATTTATTTATTTTCAACACTTCCTGCATTACCCCTGGATCTTTGTGCTATATGCCTCAGAGAAAGCTTGTTTCGTTGCCTAGTGCTGCCTGCTCTGACCTCCTGCTTTATCCTTGGTCACCACCGCGGGCAAAGACGCGCCTGTGGAGTTATCTGGTGGTACCCTCTCGCACAAAAGGTTCTGCTACCAGAACTGGCTGATCTACCCACCTGTGTGGCCCGGCATTCCCAGCGAATTGCCATACAAGGTCAGCAGCTAGAAAAAGCCACCGCCATTCTACAGAAGCTATTGTCCTCCCAGCAGCCACGTCAAGTTCCTGCAGTTCCACCTGCTAGCCCGGTTTGTCTACCTTCCACAGAACCTAGGATGAGGCGCTCTATGCCTTCCAAATATGATGGGGATGCGAAGTTGTGCACAGGCTTTATTACCCAGTGCTCTCTGCATATGGAACTACACAATTCGAGAGTGGCTTTCGTGATCAGTCTTCTCTCCGGGAAAGCCCTGGCATGGGCCACTCCCACCTGGGACAAGGGAGATCCAGTTACAGGCGACAACACCGCTTTCTTCGCTGAACTACGGACCATCTTCGACGAACCAGCCCTGGGGTCTTCTGCTGAGACTGCCCTTCTGAAATTGTGCCAAGGGGACTCCTCTGCTGTTGACTATGCAGTGCAATTGTGTACTCTGGCTTCTGAACTTTCCTGGAAAGAAGCAGCCTTGGTCGCCACCTTTAAAAAAGGGACTGTCTAGTCTGTCTAGTCAGAGCAAAGACCCCTTTCTGCATAGGACCTGCCGTCTACCCTGACTGGTCTAATCTCCTTGGCCACTCGGGTAGACATTCAGGAAGAGCAGCGGGTTGAACTTGCGCAACCCCGAGTCCAACGTTTTTCCCGTCTGGCTCCAGTTTTCCAAAGATTGCCTCTGCCGTCTCCTATGTCTGCTACAGAAAAGCCCATGCAGGTGGGTAAAACCCGACTAACACCCCAAAAGCGCTCCAGACAGGAAATCTCTGCATTTACTGTGCCAGCCCAGAACACTTCCTCTAGTAATGTCTAGTGCACCCTCAGGAAGTCATTCACCCCTAGGGTTCCTAGGAGGAGCGTCCCTAGGTGAGAGTAAAGCTTCCCCATGCCTGCGTCTTCCAGTTCTGCTCAGCTTTAGAACCACCAACTCCTGTTCCAGTCTCAGCTGTCAGGCTTGCGGGATGTGGATCCGCTGGACCACTGCAGACGATGACTCAAGCCACTACCTGGGACCGGAGTCTAAGTGGTACCCGGTTTTCACCAGAGCCCGCCGCAAAGCGGGTTAGACAAGCTGCGGCGTGGTACCACCAGGTCGTTCCTCAGGCGTGACTTGTCTGCTGTGGCGGCCAAGGTAGAGGTACAGAAACAGCAGACAAGCTCGAGGTCACAGTCCAGGCACAGGGTCAGGGCAGGCGGCAGAGATGCAACGTCAGAATCCAAACCGGGGTCAGCAACAGGAGGTCCAAGCAGAAGGGTACGGGAACACAGAACTCACAACAGCAATACGGAGGGACACTGGAACACGGGAACGCGGAGGTAGTCAGGCAACACAGGGACACTGAGGGAGTCAAGCACGCAGGAGACACTAGAACGCAGGAGACACTGGAACGCAGGCAAATCGCAACAGAGCTTTCTCTAAGGCTGTGAGGCACAAAGATCCGGCAGGGCTTGCAGGAAGAGACAGGCTTATATAGATTTGGGCAATATGGCCAGCGCCAATTAATGGCGCGCTGGCCCTTTAAATTTCCTGTCACGGGTCGCGGGTCCACCCGTGACAGTACACCCCCCCCCCTTCGGCCGCCCCCTCTTCTTGGGTTGAAGAAATCTCTGTAGAAGATCATGGTCCAGAATATTGTCCTCCGGCTCCCAAGACCTCTCTTCTGGACCGAGCCCCTTCCAGTCGACTAAGAAGAACCGCCTCCCCCTTACTGTCTTCATATCGAGGATGTCTTTTACCTCATAGGTGTCGGTGGAGTCAGCCACAGGGGTAGGAGGAGGTACTTGCCGGGAGAAGCGGTTCAGGATGACAGGCTTGAGCAGGGAGACATAGAAGGAGTTCGGGATGCTCATGGTGGGAGGAAGGCGCAACTTGTAGGATACAGGATTGATACGGGTCAGGACCTCGAAAGGACCCAAGAAACGAGGACCGAGCTTGTAACCAGGTATCTTCAGCCGGATGTACCTGGAAGATAACCAGACCTTGTCCCCAGGAGAGAAGACAGGAGGAGGTCTGCATTTCTTGTCGGCCTGGATTTTAGTGCGAGCAGACGCCCGAAGTAGAGATAGACGAGTCTGTCTCCATACAGAGCTGAGGTCCTGCACCAATTCTTCCACCGCAAGAACATCCAAGGGAACTGAGAGAGGGAGTGGTGGGCGTGGAATTCTTCCATAGACAACAAAGAATGGAGCAGCACCAGCAGACTCAGAATCCAGAGAGTTGTAGGAGAACTCTGCCCAGGGCAACAAAGTGGACCAGTTGTCCTGACGGGCAGAGACAAAATGACGCAGATAGCAGCCCAGACTCTGGTTGACTCTCTCCACTTGACCATTGGACTGAGGGTGGTAGGCTGAAGAAAAGTCCAACTTCACCTGCAATTGGCCGCAGAGTGAGCCAGGGAGACAAATTGAACTCCACGATCAGAGACAATGTGCAGAGGAAGCCCATGTAGCCGGAATATATGTTGGAAGAAGAGACTGGCAAGACGTGGAGCAGACGGTAGACCTGGAAGAGGAACGAAATGAGACATCTTCGAAAACCGGTCTGTTACCACCCAGATGACAGTATTGCCCGAAGAAGATGGAAGATCCGTGACAAAGTCCATAGCCACGTGTGACCACGGGCGACTGGGTATCGGCAACGGAAGCAAGAGCCCAGCCGGTTTTAGACGAGAAGGCTTATTTCGAGCACAGGAGGTGCAGGATCCCACAAAGTCCCGAACATCTTTGACCAAGTCAGGCCACCAGTAGTAGCGGGAGATGAGGGCCACGGAGCGTTGCACCCCAGGGTGCCCAGCCAGGCGGGAAGAATGTCCCCAAAACAAAATCCTCTTCCGCAGAGCAGTTCGGACATACGTCTTGCCAGGGGGAAGCTGCCGAAGATCCACAGGAGCGGCTGCAACCAACTGTTCCGGAGAGATGATATAATGAGGAACTGGCTCTTCTCCAACAACATCTGAGGCACGGGAAAGGGCATCAGCCTTGATATTCTTCTCTGCTGGTCGGAAGTGGATCATCAAATTGAAGCGGGAGAAGAATAGTGAGGTACGAAAGGTTCTTATGATCCGTATAAACACAGACTGGATAGCGAGCACCCACCAAAAGATAACGCCATTCTTCCAGGGCAAGTTTGATTGCCAAAAGTTCCTTGTCACCAATAGAGTAGTTCTTCTCTGCAGGAGAAAAAGTTTTAGAAAAGAAACCGCACGTAAGAGTTCGGCCCCTGGGTCCTTTCTGGGTAAGCACAGCCCCTGCACCGACAGAAGATGCTTCCATCTCCAAGATAAAAGGCTTCTCAGTATCAGGTCTAGAGAGGATCGGAGCTTTAGCAAAGGCGGACTTTAACTTTTCAAAGGCCTCTTCAGCCGCTGGAGGCCAAAGGCGTGGATTAGCGCCCTTCCTGGTGAGTGCCACGATGGGGGCAACAAAAGTAGAGAAATGAGGAATGAACTGACGGTAGTAGTTTGCGAAGCCCAGGAATCTCTGAATAGCGCGAAGATCCTCTGGACGTGGCCACTGAAGAACGGCAGACAGCTTGGTAGGATCCATCTGGAGACCCCTGTCGGAGATGATGTAACCAAGAAAAGGTAGACTCCGTTGATGGAAGAGACATTTCTCGAGCTTAGCGTAGAGACAATTGGCTCGAAGGCGGCCTAGGACTTGCTGTACGTGAGATTGATGAGTCTTGAGATCTGGAGAGAACACCAAGATGTCATCTAGATAGACCACTACACACGTATACAGAAGGTCCCTGAAGATGTTATTGACAAACTCCTGGAAGACAGCTGGAGCATTGCATAATCCAAAAGGCATCACAAGGTATTCGAAGTGACCATCTCGGGTGTTAAATGCTGTCTTCCATTCGTCGCCCTTGCGGATACGAATAAGGTTGTAGGCCCTGCGAAGATCCAACTTAGAGAAAATCTTGGAACCGCGCAGGCGATCAAACAGTTCTGTGATCAGTGGCAGAGGGTAGCGGTTTTTAACCGTGATCTTATTAAGTCCACGATAATCAATACAAGGACGCAAGGAGCCGTCCTTCTTAGTAACAAAGAAGAATCCTGCACCCGCAGGAGAGGAGGACTTCCGTATGAAACCTCTTTGCAAGTTCTCCTGGATATACTCTGACATAGCTGTGGTCTCAGGAACGGAGAGTGGATACACTCGGCCTCTGGGAGGAGAAGTGCCCGGCAATAACTCAATAGGGCAATCGTAGGGTCGATGCGGTGGCAAAGTCTCAGCCTGCTTTTTAGAGAAGATGTCAGAGAAGTCCTGGTAGCACATGGGTAAACCCTCCAAAGGCTTCTTAGACAGAGAGGAGGCCAATACAGGTACAGGCAGGGAAGCTCCCATACAGCGGGACCGGCACTCAGGACCCCAATGAAGGATCTCCCCTGTCATCCAATTGAGAACAGTAGCATGGAGCTGCAGCCACGGAAGACCCAACAGGATAGAGGACGTGGAGCGAGGTAGCACGTAAAAGGAGCATCTCTCCTTGTGTAACACTCTGACTTGCAAGGACAGAGACTTGGTGCGGTACAAGACCGGGTCAGAGAGGATCTGGCCACTTACGGATGAGATGACCAACGGCTTCTCAAGGCGAACCACTGGGATGTGATGCCGGGAGACCAGAGCGGCATCCACAGAATTCCCTGCAGAGCCGGAGTCCAGGAACGCAGAGACTTGGATCTGGGGACTGGCACCAACGTTGAGAAGCACCGGAATCAACAGACGTGGAGAAGCTTGGCAGACACCTAGGGACGCTTCTCCCAAGAACCCTAGGTGCTGGCGTTTCCCGGACGTTGAGGACGGATAGGACAGGACCCGAAGAAGTGCTCCGGACTAGCAAAATAAAGACAAAGGTTACCCTGGCGCCTTCTGATGCGTTCCTGGGAGGAGAGTCTAGCTCTGTCCACCTCCACAGGCTCCTCTGCGGATAGTAAGACCTGAGGCTGGAGTGGTCTTTGGAAGACCGGGGCCAGGCGGGGAAGGCGTCGAGGACGGACTTGAGGTTGCTCGAAGCGTGATTCCTCCGCACGCTCTCTAAATCGCACGTCTATCCGAGTGGCCAGGGTGATGAGACCACTCAGAGTAGACGGCAGATCACGAGCGGCCAGAGCGTCCTTCACATGAGAGGCGAGACCCTTCTTGAAAGCGGCAGACAAGGCGGCATCATTCCAGGCAAGTTCTAACGCCAAAGTACGGAACTGGACCGCATACTCTCCCACGGAGTAATTTCCCTGGTGCAAGTTCAATAAGGCAGACTCGGCGGAGGAGGCCCGAACTGGTTCCTCAAACACGGCCCTAAATTCGGACACAAAGGCTGAGAGAGAAGCTGTAACCGGGTCGCTTCTGTCCCACAGGGGTGTAGCCCAGGCCAGGGCTTTCCCAGAGAGTAGGCTGATTAAAAACGCCACCTTTGATAGTTCCGAAAAAAACTGGGTCGGCATAAGTTCAATATGCAGGGAGCACTGAGTTAAAAAACTTCTGCACAACTTAGGATCACCATCATATTTGCTGGGCATGGACAAGCGCATCCTGGGTTCAACAGCAGGGAGAGGAGTCGGAGCTGTAGAAGTCGCTAGAGCAGCTTCCGGAACCTGTTGCGGTTGTTGGTTGGCCAATAGTTGCTGCAACATGGCAGTGACCTGCACCAGCTGATCACGCTGCGCAGCAATCTGCCGGGATTGATGGATCACAATAGTAGCGAGGTCAGGCTTGCTAGGAGACGGAACCTCGGCGGGATCCATGGCCGGATCTTACTGTCAGGCTTGCGGGATGTGGATCCGCTGGACCACTGCAGACGATGACTCAAGCCACTACCTGGGACCGGAGTGGTACCCGGTTTTCACCAGAGCCCGCCGCAAAGCGGGTTAGACAAGCTGCGGCGTGGTACCACCAGGTCGTTCCTCAGGCGTGACTTGTCTGCAGTGGCGGCCAAGGTAGAGGTACAGAAACAGCAGACAAGCTTGAGGTCACAGTCCAGGCACAGGGTCAGGGCAGACGGCAGAGATGCAACATCAGAATCCAAACCGGGGTCAGCAACAGGAGGTCCAAGCAGAAGGGTACGGGAACACAGAACTCACAACAGCAATACGGAGGGACACTGGAACACGGGAACACGGAGGTAGTCAGGCAACACAGGGACACGGAGGGAGTCAGGCACGCAGGAGACACTAGAACGCAGGAGACACTGGAACGCAGGCAAATCGCAACAGAGCTTTCTCTAAGGCTGTGAGGCACAAAGATCCGGCAGGGCTTGCAGGAAGAGGCAGGCTTATATAGATTTGGGCAATATGGCCAGCGCCAATTAATGGCGCACTGGCCCTTTAAATTTCCTGGAAGTGCCGCGTGCGCGCCCTAAGGCGCGGGACCGCACACACATGGAGCGAGGCCGGGACTCGGGAGCGGGGAGAGGCGAGACGCGCTGGCGCGGCGCCTGCGGGGAGCGAGGGGCACGGGTGAGCCCGCGACCCGCGATGTGGGTCGCGGGTCCACCCGTGACATCAGCCTTCCTTGACTCCAGTTCTGCTGGGAATTTTGTGGATGCTGCTCTTGCTCCTGGCATCATTTTCCTATGGTTTGTATGGAGAAGCCCCTGGTCATCTTGTCTGTCAATGGGCACATCCTCTGTGACCCAGTCCAGTATCGCACCGAACCACTATGCCTGCAAGTTGGTGCCTTGCATAAAGTGAGACTGTTATTCTATGTCAGTGGTGGCGAACCTATGGCACGGGTGCCAGAGGTGGCACTCGGAGCCCTTTCTGTGGGCACCTAGGCGTTCACCCCACACAGAGTTTACCAGCAAGGACTCAAGGCTTTCTCCTGTGATACAATACCGGCCAGGATGTGCGAAGCTCAGTCCTATTTTAAAGTGACATCCTTGGCTGCCAAGACTACAATGGATTGTCATTGGAGCTCCTGCTCTGGATCTCCTGATTCTTCCTCTTCAGGGCACCCTGGATGGAAGCTACAATCCAAATTTCTCCATCTATTGTATTGGTGAACTCAGGATACCAATACGATTAAAACCTGTCATACAGCAGGGATCAATAAGTTACTGCTTAAATTGTCATGCTGGCACTTTGCAACATGTAAGTGGGTTTTGGTTGTAGCTTGGGCACTCTGTCTTCAAAAGGTTCGCCATCACTGTTCTATGTGCTTCCCGTTACACTTCCTCCGTTCTACTGGGACTTCTGTGGTTACACACTCCTGTCCTTAACTGGCAGACTGGGGAGGTTCTTTGGCAGGGTCCTGAGTGCCAGTCTCGCTGCATACTGGCTCTCCGACCAGTGTCCGGCAAGTCTTCTTCTGAGTCTTCCAAGCCATTGGTGGCCTGCTGTTAATATGGACCTTGCTGACGTCTTCTCACAGAAAGAAGCCGAGACTCTGCCTCTGCACCATCCCTATAACTGTCCAATAGAGCTGCTACCGGGCACACCTCCTCCACAAGGTCGGGTATACCCACTCTCCGTCCCCAACCACGATTCTGCCTCATGACTTTGTACGACGCCTTGGCCACCTCCATGGGCAAAGTCGCACCTGTGGCGCAACCTGTTCGTACCCTGCTACAGCAAGTCCATGCAGCTTTGAGGCGGCTTTGGTGAAAACTAGGTGCCACTTAGACTCCGCTCCCAGGTGTCGGCTTGCACCATCGCTCGCAGTGGTACAGAGGATAAACTACCTCAGATCCTGACATTTGGCCCTTTCCTTATCTCCCTCCATCATGACACCCAGGTTATTCTTCAGAGGGCCCACACTCTTTTTACTCTCCTTGGCAATATTTCTTTCAGTCCCTATCTGTTTTAACAGTATTTATTTTTCCCCTCTATAATGCCTCAAAATTAATTGAATAAATAATATATTGTGAAGTATTCAGTGTAGGAAATGGTACATATGATAATGTTCTTAAACCATTGTTTATAAATTAAGTGTAAATGAGATAGCAAAAGGCTCCAAAATGCAACAATTTATAACTACTTGAATTACTTTCTAAATAAAATTTTCCTTTGCGCTGTAAAGATGATTTTGAGCTTACATATTAAAATACAATGCTAGAGAATTATCTTTTGTCATTCTAGTTTTGTTAGTCGGTCTAGTTTTTGTTTTGGCTAATTTGTATTTAGTGTTTTCATTTTCCGTGTGTTAATTAGGCTTCTAAGGGCCCTTTCACACTAGCATTGCAGAGTTTCATCAGTGCCTGATCACAGTGCGATCAGGGTTTTCTCAATTTCTTAGACCCTTTAGGGTACATTAACCCTAGGTAGTCAGATCGTTCCTACCATATACTGCAATACTACTTTACACACGGTAAACATTCAAAAACACGTTTAAAAAACGGTTCAAAACGTGACGTGACATGTTGACATAACTCTTAGGCTAACATGTTTGTCTGTTATTTTCTTTGTAAGGTCTAACTTTTTACATAAAAAGTGTCACAAAGTGGTTGTACTGTTTCTTTCAGCCAAGTTCGGCAGCCGTGAATAGGCAAACGTTTGCATATTTCTTTTTGACTTTTGTAAAAGTACAACCGACTTGAGTCTAAACCGCTGGCTATATTTGATAAATTAGGCAAATCCATTCCAAAAATGCGTAGAAACCAAAATAGGCAAAAATGTGTGACTTGTTTGCACTAACATTAGAAAGAAAACAAAATCTCCCCAAAGTGCCTACATAGACCTGCAATATAATGGGGCAATTTATTATTGTGTTTCACAAGTTTTCTGGCGCCCGATTTTAGGGAACTTTTACACTGTAATTTTATATCTATGAAGATAGATAGTTTAGTTAGTTTACTTGAAAACAGTATTTGGGTAAATCGTTTACTATAGGCAGTTATAAAACAATCCTGTTATTGTCATTATTATCGTCACATTTGTTATTCCTATCTGTTAAAAACATTGATTGTAACACACATTTATCAGTACAACACTGATTTTATTTACAGCTTTATCAATGTCCTTTCTCTTGTACCACTTTTTAAATATATTTCTTTTGTGTAGAAAATTCCTTATCCTGCATACAGTTGAGGAGTAACCCAGTTAGCTCACCATGCATGTGAATTTTAATTTCATATCATTATCATTAATGCATGTTATCAAATTCTTGAAGGTCTGCTCCATTCCCCTCCAAACCCACACAAGGTTGCTGATATAACGACTAAACCATGCTAACGACTCCCGCTGTGGATTGTAGGGAGGGGGAGTAAAGAAAACCAAAGTCCTCAGATTATGACATATATAGATTTGCCTGGGAGGGGGAGAACTTAGCCCCATTGTGCACCCTCCTCAAGGGTCACGGATTGCACTTTTGTGGGACTTTGCACCTTTTTCGGGATTTGCCGACCTGGACAGGTGTCTTTTGAACAGGTGTCTGCACTGGGATTGTGGCACATGCAATAATTTTTTTTGGCGACAGAAATGGGGGGGGGGGGCGTGCCGTCGGTCAGTCCGACTAATTTGGACTGACTGTGGGACTTAACTTTCAAATTGTGTCGCAAGACAATGCACCAGGAAGAAGAAGGACACGATCAGGGAAACGAATCATGCAGGATATCGGGCGCATGATCTTAGTGAATTGCGGCACAGTGCATTATTGTCGGACAATACACTTTCTGTGAACGCCGTAGACCGGGTAAATAAATGTGCCCCAATGCGTGATAGAAGCCATAGTTACTTGTTTGGAAAATTTTGCCCACATTATTGTTACATTCAAAACCCTCACACATCAAAGCTGTGAGGCATAGTGTATTGCTCTGTTCCTAAAATTAAGGCAAACATTCTAATATTATACTGCATGTTCATAAATATAATCTACATCTACATACAGCCACTGCACCACCCAGTAATACATCTACATAAAACCATCACACCACCAAAAATACATCTACATACAGCCGCTGCACCACCCAATAATACATCTACATATAGCTGCTTCACCCTCAGTAAAACATCTACATACAGCCGCCGCACCACCAGTAATACATCAACATACAACCACCAACCCTCCAGTAACACAACTACATACAGCCGCTGCACCCGGTAACAGACAGCTGCTGCACCCCCAGTAACACATTTACATACAGCCGCCGCACCCCCAGTAATACATCTACATACAGCCGTCGCACCACCTGTAATACATCAACATACAGCCACCAACCCTCCAGTAACACACCTACATACAGCCGCTGCACCCGGTAACAGACAGCTGCTGCACCCCCAGTAACACATTTACATACAGCCGCCACTCCCCCAATAATACATCTACATACAGCTGCCAACACCACCCAGTAATACATCTATATACAACTGCCAACAAGCCACAGAAATACATACAGGCAGAGACCCTCCGAAAGACAGATCCACCCTCTCCAACCACACAGGCAGAGACCCCCAGCCCAGACAGATTGACCCCCCTCACAGACAGAGACCCCCAGCCCACACAGATCAAACTCCCCCTCACAGACAGAGACCCCAGCCCAGGCAGATCAAACCCCCCCTCAAAGAGACCCCCAGGTTAGACAGATGGACCCCGCCCCCTCACACAGAGACCCCTAGACCAGACAGATCAACCCCCCCTCACAGACAGAGACCCCCCACAGAGAGAGACCCCCAGCACATACAGATCGACCCCCCTCACAGAGATCCCCAGCCTAGAAAGATCAACCCCCCCACCCCCTCACACACAGAGACCCCCAGCCTAGACAGTTCAACCTTTCCCTCACAGGTAGAGACCCCCAGCCCAGACAGATGCCCCACTCACACCAGAAGAGGCACCCATCCTAGACAGGCTTCTTTTACAAATCAAAGAATAATCTTTGTGCTTCAGGGAACTGCTGATCCTTGTCGGAAGGAGAGCGTTCTTCTCTCCTGCACTGCCAGCAGATAAGCCGACAAGAGGTCACGTGAGAATTGAACTTATGTGACCCTTTGACGTTGGCTCCACACTGCCGATACTCTGTATGCAATGTATCTTCTGTATTGTCACAGTACATCACTCCAGCCAGAGACAGTCAAATCATAGTTGACTGTATGGGACTGGTGTGTATGTGAGCCGCCGCAGCAGCATGCTACTGTGCTGTGCAGCGCATCGTTCCCCAGTTTCAAACAAAGTCAATTCAGTACCTGAGAGCGTGTTGCCCAATGGTCAAGAACAGTACTTAAACAATGTATGACTGACATTGTCATTTGTTGGGGGGCCACCCAGAGAGCAAGATGGTGGGGGGCCTGGGGCACATGCCCCGCGAGCCCTGCCTATAATCCAGTCCTGCACAGGTACTTCCTACCAGCAAGCAGCATGCAGAGACTTAATAGCTACAGGCAAGATAAGATCTTTATCCAGGAGGGAGGTATAGCAAAGCTGACTGTGTGTTATAGGTGAGTTAACAAAGCTGAGAGTGTCACTGTGTTTTATGTCCATCTCCTGAATCTCATCATTTTTTTTTAACATTGCGGCCATGAAAAGGATCCATAAGGGCAGTGCTTTTTAATCATAGTTTTTAATTAAATATTTATTTTGGGTGGGTTAATTTTTAAACTTTCTGTAACATATTTAAAGGCAGGGTCGGAATGTGGTGCCAAGGACCCACCAGTGAAATTAATTCTGGGGGCCCACCAGCTGCTTCATGGATACGTGCGAGCCACCCCCATGTATATTTTCATTTAGTTTCTGAACGTGCTACAAATGCAAGGTGTGAATGCAGCCTGTGGCCATGTTCACATATTGCGTTTTTTGTTGCATTTTCAAAGCTTAGGAAAGACAATCTGTTCCTCTTCGATTTGAATGCAGGTCTTTTTGCCATTCAGCAGACAAACTTTACATTTCTGCAACAAAACAAACATAATGGGGCATATGTATCAAGCTGTCTGAAAGTCAGAATATTTCTAGTTGCCCATGGCAACCAATGACAGCATCCCTTTAAAATATTCATGAGCACTAATGAAATGAAAGCTGAGCTGTGATTGGTTGCCATGGGCAACTAGAAATATTCTGACTTTCAGACAGCTTGATAAATCTGCCCAGATGTGTGAACGCAGCCTCAGGCTTTCTGCACACTACACTTGTGCAGTTCTTGGGATGCAAACAATGGTCCCATGGAACATTGTTTGAGGGTTGCTTGTCATCGGTCTGTAAGTACATAATAATGGCCTGAACAGCAAACATGGTTAGGACCTGCTCTGTCCTATGCAGCTCAGGTATAATCACAGCCCTGTGCATGAGCTCTATCACCAGGATGAAGGATTGTAAACCAAACATACAGACACTCTGGCAGGATCTGCTCTTCTTTAAGGTTGTTGTGCCCTTCTTTTTAAGAAAAAAGGCTTTAAAAGTATGCAAGTAGGCTTTAAAAGTATGCAACTCCTATGGAGCCTGAGCCTGCGGTCACATGTAACGCGGGGTATGCTGGTAATACCAAGGCTGCGGTCACATGTAACGCGGAGTATGCTGGTAATACGGAGGCTTTGGTCACATGTAACGCGGTGTATGCTGGTAATACTGAGGCTGCGGTCACACGTAACGTGGGGTATGCTGGTAATACTGAGGCTGCGGTCACATGTAACGTGGGGTATGCTGGTAATACTGAGGCTGCGGTCACACGTAACACTGGGTATGCTGGTAATACCGAGGCTGCGGTCACAGGCAAACACTGGGTATGCTGGTAATACCGAGGCTGCAGTCACACGTAACACAGGGTATGCTGGTAATACTGAGACTGCGGTCACACGTAACGTGGGGTATACTGGTAATACTGAAGCTGCGGTCACACGTTACACTGGGTATGCTGGTAATACCGAGGCTGCGGTCACACGTAACACTGGGTATGCTGGTAATACCGAGGCTGCGGTCACACGTAACACTGGGTATGCTGTTAATACCGAGGCTGCGGTCACACGTAACACAGGGTATGCTGGTAATACTGAGGCTGCGGTCACAAGTAACGCGGGGTACGCTGGTAATACTGAGGCTGCGGTCACACGTAACGCGGGGTACGCTGGTAATACTGAGGCTGCTGTCACATGTAACACGGGGTACGCTGGTAATACTGAGACTGCGGTCACACGTAACATGGGGTATGCTGGTACTACTGAGGCTGCGGTCACATGTAACGCAGGGTATTCTGGTAATACTGAGGCTGCGGTCACATGTAACGCAGGGTATTCTGGTAATACTGAGGCTGCGGTCACACGTAACGCGGGGTATGCTGGTAATACTGAGGATGGGGTCACACGTAACGCGGGGTATGCTGGTAATACTGAGGCTGCGGTCACACGTAACACAGGGTATGCTGGTAATACTGAGGCTGCGGTCACACGTAACGCAGGGTATACTCGTAATACTGAGGCTGCGGTCACACGTAACGCAGGGTATACTCGTAATACTGAGGCTGCGGTCACACGTAATGCAGGGTATGCTGGTAATACTGAGACTGCGGTCACACGTAACATGGGGTATGCTGGTACTACTGAGGCTGCGGTCACATGTAACGCGGGGTATGCTGGTAAAACTGAAGCTGCGGTCACACGTAACGCAGGGTATGCTGGTAATACTGAGGCTGCGGTCACACGTAACGCAGGGTATACTCGTAATACTGAGGCTGCGGTCACACGTAACGCAGGGTATGCTGGTAATACTGAGACTGCGGTCACACGTAACATGGGGTATGCTGGTACTACTGAGGCTGCGGTCACATGTAACGCGGGGTATTCTGGTAATACTGAGGCTGCGGTCACACGTAACGCGGGGTATGCTGGTAATACCGAGGCTGCAGTCACACGTAAACACTGGGTATGCTGGTACTACTGAGGCTGCGGTCACACGTAACACGGGGGATGCTGGTAATACGGAGGCTGCGGTCACACGTAACGTAGGGTATGCTCGTAATACTGAGGCTGCGGTCACACGTAACGCAGGGTATATTGGTAATACTGAGGCTGCGGTCACACGTAACGCAGGGTATACTGGTAATACTGAGGCTGTGGTCACACGTAATGCAGGGTATACTGGTAATACTGAGGCTGCGGTCACACGTAACGCGGGGTATTCTGGTAATACTGAGGCTGCGGTCACACGTAACGTGGGGTATGCTGGTAATACTCAGGCTGCGGTCACACGTAACGTGGGGTATGCTGGTAATACTGAGACTGCGGTCACACGTAACGTGGGGTATGCTGGTAATACTCAGGCTGCGGTCACACGTAACGTGGGGTATGCTGGTAATACTGAGACTGCGGTCACACGTAACACTGGGTATGCTGGCAATACCGAGGCTGCGGTCACACGTAACACGGGGTATGCTGGTAATACTGAGGCTGCGGTCACACGTAACGTGGGGTATGCTGGTAATACTGAGGCTGCGGTCACACGTAATGCGGGGTATGCTGGTAATACCTAGGCTGCGGTCACACATAACGCAGGGTATGCTGGTAATACTGAGACTGCGGTCACACGTAACGCGGGGTATGCTAGTAATACTGAAACGCTTCTCCCCCCCTCCCCCCGTGCGCTTTGATTCCATTTTTAAACAGAGTCTGCGCCCTACGTGTGACATCACTGCTTATTCTACATCAATACTTAGTACAGTCAATCAAAGTACTACAACTTTCAGCATCTCATTCAACTGCTGGGAGTTGTAGTTCTTGAGTGCACTGTTATTCTATATGTATGTACACATTGCAGGGATGTAATGAGGTGCACTGTGTGTGTGTAAATGTGATGCACTTTTATTTTGTACCTTTTTCTTGTGCTGGAAGCCATCATGGGGTGAGCAGCAGCTCCTCATTCATCCTGAGCTCCTGCACATGAGTGCAGCCTGTGCCAGGGGGAGGACACTCCAGCAGCAGCTGCTAGCTGATTGGTGGCCCCTGATGTCTGTAATGACCAGGAGGAAGGGGGCCCACCGTGACAACTAGGGGGTCCACGTCATCTGGTCTGTAATTAGTGACAGCTCACTGTCTGCTCCTCCAGTGAATCAGGGGCTGAGGTGCTCGGTGCAGGGAGGAGGAAAGGTCTTACTCACTGCCCCAGCGCTGCTGTGGGAAGAGCAGAGAACCTGTCTCTCCCTCCTGCAGGACGTCATAGTCCCCCCTGCTGCCCCCCTCCTCCAGCCTCAGCTGAATGTTCCTGCTCACAGACACAGGCAGGAGATGGTGACTTATGATAAAGGCCCACAGGGGTTTTGACTGGTATCCTGGCAGGCCAGTCCGAGCCTGTTTAAAGGGTTAACAAGCTTCCTAAGTGCTGTTTAAATAGGTTAATCTGTAGGGGGTTTCTGTTTATAGTCTTTATATCTTTGTTTATAAAACTTTCTAGTCTCCTATAGAAATAAAATGTTTCCTAAATTAATTAATTAATTTCTTCTGAAATTGTATATAAAAATGTAATAAAGCTGTCATATTGATAATCTTTCTAGCATCATAATAAAACAAAAGAACACTTAAAAAATATGCCAGCGCAAAGCAGAGATATGGTGAATGTAGGTCACTAAGTGGTTAATGCAGTGCAATCAGCATATAATTTTATAGTTTTATATTTGCAGTGAGTGTATTGAAGAAGATTAGTATATTTTGCATGATCAAAACTTGTCTTTGCTTTGTCTTATTGTTGGTAAGTAATACATTTAGTAGGTCATGTTACATTGCATATTTAAACTGTCACAAATACCTTCCTGAGTTTCCTGTCATGTTTACCAGTTCTAGATTTAGACAGATTCTACTTTTGACTTATTTCCCACTAATACTCTTCGTTCCTCAAATGTACCAGATATGTTTGTGCATGACACCACGGAGTCCAGTATTTTAAAGCACCACTTTTTGATCCTGAATTTGATATTTACTGTGTCATTCTTCTGTTATTCCCCTTAGAAATTAATAAATTGATAACTAATGTTAAAATCCCCATGTTAAAAGGGTATTCCCACAAAGACAAGTTTCTTACATGTACTCATGGTAACAAAATAACAATTTCTCTAATCCACTGTTACTAACAAAAATACAGCATTTCACAGATATAAGTCCAACCTGTCTCTATCAGTCCTGCTGTACACAATTTCAGGTACCCCTAGACACAAACCTGTAACTTCTGACTTAGGGTCAAGTGGCCGCCATCTTGGATTTGTGTGTGACAGCCTGGAGCTGAGATTTCTGTGTCTCTTTCTGCTGTGTGCCGGTAGCCACGCCCCCTAGCATGGAGCTCACACCAATCACTTCCTGCCACATTGTGGGAGAGACAAGCTGAAAACCGCAAACCACAAGAAGATAAGTTATACAGGGGAAGAGAGAGGCAGGCACATATCTGTGAGACTGAGAACAGATATGTAGCAGGGCTGACTGTGTAATAGACATCTAATGGATCTTATGCATCTCTGATCTCTCTCATCTATCTTTCTATGTGTTAGGACAATGTCAGAAGCCAGATGAAAGTGTATTTATACCTGTACCCTGATAATCTAACCACATTGTCACCCCACAGAACTAGATGGATCATAATGTCACTGCTTAGAGAGTCCCAGCCCACAGCCTGGAATTTAGCACTGAGCAGCCTAGGGAGTGATATGAACTGAAAAAATGCAATAAAACTGAGTAAAGTTGTAAAGTAAAGGGTTAAATGATCTTTATTGTGTAAACATCACTAGGGGATATAGATTTGAGAATTTTCTTTCATGGGAAAACCCCTTTAAAAGGTTGTATTGGTGCATAACCCAAACAGGTGATTTCTGGTCATTCTTGGAGGAAAAACATAGGAACAGCTTTACATCTAAAATATACAAGCTGAGTGTATGTATGTATGTAAGTATGTATATCCACTAAAAGAATCTGCACCATTACATTTACAATTACCATATTTTGCATAGCCACTCCCTGTTACATCAGGAACGTCATAGACTATGTTTTGAGTCAAAATTCCAAAATATACTTATTAGCCACCATATACAGAAGGCACTGTCTTCTGGCTGCTGTGGCAGTTAGCAGCCAATCACAGCTTAGCTTCTAGAAACCAATCACAGCTTAGTTTCTATTTTGCCACAGGTCATTAACATGAGCTCTGAGCTTTTATTGGTTGCTATAGGCAATGAGTATAAGCTTATGTGTGAGGTAATATGTGAAATAATACAAAAGGTAATATGAGGAAATACGGTATGTGAGGTAATATGCAAGGTCATATGAGAGGTATGAGGTTATATGTGAGGTAACATGTGAAGTAATATGTGAGGTGCTATGTGAGAAGTATGATGTAATATGCAAGGTAATATATAAAATAATATGTAAGGTGAGAGTAGTATGTAAGTAGGTTTCCACCAGAGCCCACCGCAGAGCAGGTTGGACTTGTTGCGGCGTGGTACCACTGGGTCGTTCCACAAGCGTGACTTTGTCCATGGTGGCGGCCAAGGCGTATTACAGAAACGTAAGGCAACAGGCAGGAGGTCAAGACAGGCAACACAGGATCAGAGTTGGGGACGTAGTGGTAGGTCAGGACAGGCAGCACGGAATCGAAGTCAGGAACATAATCGAGGTCACAACGGTAAATCAGGACAATCGCAGAGGGCTTGGAATATAGCTTCTGGAGGAAACGTAGGAAGGGGCTGGAATCTACTAGGGCAGGCAGCTAGCTATATACTGGGGCAGAGGCTGGCTGTATACTGGGAAAGGGGCTGGCTATATAACGGGTGAAGGGCTGCCTATATGCTGAGGGGCATGGGTTGGCTAGCTATATACTCGGGGGCAGGGGACTGGCTAACTATATACTGGGAGCATGGTCTGAAACCAATGTATTTCTCACACTTGGCTTTCTTACTTTCCCAGTAAGCCACACTACTGCCTGGTGCCTGTTTTTCTTTTTTTTTTAACAGATTGATCTGCATTAAGTTTTCTTTTTTGAAAATATACAAACAACAACCCCACTAAGGGGGAAAACCCCATCCCGTCCTTTCAACCCTTCCCCACCCCCGGTTTTCGGCCCATAGTAGCACTCTTGAATGTCTAGAATTATAGGATGGGTCTTGTCTGCCAAACTCTGACATATTAATTGACATCATTTATACCCCAATTCTCCTTTTTATCATTTGCAACCATTGATACCCCACCAGTCATGCCTCCCAGTCTAATCCTGTCTCTTAGTAATGCCAGAACAGTCATGTCCAGGCACACACTCCAGTTTCTCAAATTTGCCAGGATTCCCCCTCTTCCAGTACACTGCTTGGTTATTCAATAACAGCACGTTTGCTTTAGAAAGAATTTCTGACTCGGTAGGTGACACTGCTTGAATCCAGCGCACCGCAATCGTCTACATGTAAAAGACATCCAACAGCCATTTTACCCCTCATAGTCAGCTGCAACTCTTCCACACATCCCAACACACAAATCAAATTGTGTAGAAAACACCTTATCTACAGTCTTGGCCATAAGTTTTCTAAGTCTACTGCATCAGGTTTTATAATGGCAATTTGCATATACTCCAGAATGTTATAAAGAGTGATCAGCTTAACAGCAATTAATTAAAAGTCAATATTTGCCTAGAAAATCAACTTTTTCCCCTCAAAACACTTCATTGCAGGCCTACCTTAAAAGGAGCAGCTAACATCGTTTCAGTGATTGCTCCATTAACACAGGTGTGGGTGTTGATGAGGACAGGGCTGGAGATCAATCTGTCATGATTAAAGTGTAACTATCTATCTATCTCATATCTATCTATCTCATATCTATCTTTCTATCTAACAGCTATTATCTATCTTCTATCTATGTATCTATGTACCACTTCAGCACAGCACATGAGGGCACAGCTTGCAGACTTGGAGAGTCTCTCCTGCCACTTCCTTGTGTGAGGTGATGGGGGGCTGCAGTTTCTATCTGTGTGGATTATTTGTTTATACACAAGTATAGGAAAAGCTGAGGGAGAGATAAGTGTAGGTGTTTGGTTACTACATTAGTTTTGGCTTCTCCCTGCACATGACTGCGAGTGCTGGAGCAGTGAGACATTAGGTAATCAGCTGATTGCAGGGAGAGAGATGGGGGCGTGTCTCCTGCTCCATATTCTCTGCTCCTTTTTGAAGACGGGATGTCCCTAGTAACAGCTATCTGAGCAGTCACTGACATCTAGGGGAAGTCTGCAGAATACAAGAGAAAGGAGCAAGATTCGGGTAACTAATCCAATTGCAAAAGGGCTTAAAATCACCTCCCCTACAACATATCAAAAGTTTTTTGAAATGACGGTTACACGGTTACACTTTAAGTAAGAATCACACCACTGGACACTTTAAAAGGAGGCTGGTGCTTGGCATCATTGTTTCTCTTCTCTTAACAATGGTTGTCTCTAAAGAAACAAGTGCAGTCATCATTGCACTGCACAAAACTGGCCTAACAGGGAAGAGTATTACAGCTAGAAAGATTGCACCTCAGTCAACAATCTATCACATCATCAAGGAATTCAAGGAGAGAGGTTCCTTTGTTTCCAAAAAGGCTCCAGGGTGCAAAAAAGGACCAGCAAGCACCAGGACCGTCTCTAAAAAGTGTTTCAGCTTCGGGATCGGGCTACCAGCAGTGCAGAGCTTCCTCAGGAATGGCAGCAGGCAGGTGTGAGTGCATCTGCACGCACTGTGAGGTGGAGACTCTTTGAGAAAGCCCTGGTGTCAAGGAGGGCAGCAAAGAGGCCACTTCTCTCCAGAAAAAACATCAGGGACAGACTGATATTCTGCAAAAGGTACAGGGAGTGGACTGCTGAGGACTCGGGTAAAGTCATTTTCTCTGATGAATCCCCTTTCCAATTGTTTGGGATATCTGGAAAACAGCTTGCTCGGAGAAGACAAGGTGAGCAATACCACCAGTCTTGTCTCATGCTAACTGTAAAGCATCCTGCAACCATTCATGTGTGGAGTTGCTTCTCAGCCAAGGGAGTCGGCACCTCCATGAATAAAGAATGGTACCAGAATGTCCTCCAAGAGCAACTTCTCCCAACCGTCCAAGAACAGTTTGGTGATCAACAATGCCTTTTCCAGCATGATGGAGCACCTTGCCATAAAGCAAAGGTGATAACTAAATGGCTCAGGGAACAAAACATAGAGATTTTGGGTCCATGTCCTGGAAATTTCCCAGATATTAATCCCATTGAGAACTTGTGGTCAATCATCAAGAGACAGGTGGACAAACAAAAACCAACAAATTGTGACAAAATGCAAGCATTGATTGTGAAAGAATGGACTGCTATCAGACAGGATTTGCTCCAGAAGTTGGTTGAGAGCATGCCAGGGAGAATTGCAGAGGTCCTCAAGAAGAAGGGTCAACACTGCAAATATTGACTTGCTGCATTAACTCATTCTGTCAATAAAAGCTTTTGTTACTCATAATATGATTGCACTTGTATTTCTGTATGTGATAAAAACATCTGACAAACACACATAAAAACTAGAGGGCATTAGATCATGTGAAAATATAATATTGGTGTCATTCTCAAAACATATGGCCATGACTGTAGAAGATCCAGGATCCCAGACCTAAAAGAGGACAAGTGTGAACAGGACCACAACATAAGGGCCATATCTGCAGGAGCTTCCCCACACTTTGGGCAGTTATCATCGGGTCGGATTCCTATATTGTGCAAGAACTTGGGCGTACTGTAAACTTGATGTTGGATATATATTTGGGAAAGGCTGCCAGACTTGCTAATGGACATGGTCCAAGATTGACCCTGCGTCTCTTTCCAATTTCTCCCTTAGGGGATAAGTGTCCAAATTCTATCCAGTAAAAGTCGATATAACAAAGACATCTTTCCAGGTACATAGGTCGTATTAGCTATGCACCTAATAAGTGTGTGCGTTTCAGTATCTAGTGGAGTCAGTCATTTTTGGGCTTCAAATGCATGGTACATTTTCAGGTACCTGTAAAAGCAGATATGTGGCAGCGATTTTATGTCTCCGTAAACTCAGTTGTGACAGCTTAAGAAGTCTGCATTGTTTCATAGAGGAGTATATTCTCTGAATCCTAAAATCCCTCAAAGCTGCTTCACTTTACCCAACAGGGTGTGAATAACTTTCATTTTAGGGAGCCAGTTAGAGTCCCGGCGATGGCCCTCCATCCAGGGTCCACAACAGCTTTGTGGTACCTAAATAATAACGCACCATTCCCACTGATACACCTATAATCGAGTCTGCACCCCACCCACATAAGTGTTGGAGCTGTGCAGCTAAATAATAAAGCCAAGGACTGGGGAGGGCTAATCCCATGTTCGACTTAGAATGTTGCAAAGTTTTCAACTTAATGCAAGGGTGTTTCCAACCCTTCACTAAGTCTCTAAAGAGAGCATTAATCCCGTGAAATCTATCGAGAGGCATCCATGTCCTGACATTGTGCAGAGCATAAAGTAACTGGGGCATCACCACCATCTTGACAAAGTTGAGGTGGTCTATTAAAGTCAATGGAAGCTTACACCAAGCTGCTATGTTAGTTCTAATTCTAGTTAACAGTTCCGCCACTTTAAGCTCTTAAAAATCCCACACACCTCTATCCCCAAGTATTTAAATCTGGAGCTAATTGGCAACGGGGGCCGTCTTCTCTGCCAAGACACTGTCCAATGGATCCACAGCCATCAAAGCTGATTTGCTCCAGTTAATAGTCCTTTGTGATAGGGATCTAAACTCCTCAAGTAAACCCCTTACCGTTGCTAAAAGGGGTCCGGTGTCCCCCAGAAACATCCGCGCCTCGTCAGCACATAATGCTATTTTGTTATGTAGATGACAATATCGAAATCCCACAATATCAGGAGACAACCTAACGCAGGGGTGCACAACCTTTTTTGGTCCGAGGGCCAAAACCAAACCAAACCAAAACCCTTGATGCGCCAAAAACCAGAGTATAGAGTGAATTCCCCCAAGAAACCATTAGTGCATAATGCTGTATTTACAACAAGTAACATAGACCGCAGGGCAGACTACAATACAGCGCACAAACAAGACGATAATAATGATGACGGATTTGGACTAAGCGCAGGATTTAACATTCACATTGTGTCGCCAGCCAAGCACTTACATTCACCGGGAAGAAGGTGAACTCGGACCTGAGCTGGGAGCGACACATGCAGGATATTGGGCGCAGGATCTACGTGAATTGCGGCACAGTGCATCATCATCGGGGATCTTGTCTCGGGCAGATTGCGACACCGGGAAGATTCTTGCTTTTTTGCTGCTTGAGGTGAAAAGAATATAACTACTAATTATAAACTACTATTCTGCCCCCAATGTACAAGAATATGCCTACTATAATGCAAAAGGGTGGGATAGAACAAAAGTGTAAGCCCACCTGTAAAAAATGAGTGGGTCGCTCCGAGTAGATGCTGCTGTGCTCACCGGGACTAACAAGCCTTATCCGGTCCCAGGTAGGGTATGCAAGAATAAACAAGAGGAGAAAAGCGTCCTTCGGCACCAGCTTGAGTAAAAATCTTAAAAGTTTATTAGTATCAAAAAAGAGTGGTTAAAATGATCACATGTGATCTGGGCTTTAAATGTCGGTCAGTCTATATGCTTGCTAGGTATGAGTAAGGACCGCTAAAAATGTAAAGGTCCGAAACGCGTCACCCAGTCCTGTTTGTACAAACATGTTTTTATCATGTTTTGTTATTTTTTCACTATGTTTTCGATTTTAACCACTCTTTTTTGATACTAATAAACTTTTAAGATTTTTACTCAAGCTGGTGCCGAAGGACGCTTTTCTCCTCTTGTTTATTCTTGCATGCCTACTATAATACCACCCCTTATGTACAAGAATATAACTACTATAATACTGCCCCCCATGTACAGGAATATACCTACTATAATACTGCCCCCTATGTACAAGAATATGCCTACTATAATACCACCCCTTATGTACAAGAATATAACTACTATAATACTGCCCCCTATGTAAAGAATATAACTACTATAATACTGCCTCCTATGTACAAGAATATAACTACTGTGAAATCTGCTTGGTTTTGGGGTGCCAGTTAATACTAAATTAACAACAATATTCAAATTTTAGTTTCTCCCTCTTGCTCCCAGTTCTAGTTCCTCCCTCCTGCCCCCAATTCTAGTTCCTCCGTCCTGCCCCTGTTCTAGTCCCCTGCTTCTTCCCCGGTTCTATTCTCCCTAGTCTCCGGACCCCAGTTCTATTTCCCCCTCCCTTCCTGCCCCCAGTTCTAGTTGCCCCTCCTGCCCCCCGTTCCAGGTCCCCCTCCTGCCCCCAGTTCTATTCCCCCCTTCCCTCATATCCCCCATTCTATCCCTCCCTCCCCTCCTGTCCCAGTTCTAGTCCCCCCCCTGCCTCCAGTTCTAGTTCCCTTCTCCTGCCCCCAGTTCTATTCCCCCTCCCCTCCTGTCCCCAGTGCGAGTTCCCCCCTTCTGCCCTCAGTTCTACTTCCTCCCTGCAGCACCCAGTTTAGTTTCCTCCCTGCAGCCCCCACTTCTAGTTTCCCCCCTGCTGCCCCTGTTCTATTCCCCTCCCCCCTAGTTCTAGTCCCTCCTGCTGCCCCAGTTCTATTCTCCCTTGCAGCCCCTAGTTCTATACCGCCCTCCCCTCCTGCCCCCATTTCTAGTCCCCACTGCAGCCCCCTATTTCTAGTTCCCCTCTCCCCCCCAAGTTATAGTGCCCCCCTCTGCCCCCAGTTCTAGCCCCCCCTGCTGACCCAGTTCTAGTTCCCCTCTCCCCCCTAGTTATAGTGCCCCCCTCTGCCCCCAGTTCTAGTTTCCCCATGCTGCCCCCTTTTCTATTCCCCTCCCCCTAGTTCTAGTCTCCCCTGCTGCCCCAGTTCTAGCCCCTCCTACTGTCCCAGTTTTAGTTCCCCTCTCCCACCCTAGTTTTAGTCTCCCCTATGCCCCTAGTTCTAGTGTCCCCTCCTCTTCCCCCAGTTCTAGTTCCCCTCTCCCCCTAGTACTAGTGTCCCCCAACCCCTAGCTCTAGTTCTAGCCCCCTTCTTCCCCCAGTTCTAATGCCCCCCGCTGCTCCAGTTCTAGTTCCCCTCCCCTCTAGTTCTAGTCCCCCTTCTGCCCCCAATTCTAGTGTCCCACCTGCTGCCTCTTTTCTTATCCCCTCCCCCCTAGTTCTAGTCCCCCCTGCTGCCCCAGTTCTAGCCCCCCTACTGTCCCAGTTTTAGTTCCCCTCTCCCACCCTAGTTCTAGTCCCCCCCCCCTGCTGCCCCAGTTCTATTCCCCCCTCCCCTCGTGCCCCTCCCTGCAGCCCCCAGTTCTAGGTCCCCCCTACTGCCACCAGTTTTAGTCCCCCGACGCTGCCCCAGTTCTATTCCCCCTTCCCTTCGTGCCCCTCCCTGCAGCCCCCAGTTCTAGGTCCCCCCTTCTGCCACCAGTTCTAGTCCCCCCCTGCTGCCCCAGTTCTATTCGCCCCTCCCTTCGTGCTTCGCTTCTCCCTGCAGCCCCCAGTTCTAGTTCCCCCCTTCTGCCCTTCCCTCCCCGATGTCGGTTGTACCCTCTTTCCATTCCTGAGACCGCTGCCATGTCAGAGTATATTAAAGAGAACCTGCAGAGAGGGTTTACATGTAAATCCTCCTCTCCGGCTGGGGCAGCCTTCTTTTTCGTGACCAAGAAGGATGGCTCCCTTAGTCCTTGCATTGATTATTGCGTACTTAGCAGGATCACGGTTTGGAACCGCTACCCTCTGCTGTTGATCACAGAGCTCATTTGTTTACGCCTGTCAAGACGACTGGTCCGCTCTGTTGCTGTAGGTAGAATTCTCCTATAATTCCCTGGATTCAGAATCTTCTAGCTCCGCACCCTTCTTCATTGTCTATGGAAAGCATCCATACCCTCCTCTTCCTCTGCCTCTGTTCTTGGATGTCCCTGCTGTTGAGGAGTTGGTACGGGATCTGAAGTCCATCTGGGGGCTGACTCGCTTTTCCTTGTTACAGACTTCTGCCTCTACCAAGCTCCAGGCTGACAAGAGACTCAGGCCTCCTCCTGTCTTCTCTCCTGGTGACAAGGTCTGGTTATCCTCCAGTTACATCTGGCTGAAGATTCCTGGGTACATGCTTGATTGTTGGGTCCTTTCGAGGTCCTGACTTGCATTAATCCGGTGTCCTACAAGCTGCGCCTTCCTCCCACCATGCGCATCCCGAACTCCTTCCATGTCTCCCGTCTCAAGCCTGTCATCCTAAATCGCTTCTTCCAGCAAGTAACTCCTCCTGCTCCTCTGACATCTAAGAGGTAAAGGAGATCCTTGATATGAAGACGCGGAAGGGTAAGCGGTTCTTCTTGGTTGACCGGAAGGGGTTCGGCCGGAGGAGAGATCTTTGGAGCCCGAGGCTCACCTGTGCCCGGGCTCACCTGTGCCCCTTGGTGCCTGCTGGCGCGGCACCACTCACCTGTCCCCGTTCCGGATTCCCGTACATGGTCCGTCCGCACGCGTCCCCATCTCCTAGAACACGCCGGCTTCAGGAAATTTAAAGGGCCAGCACACCGTTAATCGCCACTGGCCATTTTCCCAGAAGGCTATTTAAACCGGCCTCTTCCATCACACCCTGCCGAATCTTCGTGCCTTGTGCCTAAGAGAAAGCTGTGCCTGATGCCTTGCTCTGTTATTGAGATTTCCCATTGTGACACCGGTTCCATTCCTGACTACGCTCCTCTGCCGCCTGCCCTGCCTTATTGCTACGTTCCCGACTCTGATCCTGTGCTTCCCATCCTGACCTCCTGCCTGACCCAGACTACGAGATTGCCTGCTGTTCCTGTACCTCGATCTTGGCTGCCACCACGGACAAGTCACGCCTGTGGAACGACCTGATGGTACCATGCCGCAGCAAGTCCAACCCACTTTGCGCCGGTCCCAGGTGTTGGCTTGTGTCATCGTCCGCAGTGGTTCAGAGGATCCACTGCCTCTGAGCCTGACATGTCTCTTGAATACAATATATAGCAGGCTGATGTCCAAGCATGTACTGGAAGACCCCCATATGCTTGGTTGCATCTTACAGGCCGCTCACTTTTAAACTAACTACATAGCCATCTACACACATTCACTCCATAAACGCAGCCGCACTCAACCCCCCATCCGCTGACAAAGAATCCAATAGCTCTCTCCCCAAGCCAGAACCGGTCCCTCCCCCTACCTCTTATCCCAACAATACCCCAACAGATATGGTTTAAACCTTATATTGGATCTTTTGTATTTTTATAGATTTTTCCACTTTTGATAGTTTTACATTCAGGATGCTACTAGTTAATTCGATACCTGCATTCTTTCACAGACTTTGCCTATCCATTATTTCCTCCCCCTCTGGGTGTTTCCCATGGTGCTTTTCTGTTTAAAATGTTCATCCGATGCATGACACAGCACACGCTGATTAAGAACTAAGAGTTCGAAATGCGTCAACAGCCATGCTCTATTATAATTTATTTTCAATTTTTCAATTTTTGTGCACATTAATTTTTAATGTTATGGATTAAAGTTTTGGGATTTTAAACCCCTTTTTTTGACCAAGTCCTGCGGTGGAATTAATCTCATTGCATCCATCTGTTTTACTTGGAACGGCCCAACTTTCATTCCATGCCTGCAAGGACTCCACTACACACAACAAAATCTGCAACTACTTGGTCAGCTGGAAAAAAATTTTGTCTTATGCCTGTCTCTGAAATGCAACACGTTAGCCAGTATTGTTCTAGCGCCCGGTCAGGTGGGAGCGTATCTTTCCCAACTTTTTGGAGTAGCCACTGTTCAATAAATGCTTGTGGGGTCCTTCCTCCATTTCAGGTATCCCAACCAGCCACACAGTGGGGGTCATTTACTAAGCAAAGAATATATGCAGTCGGTAACACGTACCTCCAGCCCCGGCTCACACCACACCTCTGGACGACCCCTCTTCTCCTAGTGTGCACGGACCGGTCAGGAGCATGACCGTAGACACAGCAAACAAAGGCATATAGCCATGAGTCCAGCACAAAACGGTGGAGAGGTAAAAAAAGTGTTTTTTATTGTTCAAGGATTAAAAGCCTCCATACAGGACATCACAGGCGGCGTCACAGACCGACGAGTTTCGACACAACAGTGTCTTTGTCAAGGTCTAACACAAAACACATATAGACTTACTATTTGAAGAGACCGCGTCCAAGAAGCTCCGCCCCACGCTGCTATGAAGCTCGTCACGTGACCGGAGCCGATTGGACCGGAATCCAAATAGAACTGATATAAAAAACATCACATTATAGTAAAAAACATCAGCATGTCTAGCGAGAAATAAGCATTGGAGAAGGATACAGCTGTTATATGTAATGAAACACAGTATTGCTTAAAACGTCTGGAACAAAGCATTAGATGTATCTTATTGGTCAGGAAGAAAAGAAGCATTACGTGTCGGCATGGAGACCAAAACATGGAATAAGCTAGTAGGTAGGTAAGGACTGACATTTGTTAACACCAAAGAGGACTGAAAAGGCATTGGGTGCCGGCATGGATATACAAAACATGGAATGAACTAATGGGTAAGTATAGATTAACATTCATTACACTTATCTGTACCCATTGTAATACCTTGGTGAAATCATTCTCAATAGCTTAAAATGATGTCTTGTCTGGCATTAAGGCCTTTGGGTATCCTGGTCTCTAATGAAAAAATCCAGAAGGATTCCCTGTTCAATAGCTTTCTCTGATGGTCTCCACCCCTCTTAGGGCGGTTAACCCTTTCAATGGCCTGCCATGTGAAACTTGTGCAATCCCTGTTATGTGTATTCCTAAAGTGCCGTGAGACAGCAGATACATTAAATGAATTGCCAGTGACGTCGGACAAATGTCGGCGTAATCTAATTTTTAGCGGACCAGTGGTACACCCTACGTATTGAATTCTGCACACTGTACATGAAATTACATAAACAACATGTGTGGTGTTGCAATTAACATAGGATTTTATTGTGTGCTGTTTGCCCGTAGAGTAGGAGGAGACTTGGTTGCCCTGTGTGAGATAAGAGCACATTTTACATACCCGATGCCCACATTTATGGTTACCTGGGTATGCAAGCCATGTCGGGGTTGCACCACTGGTATTTTGATATAAGCTTGGGGAGAGTTGATTTCCTAAAGTAGGAGCCCTTTTTGGAATAAATCTAATGCCATCTTTAACTATATTATATAGTTCTGGATCTCTTGTGAGAATCGGAAGGTTTTTTTTAACAATGCCTTTTATAGCATTGAATTGCCTGCTAAAAGGAGTACTAAAAGTGAGGGTGCTATCGGTCTGTACCTCCCTCCGAGTTTTCTTTCTATTTTCTCCATACAAAAGTTCCCGTCTGCTGACCGCCCCTATCCGATCTTCTGCCTTTTTAATAGTATCAGGTTGATAACCTCTTTCCTGTAACCTAACAGTTAAGGATAACATTTCCTGTTTGAGACAATCATCCTCTGAACAGTTCCTCTTTGTCCTGACCAACTCCCCATACGGAATATTGTTTTTAACATGTAACGGGTGACATGAGGAGGCTAATAAAATTGAGTTTCCAGCAGTCTCCTTACGAAATGGGGCCACACAAACCCGTTCCTGTGTCCCCCTCAGGATGACATCCAAAAACGGGACTTGTTCCCCCCCAAAGCAATATGTGAAAACCAAGTTCATATCATTTTTATTCAGGTAGAGGGCAAACTCCTGGAAGAGAGACCTGCTCTCGGTCCACACCCACACCAGGTCATCTATATACCTCCCCAACCACCTAATAGATGCCCGGTGCGGGTTGTCGACCGAGAACACAAATCTCTCCTCCCATTCATATAGATGTTAGCAAATGAGGGAGAAAATTTAGCCCCCATAGGAGCACCCTCTACCTGAAAGAAGAACTGGTCGTTGAATAAAAAGAAATTGTTTTTGAGCAAAAACTCAGTGGCCAGAAGTAAGAATTCTTTCAACTCACTAGTATAATTACTGTAAGTGTCCAGGTGTTTACTAAGATAATGCAATCCCAAATTATGGGGAATGGACGAATATAGTGCCACTACATCCGTAGTCGCACAACTGTATGTGTCCTGCCACTCTAATTTGTCTATTATTTGGAGGACATGTTTAGTGTCTCTAAGGAATGTGGGGGAGATTCTGGTGAGGGGTTGTAAAAAGTGATCAACCCAAGCCCCCAATCTTTCCCCTAGACTCCCAATACCCGCCACTATTGGACGAAATGGTGGTGGGAAGACCCCTTTATGTGTTTTAGGGAGGGAATGGAAAATCGGTGTAATGGGGTTCTTAACATATAGAAAATCCCGCATTTTCGTTTCTAAAACCCCCATGCTAACTCCCTCATGTAAGAGGTTCTTTAATTTAAGGAGACAGGTTGAGGTGGGGTCACTGGAGACTTTTCTATATGTATTAGTGTTATTTAACGTGGCCATATTCTCTCTTTCATAGAGGGTGGCATCTAAGATGACCACTGAACCCCCCTTATCTGCTTGACGCACAACAGTTTGCCCTCTACCTGAATAAAAATGATATGAACTTGGTTTTCACATATTGCTTTGGGGGGGAACAAGTCCCGTTTTTGGATGTCATCCTGAGGGGGACACAGGAACGGGTTTGTGTGGCCCCATTTCGTAAGGAGACTGCTGGAAATTCAATTTTATTAGCCTCCTCATGTCACCCGTTACATGTTAAAAACAATATTCCGTATGGGGAGTTGGTCAGGACAAAGAGGAACTGTTCAGAGGATGATTGTCTCAAACAGGAAATGTTATCCTTATCTGTTAGGTTACAGGAAAGAGGTTATCAACCTGATACTATTAAAAAGGCAGAAGATCGGATAGGGGCGGTCAGCAGACGGGAACTTCTGTATGGAGAAAATAGAAAGAAAACTCGGAGGGAGGTACAGACCGATAGCACCCTCACTTTTAGTACTCCTTTTAGCAGGCAATTCAATGCTATAAAAGGCATTGTTAAAAAAAACCTTCCGATTCTCACAAGAGATCCAGAACTATATAATATAGTTAAAGATGGCATTAGATTTATTCCAAAAAGGGCTCCTACTTTAGGAAATCAACTCTCCCCAAGCTTATATCAAAATACCAGTGGTGCAACCCCGACATGGCTTGCATACCCAGGTAACCATAAATGTGGGCATCGGGTATGTAAAATGTGCTCTTATCTCACACAGGGCAACCAAGTCTCCTCCTACTCTACGGGCAAACAGCACACAATAAAATCCTATGTTAATTGCAACACCACACATGTTGTTTATGTAATTTCATGTACAGTGTGCAGAATTCAATACGTAGGGTGTACCACTGGTCCGCTAAAAATTAGATTACGCCGACATTTGTCCGACGTCACTGGCAATTCATTTAATGTATCTGCTGTCTCACGGCACTTTAGGAATACACATAACAGGGATTGCACAAGTTTCACATGGCAGGCCATTGAAAGGGTTAACCGCCCTAAGAGGGGTGGAGACCATCAGAGAAAGCTATTGAACAGGGAATCCTTCTGGATTTTTTCATTAGAGACCAGGATACCCAAAGGCCTTAATGCCAGACAGGACATCATTTTAAGCTATTGAGAATGATTTCACCAAGGTATTACAATGGGTACAGATAAGTGTAATGAATGTTAATCTATACTTACCCATTAGTTCATTCCATGTTTTGTATATCCATGCCGGCACCCAATGCCTTTTCAGTCCTCTTTGGTGTTAACAAATGTCAGTCCTTACCTACCTACTAGCTTATTCCATGTTTTGGTCTCCATGCCGACACGTAATGCTTCTTTTCTTCCTGACCAATAAGATACATCTAATGCTTTGTTCCAGACGTTTTAAGCAATACTGTGTTTCATTACATATAACAGCTGTATCCTTCTCCAATGCTTATTTCTCGCTAGACATGCTGATGTTTTTTACTATAATGTGATGTTTTTTATATCAGTTCTATTTGGATTCCGGTCCAATCGGCTCCGGTCACGTGACGAGCTTCATAGCAGCGTGGGGCGGAGCTTCTTGGACGCGGTCTCTTCAAATAGTAAGTCTATATGTGTTTTGTGTTAGACCTTTAAAAAGACACTGTTGTGTCGAAACGCGTCGGTCTGTGACGCCGCCTGTGATGTCCTGTATGGAGGCTTTTAATCCTTGAACAATAAAAAACACTTTTTTTTACCTCTCCACCGTTTTGTGCTGGACTCATGGCTATATGCCTTTGTTTGCTGTCATTTACTAAGGGCCCGATTCGCGCTTTCCCAACGTGTTACCCGAATATTTCCGATTTGCACCGATTTCCCCTGAATTGCCCCGGGATTTTGGCGCACACAATCGGATCGTGGTGCATCAGTGCTGGCATGCACGCGACAGAAATCGGGGGGCGTGGCCAAATGAAAACCCGACGGATTCGGAAAAACCGCCGCATTTTTTAAAAAAATGTGTCGCGGAGCTTGCACTTACCTTCACTCTGCCCGGCTCGGTGTATTCCAGTGCGTTGCGGGGGAACTTCAGCGCAGCGCATCCTGGTGGATGTCGGAAGAACTGCCTTAATAAATCCCGGCCGGAGCCGAATCCAGCGCAGAGAACGCGCCGCTGGATTGCGAATGGACCGGGTAAGTAAATCTGCCCCATTGTTTTTGCATGCCCCATTTTCTAGGTCATTAGTTTTGTCCCAAAGGGCGACAGTCACGTCCTGTGCATCCTGTCTTGAAGCTTTCTTACATTTTGCCATGTTGTCCTCAAGTTCTGAGGTTATCTGTGCCACCTCTGTAGTGCACTCAGATATTTTATGCAGATCATCGCAAAATTGGATAAGTTGCAGCAAACCACCGCCTTCACAACGTTTGTGATAGTTGGTTCAGCAGCTTGTGTGGAAGCCCTGACCAATCTAGGTATCTGAGGATCTTTAGGAGGCATATTTTGGACTGTAACGGTGACAGAACTTGCTGGGTGATGTCTGCTGCAGGATCACCGGTCTTGGAGATCAAGACAGGATAATCGGAGGGAGCTGTCCCCATGTACCTCCTACTGCATGCTCAGCCAGGCCACGCCCCCTGGTGCCTTTATTTCTAATGTAATTGTAAGGACTTTGGGTCAAGACATCTCTTGGCCCAACTGTAGAGAAGGATAAAATGATTTTCCAGATAGAAAAACAAATACATTAATATGTTAAAATTAACTCATTGACATATTGGAGAAATAAAGACATGAATAACTGAATAGAAATGAAATAACTGCTGGAGTGTCTCTTTCATTTATTAGGGAAGTCTCTTTAGGAAAGAGATTTCATCAGATGTAGATATAATGATGTATTAATAAACTATCATAAACATTTAACATATTTACATGCTGATACACAAAATCTGTTAATTTTCTGTTTCAACATCTGGTAGAATTTCATAGTGAGAACTAGGACACATAAACAGCTACACAGCTAAGAAGTGGAAAAATATACTCAGAACCTACCACAAGCACTTCCTTAAAAGGTATATGCACTCTACACAGTAGCTTGGTAGAATGGGGGTTGAAAACATCTGGTATCATAATACATCATTGTAGTTTTTTTTTTTAATTCTAGGGGGAATCTTTTGTTCACAAAATTAATCAAGTAATTGCAGAATTGATTCGGTGGGCAAATCACAGACAGTTGTCATCAAGAAATCTATGTTGTGCTCACTAAAGTAAGCTTTAGATTAGTTTTAAATCTGTTTAAATTTTTTGATGCCTTTTATTTTGTATGTAAAGAATTTATTTTGCATCCAGCAAATGCGGATTTTGACCATTTCAATTTTGAATCCAGTGAATGCAGAATATGACAATTTCAATTTTGAATCCAGCAAGAGCAAAACATGAAAATTTTATTTTTGAATCCAGCGAATTGACAATTTTAAGTTTAAATTCAGGTAATGCAGCATTTCATTCTCTTCCAACTTATCCAATGAACAATCAAGTCACATTGGATCCATGTCTGGTGAGGATGTCCACTTTGGCCGTTAATAGGCAGATCCTCTTGTCAGTGATGACACCATCAGTGGTGCTGAACACACGGTCTGACTCACTTGCCACAGGGCAGGACAGCACCTGCAAAGCATAGAGGGAAAGCTCTGGCCATGTGCCCAATTTCCCCACCCAAAAAAATTGATTGAAATCTATTCTTCAGTACCTCCTGGTACTATGTGTTGTATAAGATGGTATACGGATGTTGAGCAGAATTGAACACGATATTGCACATAGTGGAAATGCTCTTCCTCCTGAGGTGGGGCTGGTGCTCCTGCTGTGTTGGTGCTGCCACTGAGCTCTCAATGTTGGATGGGTACTCCGCCAGTAGTGCCTTTACCAATTTGCACTTATACTCTATCAGTTTTGCACCACACTCTAGTAGTGGAATAAGGGGTGCTATGCTATTTTTGTAACATGGATCTAGCAGACCACCCAGTCATTTGAAAAAATGATACAAATACTAAGCACTAAAGACTGCTTCTTAAGATATTGCTATATTATTCTGGAACTGCAAATAGTACTAAAAGTGCTCCTTTAAGATATTGCTCTATGAAGCTTGAACTGCAAACAGTACCAACAATTCTTTTTTAAGCTAATGTTGTATGATACTGGAACTGCAAATAGTACTAAGGCTATCCCTTAGGGTTATTGCTGTATCTATTGCTGTATCTAAAAGTGCTCCTTTAAGATATTGCACTTTAAGGCTGGAAGTGCAAAGTGTATTAACACTGGACAGGCATCATAGTAGCCTATAAGTAGCAACACACAGTTAGTTAAAAAAACATTGGTTAAAACAAGGATACCATGGTAGCAGGTTATGCGTTTCAGACCCTAGAGAGCGGGTCCTTAGTCATACCTAAGAAGTAAAGCAATGAACTGGTATTTAAAGGAAAGGGTTACACCTCTTCAATACACAGTAACAGGTGATGTTATTCAAATGACACAGGCACAGAATATACAAAAGATGCAAAAGATATGCGTGAAAAAACAACATTGTATGACCACAAAGACCATTTATATAGAGAGGCAGAGAAAATAATAAGATTAGTAAATATATAGAAGGTCACTTTTGTAGTTAAGACCAAGAGGATGTCTGGTATCAAGCAACAGGATCAATTTGGCTTCTAAAAGATGTAAGGTTTTAACCCTGTCACCGCCACGTTTCTGTGGAGGGACATGATCGATGGCACACACTTTGAGGGACGTCATATTTCCCAGATGTGTGTCTCGGAAATGCTTAGATAGGCCTGTTTAATTGCGTGTGCTGGCAATGGTATTTGGGTTGGCACCGGTAATATGTTCAGAGAGCCGATCTTTAAGCTTATCTTTACTGCACTTAGAGGAAGCTTAAAGATAGGCTCTCTGAACATAAACTCTCAAACTCTATGGTCATACACTGTTGTTTTTTCACGCATATCTTTTGCATCTTTTGTATATTCTGTGCCTGTGTTCATTTGAATATCATGATCTGTACCTGAGTATTGAAGGGGCGTAACCCTCAATGGCTTACTTCCTTTTCCTTTAAATACCAGTTCATTGCTTTACTTCTTAGGTATGACTTAGGACCCGCTCTCTAGGGTCTGAAACGCGTAACCTGCTACCATGGTATCCTTGTTTTAACCATTGTTTTTTCAATAAAGCCTTTTTTTTTACAAGCCACTGACTTTTCTCGCCTGCTGCCGATGGACATCACTTTTCATTCATTCTCATTTCATGTGCTTTGAAACGGACCAGCAACCAAACCATCTGTGCACGGCATACACAAGCTTACTACAACCTCAGGGGTGAGCATATACCACTGCATTTTTTGCTTTGTTATTTGTACCACACAGTTATTTAGTGTGCCCTAAAATGGGCAATTATTTCTGATTTCTGCCTCAATCACAGCAGCCTCCTCTCCCTAACCAACTGCCCATAAAATAGCTATTGATCATTTTTTTGAAAGTCCTGTCTGTCTGACTGATAATATCAAGACCAGGAGCTAGTCAAAACATATATACATTCGGGGAGGAGTTTACTCAATATGCTAACAATGGGGGTCATTTACTAAGGGCCCGAATCGCATTTAACCGACAGGTTACGAAAATTATTCTGTTTTGCGCCGGTTTTCCCTGTATTCCCCCGTGGATTTTGGAGCACGCGATTGTGGCGCATCGGCGCCGGCATGCACGTGACGGAAATCGGGGGGCGTGGCTGAACGAAAACCCGACGGATTCGGAAAAACCGCCGTATTTAAAAAAAAAAGTGTCGCTGGACACGCGCTTACCTTCACTCGTCCCAGCTTGGTGAACTCCAGTGCCTTCAGCGCAGCAGCGACACCTGGTGGACGTCGGAGAAACTGCCTTAGTGAATCGCCAGAAGGCCCGAATCCACCGCAGAGAACGCACTGCTGGATGATGAATGGACCAGGTAAGTAAATCTACCCCATAGTTTTTCCAAATGTAATCCAAATCCTTTTCATGATTGCAAACTTAACCTCCTGCTTGGCACCTTAACCTCTTACCGACATGTGATGCATATTGCAGCAAACACCCACTGGTAACCCCCACGACTGGTGCTAGCACCGGCTGCAGTCAAAGGGCGTGGACGCTGCCATCCTGGTTTAGATTGTCGCTCTGCGTGACGTCAATAGATAGTATAGTCAGTATATAGGTTATTGTAGCTCTGGATGTAACTGGAAAATATAAAGGCACCAACTCTGGATGTGTCATTAAATCTTACGCCCCCTTTTCATGAAATCAAAGTAATTTCTGTGTACTGCCAGCTCTTGCAACACTTACAGTTTCCACAGAAACAACCCGTTTGCTTTCTCTGCTTGCCGTCGAATATGGACAGTCAGCTCCCTGTTCCTTGCTGTGGGGGTGTGGCTGCATGTTCCTCTGTATGAAGTAGCTATGCAGACCAAGGGGATTGTAGGAGATGTAATATTTTGGCACAGTGGGGGCAGCCATCTTGGAGTGATGCAGCTGCAGCAGTGAGCTGTGAAGTGAGAAGTGAAGGAACACAAAGCATAAAACCCAGGGTTGGTGAGGGAAGGGTGTTTAACTATAATATATTCAAAGGAATTGTGACCGGAAAACCCCTTTTAAAGGTAACAATCTACTTCTTTGGTTACAGAACGTGGTGGCTACTCCAGACCATGACTTATAGTTGCAGTATTCACCCCCAGATGTCTTCCGTTCTGTGCAGCATATCAACACACTGTGCAACTAAAAATATGAAAATCATTTATAGTATATAATCACATAGATAACAAAATTGTGCCCCTTTCTCAATCTTCACACCAAAACTGACTACAATGTGCACCCCTACAGGCAGTCCCCGGGTTACTTACAAGATAAGTGCAAACCTACAGAACCTAAGTTGAATTTGTAGGTAAGTCGGAACTGTATATTTTAAAATTGCAACTCCAGCCAAAAATTTTTTGGTCTCTGTGACAATTGGATTTTAAAAATGTTGGATTGTTATAAGAACCAGGATTAACAATATAGCTTAATTGTAGACACCTTAGATAACTGTTATAGCTGTTTATTGTAGGCTAGGGCAAAAGTACAGTAAGTTACCAAAATCCAGAGATCTGTTTGTAACTAGGGGTCTTCTGTAAGTCAGGTGTTCTTAAGTAGGGGACCGACTGATATATACATTTATGTTGTCTTGCCCACAACTGCCAAGGAGCTTTATTGTGATATGTATTCCTTCCTATACAGATGCAATGTTTTTTGTGGAAAGATTTGTATTTTCCAAAGGGTTTATTTTTATGGTAAAATTACATGATGATTCAAATATATTAACTCTTTTCTACAACCGTACAGAATAAAACAGCTGTTTTGCCGCTTGTTTTTTAATTTAAACATTTACTCAGTTCACTGTACAGTATAATAAACATAATATAATTATTCTATAGGTTAGTACGGTTAAGGAGATACCAAACATGTACAGGTTTTCTTATATTTTACTACTTTAGCAAATAAAAACTTCTTTTTATAGAAACCACATTTGCCTAGGTTTCGCCATATTCTAAAAGTTATAACTAGAGATGAGCGAACACTAAAATGCTCGGGTACTCGTTATTCGAGACGAACTTTTCCCGATGCTCGAGTGCTCGTCTCGAATAACGAACCCCATTGAAGTCAATGGGAGACTCGAGCATTTTTCAAGGGGACCAAGGCTCTGCACAGGGAAGCTTGGCCAAACACCTGGGAACCTCAGAAAAGGATGGAAACACCACGGAAATGGACAGGAAACAGCAGGGGCAGCATGCATGGATGCCTCTGAGGCTGCATAATCGCACCATTATGCCAAAATTATGGGCAACAGCATGGCCATGACAGAGTGACAGAATGAAGCTAGATAGCATCTAAAACATCCAATAATTGACCCTGACACTATAGGGGACGGCATGCAGAGGCAGCGGCAGCAGGCTAGAGAGTGTCATGGCGACATACCCTAAATGGACTCAGGCTTCAAACCAATGGGTGGCAGAGAGGAACCAAAGGAGGTGAGCAAGAAGCGCTCAAATAATATCGGTACATGATAAAAGTTTGCCAGTATATTTTGTGGATTACACAGCAGGGTGGCGACAAAGTTAACATGGAAGCCATGAAAACAACCCAAAATTCTGCCTGACACAGCTCGTTTGATAAGGGGACCATGTATGGAGGCAGTGAACTAGTAGTAGATTAAAGGTGCTGCAGTTAAAACTATGTTAGTTGGATCTTGGCATGGAGCTGGCGCTCCGCTGCCAGGCGAGCTTTCGCCAATCCAAGCCCCTGTCTATAGGCTACTCCCCAAACAGCACTTCTAAGAACCTTTTGTATAAGATCAAGTGTAGTAGCGTTCTTATAAGTTTAGGATATGGCGGGTGAGGGGAATGTAAACAGATGCGCAAGAAGCGCTGAAATAATATCCCTAAATGGTAAAAGTTTGCAAGTATATTTTGGGGATTACACAGCAGGGTGGCGACAAAGTTAACAACTTTGATGTGGAATGCCCTGTAATAGCTCTTGGGCGGTGTGCCTTTTATCGCCTAGGCTCAGCAGTTTCAGCACCGCCTGCTGTCGCTTAGCGACGGCACTGCTGCTGTGCCTAGAGCTACCGACTGATGGCGCCATGCCCACGGATGGTAATTCGGAGGAGGAGGAGGTGGAGGAGGGGTGGGAGGAGGTATAGTAGGCCTTTGAGACCTGGACCGAGGTAGGCCCCGCAATTCTCTGCGTCGGCAGTATATGACCAGCCCCAGGGTCAGACTCGGTCCCAGCCTGCACCAAGTTAAGTGTAGTAGCGTTCTTATAAGTTTGGGATATGGCGGGTGAGGGGAATGTAAACAGATGCGCAAGAAGCGCATGATGCGCATGGAGCTGGCGTTCCGCTGCCAGGCGAGCTTTCGCCAATCCAAGCCCCTGTCTCTAGGCTACTCCCCAAACAGCACTTCTAAGAACCTTTTGTATAAGATCAAGTGTAGTAGCGTTCTTATAAGTTTAGGATATGCCGGGTGAGGGGAATGTAAACAGATGCGCAAGAAGCGCTGAAATAATATCCCTAAATGGTAAAAGTTTGCCAGTATATTTTGTGGATAACACAGCAGGGTGGCGACAAAGTTAACAACTTTGATGTGGAATCCATGAAAACAACCCAAATTTCTGCCTGACACACCTCGTTTGATAAAGGGACGATGTATGGAGGCAGCTATATGGACGACTTTTGGAGGTAGCAATGGAGACAACGTGTGGAGGCTGCTATGGAGACAATTTAATTTGGATAGTGCCTGTATGTGGCAGTCCCAAACATTTTTCAAACCAGAGGAGCAGGTAGGTGGCCCTCCAGTAAAATGGGATAGATTGAGTGCCTGTATGTGGCAGTCCCAAAAATTGTTCAAACCAGAGGAGCAGGTAGGTGGCCCTGCAGTAAAATGGAATAGATTGAGTGCCTGTATGTGGCAGTCCCAAAAATTGTTCAAACCAGAGGAGCAGGTAGGTGGCCCTGCAGTAAAATGGAATAGATTGAGTGCCTGTATGTGGCAGTCCCAAAAATGTTTCAAACCAGAGGAGCAGGTAGGTGGCCCTCCAGTAAAATGGAATAGATTGAGTGCCTGTATGTGGCAGTCCCAAAAATTGTTCAAACCAGAGGAGCAGGTAGGTGGCCCTGCAGTAAAATGGAATAGATTGAGTGCCTGTATGTGGCAGTCCCAAAAATTTTTTAAAACAGAGGACCGGGTAGGTGGCCCTCCAGAAAAATGGAATAGATTGAGTGCCTGTATGTGGCACTCACAAAAATTGTTTCAAACAGAGGACCGGGTAGGTGGCCCTCCAGAAAAATTAAATGCATGAAGTACTATAGCAAGAGCCAGTGGGCCCTGTCAAAAAATAGCCATTTTCCTCTGCTTTACTGTACAAAGAGGAGGAGAAGGAGGAAAATGAGGAGGAGGAGGAGGAGTGGATCAATTATTCAGGTTGAGCTTCCTTCACCTGGTGGAGATTGGAAATTCTGAGAAATCCAGCCTTTATTCATTTTAATAAGCGTCAGCCTGTCAGCGCTGTCAGTCGACAGGCGTGTACGCTTATCGGTGATGATGCCACCAGCTGCACTGAAAACCCGCTCGGACAAGACGCTAGCGGCAGGGCAGGCAAGAACCTCCAAGGCGTACAGCGCCAGTTCGTGCCACATGTCCAGCTTTGAAACCCAGTAGTTGTAGGGAGCTGTGTGATCATTTAGGACAATGGTATGGTCAGCTACGTACTCCCTCACCATCTTTCTGTAAAGATCAGCCCTACTCTGCCGAGACTGGGGACAGGTGACAGTGTCTTGCTGGGGTGACATAAAGCTGGCAAAAGCCTTGTAAAGCGTACCCTTGCCAGTGCTGGACAAGCTGCCTGCTCGCCTACTCTCCCTCGCTACTTGTCCCGCAGAACTACGCACTCTGCCGCTAGCGCTGTCAGAAGGGAAATACTGTTTCAGCTTGTGCACCAGGGCCTGCTGGTATTCATGCATTCTCACACTCCTTTCCTCTCCAGGGATGAGAGTGGGAAGATTTTGCTTGTACCGTGGGTCCAGGAGAGTGAACACCCAGTAATCGGTGCTGGAATAAATTCTTTGAACGCGAGGGTCACGGGATAGGCAGCCTAGCATGAAATCTGCCATATGCGCCAGAGTACCAACGCGTAAGAATTCACTCCCCTCACTGGCCTGACTGTCCATTTCCTCCTCCTCCAACTCCTCCAACTCCTCTTCTTCTGCCCATACACGCTGAACAGTGAAGGACTCAACAATGGTCCCCTCTTGTGTCTCGCCAACATTCTCCTCCTCTTCCTCCTCATCCTCCTCCACCTCCACCTCCTCCGATATGCGCTGAGAAACAGACCTCAGGGTGCTTTGGCTATCAACAAGGGAATATTCTTCCCCCGTCTCTTGTGACGAGCGCAAAGCTTCCGACTTCATGCTGACCAGAGAGTTTTTCAACAGGCCAAGCAGCGGGATGGTGAGGCTGATGATGGCGGCATCGCCACTGACCATCTGTGTTGACTCCTCAAAGTTACTCAGCACCTGACAGATATCAGACATCCACGTCCACTCCTCATTGTAGACTTGAGGAAGCTGACTGACCTGACTACCAGTTCTGGTGGAAGTTGACATCTGGCAGTCTACAATCGCTCTGCGCTGCTGGTAAACTCTGGATAACATGGTCAGTGTTGAATTCCACCTCGTGGGCACGTCGCACAACAGTCGGTGAGCGGGCAGTTGGAGGCGGCGCTGCGCTGCCCTGAGAGTGGCAGCATCTGGGCTGGACTTCCTGAAATGCGCACAGATGCGGCGCACCTTCGTGAGCAAATCAGACAGATTGGGGTATGTCTTGAGGAAACGCTGCACTATCAGATTTAACACATGGGCCAGGCATGGCACATGTGTCAGTCTGCCGAGTTGCAGAGCCGCCACCAGGTTACGGCCGTTGTCACACACAACCATTCCCGGCTTGAGGTTCAGCGGTGCCAGCCACAGATCAGTCTGCGCCGTGATGCCCTGTAATAGCTCTTGGGCGGTGTGCCTTTTGTCGCCTAGGCTCAGCAGTTTGAGCACCGCCTGCTGTCGCTTAGCGACGGCACTGCTGCTGTGCCTAGAGCTACCGACTGATGGCGCCGTGCCCACGGATGGTAGTTCGGAGGAGGAGGTGGAGGAGGGGTGGGAGGAGGAGGAGGCATAGTAGGCCTGAAACACCTGGACCGAGGTAGGCCCCGCAATCCTCGGCGTCGGCAGTATATGAGCAGCCCCAGGGTCAGACTCGGTCCCAGCCTCCACCAAGTTAACCCAATGTGCCGTCAGCGATATATAGTGGCCCTGCCCGGCAGCACTCGTCCACGTGTCCGTGGTCAGGTGGACCTTGTCAGAAACGGCGTTGGTCAGGGCACGGATGATGTTGTCTGACACGTGCTGGTGCAGGGCTGGGACGGCACATTGGGAAAAGTAGTGGCGGCTGGGGACCGAATACCGAGGGGCGGCCGCCGCCATGAGGTTGCGAAAGGCCTCGGTCTCTACTAGCCTATAGGGCAGCATCTCCAGGCTAAGCAATCTGGAGATGTGCACATTAAGGGCTTGGGCGTGCGGGTGGGTTGCACTATATTTGCGTTTCCGCTCCAGCGTCTGGGGTATGGAGAGCTGAACGCTGGTGGATGCTGTGGAGGATCGTGGAGGCGACGATGGGGTTTTTGTGCCAGGGTCCTGGGCAGGGGGCTGACTAGCAGCTGACACAGGGGAAGGAGCAGTGGTGTGCACGGCCGGAGGTGAACGGGCTTGTTGCCACTAAGTGGGGTGCTTAGCATTCATATGCCTGCGCATACTGGTGGTAGTTAAGCTAGTAGTGGTGGAACCCCTGCTGAGCCTGGTTTGGCAAATGTTGCACACCACAGTCCGTCGGTCATCCGGTGTTTCCTTAAAGAACCTCCACACTTCTGAAGATCTAGCCCTCGCCGCAAGAGCCCTCACCACGGGAGCTTCACTAGTTGACAGTGGCGCTGATGCACCAGCTCTGGCCCTGCCTCTCCGTCTGGCCCCACCACTGCCTCTTCCAACCTGTTCAGGTCGAGGACTCTCCTCCGTCTCAGAAGCACTGTGTTCACCCGGCCTCTCAACCCAGCTTGGGTCTGTCACCTCATCATCCTCCGATCCCTCAGTCTGCTCCCCCCTCGGACTTCCTGCCCTGACAACAACTTCCCCACTGTCTGACAACCGTGTCTCCTCATCGTCGGACACCTCTTTACACACTTCCACTACGTCAAGAAGGTCATCATCACCCACAGACTGTGACTGGTGGAAAACCTGGGCATCGGAAAATTGCTCATCAGCAACCGGACAAGTGGTTTGTGACTGTGGGAAGGGTCCAGAAAACAGTTCCTCAGAGTATGCCGGTTCAAATGGCAAATTTTGCTGGGAGGGGGCAGACTGGGGGGGAGGAGGCTGAGGTGCAGGAGCTGGAGGAGTGCCGATTTCGGTGACATGGGTGGACTGCGTGGAAGACTGACTGGTGGACAAATTGCTCGAAGCATTGTCGGCAATCCACGACATCACCTGTTCGCACTGTTCTGGCCTCAACAGTGCTCTACCACGAGTCCCAGTAACTTCAGACATGAACCTAGGGAGTGTAGCTCTGCGGCGTTCCCCTGCTCCCTCATCAGCAGGTGGTGTCTCACCCCGCCCAGGACCACGGCCTCTGACCCCTGCAGTAGTTGGACGCCCACGTCCCCGCCCTCGTCCTCTACCCCTAGCCCTCGGGTTAAACATTTTTAAAATGAGAGTTATAACTTTTTTTTTTTTTTTACTTCTTTTTGTTTTTTTTGGTGTTTTTTTGTGTTTTTTTTTTTTTTTGTGTTTTTTGTTTTTTTTTGAGTTTTTAAAACCAAACAATCCTATCCTATTGCTATGGCTATTTTCTAGCCAAGTATCAAAGGAAGCACACTACTATGCCAGATGAGATGACACTGAGTTATTGCCTAATAGAAATCCAACCCCTACTGAATTTTGCCACTTCGGCCTTTGCTATGGATATGTGCGCCACTAAGCGCAGAACACAGCGGTCGCAAGTCTCACTACAAATTGCTCAGAATTGGCAAGTACATGCACTGCAGAAACTACAGCCACCAGCAGATCAACCAGAAATCAAATATATAGAACGCTACTGTAGGCTTCAAGAAGCTGTTTGTATTCTCCTCTGGCTATTTTCTAGCCAAGTATCAAAGGAAGCACACTACTATGCCAGATGAGATGACACTGAGTTATTGCCTAATAGAAATCCAACCCCTACTGAATTTTGCCACTTCGGCCTTTGCTATGGATATGTGCGCCACTAAGCGCAGAACACAGCGGTCGCAAGTCTCACTACAAATTGCTCAGAATTGGCAAGTACATGCACTGCAGAAACTACAGCCACCAGCAGATCAACCAGAAATCAAATATATAGAACGCTACTGTAGGCTTCAAGAAGCTGTTTGTATTCTCCTATGGCTATTTTCTAGCCAAGTATCAAAGGAAGCACACTACTATGCCAGATGAGATGACACTGAGTTATTGCCTAATAGAAATCCAACCCCTACTGAATTTTGCCACTTCGGCCTTTGCTATGGATATGTGCGCCACTAAGCGCAGAACACAGCGGTCGCAAGTCTCACTACAAATTGCTCAGAATTGGCAAGTACATGCACTGCAGAAACTACAGCCACCAGCAGATCAACCAGAAATCAAATATATAGAACGCTACTGTAGGCTTCAAGAAGCTGTTTGTATTCTCCTCTGGCTATTTTCTAGCCAAGTATCAAAGGAAGCACACTACTATGCCAGATGAGATGACACTGAGTTATTGCCTAATAGAAATCCAACCCCTACTGAATTTTGCCACTTCGGCCTTTGCTATGGATATGTGCGCCACTAAGCGCAGAACACAGCGGTCGCAAGTCTCACTACAAATTGCTCAGAATTGGCAAGTACATGCACTGCAGAAACTACAGCCACCAGCAGATCAACCAGAAATCAAATATATAGAACGCTACTGTAGGCTTCAAGAAGCTGTTTGTATTCTCCTCTGGCTATTTTCTAGCCAAGTATCAAAGGAAGCACACTACTATGCCAGATGAGATGACACTGAGTTATTGCCTAATAGAAATCCAACCCCTACTGAATTTTGCCACTTCGGCCTTTGCTATGGATATGTGCGCCACTAAGCGCAGAACACAGCGGTCGCAAGTCTCACTACAAATTGCTCAGAATTGGCAAGTACATGCACTGCAGAAACTACAGCCACCAGCAGATCAACCAGAAATCAAATATATAGAACGCTACTGTAGGCTTCAAGAAGCTGTTTGTATTCTCCTATGGCTATTTTCTAGCCAAGTATCAAAGGAAGCACACTACTATGCCAGATGAGATGACACTGAGTTATTGCCTAATAGAAATCCAACCCCTACTGAATTTTGCCACTTCGGCCTTTGCTATGGATATGTGCGCCACTAAGCGCAGAACACAGCGGTCGCAAGTCTCACTACAAATTGCTCAGAATTGGCAAGTACATGCACTGCAGAAACTACAGCCACCAGCAGATCAACCAGAAATCAAATATATAGAACGCTACTGTAGGCTTCAAGAAGCTGTTTGTATTCTCCTATGGCTATTTTCTAGCCAAGTATCAAAGGAAGCACACTACTATGCCAGATGAGATGACACTGAGTTATTGCCTAATAGAAATCCAACCCCTACTGAATTTTGCCACTTCGGCCTTTGCTATGGATATGTGCGCCACTAAGCGCAGAACACAGCGGTCGCAAGTCTCACTACAAATTGCTCAGAATTGGCAAGTACATGCACTGCAGAAACTACAGCCACCAGCAGATCAACCAGAAATCAAATATATAGAACGCTACTGTAGGCTTCAAGAAGCTGTTTGTATTCTCCTATGGCTATTTTCTAGCCAAGTATCAAAGGAAGCACACTACTATGCCAGATGAGATGACACTGAGTTATTGCCTAATAGAAATACAACCCCTACTGAATTTTGCCACTTCGGCCTTTGCTATGGATATGTGCGCCACTAAGCGCAGAACACAGCGGTCGCAAGTCTCACTACAAATTGCTCAGAATTGGCAAGTACATGCACTGCAGAAACTACAGCCACCAGCAGATCAACCAGAAATCAAATATATAGAACGCTACTGTAGGCTTCAAGAAGCTGTTTGTATTCTCCTATGGCTATTTTCTAGCCAAGTATCAAAGGAAGCACACTACTATGCCAGATGAGATGACACTGAGTTATTGCCTAATAGAAATCCAACCCCTACTGAATTTTCCCACTTCGGTCTTTGCTATGGATATGTGTGCCACTAAGAGCTAAACACAACGGTAGCAAGTCCCCCTGCTAATTCCTCACAAAATGGTAAAAGATGCAAATTAAAATAAAAAAAGTAGAACGTTATTGTAGCCCTAAGAAGGGCTGTTGGGTTCTTTGAGAATCACTCCTGCCTAACAGTAAGCTAATAGAACACCCTAACGCTTTCCCTGACCAGCAGCAGCTCTCTCCCTAGCGGCATCCAGAGACAGAATGATCCGAGCAGCGCGGCCAGCGGCTAGTCTATCCCAGGGTCACCTGATCTGGCCAGCCAACCACTGCTATCGACGTGTAAGGGTACCACGTCATGCTGGGTGGAGTGCAGAGTCTCCTGGCTTGTGATTGGCTCTGTTTCTGGCCGCCAAAAAGCAAAACGGCGGGAGCTGCCATTTTCTCGAGCGGGCGAAGTATTCGTCCGAGTAACGAGCAGTTTCGAGTACCCTAATGCTCGACCGAGCATCAAGCTCGGACGAGCATGTTCGCTCATCTCTAGTTATAACATGCTTGTCCGAGCTTGATGCTCGGTCGAGCATTAGGGTACTCGAAACTGCTCGTTACTCGGACGAATACTTCGCCCGCTCGAGAAAATGGCAGCTCCCGCCGTTTTGCTTTTTGGCGGCCAGAAACAGAGCCAATCACAAGCCAGGAGACTCTGCACTCCACCCAGCATGACGTGGTACCCTTACACGTCGATAGCAGTGGTTGGCTGGCCAGATCAGGTGACCCTGGGATAGACTAGCCGCTGGCCGCGCTGCTCGGATCATTCTGTCTCTGGATGCCGCTAGGGAGAGAGCTGCTGCTGGTCAGGGAAAGCGTTAGGGTGTTCTATTAGCTTACTGTTAGGCAGGAGTGATTCTCAAAGAACCCAACAGCCCTTCTTAGGGCTACAATAACGTTCTACTTTTTTTATTTTAATTTGCATCTTTTACCATTTTGTGAGGAATTAGCAGGGGGACTTGCTACCGTTGTGTTTAGCTCTTAGTGGCACACATATCCATAGCAAAGACCGAAGTGGGAAAATTCAGTAGGGGTTGGATTTCTATTAGGCAATAACTCAGTGTCATCTCATCTGGCATAGTAGTGTGCTTCCTTTGATACTTGGCTAGAAAATAGCCATAGGAGAATACAAACAGCTTCTTGAAGCCTACAGTAGCGTTCTATATATTTGATTTCTGGTTGATCTGCTGGTGGCTGTAGTTTCTGCAGTGCATGTACTTGCCAATTCTGAGCAATTTGTAGTGAGACTTGCGACCGCTGTGTTCTGCGCTTAGTGGCGCACATATCCATAGCAAAGGCCGAAGTGGCAAAATTCAGTAGGGGTTGTATTTCTATTAGGCAATAACTCAGTGTCATCTCATCTGGCATAGTAGTGTGCTTCCTTTGATACTTGGCTAGAAAATAGCCATAGGAGAATACAAACAGCTTCTTGAAGCCTACAGTAGCGTTCTATATATTTGATTTCTGGTTGATCTGCTGGTGGCTGTAGTTTCTGCAGTGCATGTACTTGCCAATTCTGAGCAATTTGTAGTGAGACTTGCGACCGCTGTGTTCTGCGCTTAGTGGCGCACATATCCATAGCAAAGGCCGAAGTGGCAAAATTCAGTAGGGGTTGTATTTCTATTAGGCAATAACTCAGTGTCATCTCATCTGGCATAGTAGTGTGCTTCCTTTGATACTTGGCTAGAAAATAGCCATAGGAGAATACAAACAGCTTCTTGAAGCCTACAGTAGCGTTCTATATATTTGATTTCTGGTTGATCTGCTGGTGGCTGTAGTTTCTGCAGTGCATGTACTTGCCAATTCTGAGCAATTTGTAGTGAGACTTGCGACCGCTGTGTTCTGCGCTTAGTGGCGCACATATCCATAGCAAAGGCCGAAGTGGCAAAATTCAGTAGGGGTTGGATTTCTATTAGGCAATAACTCAGTGTCATCTCATCTGGCATAGTAGTGTGCTTCCTTTGATACTTGGCTAGAAAATAGCCATAGGAGAATACAAACAGCTTCTTGAAGCCTACAGTAGCGTTCTATATATTTGATTTCTGGTTGATCTGCTGGTGGCTGTAGTTTCTGCAGTGCATGTACTTGCCAATTCTGAGCAATTTGTAGTGAGACTTGCGACCGCTGTGTTCTGCGCTTAGTGGCGCACATATCCATAGCAAAGGCCGAAGTGGCAAAATTCAGTAGGGGTTGGATTTCTATTAGGCAATAACTCAGTGTCATCTCATCTGGCATAGTAGTGTGCTTCCTTTGATACTTGGCTAGAAAATAGCCATAGGAGAATACAAACAGCTTCTTGAAGCCTACAGTAGCGTTCTATATATTTGATTTCTGGTTGATCTGCTGGTGGCTGTAGTTTCTGCAGTGCATGTACTTGCCAATTCTGAGCAATTTGTAGTGAGACTTGCGACCGCTGTGTTCTGCGCTTAGTGGCGCACATATCCATAGCAAAGGCCGAAGTGGCAAAATTCAGTAGGGGTTGGATTTCTATTAGGCAATAACTCAGTGTCATCTCATCTGGCATAGTAGTGTGCTTCCTTTGATACTTGGCTAGAAAATAGCCAGAGGAGAATACAAACAGCTTCTTGAAGCCTACAGTAGCGTTCTATATATTTGATTTCTGGTTGATCTGCTGGTGGCTGTAGTTTCTGCAGTGCATGTACTTGCCAATTCTGAGCAATTTGTAGTGAGACTTGCGACCGCTGTGTTCTGCGCTTAGTGGCGCACATATCCATAGCAAAGGCCGAAGTGGCAAAATTCAGTAGGGGTTGGATTTCTATTAGGCAATAACTCAGTGTCATCTCATCTGGCATAGTAGTGTGCTTCCTTTGATACTTGGCTAGAAAATAGCCATAGGAGAATACAAACAGCTTCTTGAAGCCTACAGTAGCGTTCTATATATTTGATTTCTGGTTGATCTGCTGGTGGCTGTAGTTTCTGCAGTGCATGTACTTGCCAATTCTGAGCAATTTGTAGTGAGACTTGCGACCGCTGTGTTCTGCGCTTAGTGGCGCACATATCCATAGCAAAGGCCGAAGTGGCAAAATTCAGTAGGGGTTGGATTTCTATTAGGCAATAACTCAGTGTCATCTCATCTGGCATAGTAGTGTGCTTCCTTTGATACTTGGCTAGAAAATAGCCAGAGGAGAATACAAACAGCTTCTTGAAGCCTACAGTAGCGTTCTATATATTTGATTTCTGGTTGATCTGCTGGTGGCTGTAGTTTCTGCAGTGCATGTACTTGCCAATTCTGAGCAATTTGTAGTGAGACTTGCGACCGCTGTGTTCTGCGCTTAGTGGCGCACATATCCATAGCAAAGGCCGAAGTGGCAAAATTCAGTAGGGGTTGGATTTCTATTAGGCAATAACTCAGTGTCATCTCATCTGGCATAGTAGTGTGCTTCCTTTGATACTTGGCTAGAAAATAGCCATAGCAATAGGATAGGATTGTTTGGTTTTAAAAACTCAAAAAAAAACAAAAAACACAAAAAAAAAAAAAACACACAAAAAAACACCAAAAAAAACAAAAAGAAGTAAAAAAAAAAAAAAAGTTATAACTCTCATTTTAAAAATGTTTAACCCGAGGGCTAGGGGTAGAGGACGAGGGCGGGGACGTGGGCGTCCAACTACTGCAGGGGTCAGAGGCCGTGGTCCTGGGCGGGGTGAGACACCACCTGCTGATGAGGGAGCAGGGGAACGCCGCAGAGCTACACTCCCTAGGTTCATGTCTGAAGTTACTGGGACTCGTGGTAGAGCACTGTTGAGGCCAGAACAGTGCGAACAGGTGATGTCGTGGATTGCCGACAATGCTTCGAGCAATTTGTCCACCAGTCAGTCTTCCACGCAGTCCACCCATGTCACCGAAATCGGCACTCCTCCAGCTCCTGCACCTCAGCCTCCTCCCCCCCAGTCTGTCCCCTCCCAGCAAAATTTGCCATTTGAACCGGCATACTCTGAGGAACTGTTTTCTGGACCCTTCCCACAGTCACAAACCACTTGTCCGGTTGCTGATGAGCAATTTTCCGATGCCCAGGTTTTCCACCAGTCACAGTCTGTGGGTGATGATGACCTTCTTGACGTAGTGGAAGTGTGTAAAGAGGTGTCCGACGATGAGGAGACACGGTTGTCAGACAGTGGGGAAGTTGTTGTCAGGGCAGGAAGTCCGAGGGGGGAGCAGACTGAGGGATCGGAGGATGATGAGGTGACAGACCCAAGCTGGGTTGAGAGGCCGGGTGAACACAGTGCTTCTGAGACGGAGGAGAGTCCTCGACCTGAACAGGTTGGAAGAGGCAGTGGTGGGGCCAGACGGAGAGGCAGGGCCAGAGCTGGTGCATCAGCGCCACTGTCAACTAGTGAAGCTCCCGTGGTGAGGGCTCTTGCGGCGAGGGCTAGATCTTCAGAAGTGTGGAGGTTCTTTAAGGAAACACCGGATGACCGACGGACTGTGGTGTGCAACATTTGCCAAACCAGGCTCAGCAGGGGTTCCACCACTACTAGCTTAACTACCACCAGTATGCGCAGGCATATGAATGCTAAGCACCCCACTCAGTGGCAACAAGCCCGTTCACCTCCGGCCGTGCACACCACTGCTCCTTCCCCTGTGTCAGCTGCTAGTCAGCCCCCTGCCCAGGACCCTGGCACAAAAACCCCATCGTCGCCTCCACGATCCTCCACAGCATCCACCAGCGTTCAGCTCTCCATACCCCAGACGCTGGAGCGGAAACGCAAATATAGTGCAACCCACCCGCACGCCCAAGCCCTTAATGTGCACATCTCCAGATTGCTTAGCCTGGAGATGCTGCCCTATAGGCTAGTAGAGACCGAGGCCTTTCGCAACCTCATGGCGGCGGCCGCCCCTCGGTATTCGGTCCCCAGCCGCCACTACTTTTCCCGATGTGCCGTCCCAGCCCTGCACCAGCACGTGTCAGACAACATCATCCGTGCCCTGACCAACGCCGTTTCTGACAAGGTCCACCTGACCACGGACACGTGGACGAGTGCTGCCGGGCAGGGCCACTATATATCGCTGACGGCACATTGGGTTAACTTGGTGGAGGCTGGGACCGAGTCTGACCCTGGGGCTGCTCATATACTGCCGACGCCGAGGATTGCGGGGCCTACCTCGGTCCAGGTGTTTCAGGCCTACTATGCCTCCTCCTCCTCCCACCCCTCCTCCACCTCCTCCTCCGAACTACCATCCGTGGGCACGGCGCCATCAGTCGGTAGCTCTAGGCACAGCAGCAGTGCCGTCGCTAAGCGACAGCAGGCGGTGCTCAAACTGCTGAGCCTAGGCGACAAAAGGCACACCGCCCAAGAGCTATTACAGGGCATCACGGCGCAGACTGATCTGTGGCTGGCACCGCTGAACCTCAAGCCGGGAATGGTTGTGTGTGACAACGGCCGTAACCTGGTGGCGGCTCTGCAACTCGGCAGACTGACACATGTGCCATGCCTGGCCCATGTGTTAAATCTGATAGTGCAGCGTTTCCTCAAGACATACCCCAATCTGTCTGATTTGCTCACGAAGGTGCGCCGCATCTGTGCGCATTTCAGGAAGTCCAGCCCAGATGCTGCCACTCTCAGGGCAGCGCAGCGCCGCCTCCAACTGCCCGCTCACCGACTGTTGTGCGACGTGCCCACGAGGTGGAATTCAACACTGACCATGTTATCCAGAGTTTACCAGCAGCGCAGAGCGATTGTAGACTGCCAGATGTCAACTTCCACCAGAACTGGTAGTCAGGTCAGTCAGCTTCCTCAAGTCTACAATGAGGAGTGGACGTGGATGTCTGATATCTGTCAGGTGCTGAGTAACTTTGAGGAGTCAACACAGATGGTCAGTGGCGATGCCGCCATCATCAGCCTCACCATCCCGCTGCTTGGCCTGTTGAAAAACTCTCTGGTCAGCATGAAGTCGGAAGCTTTGCGCTCGTCACAAGAGACGGGGGAAGAATATTCCCTTGTTGATAGCCAAAGCACCCTGAGGTCTGTTTCTCAGCGCATATCGGAGGAGGTGGAGGTGGAGGAGGATGAGGAGGAAGAGGAGGAGAATGTTGGCGAGACACAAGAGGGGACCATTGTTGAGTCCTTCACTGTTCAGCGTGTATGGGCAGAAGAAGAGGAGTTGGAGGAGTTGGAGGAGGAGGAAATGGACAGTCAGGCCAGTGAGGGGAGTGAATTCTTACGCGTTGGTACTCTGGCGCATATGGCAGATTTCATGCTAGGCTGCCTATCCCGTGACCCTCGCGTTCAAAGAATTTATTCCAGCACCGATTACTGGGTGTTCACTCTCCTGGACCCACGGTACAAGCAAAATCTTCCCACTCTCATCCCTGGAGAGGAAAGGAGTGTGAGAATGCATGAATACCAGCAGGCCCTGGTGCACAAGCTGAAACAGTATTTCCCTTCTGACAGCGCTAGCGGCAGAGTGCGTAGTTCTGCGGGACAAGTAGCGAGGGAGAGTAGGCGAGCAGGCAGTTTGTCCAGCACTGGCAAGGGTACGCTTTACAAGGCTTTTGCCAGCTTTATGTCACCCCAGCAAGACACTGTCACCTGTCCCCAGTCTCGGCAGAGTAGGGCTGATCTTTACAGAAAGATGGTGAGGGAGTACGTAGCTGACCATACCATCGTCCTAAATGATCACACAGCTCCCTACAACTACTGGGTTTCAAAGCTGGACATGTGGCACGAACTGGCGCTGTACGCCTTGGAGGTTCTTGCCTGCCCTGCCGCTAGCGTCTTGTCCGAGCGGGTTTTCAGTGCAGCTGGTGGCATCATCACCGATAAGCGTACACGCCTGTCGACTGACAGCGCTGACAGGCTGACGCTTATTAAAATGAATAAAGGCTGGATTTCTCAGAATTTCCAATCTCCACCAGGTGAAGGAAGCTCAACCTGAATAATTGATCCACTCCTCCTCCTCCTCCTCATTTTCCTCCTTCTCCTCCTCTTTGTACAGTAAAGCAGAGGAAAATGGCTATTTTTTGACAGGGCCCACTGGCTCTTGCTATAGTACTTCATGCATTTAATTTTTCTGGAGGGCCACCTACCCGGTCCTCTGTTTGAAACAATTTTTGTGAGTGCCACATACAGGCACTCAATCTATTCCATTTTTCTGGAGGGCCACCTACCCGGTCCTCTGTTTTAAAAAATTTTTGGGACTGCCACATACAGGCACTCAATCTATTCCATTTTACTGCAGGGCCACCTACCTGCTCCTCTGGTTTGAACAATTTTTGGGACTGCCACATACAGGCACTCAATCTATTCCATTTTACTGGAGGGCCACCTACCTGCTCCTCTGGTTTGAAACATTTTTGGGACTGCCACATACAGGCACTCAATCTATTCCATTTTACTGCAGGGCCACCTACCTGCTCCTCTGGTTTGAACAATTTTTGGGACTGCCACATACAGGCACTCAATCTATTCCATTTTACTGCAGGGCCACCTACCTGCTCCTCTGGTTTGAACAATTTTTGGGACTGCCACATACAGGCACTCAATCTATCCCATTTTACTGGAGGGCCACCTACCTGCTCCTCTGGTTTGAAAAATGTTTGGGACTGCCACATACAGGCACTATCCAAATTAAATTGTCTCCATAGCAGCCTCCACACGTTGTCTCCATTGCTACCTCCAAAAGTCGTCCATATAGCTGCCTCCATACATCGTCCCTTTATCAAACGAGGTGTGTCAGGCAGAAATTTGGGTTGTTTTCATGGATTCCACATCAAAGTTGTTAACTTTGTCGCCACCCTGCTGTGTTATCCACAAAATATACTGGCAAACTTTTACCATTTAGGGATATTATTTCAGCGCTTCTTGCGCATCTGTTTACATTCCCCTCACCCGGCATATCCTAAACTTATAAGAACGCTACTACACTTGATCTTATACAAAAGGTTCTTAGAAGTGCTGTTTGGGGAGTAGCCTAGAGACAGGGGCTTGGATTGGCGAAAGCTCGCCTGGCAGCGGAACGCCAGCTCCATGCGCATCATGCGCTTCTTGCGCATCTGTTTACATTCCCCTCACCCGCCATATCCCAAACTTATAAGAACGCTACTACACTTAACTTGGTGCAGGCTGGGACCGAGTCTGACCCTGGGGCTGGTCATATACTGCCGACGCAGAGAATTGCGGGGCCTACCTCGGTCCAGGTCTCAAAGGCCTACTATACCTCCTCCCACCCCTCCTCCACCTCCTCCTCCTCCGAATTACCATCCGTGGGCATGGCGCCATCAGTCGGTAGCTCTAGGCACAGCAGCAGTGCCGTCGCTAAGCGACAGCAGGCGGTGCTGAAACTGCTGAGCCTAGGCGATAAAAGGCACACCGCCCAAGAGCTATTACAGGGCATTCCACATCAAAGTTGTTAACTTTGTCGCCACCCTGCTGTGTAATCCCCAAAATATACTTGCAAACTTTTACCATTTAGGGATATTATTTCAGCGCTTCTTGCGCATCTGTTTACATTCCCCTCACCCGCCATATCCTAAACTTATAAGAACGCTACTACACTTGATCTTATACAAAAGGTTCTTAGAAGTGCTGTTTGGGGAGTAGCCTATAGACAGGGGCTTGGATTGGCGAAAGCTCGCCTGGCAGCGGAGCGCCAGCTCCATGCCAAGATCCAACTAACATAGTTTTAACTGCAGCACCTTTAATCTACTACTAGTTCACTGCCTCCATACATGGTCCCCTTATCAAACGAGCTGTGTCAGGCAGAATTTTGGGTTGTTTTCATGGCTTCCATGTTAACTTTGTCGCCACCCTGCTGTGTAATCCACAAAATATACTGGCAAACTTTTATCATGTACCGATATTATTTGAGCGCTTCTTGCTCACCTCCTTTGGTTCCTCTCTGCCACCCATTGGTTTGAAGCCTGAGTCCATTTAGGGTATGTCGCCATGACACTCTCTAGCCTGCTGCCGCTGCCTCTGCATGCCGTCCCCTATAGTGTCAGGGTCAATTATTGGATGTTTTAGATGCTATCTAGCTTCATTCTGTCACTCTGTCATGGCCATGCTGTTGCCCATAATTTTGGCATAATGGTGCGATTATGCAGCCTCAGAGGCATCCATGCATGCTGCCCCTGCTGTTTCCTGTCCATTTCCGTGGTGTTTCCATCCTTTTCTGAGGTTCCCAGGTGTTTGGCCAAGCTTCCCTGTGCAGAGCCTTGGTCCCCTTGAAAAATGCTCGAGTCTCCCATTGACTTCAATGGGGTTCGTTATTCGAGACGAGCACTCGAGCATCGGGAAAAGTTCGTCTCGAATAACGAGTACCCGAGCATTTTAGTGTTCGCTCATCTCTAGTTATAACTTTTTTATTCCTCAATCAAAAGATGGTCAATAGAGATTGTTTATTGTGGGAAAAGGTAACGGTTAGATTGGTACTATTATAGGGTACATCTGACCTTTCAATCGCTTTTTATTATATTTTTTGGGGAGGTAGGAAGCACTAAAATTGCAATTTTTAGTTAGTTTTTTTATATTTATTTTTTGTACACCTGACATTACGGGTATAACAATGTAATAAATGCTTGTCCAAGGTCGCTACGGACATGACAATACAATTTTGTGGTTAGGGGTCATTTTAATTATATTATTTTATATATAGGTGTATATAGGGGAATTGGAGGGATTTTAAAAAATATTTTATTTATGTATTTACAATTTTTTTTACTTTATTGAACTTTTTTTACTGTCCCATTGGGGACTTACACTCGGGATATCTTGATCGCTTACATAATACATTGCAGTACTTCTGTACTGCAATGTATTGTGCTTGTCAGTGTTTTACTGACATTACTGACATTTTGCCTATGATACCCAGTCTTGCACTAGATCTCATAGGTCACCGGCTGCCATGGCAACCCCCCTGGCACACCGCAATCGCGCTGTGGGGGGCCTTGTTCATACTCAATTGCGGTAGTTAAGGAGTTAAACTGCCCGGCACAGAGATATCTCTGTCGATGCCAGTGCAATCCCAAAGACGATATAGTTCGTTCTTATGAGGCAATGGCCTGCTAATGAGGATCATTTATATCTTCTTGCGTCTTTAATGGGTTAAAAAAGATAACTATTGATGTTTCCCAAAAGTGCCAATTGGGTTTGTAAATTTTTCTCAGGATACACTGTTCACAATACATACAATAATCCTCAATATCAGCTTATAGTCCGCAACAAGACAAAGTGTCTTCTCAACTCCAAGGTGCCCATGAATCATCATGATATTCCGAAACTGAGTGGGTACAATCAGTGAGCAGTCCACTTATCATACCTAGGAAGTCTAACTGGTGAGCTAACAAGACATTTTTAGAGCATTTTGTTCAGGCTTTTGTAATTTTTGTTTACAGACCATCAAACCACTCCCACAGAAAATTGAATGGCCGGAGCACCTTGAATAAGTGAAGTGCATCTCAGTCCACTTGGGAAGGCTAACGCCGGACTGAGGATGGCTAGTAAAGAGAGGTCTGTTGGGGATTGCAACTCTCCGGGCTCTTGACTGAGTGCCGTAGCTTGAAGTGCAGTGCTCTTGAACTGAAGAAAGGAAGAGACTGATAGTGGCTGACAGAGACCACAGAAGGTGGCATATGCCAGGCAGAGTTGACTGGTGAGGTGTGAGGAACAGTTGTAGTGTGTAGCAGTGGGAGATCTCCCCTGGAATCAGCATAGGCTGTGTGGTGGATGCGGAAGGCGGCAGGTGCTGCAGTCCATATAATGCAGACTTCATATTGATTCATTGAAAAGCAACAACAAAATACTTGTAAGCTCTTTGAGGACTATTGCTGGATCGGAGTTGCACAGAAGGGTCTGAGTATAGGCTGCTGAATGGATTCCTCACACAGAGATAGAAAAGAGCAGATTGGGTGAGTGTCATTTAACACTTTGGTTGTGACTGATTGCCTATTGCACCATGGAGACTATCTGGATTGTCAAGGGATGCAAATAAATCAGGAAATATGACAAAGTACATTCCTCCCAAATAATCTAGTAACAAAATGATTATTACGCATACTGCAATGAATAAAAATGGAAAACTGCAGCTATTATCATCCTGTGAGAACTATATTTCTTCGGTCATATGATGATTCAACGTTAGCTCACCACTCCCTCCACATTCCCCTTCCTCTGCCACTAGTAATATGAATAATGGGATTATGGAGGAATCTCTGGAAAGGATGTTGAAAAAAAACTTCACTGTGACATTAAAGAAGATCTGTCAGATCTATCAGAGATATTAAAAAGGATCTTGTACAACTAGGACAGGGATCAGGAACCTTTTTGGCTGAAAGAGCCATGAACGCCACATATTTCAAAATGTTATTCCTTAAGAGCCCTACAATATCCACGTGCCTCCCAACAGATAGGTAGCCACAGCACACGCCTCCCAGTAGATAGGTAGCCCCAGCTCATACCCCCAGTAGATAGGTAGCTCCAGCATGTGCCGCCCAATAGTAGATAGGTAGCCACAGCACATGCCTGAAGTAGGTCGGTAGCCACAGCTCATGCCCCCAATTAGATAGCTAGCCACAGCACATGTCCCCCAGTATATAGGTTACCTCAGCTTCCAAGAAGATAGGTAGTCATAGCAAAAAAAATAATTAATATTCACCTAAATGCCCCCCTGCAGCCAGCTCCTCATTGCCCCCATGCTCTTCTCTTTGACCCAAGCTTAGACAATGGCGGCGATGGCGCCTGGGTTGCAGAAAAGACGTAGGCAGTGGTAACATCACTGCCTGTGTCCAGTGATCAGTCTAAGGCACACAAAGCAGTCATCACTATTTATTAAAGATCTGGCTGAGAGCCAGATGCAGCCAACAAAAGAGCCATAACTGGCTCCCGAGCCATAGGTTCTCTACTATTACAAAACAACAAGAGAAGATAATGGAACTAGAGGACTGTCGCTCCTGGCGGAATAATGATTGCTTAAAGGGTGTCCCTGGACCCATCTGTGATGCTGATTTACTAACTTTAATTTGGAATTTTATGTCTGTTATCTACCTGACTGAAACGTCATGCTGTTCTGTGGATGTGTACAAAAATAAAAAGGAATTATTATTCAAATTTGATTGAGTGCCATCTTCCATTATCTATGCATGAACGGGGCTGGGACCGTAGTTTGGCACCATCTACTACACAAGGAGTGCTGTGAAATTCCTGTTTGTTATCTACCTTTAAAAACACACACGCATACTGTACACACACAAACACACACACATATATATATATATATATATATATATATATATATATATATATATACGTTCCCCTACTTAAGAACACCTGACAGAATTGGGGGAAATTATATTTGTTTCTGGAGGGTAGTTTTCTCAGATCTTGTCAGATGAATCCAGGAGATATGAAAAGGGATAAGAGAAACAGGAGGCGCTGACCTCATGAAATATGTAAAATGCACATGGGGAATATATATATCGGCAAATTAGCCGCTTACCTTGTTACATGAGTGCTAGCTCATGTATAATGTAATCGCCACAGCCGGACAATTCCCGGTCCAGAGGTAGTGGGATTGCAGGAGTTCAAGCAGAAGTGAAACCCAAAGTATTGGAGAGCGGAGACCAATTCGGCGCTGGACGGTTCTTTGAGGAGCCCACAGTTTGAGTTCCAAAGTTAATATTTTATTTGAATAAAATGATATAAAACAAAACTGCTAAGCGTTTTGGCCCTGTACAAGAGCCTTCGTTAGGCATAATACTCCATAGGAGATGGTAGGGTATATATACAGACAAACGGAACACACCGGGATTAGCCCGGGAAAAACACAGAGGTTACGTAATTGCAGATAATAAAGAACTTCGGCGGTATAAAACAAGAAAAATGGTAATGATCATAGGTTAACATATAAAACATGTTTTTAGAAAAACCATATAAAAATACATATGAAAAAGATGTTATCGTAAACCCTATGGGGCGTGGAGAAACGGATAAACCAGAAGTGTGGCTCACGATCCACGATACGTTCTTTAGCCATAGCCTAGACACAGTCATAGCTCAAAACCAGACCGATTCTAACTTGACTGTGATACAATCCCTTTCAAAGGACACATTTAATATATCCACTGAAACATTACCACCCATCTCCCCAGTAAGCAGTGCATCACACGTGTCTTTTTTAGAAATTGGCCCCACAAGACCGGCAACACCAATACAAACACCCGACAAAATAAAAGACACTCGACAAAACAAAATGAAAACTCGATTCCTCGAATTTTTCATACCCCTGAACACACCCAATTCGGAAAAAGAGAAAAAAAGAAAAAAAGGACAAGAGGCTGTAGAGGAGGAAGAAGAAAAAACAGAAAGCAAATCCCAAAGAGAAAAGAAATTCAGGAAAACATAATACAACCAAAAATTGATCCTCCCTCAGATACAATAAAAATCTTTAATCTCTCCAGACATACTCTGACACAGGATGAAGAATCCCTGTTATCCAAAGGGCTAAATTTTTGCCCCAGTAAGACCACTGATGACTTCCAACTATTCATCAATGTAAATCTTTTTATTAAAAAACTCACGCAACAAAGGTTCTTTAAAGCAAAAAAAGCCCCTATAGCTCTAGAAGCCGTAGTACCTGACAATGTGGTCCACCAAGAAGTAAAAGTAAAAACTTCCTTCAACCCCGTTAACCATCGGGGTCATTTCCTCGAGACATTTTAATCCCTTGTATGTCGAGATTTCTTGAATATTAAATCAGCACAGTCTGGTCATAATAATCTGAATGATATAGAAAAAATAGCTCTCAAAAGATTAACAGAAAACGACTCCCTGATTATAAAGGCAGCAGATAAAGGAGGCGGTATAGTCCTTCAAGAACGATCCGACTATCTAAAACAGTGATGGCGAACCTATGACATGCGTGTCAGCACTGACACGCGTAGCCATCTTTGGTGACACGCGGCCGCCCAGCGCCCGCGTTCCGCCACCCCCCTCCCTGTGTAATGTGCTGTCCCTGTGTAATGTGCTGCCCCTGTGTTAATGTCCCGTCCCTGTGTTTCTGCCCTCTGCTTACCTGTCCGACGCCGCGTTGGTCCGGCCACCGTCTGCAACTCCTCCGGCTCCTCCAGGCTGCAGTGCGCGCTGCTCGTCACGTGACTGAGGCGACCTGACGTCAGGTCACTTCAGTCACATGACCCGAGGCGCGCGGTGCAACCTGGAGGAGCCGAGCCGCCATTATCATCGGACCTGCAGTAAAGCTACAGGGAAGAAGACATCACTGGGTAAGTATATAAGTTTATTATTATATTATATTTAAAGGGAGGCTGCTAGGGGTATTTTAGTAGTAAAAGGAGGCAGCTAGGGGTATTTTAGTAGTAAAAGGAGGCTGCTAGGGGTATTTTAGTAGTAAAAGGAGGCCGCTAGGGGTATTTTAGTAGTAAAAGGAGGCCGCTAGGGGTACTTTAGTAGTAAAAGGAGGCCGCTAGGGGTATTTTAGTAGTAAAAGGAGGCCGCTAGGGGTACTTTAGTAGTAAAGGGAGGCCGCTAGGGGTATTTTAGTAGTAAAGGGAGCCATCACTATTTATTAAAGATCTGTCTGAGAGCCAGATGCAGCCAACAAAAAAGCCATAACTGGCTCCCGAGCCATAGGTTCTCTACTATTACAAATATTACGCATACTGCAATGAATAAAAATGGAAAACTGCAGCTATTATCATCCTGTGAGAACTATATTTCTTCGGTCATATGATGATTCAACGTTAGCTCACCACTCCCTCCACATTCCCCTTCCTCTGCCACTAGTAATATGAATAATGGGATTATTGTCTACCCAAGATACATAAATGTTTGTCCTCCCCACCGGGTCGACCAATTGTGTCGGGAAGAGATTCCTTATTCAGCCCCGCGGCCATTTTTCTTGACAAAGTACTCAGATGTTATGCAGTTAATGCTAGATCCTATATTAGGGACACAACAGATTTCTTGAACAATATATCTACTGTATTTGTTCCAACAGGAGCCCTACTGGTCTCGTTCGACGTGACAAGTTTATACACGTCGATCAACCATGATCGGGGCATTGTTAGTGTCGGCAAAGCACTCTCTAGTTCCGATTTCTCTAATGAGAGCAAAGAATTCATATTGGGTTTGCTGGAATTAATTCTTACATGCAATTATTTTATGTTTGATGATGCATTTTTTGTTCAACTCCGCGGTACGGCGATGGGGTCCAACGTGGCCCCAGCCTACGCGAATATTGTGATGGCGGATCTGGAGGAATCGTGCGTCTATGTATCCCACCACTTCAGCCATGTGCTGAGGTGGTGGAGATACATCGACGACGTCTTCGCCATTTGGCTAGGTGATCGTCCTGCATTAGATGATTTTTTGAATTATCTTAACCATATAGACACGGAGATTAAATTTACCATGGTGGTTGGGGATCCTGGACTACAGTTTCTAGACACTAAGGTATATGTGGTGGACAATCATTTGAAAACACAATTATTTACAAAAGAAACAGACTGCAATACACTTCTCAGATACGAGAGTCATCATCCCAGAAATACAATACGATCGTTACCCTACAGTCAACTGCTGAGGGTGAAGCGTATTGTTGAGGATGAGGACACCCAGTTAACTGAACTTTATCACATGGGGAATAAATTCATTAATAGGGGTTATCCCAAGACCCTAGTGAGAAAACATATGGAAAAGGTTAAAAATATAGATCGCATTGAGTTGCTCTCTAAAAACATGACTAGAAAGGAAAACAGACGCATTCCCATGGTATCTACTTATACCACACATAGTCAGAACATAGCATCAATTATTCGAAGTAACTGGCGCATTCTAAGTACCTTTTATAAAAATATACCGGAATTTCAAAGTCCCCCATTGTTTTCCTATAGGAGGAACAAAAACCTAAAGGACAGACTTGTGAGAACGGATGTGTCTTCTAACAAAAGGGACAAATTGGTCCGAAAGGGCTGCTTTCCATGCATGGCCTGTGATAATTGTACACTTATGCTGAAGGGTGATAAATTCATTCATCCCATCACGAAACGTGAATTCAAAATTAACTCCACCTTTACATGCAGAAGTGAGTTTGTGATTTACATATTACAATGTCCCTGTAATCTCCTCTACGTGGGAGAAACGACCAACGAGTGCAGATTGCGACTTAATAACCATAAATCTAATATACGTACTAAAAAAATTGACTTACCTGTACCTTTCCATTTTATTGAAGCTAACCACGATGTAAAGGATCTCAAATTTATGATTATTGACAGAATACCCCCACCGAAGTTTGGGGGCAACAGAGAATTATTATTGAAACGTAGGGAAGTGCAATGGATACACAAATTAAATTCTTTATACCCTCATGGTTTGAATAGGGACTATCCCCTTAATGTCTTTATCTAATACACTAGGTCCCCAGAATGACCCTCTAAGGGATCCGACCCGTTTGACGGACTATTCCGTGAAGTCCGACATATTTTATATATTGAATTATTCTATATATTATTTCTCAATATCATAATTGGAAATACGAGGTGTGACTACACATATTATATTGAGTGGCTCATATTGGCCAATTATTAATCTACCCTGTCGTTCTGTTTTCTACAGCAGCAACTGGACCAAGACGTGGACAGATATGACTTTCCGACTGGCGGTGACACTAGGGGATCGGGAATTTTGGAAACCGGTGGATTCCTCGGACGAGATAATTGACCCCGGAAGGGGCAGGAATATGGGCTTGAATGGGATAGCGTATATCGTTGTCATGAGCCTGTTGTCTCTATGTACCTTGGGCCCTGGGGATCCTCCCGTATATCACCCAATGAAGTCCCGCTCGGTTCGTCTCAGTCCAAACGTGTGGTCCGAGCTGCGCCTGAACTGAACGTTGGGCTTCCCTTACACAAGATGGCCGCGATATGATCCTCCTCTTTTCTACGCATGCGCATAATAAGAATCGGGATAATCTGTACCGGATTGATATACCGATACATATATATATCTACAGATATGTTGATATTGCATGTTGTTTTTGATAGTTGTCACACCTTGCTTTTAATTGTCACTATGCACTTTATGTGGACGGATTCTAGCACATGTCACTATTCTTGGTGACGATATTTAGAGTCAAAGTGTGTTTTTGGCTCATGGTTTGATAATTACACTGTGAGATATTATAATACGTATATTAGTCACTATACTCTGCTTTTCTGCACTTATGTTTATGTCACTTATGTGAGGTCACGTGTACCGGCGATGTTTGCGCCGCCTATTTAAGTCAGCTGACCACTGACTCTCACTACGCTTGATAATGCCTTTATTGATAAGGCGAAACGTCGCTCTTATGGTGGAATAAATCTCTATTTTTTTCATCTGAATTGGAGTGCTGCTTCATCCTCTTTATCTTCATCTGGGATTATGGAGGAATCTCTGGAAAGGATGTTGAAAAAAAACTTCACTGTGACATTAAAGAAGATCTGTCAGATCTATCAGAGATATTAAAAAGGATCTTGTACAACTAGGACAGGGATCAGGAACCTTTTTGGCTGAAAGAGCCATGAACGCCACATATTTCAAAATGTTATTCCTTAAGAGCCCTACAATATCCACGTGCCTCCCAACAGATAGGTAGCCACAGCACACGCCTCCCAGTAGATAGGTAGCCCCAGCTCATACCCCCAGTAGATAGGTAGCTCCAGCATGTGCCGCCCAATAGTAGATAGGTAGCCACAGCACATGCCTGAAGTAGGTCGGTAGCCACAGCTCATGCCCCCAATTAGATAGCTAGCAATAGCACATGTCCCCCAGTATATAGGTTACCTAAGCTTCCAAGAAGATAGGTAGTCATAGCAAAAAAAATAATTAATATTCACCTAAATGCCCCCCTGCAGCCAGCTCCTCATTGCTCCCATGCTCTTCTCTTTGACCCAAGCTTAGACAATGGCGGCGATGGCGCCTGGGTTGCAGAAAAGACGTAGGCAGTGGTAACATCACTGCCTGTGTCCAGTGATCAGTCTAAGGCACACAAAGCAGTCATCACTATTTATTAAAGATCTGGCTGAGAGCCAGATGCAGCCAACAAAAGAGCCATAACTGGCTCCTGAGCCATAGGTTCTCTACTATTACAAAACAACAAGAGAAGATAATGGAACTAGAGGACTGTCGCTCCTGGCGGAATAATGATTGCTTAAAGGGTGTCCCTGGACCCATCTGTGATGCTGATTTACTAACTTTAATTTGGAATTTTATGTCTGTTATCTACCTGACTGAAACGTCATGCTGTTCTGTGGATTTGTACAAAAATAAAAAGGAATTATTATTCAAATTTGATTGAGTGCCATCTTCCATTATCTATGCATGAACGGGGCTGGGACCGTAGTTTGGCACCATCTACTACACAAGGAGTGCTGTGAAATTCCTGTTTGTTATCTACCTGAGACATTTAAAAACACACACGCATACTGTACACACACAAACACACATATATATATAAATATATATATATATATATATATATATATATATATATATATATATATATATATATATACGTTCCCCTACTTAAGAACACCTGACTTACAGAATTGGGGGAAATTATATTTGTTTCTGGAGGGTAGTTTTCTCAGATCTTGTCAGATGAATGCAGGAGATATGAAAAGGGATAAGAGAAACAGGAGGCGCTGACCTCGTGAAATATGTAAAATGCACATGGGGAATATATATATATCGGCAAATTAGCCGCTTACCTTGTTACATAAGTGCTAGCTCATGTATAATGTAATCGCCGCAGCCGGACAATTCCCGGTCCAGAGGTAGTGGGATTGCAGGAGTTCAAGCAGAAGTGAAACCCAAAGTATTGGAGAGCGGAGACCAATTCGGCGCTGGACGGTTCTTTGAGGAGCCCACAGTTGGAGTTCCAAAGTTAATATTTTATTTGAATAAAATGATATAAAACAAAACTGCTAAGCGTTTTGGCCCTGTACAAGAGCCTTCGTTAGGCATAATACTCCATAGGAGATGGTAGGGTATATATACAGACAAACGGAACACACCGGGATTAGCCCGGGAAAAACACAGAGGTTACGTAATTGCAGATAATAAAGAACTTTGGCGGTATAAAACAAGAAAAATGGTAATGATCATAGGTTAACATATAAAACATGGTTTTAGAAAAACCATATAAAAACCATATAAAATACATATGAAAAAGATGTTATCGTGAACCCTATGGGGCGTGGAGAAACGGATAAACCAGAAGTGTGGCTCACGATCCACGATACGTTCTTTAGCCATAGCCTAGACACGGTCATAGCTCAAAACCAGACCGATTCTAACTTGACTGTGATACAATCCCTTTCAAAGGACACATTTAATATATCCACTGAAACATTACCACCCATCTCCCCAGTAAGCAGTGCATCACATGTGTCTTTTTTAGAAATTGGCCCCACAAGACCGGCAACACCAATACAAACACCCGACAAAATAAAAGACACTCGACAAAACAAAATGAAAACTCGATTCCTCGAATTTTTCATACCCCTGAACACACCCAATTCGGAAAAAGAGAAAAAAAGAAAAAAAGGACAAGAGGCTGTAGAGGAGGAAGAAGAAAAAACAGAAAGCAAATCCCAAAGAGAAAAGAAATTCAGGAAAACATAATACAACCAAAAATTGATCCTCCCTCAGATACAATAAAAATCTTTAATCTCTCCAGACATACTCTGACACAGGATGAAGAATCCCTGTTATCCAAAGGGCTAAATTTTTGCCCCAGTAAGACCACTGATGACTTCCAACTATTCATCAATGTAAATCTTTTTATTAAAAAACTCACGCAACAAAGGTTCTTTAAAGCAAAAAAAGCCCCTATAGCTCTAGAAGCCGTAGTACCTGACAATGTGGTCCACCAAGAAGTAAAAGTAAAAACTTCCTTCAACCCCGTTAACCATCGGGGTCATTTCCTCGAGACATTTTAATCCCTTGTATGTCGAGATTTCTTGAATATTAAATCAGCACAGTCTGGTCATAATAATCTGAATGATATAGAAAAAATAGCTCTCAAAAGATTAACAGAAAACGACTCCCTGATTATAAAGGCAGCAGATAAAGGAGGCGGTATAGTCCTTCAAGAACGATCCGACTATCTAAAACAGTGATGGCGAACCTATGACACGCGTGACACGCGCCCGCGTTCCGCCCCCCCCTCCCTGTGTAATGTGCTGTCCCTGTGTAATGTGCTGCCCCTGTGTTAATGTCCTGTCCCTGTGTTTCTGCCCCTGTGTAATGTGCTGCCCCTGTGTTAATGTCCCGCCCCCGTCCCTGTGTTTCTGCCCTCTGCTTACCTGTCCGACGCCGCATTGGTCCGGCCACCGTCTGCAACTCCTCCGGCTCCTCCAGGCTGCAGTGCGCGCTGCTCGTCACGTGACTGAGGCGACCTGACGTCAGGTCACTTCAGTCACATGACCCGAGGCGCGCGGTGCAACCTGGAGGAGCCGAGCCGCCATTATCATCAGACCTGCAGTAAAGCTACAGGGAAGAAGACATCACTGGGTAAGTATATAAGTTTATTATTATATTATATTTAAAGGGAGGCTGCTAGGGGTATTTTAGTAGTAAAAGGAGGCAGCTAGGGGTATTTTAGTAGTAAAAGGAGGCTGCTAGGGGTATTTTAGTAGTAAAAGGAGGCCGTTAGGGGTACTTTAGTAGTAAAGGGAGGCCGCTAGGGGTATTTTAGTAGTAAAGGGAGGCCGCTGGGGCATTTTATTAGGGAAGGAAGGCCGCTAGGGGCATTTTAATGGTAAAGGGAGGCCGCTGGGTAATTTTATTAGGGAAGGAAGGCCGCTGCTGGACATGTTATTAATAAGGGGAGGCCGCTGCTGGACATGTTATTAATAAGGGGAGGCCGCTGCTGGACATGTTATTACAAAATTAAGTTTTTTTCTAAAGGTGACACAGCACCCGAGTTATGCTCGGTTTTTTGGCAAATTTTGACACACCAAGCTCAAAAGGTTGCCCATCACTGATCTAAAAGAAGCACTAAGAATCTTAGACGATGAAAATTACTACATCAAGCTGAAGAGCAATCCCATCAAAGCACACATCGACAGTTATAATACGCTTATCAAAGAGGCCTTCAATAACAACATTCTTAATGAAAAAGAGAAAACATTTCTATCCATAAGCCATACATCGCTGCCACTGTTTTATCAACTACCCAAAATTCATAAAAGCCTTACAGACCCGCCTGGCCGCCCAATAATATCTGGCATAGATGCTCTCACAATTTATCTCATTTTGTGAACTTATATCTTCAACCTATAGTCATAAATCTACCATCATACTTACGGGATTTCTCCTCTCTCATCAAGGATTTGAATACCTTCCAATGGGATGAGAATTTCCTGTTCTTAACTTTGGACATCACGTCCCTCTACTCTAATATCCAACACCATCTAGGGTTGGAAGCCACACAGTGGTATCTGGAAAACCACACTTCCCTCCCTAATAAACAACCTTAATTTTTAGTGGAGAGCCTAAGATTTATCCTTGAACACAACTTTTTCACTTTTGAAGAAGATTTTTACCTTCAGAAAAAAGGCACGGCAGTGGGGACTCGAGCCACCCCAGCTATGCTAATTTATTTATGGGGAGGTTCGAGTCCCTATTTGTCTACACACAGCATAATTGGTCTTCAACTACACACGATTATAAGGAGCAATCCCTTATCCTAAAAAACGCTTTCAAGACAAAAAATATCCTAGACCATTAGTAGAAGAGAATTAGTAGAATTAGTAGAATGTGAACAAACCGATTGCTTGCAGACTAAAAAATCTATAGAGGGATCAATCACTAATAACACTTTTGCCTTGAATTTTATCACCACATATGATAATGGCAATAAAGAGATTAGAAGAATTTTAAACAAACACTGGAATATATTACTCCAGGATCCTCTCTTAGATGGTATAATCCCAAACAATCACTTTTCGTGAAGCTACAACTCTAAAAAACATACTTGCTCCCAGTAAATTAAGACCAATAGGCTCTCACAATAAAAAAAAACAATAACAAATAACAGAAAAAAGGGTGTTAATAAATGCGGACACATAAAATGTCTCTGTTGTAAAATGTTGAATTCTGGTACCACATGTTTCAAATTCCACAACACAGGAGAAACGTTCCAATTTAAGCAAGAACTCTCCTGTGCTTCACACTTTGTTATTTATGTTATTGACTATTCCTGTGGCCTGCAATATGTAGGTCGCACTATATAGACCCTTCGAGTAAGAATGAATGGACACAGACATAAAACAAAAATTGTTTTTTTAAAACAAAGCTTATCCAAACATCTTACTCTAGAAAAGAACTGTGACTTCAGAAACCTTACTGTGACCCCTGTTGAACAAATCCCCAAAAACTGTACCAACAGGATAAAAACATTAAATAGACGTGAGTCCTATTGGATTTTTAAACTTGGCACCTTATATCCCAACGGTCTTAATGCCGTTTTAGAATCTATCTAACATCCTTATTCATTTATACCCTTTTCACAGATCCTTTTTACATACCGTCTCTACTTTGTCTGTCCGTTCTGTCTACGGCAATAATCTTGGTCCTTCCAGGCTTCCGTAGTTTCTGGTCTCCAGTGCGGCTTGACAACCGCCTAGCAACCATCGACTCTAACACACTGATCTCCATTACGTGAGTCTGACATCTTCACTGTTACACTTCCGGTTTATCCGTTTCTCCACGCCCCATAGGCTTCACGATAACATCTTTTTAATATGTATTTTTATATGTTTTTTATATGGTTTTTCTAAAAACATGTTTTATATGTTAACCTATGATACGATCATTACCATTTTTCTTGTTTTATGACGCCGAAGTTCTTTATTATCTGCAATTACGTAATCTCTGTGTTTTTCCCGGGCTAATCCCGGTGTGTTCAGTTTGTCTGTATATATACCCTGCCTTCTCCTATGGAGTATTATGCCTAACGAAGGCTCTTGTACAGGGCCGAAACGCGTAGCAGTTTAATTTTATATAATTTTATTCAAATAAAATATTAACTTTGGAACTCAAACTGTGGGCTCAAAGAACCGCCCAGCGCCGAATTGGTCTCCGCTCTCCAATCCTTTGGGTTTCACTTCTGCTAGAATTGGGGGAAAAAATTTTTGTCTCCGTCTACAAAATCTTTGGTACAGAATTTACTATCGTAAATATTTACTCTCCTAATATGGGTCAGTATAGATTTATCAATACAGGCGGTTCCCTACTTAAGGACACTCGACTTACAGACAACCCATAGTTACAGACAGACCCCTCTGACCTCTGGTGAAGCTCTCTGGATGCTTTACTATAGTCCCAGATTGCAATAATCAGCTGTAAGCTGTCTGTAATGAAGCTTTATTGATAATCCTTGGTCCCATTACAGCAAAAAATGTTTAAACTCCAATTGTCACTGGGGCAAAGATCCGGCAAGGGCTTGCAGGAAGAGGCAGGCTTATATAGAATTGACAAAGACCTGCTGCGATTGAAACGCCCGTCGGGGTGCACGCCAGGTAATATCATGTCCTCTGTTTGGTCACACTAGCTTCTACTTAGTTTGCACTATTTATACGTGTCTATCACTGTTTATGACTTAGCTTCTGTGACCCCTGATATATTTTTACAGGTACTTATCAGTTACATAAGGGCTCTCCACCATTATTATTTGATACCTATTTCTGTCTAGTACCGTTTACTACATTTCTGGGTCTCTTATACTGTATATTGGATATTTGTTCATGTATCTTAGGACGTATTACCTGACGTGCTTTCTTGTCTCCATTCTGAGATGCTTCTCAGTCTATTTTACGCATTTTTATTGTTGTTCACTAATAAAGATTTTCACTTTTATGTTGTTGCATTGAAGCCTTGTACTTTCCTCTTGTTTTCTGTTGTTTGGTATTTTATATAGAATTAGTCAAATGGCCAGCGCCAATTAATGGCGCACTGGCCCTTTAAATCTTAGCAAGCAGGCGCGCGCCCTAGGGGACGGGGACGAGCGCGCCGAGCCAAGGGAGCAGCAGAGAACGCCGTGGGAGCCAGGGAAGGTGAGAGAAGCTGGCCATCGGACCTCGGGGAGGCACGGGTGCACCCGCGATCCAAGACAGGGATCGCGGGAGCACCCGTGACAGTACCCCCTAACCTTCGGCCTCCCAATCTTCCTCTTGGACCCCTTTCAGTCTACAAGAAAGAACTGCTTACCCCTCACGATCTTCATGTCCAGAACATCCTTACAGAACATCTGGGGAATCCGCTTCAGGAGCAGGAGGATGAGGGGATTTTTGGGAGAAGCGGTTCAAGATGACTGGCTTCAGGAGGGAGACATGGAAGGAGTTTGGGATGCGCATGGATGGAGAAAGGCGGAGCTTGTAGGCCACGGGGTTGATACGCTTCAGCAACTCAAAGGGACCCAGATAGCGAGGACCAAGTTTGTAGCTGGGAATCTTTAACCGAACATATTTTGAGGACAGCCACACTTTATCCCCTGGAGAGAAGTTGGGAGGAGGCCTGCGCTTCTTGTCAGCCTGGAGCTTGGTACGGGCGGAAGCCTGCCGCAGTGAAAGTCGAGTCTGCTCCTAGATGGTCTTCAGATCACGTATCAACTCATCAACTGCAGGAACATCCGTGGGCATAGGCAGAGGAAGAGAAGGACGTGGATATTGTCCATAAATGATGAAAGGAGAACCACCAGAAGTTTCAGAGTTCAGAAAATTGTATGAGAACTCTGCCCATAGCAATAAAGCGGACCAGTCGTCTTGGCGGGCCCGAGACGAAATGGCAAAGGTAGCAGCCTAGAGTTTGGTTGACTCTCTCTACCTGTCCATTAGACTGCGGATGGTACGCAGAAGAGAAGTCCAGTTTCCCCTTTAGCTGATTACACAAAGATCGCCAGAAGCGAGAGACAAACTGAACCCCTTGATCCGAAACGATGTGCAACGGAAGTTCATGCAGCCAAAAGATGTGGATGAAGAATAGGCTGGCGAGGCGTGGAGCAGACGGCAGACCAGGCAATGGAACAAAATGGGACATTTTTGAGAACCGGTCGGTTACCACCCAGATGACAGTATTCCCAGAGGACGGTGGAAGGTCTGCAATAAAGTCCATGGCCACGTGAGTCCACGGGCGGCTGGGTATCGGCAACGGCATCAGGAGACCAGCAGGTTTGAGGCATGATGGCTTGTTACGAGCAAAGGAAATGCATGAGCCCACGAAATCCCACACATCTTTGGCCAGGTCTGGCCACTAATAGTAATGGGAGATGAGGGCTATTGAACGCTGTACTCCAGGGTGTCCAGCCACACGAGAGCAATGTCCCCAAGTCAGAATTCTCCTACGTAGGGCAGGTCGAACATACGTCTTGCCTGGTGGAAGCTGCCAGAGGTCCACTGGAGCAGCAAGAACCAGCCGTTCCGGAGGAACAATATGACTAGGAGCAGGATCTTCACCAACCACATCTGAAGCACGAGAAAGAGCATCAGCTTTAATGTTCTTCTCTGCAGGGCGGAAATGTATGAGAAAATCGGGAGAAGAAAAGAGACCAACGAGCCTGACGAGGATTTAGACGCTGAGCAGTCTGGAGATACAGGAGAATCTTGTGGTCGGTGTAAATATGGACCGGATGACGAGTCCTTCCAGAAGATAGCACCATTCCTCCAAAGCTAGCTTTATGGCCAAGAGTTCCTGATCTCCAATGGAATAATTCCTTTTGGCAAGTGTGAACGTCTTTGAGAAGAAACCGCAGGTGTAGGTACGACCCTTGGGCCCCTTCTGGGTAAGGACAGCCCCGGCACCAACGGATGAAGCGTCAACTTCTAACTGGAAAGGCTTTTCCGTGTCAGGCCTTGTGAGTACAGGCGCAGAGGCAAAAGCAGACTTCAACCTAGTGAAGGCATCTTCAGCAGCCGGAGGCCATTGTCTCGGATTAGCATTCTTCTTGGTCAATGCCACAATAGGAACCACAAGGGAGGAGAAATGGGGAATAAATTGTCGATAATAATTGGCAAAGCCCAAAAATCTCTGTATGGCACATAATCCCACTGGGCGAGGCCACTGAAGTACAGCTTCCAACTTGGAAGGATCCATTTGAAGGCCTTTATCAGAAATGACATATCCGAGACACGGAAGACTACTCTGGTGAAATAATCATTTCTCAAGTTTGGCATACAAACGGTTGGACCTTAAGCGCCTGAGGACCTGTTGGACATGGATCTGGTGAGACTGAAGGTCTGGGGAAAACACCAAAATGTCGTCCAGGTAGACTATGACACAAGAATAGAGTAAGTCTCTGAAGATGACATTAACAAATTCTTGGAAAACTGCTGGAGCATTGCAGAGTCCAAAGGGCATTACCAGATACTCAAAATGTCCGTCACGGGTATTGAAAGCTGTCTTCCACTCGTTGCCTTCCCAAATACAGATGAGGTTGTATGCCACTCACAGATCCAGCTTGGTGAAAACCTTGGCACCCCGTACTCGGTCAAAGAGTTCGGTGATGAGAGGTAAATGGTAGCGGTTTTTCACCGTGACTTTATTGAGACAGCGGTAATCTATACATGGACGAAGGGAGCCATCCTTCTTGGATACAAAGAAGAAGCCAGCATCAGCAGGAGAAGAAGACTTCCGGATGAAACCCTTTTGCAAATCCTCCTTAATGTAGGAAGACATAGCTTCGGTCTCAGGCACCGACAACGGGTATACTCGTCCTCGTGGAGGAGACATACCCGGCAGCAGGTCAATGGGACAGTCATAGGGGAGGTGTGGAGGCAGAACCTCTGCTTGTTTTTCAGAAAAAACATCGACATAGTCTCGGTAGCATGCTGGAAGATTCTTCAGAGGCTTGTCAACCCGGCAAGACAGATACTGGGGGGGAACTTATAGGCAAGGAGACTGACAGTCCGGACCCCAACGGAGAACTTCTCTCGTCTTCCAATTAAGGACGGGTGCGTGGCACTGCAACCATGGAAGACCCAGCAGGAGGGACGAGGTAGAGCGCAGCAGAACCAGGAAGGACAGATTCTCATTGTGTAAAGCATTGTGTTCCTCAGGCGTGACATGTCTGCAGTGGCAGCCAAGGTAGAAGTACAGAGGCGGCAGACAATCTCGTGGTCGAAGTCCAGGCAGGTCAGGGCAGACGGCAGAGGTGTAACGTCAGAGTGTCCGGTCCAGAGTCAGCAACAGGAGGTCCAAGCAGAAGGGTACGGGAACACAGCACACAGGACAGCAGCACGGAGGAACAGTGGTACACGGGAACACGGAGTAGCTCAGGTAACACAGGAACAGGGAGGAGGTCAGGTAACACTGGAACACGGAGGAGGTCAGGTACACAGGAGACACAGGAACGCAGAAGACACAGGAACACAGGAATCACAGGCAAATCGCAGAATAGCTTTCTCTCAGTCTGTGAGGCACAAAGATCCGGCAAAGGCTTGTAGGAAGAGGCAGGCTTATATAGAATTAGTCAAATGGCCAGCGCCAATTAATGGCGCACTGGCCTTTTAAATCTTAGCGAGCCGGGGGACGCGCACGCCAAGCTGCGGGAGCAGCAGAGGACACCGCGGGAGCCGGGGAAGGTGAGAGAAGCCGGCCACCGGACCCCGGGAGGCACGGGTGCACCCGTGATCCGAGACAGGGATCGTGGGAGCACCCATGACAGTGGCTAAAAATGTATATTTCTCACCCTTTGATATAAGACTGTATACCCTTACTATTTGTATCCCATATTTAAATATAATAAATTGGCTCAAAGTTGGCATTGTACAAGTATCCGCATTGATGAATAATAATGTAATTGTGCCATTTAAGCATATAAATTTAATATACCACAATTGAAAATTTTCACATATTCAAGGATTACATTGCTTTCATCTGCCTCTAGATTGTTGTTCAACTGTTTGGAACCAAGGGAGTTTGTCAGTTTTATTGAGTTTAGAAAAGGGAAATTTAGTTATATGATGCATGGAGAAATGCACACACAGCACACTGCTAATTGGTGCTGGCCAATTCTGCTCCCAGGTGTTATCTTACACCATCGCTCATGGTCTCTTTCTCAGTTGATTATTGAAACAGTTTAATGAACATTTAGGGGTTCTTAATAGGATATGTTCTGTAGCCAGGGCTGCTATTATTAACTGGAAAACTGCATTGTGTCCCATAACCTTCTAAGCATTCCTTCTCCTTAGAATGCTGGGAGAGGCCGGCTTTTACCCAATTTCCTGGGAATGGCCAGCACCAATCAGTGGTGCACTGGGCCTTTAAATCTTCTAGCGCTGGTGCGCATGCCTTAGTGGCCGAGGTCCCAAGCGCTGGGCTGCTGGAGCCGGAGCAGGAACGTGGATAGGTAAGGCAGCAGGGAGGGGGTAGCCTTACTTGCATCCTTTAAAAAAGGATTTTCCGGACAGTTCATAGACACCTCATCTGCACAGGACCTGCCGTCTTTCCTGAGCGGGCTTATCTCCCTGGCTATTCAGATAGAAATCCTGTTCTCTGAGCTCCTCGAAGAGCAACGTCTTGATCGAACGCCCAGGATGGTTCCTCAAAGACGGATCGGAATTCTATGAGGAACATGGTGATGTCAGCCGTGACCGAGTCTCTTCTCTCCGAGAAAGCCACCTTCGACCTCTCAGTGATGAACTGCATGGGCATAAGCTTGATGTGCAGAGAGCACTGTGTGATGAACCCCCTGCACAACTTAGGATCTCCATCATACTTGGATAGCATAGATAAATGCAGTCTGGGTTCTGCAGAAGAAAAGATGGCCACAGCAGCGAAGGGTACTGCAGGAAACGGGTGCTGATGCTACCGGTGGGATGAAAATAGCTGCTGTACCATGGCGGTGACTTGTCCAAGCTGCTGACCTTGCACGGCAATTTGCTGGGTCTGCTGTGCCACCATCACCAAGATCAGGTAGCGGAACCTTGTTGGGATCCATGGCCGGATCTTACTGTCAGGATCTGAGATAGTAGATCCTCTGTACCACCACGGACGATGGCTTAAGCCTGGGAGCGGAGTCTAAGTGGCACCTGGTTTTCACCAGAGCCAGCCGCAAAGAGGGATGAACTTGCTGCGGCAAGGAACCACCAGGTTGCACTCCAGCCGTGACTTTGCCCGCGGTGGTGGCCTAAGCATGGTACTAAGTCATGAGGCAGAATCGGGGTCAGGGACAGGCAGGAGATCGAGACAGGCAGCACAGGATCAACATCAGGAACAAAGCAGGAGTCTGGATAGGCAGCACGGAGTCAATGTCAGGAATGGAACCTGGTCACAACCGAAAATCAGAAATACAACAAACTGTGTGAAACAGCTTTCTCAGAGGCACTAGGCACAAAGATTTGGTGGGGAATGCTGGGACAGGATGGCTTTTATTCAAATTTCCTGGTAATGGCCAGCACCAATCAGCGGTGCACTGGCCCTTTAAACCTTTGAGCCCCACCCCGCGTTTGCCCTAGGTGTTGGGGACGCACGCGCAGGGCTGCTGGAGCAGCAGCACAGATATTTAAGGCAGCAGGGAGGGGAGCCAGGGACCGGAGAAAGGCACGGATACGCCCACGACCTGGGACGTGGGTCGTGGGAGCACCGGTGACACATGTAAAGTAAATGTGACATAACTTATTTTCCCTCTACAAACATATTTTGCTATGAAGCATCACTTTTATGTTCATTGTCTGATATGATAATATAATCAGAAGACAAAGCCTGTGTTCTTTCACATCCTTGTTGGAACAGTTGACGCCTTCCACAGAATGAAAGGCAGAAGAGAGTTTCTGTACCTGCTTTTTGCATGGTTTGGCTGTGGTTTTTAGTGTGTCACCACTGCTCTGAATACACCTCCTCACTCTGCAAAAACATCTAATTACAAACCACAGCTATAAACTACTTTAGGACAGTTGACATTTTTTCACCTACACTCACTCACTCCTCACAATTTCTGTTACTGTTCATGACAGACAGTCATGCAGAGAAGAGATGATCATCTGGCACAACTAAGGGGTCGTCTTAGGAGCAGCTTAGGAAGCATTAACATTAAAATACAGTTCGACTGCTGCACTTGGAACCATGAAGTGGATGAAATTGCTACTGGAAAATACTATTTCCAGAACTGGGATTAATGCTTTATGTACAATGCTGTTACTAATTCATGTCACTTTGGGAGAACAGAAAGGTGAGGTCTTGTGGTGACACTGCATCTATTCATGTTACATTTTAAATATATGTTAGGCTTCTGTTTTCATATATATCACTTAAAAAAAATCAATCCACAATGAGCATAGCAGTTTTTGATATTAAATTTTTATTTATATTTTAATCTTGCTTTAACATTTGTGAACTGTGAATTGAGCATAATAGCAAATGCTCAATTTTAGGCTGCATTCACAATGCAAAATGCAACGTTACTGCAATGTGTTTATATTGTTATAACATTCAGTTAATCTCCAATGACCACCATACCATAGTTTGACAATTAACCCCTTAACGACCAGGCCCTTTTTCGTTTTTGAGTTTTCATTTTTCAGTCCCCACTTTCAAAAATCTATAACTTTTATTTTTGCATGTAAAGTGCTTTTTGAGGGCATAACATGTCTCCTTTATTCTTTGGGTCAGTACGAACACAGGGAAACCTATATAATTTATAAAGGTTTTATAATGTTTTTATACAATGTTTATTACCAAAAATTAAAAGCTCCTGTAAAAAATCCTAATTTTGCCATCTTCTGGCGCTAATAACTTTTTAATACTTCAGTGAGCGGAGCTGTGTTTGGTGTCATTTTTTGTGAGGTGACGTTTTCAATGCTACCATTTTGAGGACTCTACGACCTTTTGATCACTTTTGTTGCAAAATGGAGAAAAAGTGGCATTTTGACTTTGGTCGCTATTTTCCATTAAGGGGTTAAATGCCGGGAATAATTATTATCTTTTCATAGATTGTACATAAAAAATGTTCTTTTATTATGCTCCGCCACCAAAAAGAGTTAATAAACTTGGATTATTATGCTATTTTTACCAAAAAAATGAACCAGTTGGAAAATACTTATCTAACAGTAAAAAACAAGTCCTCATATGCCATTGCAGAAACAATTAAAAAGTTATGTCTTTTGGAATTTGGGCATGGGAAAACGTAGAAAAATGCTGTTTTCTAAAGGTCAATTTAGGAAATGTCCTTATGGTGTTAAAAAACAAACAGTCAGATAGTTTCTCTGACAGAAATCTCTCTAAACGTGACATAGCAGTTTGCAACAATTGAGACTGCACAGTAATTTTCTTTCATTTTCTTATTTTAGGATTTATAATATTAGATTTTTAATAACCTGAAGTTATTCCTGATATAAAAGCCAATTTTATCTAAAATGTATATAAAATCTGAAAGTGGGCATACAGAACAAAAATATTTAAATAATAATCAGAATAAGAAATAATAACAATAAAAATATTTAGGGAAGAAAATTAAACATTTGCAGAGAAATGAAAAAAGCCACAAACAACTTTGTGAAAAAAAAGGATTATAATAGCAGATAAGAATAAATAAAGATGCAGTTCGGTCAAGAACAACCTATTATCCCACAGTGTGGGAAGGCAAAAATCCTTATATGTTCTATGACAATTAGCCCATAGTGGGGGAAAATGCCTTCCTGAATCAGATTAGAAGCAATCTTCTATTTTAGTAAACTTTGGGCCACATTTTTCACAGCTTTTACATCTGGGCATCCTGATAGATCCGGCTTGTACTTGGAAGTGGATGCAGCATCATACTCTGGTGCACTTAGCCCCAGCCTTTGATCAGTATGCCCCTTTGTTTATATCTTTGCTCTATCACATGTCTTATTGCACCAGGTATGGAATTATTACCCTTATAATTCTTTACGCACTGCTCAGCAGCACCGAACACTGGAACTTTATATACTGATGACCACTATAAAAATAAGGCAATAAAAGAAGAAAGTTGGTGAAACTGCATTTGTAGTCATACTTCTGGGGTACCAGTAAGCTTATTTGCATAAATTTTTAAACAGGGCTGTTGCAAACATGATGGGTATATTTGGAAGCACTGGTTTTACTAGCAAGGTGATTAGAGAACTGGCAGACCTGCATGCAATAATGTATGCAAGTTCATCAAGCCACAAAAAACGGTATTGGGAACAGGCCTTTAGTAAATGGGAACTGAAAAAAATGGCTAGCATACGTATCTATTTCATGTTATGACCCTCTGTCATAAGGATACGTCTGGAGGATTCCTGAAGTAATGATATACTGATACAATGCGATATGTTGCTCAGTGCCTCCAGTGGGAAAATTATAGAAATCACTGAAGAGCTTCAATGGTGGAACACGCCGAACTACAGTATTGAGAAAGTCTTACTGGAGTAGTCAATGGGAATATAAAATCTGACTTTTATTGAAAACAATTAAAAAGACCCCAGTGTATAAATACAAAATAAATGGTAATAGTGTCTTATGCATCGGCAGACACTCTCTAGAGCTGAAGGTGCAGTGAGCTTCGTACGCCAGTGTACATCACAGGACACGGTGGACATGCAGTGGAGGCTTACTTTAAATCAGCCATGGGCAGACTGTTGCGGTTAGACAGGGGCAGCTTACGTTGGGCTGCCGCACGAAACCCTGTTAATGAGGAATTGTGCATTCTGAGACCCTATGCCCACAGATCAGCTCTAAATTGCTACAAACAACTTAGTCTCATTATCTCATCTGCTTGTGCACTACGCGTTTCGCCCAAGATAAACAGCCACAGAGCGGTGAGCCAAAGCTGGAGTGTCTATTCTTAACACATACAGAGCGAGATATACAAAACATAGAACCCCAGCGTCCTGATGGTGGGCACTGGTGTGTGATAGTCGTAGCCGCAGCGGATCAGCTGACATTATATTCAGCATCGCTCCGCCTTACGGCCAAATGCGAGTCGAACACTGGTTGATGCAGTCGAATGCCAACCTTCCAGGAGGAGCTAGGCGTGAGCTGGTCCGCCCCAGCACAGCTAAGAAGATCAATACAAGCGGTGGCCGGAGACCGCTGCCTTTGATAGCCATGCCCCCTAGTATGCCAATGGACAGGTTAACCTTAGATTCCTGGACAATACAGGGTAAGTATACGACAGGGTTAATTGTTCGTGAAAAGCCAAACTGTCATCGTTAGGGTGGTAATGTGCATCGCTGATGGTCTGACCAAGAACAAGCTAATGTAGTCAATGGTGGATATAATATGTAAGCTTGTCTTATAAAAAACACCACCAAGATGCAAATGAACAGTGTATATGTCACCATATGTGGTATATGTAAGAAGTCCTAGTCTGAAGTGACTAGATGTACAACCCCACTGGTGACCATTTGGAAAAATCCGTAAGTTCACATACGATATGTGTAGACGGAGTAAATGAAAAAAGTGCCGTAGGCATCAGATATAAAATGATCAATTAGACCTTATCGTCCAAACCGTGGTTCATATAAAAGGTGCAAATGAAATTGCATCATTTAGGTCATCCGGCTTGGTACATCTAATCCGAAATCCATTGGGATTCTTTTTTTAAGATGTTATTGTTCCAGTCCCCTCTTCTAGGAGAGGGTCGGATTCTTTCAATGCCCTGAAAGCTGAGAGCGTAAAGGTCACCTTCATGGCATTGATGAATATGGCTAGCCAGGGGTCTATCTTCACCTCTCCTGATGTTACCAATGTGGTCCAGAATCCTCACTCTAAATTCCTTAATGGTTTTACCCACGTAGTACAAGGGTGATGGGCAAGTATCTAGGTATACAACCCCCATTGTTCTACAGTAGATGAATTCCTGGTTATGGTATGTGATACCCGTTCTCCCATTCGAAAAGGTTTTACTTTGATTGATGTGTTTGCAGGCTTTACAATTACCACATCTTTAGGTACCCTTAATTCTACATTTATGTAACCAGGTGCGGCTGGTGTAAGATGGCTGTGGACCAGGCGGTCACCCAGATTCCTCCCCCTTCTATACGTGATAGAGGGGTGGGTTTCAATCCTGTCATGTTTCAAAATGTCCCAAAATTTCATCAGGATGTTATTAATTTCTGGAGCCTTCTCGTCAAACGTAGCGATGAATCTCATTTTGTTGTCACTATCGCTTTGGGACTAATAATGAGGATTGGTCTTGATCCCTGGCATAAGACCTCACCTCATCTAGAATTGTTTCAGGGTATCCTCTGTTCATGAAGCGTGTCTTCAGTTCCCTGGCCTTCATTTCAAAGTCAGAGTCAGAAGAACAATTCTTTCTGATTCGAAGGAATTGTCCCTTGGGGATGCCCTTCTTAAATGCTGGTGGGTGGTGGCTTTGCGATATGAGTAAATTATTGGAGGTGGTCTGTTTGTGATAGACTGATGTTTTGAGGCTCCCATCATTCGTGATTGTGATGAGGAGATGGTTTCAGATTGGATCTCTGAGGTCAGTCTGATGCCCAGATTATTGTTATTCAGAGTGGTTACAAACTCAGAGAATGATTTTCTGGTATGTGGACAGATTTTTATCCATTTCCTCAGCAAAAACAAAACACTCCTCCCACCAGCCCAAGAACAAGTTAGCATATGTGGGAGCCACTGGGCTCCCCATTGCAGTGCCCCTGAGCTGGTGGAAGAAGTGCCCGTCAAACAGGAAGTAATTATGTTCCAGTATGAACACTAAAAGGTCCATAATTAGTAGGTTAGGGTTGGACAAGTGTGAGCCTCTCATTGATAAAAAGTGTTTCACCCCCATACAGCCTTTGTCATGCGGAATCGAGCTGTACAGAGCTTCCAAATCCAGGCTTGCCAACAGAGTGCCTTGTGGGACTATGATGTCATCAATGTTTCTTAATACATTCATTGTGTCATGCACGTAGGATGGCAGTGCCAACACAAATGGACGCAGAATATTATCCACATACGTAGATATCTCCTGTGTTGGACTGTTAATGCCCGACACTATTAGGTGACCCTTTAGTGGGGGATACCCCTTATCTATTTTGGGTAGACAATAAAAGGTCGCAATGGTGGGATATTTGGGCATCAGGAAGTCAAATTCCTGCTTGCTGATTAGGCCCATATTTAAGGCTGGACCCAAGATATTTAACAGTTGGATGACAAATGTTTGAGTAGGATCTTGGGGTAATATTCTGTAGCAATCATTGTCTCTTAAAATTGACTGGCACATGGCTTTATAATCACTTTTGTCCATCAGTACCACATTACCCCCCTTGTCCGACGGTTTTATAATGGTTGACTGGTGTTTTTCTCAGGACAGGAAGGCCTGAATGTGGTCTCTGGTTAAATTGGGCCGTGATCTCTCCGCCACAGACATTAAACTCATCTCCCATACTACCAACTCCTCAAAGATGTCAATAGTTCTTGTATCAAAAAAAGGAGGTGTGGCTCTGCTCTTATTCTTGAGGTCGGTAAATGGACCTTCCCCCATATTTCTTTGGCCCTGTTCCCAAAGTTCCTCAAGTGTTCTAAGATTAGAGAGGATGGATTCATCAATACCCAATGTTTGACATGTCTTGCGATCATTGATGGCCATGAATTTGGCCCATCGTAGTTTACGAGTAAACAGGGCCAAATCCTTAACCCATGTGAATAGGTCGAATTTCGATGTCGGGACAAAGGATAAGCCATTAGCCAAAAGCTGCAGCTCGGCAGTGGAAAGGGGGCGTTTAGAAAGGTTGATAATTTGCAAATCATCATTCATGTTTGGTGAATACACTTTGTCCTTCTGATACTCCTGTATAGAAATGCTGTTGTGGTTGGAGTCTGAGGTGACTAAGGTGGCGGTTGGTCTCTGCGTTTAGAGGGTGTCTGCCGATGCATCAGGCACTCTTACTATTTACTTTGTATTTACACACTGGGGTCTTTTTAATTGTTTTCAATAAAAGTAAGATTTTATCTTCCCATTAACTACTCCCATTGACTACTCCATAAGACTGAATGTGGGAAAAGAAGTAAACATTGCAGCAGCCAGTGATTGGTTGCTGCCTATGTTTGGGGTGTCTCCCCATTAATGTCACTTTCCCTTTATTTACAGTGACATCAGTGGGGTCCTTACTCCTGCTGAGCGATGTATGCGCTTAGCGGATGCTGGGGATAAGCAGTATTTCTGCATTTGCCCTACATAGAGTTCAATGTCCACCGCCGAGTGTGTATGTCGCTCGCGAGAGACAGAAAGATGGAAAGGTATAACTTGCTTTTCACACAGCATACAATGTATACTTGTCAGACAGAGGCAAAAAACTATGCTATACTCTATACACTTCATGTATACACTTTCCTTTTGTGTATATGTGAGGTGTGAGCATGTGAGATGAAATAGGCTGTATATTTGTATACGCACACATTTATACACTCCTACACACATTTATACACCATTTCCACACATTGATGCACTATTATATACATATTATGGTGAACATCCTCCATTATTTAGTGTGTCAGGTTGGATAATAGGGCCCCCTGGCACTGAAGGCCCCATAACAGCTGGCATGGCTGTCACCACTGTAGTACCTAGTTCAAGATACTTGCAGTCATCAATTTTCAGAATCACTTGGGTCCTCTGATCAGAATGTCACATGTGTTACTTTTTGTTTCTGAACACTTGCTCCTTATATTGACCCCTGTTTCTACAAATTGATGGGGTTCCTGTTTTTGAATTGTTTTAGGGATATGAATATGAATATAGCAATGCATCATTTTCACAATCCATGCTTCATGGTTTATAATACAAATATGTTTGTCTACAGGTTTGAATGAAAATAAGAAGACTCCTGAAGATCTAATTTGCTACCAAAATTTCACATTGAAAGATAACTTCTGCTATTGTAGTTGGAAAGCTGGGGAGGATTCACACAATCCTACTTATACATTGACTTATTGGTATGTTATAAAAGGTCCCTTTCAGTTAATGAATTTATTTTCATATGATGACAATGATAAAATTGATATTCCTTTTTTAAAAAATAGAAATGAAAAAAACCACAGTACTTTATTCTGTAAGGAAAAGTGCCAGCCACTAAGTTTACGCTTCTGTCTAACTTGTCTATTGCCTGTCTTCAAGAGAGCAGCAGTGATTCATGTGCAGATCATAAGATATAGAAAAGGGTATCGTTTCCTATACTTGCTTATTTGTGTACCTGTTCAGAGCAGGTTATACAACCAGTCAGAGCCCCCCACAGAAGGTACACAGCATCCTGAAAACTTAAGATAAGATAAGGCTGGTAAAATATTTAGAGTAACACTCCATAGACACTGACATAAGCTTGCCAGCTGTAGCCGGACGAGCATACGGGAGACGCGCCGGAGAAGAGAAGGGATGAACACTGCTCACTCCTCCAGTCTCCATAGGAAATAGTGCTGCACTGCCATTCTTACAGCTAAAGATAGAGCAGGCACGGAACGGTGAGCAAACATTGTCGTCGGGGACATATATGTGGCCGCAAATTTGCGTGCATGTGGCCTTAGGCGTGAATGGCCTTATGCTACCCGTAACATACCATTTTGATACATGGAGCATACGCCACACTCATTTCAATGGGTAATTTACATAGTCGAGTTGTCCACTGTACCATACTGTGAGCAAGAAGTAAAAAAAATATAGAGCATGTCCTATTTTCATTCCATACGCCTCATAGAAGTCTATGGGAACGTTTAAAATACGTGTTGTGTATGTGCTGCCGTACATAGCTGTAGTATCCAGGGAGACCAGAACCAGCAGGAGGTGCATTCGGTTTGCCAGCCAATAGTCAGCCATCCACTGTATTTTAAACGGTTATGGTACAGATATAGTGATATACGTGCACATGTACGGACAGGGCCGATTCTAGCATATTTGCTGCCTGAGGCGAATATTAAAATGCTGCCCCCCCCCCCACTCCCTGTTAAGTAAATCCTTAAACTTTACTAACAATTTACAACCCTACAGACAGCTCCCTGACACTGTGTGACTGACGACAGGATCTGAGAGGCATTAGTGGCATCTAGTACCTTATAGATGACAATCTCTTCCATCAGTAGGACTTTATTCCGGGTTCTCCAATCCATGACGTATCACTGCTTAATTCACAGCCAGATATCTTCACCTCCGTGCAGCATCTCCACCCAGCGTTCCTAAAAATACCACAGTCACTTACAGTATAAAGTCTCCTGTATAACAACACTGTGCTCCTAAATAATATATACTCCTCACAACACAAATGACCGCACTCTCCCCACATATAACACATCCCTTCATTATATATATTATATACATTAGTCTACTGGAATTATAGCATGCTAAGCACCAATCAATATACAACACCCCCAATTTATTAATACAGACCCCCCCCCAACATTTGGTTTACATGATGCAAAGTAATCTGTATCCTATAACTAATAAATATATAGCACCCCCTAATGAATATATATATATATATATATATATATATATATATAATAAATTTATTTCTATATATCCCTGCTTTCATATATTTAAAGGCCTTGTTATTCACCCCCCAATTAAATTATATACAGCTCCCATATACAGATCCCCTACAGCTTAAATAAAATCTTGCCCCACATATACAGTCCCCTCCCAGCTTAGTAATATACTGTATCCCATATACAGCCCCTGCAGCTAAGTAATATACTGTACCCGATATACTGCCCCCCAGCTTAGTAATATACTGTACCCGATATACAGCCCCCCAGCTTAGTAATATACTGTATCCCATATACATCCCCCCAGCTTAGTAATATACTGTATCCCATATACTGCCCCCCAGCTTAGTAATATACTGTATCCCATATACATCCCCCCAGCTTAGTAATATACTGTATCCCATATACATCCCCCCAGCTTAGTAATATACTGTATCCCATATACATCCCCCCAGCTTAGTAATATACTGTATCCCATATACATCCCCCCAGCTTAGTAATATACTGTATCCCATATACATCCCCCCAGCTTAGTAATATACTGTATCCCATATACATCCCCCCAGCTTAGTAATATACTGTATCCCATATACATCCCCCCAGCTTAGTAATATACTGTATCCCATATACATCCTCCCAGCTTAGTGATATAGTTATATATAATATATAGCATCCCCCACAGTATAAAATAATTATGGCCCCATATAATATTTACTGAATCCTTCCTCAGTATAAAATAATTATAGCCCCAAATAATATATATAGCATCACCCCCAGTATAAAATAATTATAGCCCCAAATAATATCTATAGCATCCCCCCAGTATAAAATAATTATAGCCCCAAATAATATCTATAGCATCCCCTCAGTATAAAATAATTATAGCCCCAAATCCCCAAATAAAATATACAGAACCCCCCCTAGTATAAAATAATTATGGCCCCATATAATATATACAGCACCCCCTTGTATAAAATAATTGTAGCCCCAAATAATATGTATAGCATCCCCCCCAGTATAAAATAATTATAGCCCCAAATAATATATTATATATATATAGCACCCCCTTGTATAAAATAATTATAGCCCCAAATAATATATTATATATATAGCATCCCCCCAGTATAAAATAATTATAGCCCCAAATAATATATTATATATATAGCATCCCCCCAGTATAAAATAATTATAGCCCCAAATTATATATATATATATATATATATATATATATATAGCATCCCCCCAAGTATAAAATAATTATAGCCCCAAATAAAATACATAGCATTCCATCACCCCCCCCCCCAGTATAAAATAATTATGGCCCCATATCATATATATAGCATCCCCCCCTAGTATAAAATAATTATGGCCCCATATGATATATATAGCATCCCCCCCAGTATAAAATAATTATGGCCCCATATGATAAATATAGCATCCCCCCCCCAGTATAAAATAATTATGGCCCCATATGATATATATATAGCATCCCCCCCCAGTATAAAATAATTATGGCCCCATATGGTATATATAGCATCCCCCCAGTATAAAATAATTATGGCCCCATATGATATATATAGCATTCCCCCCCTAGTATAAAATAATTATGGCCCCAAATAATATATATAGCACCCCCCCCCCCCTAGTATAAAATAATTATGGCCCCAAATAATATATATAGCACCCCCCCTAGTATAAAATAATTATGGCCCCAAATAATATATATAGCACCCCCCCCCAGTATAAAATAATTATGGCCCCAAATAATATATATAGCACTCCCCCCCTAGTATAAAATAATTATGGCCCCAAATAATATATATAGCACCCCCCCATTATAAAATAATTATAAAATAGCACCCCCCCCCCAATATTAAACGTATTCTAGCCCCATATAGTACCCCCTCCTCCCAGTATAACATGAAACCTCCCCACATTTAATTAAAGTACATGAAAAATAATAAAATATATACTCACCTGCAGGCAGCTGCTCCCTCGGCACGCGGCTCCGGTCTTCACTCGGCTCTCCTGTGAGCCGCAGCTCCGCACAGTGACACAGGCGACGTGACGTCATGACGCCTGTGTCACTGCTTAGAACGGAGCGACGCAGCTGCCGGAAAGGCGCTGCGTCGCTCTGCATATAAATCGCGCCTGTGTCTTAAAGAGACAGGCACGATTTATTTAGCTGGTGGGCGATTCGGGCGTTAATGGACACCCGGATCGCCCACTTTAGAGCGGCAAATTTCGCCGCCTTTTACAGGGACCCGCATTCTGCTGCCTGAAGCGAGATTTTCATCTCGTCTCATGGCAGATGCGGCGCTGTGTACGGATGAAAAACATCACATATATACAGATTCATATAGCACAGAAATACAGGATCATACGTTTGTGTGAAGGGGGTCTTAAGGGCAGTGTCGCATGATCAGATAAGAGATGGAAAAAAAAACTTACAATGCTGCAATTCTCTTCTCCTGAGAGACAGTCACCAGTCCATCTGTTGAACAGGAGAAAGATTGGTAGTTGAATGAATTGTGCAGCCACTAATTTACAATGGTAACTTTATCACAACACTTTTGTTCGACTGATTGATCGGAGGACCTATTGCTAGAAAGAAGAGCCAAAATAAAGCGAGTGGCTTTTATTATTTAACTCTGTCCCCTGCCACGCAGTGGTTTACCAATTAAGTGTGACAAACCCTTTAACTATTGTACAGGACATAGGGGCAGATTTATCAAGTGTCTGAAAGCCACACTGCCACCTCTCCCTGTAGCTACATTGCCCCCCCTCTGGGAAAGAAAAAATATCTAATTTCCTCGTTCCCCCGAAGCAGCACCTACAGCCAGCTTCGTTCTTCTGCATGAGCCTGCGTTACAAGCCACACGTGATCGGATGACATCATGATGTGTGCCGGTTTCAGCGCCATTGCATGCAGTGCAGAGTGCCGCTTCGGGGGAACGAGGAAAGGTGAGTTTTGGATTCTGCCCCTGACGAGCTCAGCATAGAGGCAGAAAAGTACACAAGTCGGATGGTGATCATTTGTACCAGTGTCTTAAAGCGACACTGGTACAATTGACAGGGCCCCCTCAGCACCCTTGGGCCCTTGCTGGCACCGGGCCTGACCACCAGGATGAGTGTAAACCAAATAGGCTGACATACTGTGCCCCCTCTGGCAGGATCTACTTTTTTACGCTTCATATTCCCTTGTTTTTAAGGGGAAAAAAAGGATTTAAAAATCATGCAAATGAGCCTGAGGGGCTCCAGGCTCCATTAACACCTTTGGAGCCCTGCAGGTTCATTTGCATAATTGTAAAATATTCCATACCATGTACTGGGAAGCAGGAAAAAAATTTCAAATGCAGTCAAAATGGTGAAAAGATGAATTTCGACGTTTTCTTGTGGGCTTGGACTTTTTTTTTATTCTTTGGGTTGGTATGATCAAGTATATGATAAATAATGGCAGGACTCAGTGTGTATAATGAAAGAGGGGGCTCAGCGTATATAATAAAAGAGGTGGCTCAGTGTATATAATAAAAGAATTGTCTCAGTGTATATAAATAATGATGGGGCTCAGTGTGTAGAATTCATTAGGGTGTCTAGATTGGAAAATGCAAAGGGACGAGACAGTATATAAAATGTTTGTAGGGGCAGTGAACCAGTGCCTTCTGCAGCATGTAATCCGCTTTAGTCATATGACTATTGCTGCATAGAAAAAAATTAAAGAGGTATTCCCATTTCAGCAAATTAATGTCATTGTTTGGATTATAAAAAGTTATACAACTTTCCACTATACGTAAATTTCTTATGTTTTTGTAGATCTCTGCTTACTGTCATTCTATACTTCCAGTTGATAGAAATCTGCCCAAGGTCACACGTGCAGGGCTCGTTATATCACACAGCTCTGATTTCTCTCTATGATACTAACGAGCCGCGCACCTGTGTGACCATGGTCAGATTTCTGTCCACTGGAAGTAAACATAGAAGCTTTCTATAGAGAGACTGCAAGCAGAGATCTAGAAAACCATAAGAAACTGATACAGAAAGTATATTGGAAAGTTGTATAACTTTTTATAATACAAACAATAACATTAATTTTCTAAACTGAGAATACATCTTTAAATTTTAATCCATATGGTAAGGAGCAGCACATAGTCAAGGAGGCGGGAGCTGAATGGCAAAGTCAAGCTCAGCACGAACCCTTCGATTGTGATTGACTTCTCTACTTTCAAACTGCCTGGCTTTTCGATGTGTTGGGTTGTGTAATAAACATTACAAAACTGCAGGGCAGTGGGAAGGTAGAGACGCCAATCACAATGGAAGGACGGGCTGAACTTGACTTTTGGCAAATTCTGCCTCCCTATGTGAGGCTCCTTATTACATGGAGATCGGTCCTGTCAGACTAATCTGATTGGCTTCCATGAGGAAGTAAGTTCCAGACTGGATCTGGCGGACGCTGTGGATGTTGTATATCTGGACTTTCCAAAGGCATTTGACACCGTGATGCATAAAAGGTTAATATATAAAATGAGACTGCTGGGACTAGGGGAAAATCTGTGTATTTGGGTAAGTAATTGGCTTAGTGATAGAAAACAGAGGGTCATCATTAATGGCACTTTCTCAGATTGGGTTGACGTTAACAGTGGCGTGCTACAGGGTTCAGTATTGGGGCCACTTCTTTTTAATATTTTAATGACCTTGTAGTGGGTTTACACAGTCAAGTTTCAATATTTGCAGATGATACTAAACTGTGTAAAGTAATTAATAGTGAGGTTGATAGTTTAGCATTACAGTGATTTGTGGAAGTTTGAGGAGTGAGCATAGAAATCTGACAGAAATCTAATTAGAATCTGTCAGGCGAAACAATATCAGACCAACTCTAATGCAACTCAAATAAAACACTGCAATGCTCATGTAATAAGCTTGCAGCCCGAACTAGGAAGGTTATTAGCATGAGCAAAAATTAAAGGACATCTACCAACGGGATGAATGACTCTATGCAAATGAGGGGCTCCAGGCTTCATAGGTGTTAGTCTTTCATCCAGGAGGTAGAGTCCTTTAAACACTGCTTCCCCAACCGAATTAGAACCTGAATACAGACACAAAGTAATCAATTATTTTATATGAATCATGCCCCCCCCCCTCCATGAATTACAATGTATATTGTGGCTCCCAATGAATATTATATGTTGTTCCTACTCAATAGTTTATATTGTATACAGTGTAACCCAATGAATTGTCTTACTGTATATACTGGCGTATAAGACTACTTTTTAACCCCTTAAAATAATGGCTACAGTGGGGGGTCGTCTTATACGCCAGATATACGGGGGCCGCACTGTGTGAGGTGTTTTTTTTCCCCGTCAGCGCGCAGAGAGCCGCTTCCTGGGACCGCCGCGCATGCGCAGCAGTCCGCCTCTCACAGTCATTAGAAGAGGCTTAGTACGCGCTGACGGGGCGGCGCGCTGTATTCTAATGCAGCCGCCCTGTCACAGCGGTCGGCGTCACAGAGCTGGGGGTCACAGTCGGCACTTACAGAAGCATGTCGGATCTTCATTAATATCGCAGCTTGCAGTTATGATCACCAGGCACTTGCTCTCTTGTTTGTTTTGCAAAGTTTTAAGCAGACTTTTTTTCATTTGGGAGAGGGGTAGTCTTATACAGTGAGTATATACCAAATTCTATATTTTTAGGGCAGAAGTTGGGGGTCGTCTTATACGCCCAGTCGTCTTATACGCCGGCATATACGGTATATACAATGTCTCTTATAAAATTATATTATATTTAGTTACCATTTTATGAATAAATAATGCAATTATTAAGAAATTATATTAGGTCAATTTATGTTGAAACAAAATACTAGAGACATTTTCTTTTATGAACTTGAGCACATATATTCACTTCCTTGGCTCACGGTAAAATGAGTAAAGAGGACCTTTCACTACCTCACTTATATAAACATACCACCCTGTAGGGGCTGCTACACAGATTCAGGGGCACTTTGGATTTTCCTTCTAGCCCCAGTGGTTGTGGAGATATTAGTCCCAGTATCTGACCATTGTAATCTGTTTTATCAGAAAGGAGGAGCTGGGGCTGGAGGCATGTGTTATGCTAATCTTCTGTCATACTGTCAGTAGTGAGCTGTGGAGTTCATCTAAAGGTTGTGTTCACAAACATTCTGCTAATATTCTGTTGACATTGCATTTAAACAGTGTTTACAAAAATGAAATGTTACAAATTGCAATGCGACAGGGATGCAAACTCACTGGAAATGTGAGCACAGTGTAACACATTGTAAACACTCATGCAATGTAAACGGAAATGCAAACGGCATATGAGTGCAAGTGAGGCATAAAAGCAAAACACCACATAAGTGTAAACGAGCTGCAAAAAGAACATAAATGGCATGTAAATGTAAGTGTAAATGTGACAAACGCAAACAAACACAAATGTGATGGCACGGAATTGTAAATGCAGTGTAAATGTAAGCACTCCGTGAGCATAAACATCTTAGCATAAAAGGGATGCAAACTCCATGTAAACATGAATGTGGGGCAAACAAAAGGCAAGTAAGCAGAAGCAGGACGCAAATGGAGGAAACGTGACGGAAACATCACATAAGCAGAAATGTGACGCAAATGCCAATTAAGTGTAAACGCGACACAAACGTGACGCAGATGCAACGTAACCCTAAATGCAGCGCAAACACAAACACAGCGTAAGAATAAATGCAATGCAAACGCCCTGTAAGTGTAAACATGATGCAAATGCAGCGTTAGCGTAAACACGATGCAAAAGGCATGTAAACGCAACGCAAATGCAGCGGAAGTGGAAACGCAACACAAATGCCACATAACCGTTGACACGCACCAAACACCATGTCAATGCAATGCAAGCTAAATGTGTGTGAACATAGCCTTTAGAAGAACATAGAAAAAAATCACAGCTCACTACTATTCATAGTAGCTGCTCTGACATTGCCTGCCACTTATTGGACAGTATGAGAGAAGATCAGCATAACACACGTCTCCATCTCCAGCCCCAGGCCCTCCTCTCAGACCAAACATGCACTATAATGGTCAGATACTGGGAATTATATCTGCACAACCGTGGGGGCTAGAAGGAAAATTCACAGTGCCCCTGAATCTGTGTAGCAGTTCCAACATGATGTATGTTCATCTCCACATAAGTGAGGTGGTGAAAGGTCCTCTTTAAAGTGCATAATGCAGAATATGTAGCAACAATATGAAAAATGCTGAAAATAAATATGAAAAGTTTCCTTATAATAAACAAAAAAAACATTGTCAGGGTGTGTTCACAAGTTCAGTTTTTCTGATATAGTTTTGTGTCCAAAACAGGAGTGGAGTAGAAAAAAAAAAGTGGAATAACACCTCTCGTTCTCAGCCATTACAATCTGCAACTGCTTTTGGCCTCAAAAACTGCACCTGAAAAACTGAATGTGTGAATGCAGCCTTGAATGAAGCTTTTGTATATTTATGTATGCCTATAATTGTATATCTTACTTCATTCAGCCTTCTTAGGGATATGGAATGTGAAGAATTTCCTGCAGGAAAATTGACATATATCATTTTAAATAATGATGAAGTGCACTTGCGACAAAATATCTCTATGACTGTGACAGCAGAAGAAAATGGCCAAAACTATACATCTAAAAAGATTTCTCTAATTTTTGACAAAGCAGGTAAGTACTACCACCATCTTAACTCTGCATTCTTTTTCTGGAAGCATGGAGCGTTGGCATGTTGAGCACAGGATAGGAACATGCTTCAGGGTGATGGCACATGTGGCATTTTGAACGCGTTTTTGGCCCGTTTTTAAGCAGTCCGTCAAATAAAATGCATGCGTTTTTTGAAAACGCAACAATTTTTGACAGGTTTGACCAATTATCTTAATTAAAACGGGTCAAAAACGCATGCATTTTTTAACACATGCATTTTTTGACGGACTGCTTAGAAACGGACCAAAAACGCGTTCAAAACGCCATGTGTGCCATCATCCTCACAGTTTCAGTTCCAGCAGTACAATTTTTAAAATTGAACGCACCTAAAAACTTGTATCTGTTCTGAGTGTTCCACTAAACCTGGTATTGGCTCAAAATAACCAACGGAAATAACTGATGACCTAAGGTAGATGAACTGGCCCTAAATCGTATTATCTTTATGATAAAAAGTGATTTTTCCAAATTATTTTCTGTATTACGGTAACTCCATGTTTTCTATATCTCTGCTTGTTGTAATTTACTGCTTATCTCCGGTAAATAAAAATCTGTCATGGTCATTTCATGGATGGTTCTCAATTAGATCTGATTCTTGTGAGGCTGCATTTACAAGTTTCAGTTGCATTTGTAATGGCCCGCTGGGCAGGGAAATTACAAACTAAACCCACTCCAGTTAGGTTGTTTGGGTGCTATCACATAGTGTGTTTTTCGGTCAGTTCTTGGTGCGTTTTGAAGCGCGTGCCTTTTTTGCATGTTTACCATGTGTTTGGCTGGTTTGAATAATTTTTACTTCATTTCTGGAAGTTTAAGCAGCTGTGAAAATGTTAATACATCCTCCGTTCCTCAAGAAGCTTGATTCTAGTACCACATGTAGTGACTTGTAGGGGCTAAAATATTCATACATGGCCGTCTTAAGGTCCTTCCCTAACCTCCTCCCTCTTTTTTTTTTTCTACATTTTGCTATTTTCCTATGTGCTTGTATTATTTGATGTGCTATCTGCTAAACATGCTGATTTTATTTGCTGAAGTTGCTTTCTACCAATTTGTACTACTTACAAAAACCCCATAAAAATATTGTGAAATAAATGTGCTTTTTCACGCTTTATTTATTTTTCTACTAATCCAATGTTGTTGATGAACACAAGAATGAGAGTTACTACATTTTTTTCCACTGATCAATGGAGAAAAACTGAAATTTGAAAATGCCCATTGAAATAAATTTAGTAAGGCGAAGCGAGGAAGAGAAAACCAATCTGTAGGTGTCCATAAGCCAGAATAGGTTCGAAGAAAAAAAAGCCATTGTGAGACCGCCCTCAGGAGGCAGTTGGTTAAGGTAATTTACCAATATACTTGTATTAAACGTTCTGCACTACTTTTTGATAAGTAAATTGAAACCTCCTGTCTTTTATCTCATTAGCCATATATTTTTGTGCAGAAAATAGCCTCATATGGAGGGTCATGTGATCAGTCCATTAGGAATCGCCCTGCCAAGACTTTGATCTTATATTTAGGAATACTATCATAAGGTCCTGGCAGGGTGATTGCTCATGGACATATATAGATCACATGACCCTCCATCTCTGACGATTTTATGGTCAGGAATATCTGGCTGATGAGACAGAAAGCTCACATATCAATAAAGTGGTGTAGAACTTTTAATACATGTATATTAATATATACATACTACGTTTGTGAGCATGAGGCCTTATCATATTCGTGGCAGTTAGCCTGTCAAGTGTTGCAATGAAACCAGATCGCAACACCTAAACAAAGTGTCTGCCATGACATCATAAACGGGTGCCAATCAGGCTCTGAGGCTCATATGGCTATGACTGTTTTTGGGAAAAGGTTAAAAAAAGATATTTTAAATCAAAAAAATTAATTCACACCTTTTCCCTAGAACACATATACAAATGAATTTTTTAAAAAAAAATCATTAAAAAAATCACATTGTATTTTAAATAATGAATAAGCATTTAATTCCATTAAATATTCTGCCAATCTTAGGGTGTAGTTACACGAACCACTTTGATTCTGTTTACATGTTTTATAATGGCAATTTGCATATACTGCAGTATGTTAAAGAGTGATCAGCTTAACAGCAATTAATTGCAAAGTCAATATTTGCCTAAAAAATTAACTTTTTCCCCCAAAACACATTTCAACTTCATTGCAGGCCTGCCTTAAAAGGAGCAGCTAACATCGTTTCATTGATTGCTCCATTAACACAGGTGTGGGTGTTGATGAGGACAGGCCTGGAGATCAATCTGTCATGATTAAGTAACACGTGCAGACATCATTGCACTGTACAAAACTGACCTAACAGGGAAGAGTATTGCAGCTAGAAAGATTGCACTTCAGTCGATAATCTATTGCATCATCAAGGAATTCAAGGAGAGAGGTTCCCTTGTTGCCAAAAAGGCTCCAGGGTGCCCAAGAAGGACCAACGTCGGGACCATCTCTTAAAAGTGTTTCAGCTTCGGGAACTGGCTAACAGCAGTGCAGAGCTTGCTCAGGAATGGCAGCAGGCAGGTGTGAGTGCATCTGCACCAATGTGAGGCGAAGACTCTTGGAAAAAGGCCTGGTGTCAAGAAGGGCAGCAAAGAAGCCACTTCTCTCCAGAAAAAAACATCATCAGGGACAGACTGATATTCTGCAAAAGGTACAGGGAGTGGACTGTTGAGGACTGGGGTTAAGTCCTTTTCTCTGATGAATCCCCTTTACGATTGTTTGGAACATCTGGAAAACAACTTGTTCGGAGAAGACAGTGTAAAGCATCCTGCAACCATTCATGTGTGGGGTTGCATCTCAGCCAAGGGAATCGGCTCCCTCACAGTCTTGCCTAAACACACACATGATTAAAGAATGTTACCCGAATGTCCTCCAAGAGCAACTTCTCCCAACCGTCCAAGAGCAGTTTGGTGATCAACAATGCCTTTTCCAGCAAGATGGAGCACTTTGCCATAAAGCAAAGGTGATAACTAAATGGCTCAGGGAACAAAACATAGAGAATTTGGGTCCATGACCTGGAAACTCCACAGATCTTAATCCCATTGAGAACTTGTGGTCAATCATCAAGAGACGGGTGGACAAACAAAAACCAACAAATTGTGACAAAATGCACGCATTGATTGTGAAAGAATGGACTGCTAACAGTCAGGATTTGGTCCAGAAGTTGATTGAGAGCTGCCAGGGAGAATTGCAGAGGTCCTCAAGAAGAAGGGTCAACACTGCAAATATTGACTTGCTGCATTAACTCATTCTAACTGTCATAAAAGCTTTTGTTACTCATAATAGGATTCCACTTGTATTTCTGTATGTGATAAAAACATCTGACAAACACACATAAAAACCAGAGGGCAATAGATCATGTGAAATTATAATATTTCTGTCATTCTCAAAACTTTTGGCCATGACTGTACAGAACATTATGTGCCCACATATGTCGCCTTCGATTGCTGCATTACGACTGTATCAATGTAAAATGCAATTATATAAAAAAATGCAACTATATAAAAAAACATTCAAGGTGACAGTATGTAATGAGAACAATTTTGCATCCAAAATGTAAAAAATTAAGCAATCTTTCAAATTGGTTTCATTAAAAAAAACAACCAATCGTAGTCAGGTAGTAGGTCAGGACAGGTGGCACAGGAGCAAAGTTGGAAATGTATCAAATGGTCAAGACAGGCGGCATAGAATCGAGATTAGGGAATAGCTGAATTAGACTATTCCCTGCTCTTCCCTGCTCACCTAAAAATCCTATACCAGGGGCAACCACTTTTCTTTTTTAGCTCTGAGTCAGAAGTAGAGTGGCTAGACGCAAAAGGCTTTTAGCAAAACAAGATTAAATTCTATATTGCCCTTGGGAATGTTATTTAGAATGGAGTTGCAGTTGGGGGAGGGGGAAGCAGAGAGGTTGCTCCAATAGGTTTTGACTTCTGGTTTGTTACCGAAACAATGGGGGGGGGGGGGCAGGATGCCTTATCTCTTTCTCTCTCTCTTTCTTAGTATCTTATGTCGGTAAAATTGTTTCTATGGAATTTTAAGGGGCTTAAGGAAAGAAGAAAAAGATGTATAATAACATATTATTAACCAGCAGCTACTTGCCTACCCTTCTTATCCTGGTAGCTGCTGGATCACATTTGCAGCAAGTGGGTTCTCCTTGAGACCCACTTGACACAGGATAAGATCCATTTGATAAAGGTAGGAAGGAGTACCCAGGAATTTCACTCAGTCTACTCACAATATTCATGGGGGTGTTCAGTCCTCATTCATAGAGCGGTGTACTTTCAGATAGAAAGTTATCGTTGTAATAAAGACGGGACATTTATTTTTCTCGAAGGCCTTCTCTTTGGTGTTCAATGTACCTTAGCTTTCATTTATATTCTGCCCCCTTTTAACTTCAAGTTCTCAATAAATTATTGGAATTTATGGATGAGGGACTGGAACATCCTGTATTTGTAATGGTGGACTTTCATTGTGCTAGGGCAGGGGTCCCCAAACTTTTTACGAAGGGGGCCGTTCCCTGGTCTCTCAGACCGTTGGAGGGCCGGACTAAAGTTAACACTGCACATATCTTATTTTAATAATAATATTTGATAATATTTTAGTAATATGCCCCCATAGTCAGTAATATGCTCCCCTCATTATTAATATGTCCCCTCGGTATAAACATGCCCCCTCATCATTAACATGCCCCACTCATTTATGTCTCCCTTATAATAAACATTTTCCCTTCATGGTATAATGTCACCTCATGCATGCCCCTCTTATGGTATAATGTCCCCTCATGCATGTCCCCCCCCCACATGGTATAATGTCCCCTCATGCATGCCCCCCCTCATGGTATAATGTCCCCTCATGCATGCCCCCCTTATGGTATAATGTCCCCTCATGCATGTCCCCCCTCATGGTATAATATCCCCTTCTCCATGCCCCCCCTCATGGTATAATGTCCCCTCATGCATGCCCCCCTCATGGTATAATGTCCCCTCATACATGTCCCCCTCATGGTATAATGTTCCCTCATGCATGCCCCCCTCATGGTATAATGTCCCCTCATGCATGCCCCCCTCGTGGTATAATGCCCCCTTCTCCATGCCCCCCTCATGGTATAATGTCCCCTCATGCATGCCCCCCTCATGGTATAATGTCCCCTTCTCCATGCCCCCCTCATGGTATAATGTCCCCTCATGCATGCCCCCCCTCATGGTATAATGTCCCCTTCTCCATGCCCCCCCTCATGGTATAATGTCCCCTCATGCATGCCCACCTCATGGTACAATGTCCCCTTCTCCATGCCCCCCTCATGGTATAATGTCCCCTCATGCATGCCCCCCCTCATGGTATAATGTCCCCTTCTCTATGCCCCCCCTCATGGTATAATGTCCCCTCATGCATGCCCCCCCTCATGGTATAATGTCCCCTTCTCCATTCCCCCCCTCATGGTATAATGTCCCCTCATGCATGCCCCCCCTCATGGTATAATGTCCCCTCATGCATGTCCCCCTCATGGTATAATGTCGCCTCATGCATGTGCAACATCCCCCACCGGGGCCTAGCCGTTTCTCAGGGCCTGGAGACAGCCGGGGCCCGCAGTACCTGAGTGGCTGGCGGTTGCGGCCTAGGCATGCTAGTGTCACGGTGCTTGGTATGGGGAACCGGACGGCTGTCCTACAGCCTGGCAGGTCTCCAGCAGGGTGGTGTTGGCAAGAAATGATGAGGGAGAGGCTGCTATAGCGGTTCTCCCTGGGGCAACCCTTTGGTGTCTAGAGTATGAGTCTCTGTGTGGTGGACAGGGTGCCTGTGATGATGGCAGCCGTAGTAGCAGGGACCAGACGGAGGCAGACGTTGAACAAAAACAACTTACAGTTCTTTATTGGAACCAACAGGAACCGCAGCAACGTGCCTTTAACAGAGTAGTGGATTGCTGAGATGTACTTGGAGGGAGCCACAGGATGTAGAGCGCCAGCCTGGATGCAGAGGGCAGGCTGGGAGGTAGCTGTGTCCTGGAAGGATGCTTCAGCTTTATCCTGGATTGCTTCAGGTATCACCCTTGAAGGTAGGATGATACCCCTTTCCTCACTATACTAGCTATTAGTTCCACTCTTCAGGCAGGCGCTAGGCTCACCTGCTCTTGGTCTGGTGTGCTAGCTGCACTGACTCCTCTGAGTCTCTAATCTGAGAGAGTGAACTCTCTCCTCACACTGCACTCTCTTCTGAGAGAGAACTAACTTCTTATGGAAGTTTCCAGGGATCGTGTTACTCCCCTGGTCAGGTGGTGGCTACTCCTCCAATTACATCTCAGCTTACATCTCAGCTCACAGAGACAACGTATAACACATGTGATTGGCTGACACATATGACATCAGACGAAACACTTAACTCCTGCCTTGCCAGGCAGGATCTACTACTGCAGTGTTCCCTTTTGTCCTATAAGGACTATGTAGTGTGATGTAGTGACATGCTGTGGGGCTGACTAGACCCTACACAGGCTGCAAGCTACATGGTGGGACGTATTCGCAACCACTCCTCCGCCTTGCATCGGTGAGGGTGTTGCACATGCCACCCTCATGGTATAATGTCCCCTCATCATAACCAGGGTCCCCACAATCCACTAAAATGGCCAGCAGTACTATTAAATCTCATAAATCTCATACATACCTGGGTCCAGCGTGAACCTTCAGCAGCCTCTTCTGCTCTTCCCGCATCCGACTGACCCGTCAACTCCGGAAAAGCAGGGAGAGAGGGCGACCTCTTGTGGCGGTGATTGACATTGCAGGAGCCAATGTCTCCTCACGTCAATTGGGCCTCCTCACAGCACCCGGGTTCGCAGAGGCTAGGTAACAAATGACAGCAGCTCTGCTTGCTACGGCGGGGGCCGGATAGGTGTGCGGGCCGCATGTGGCCCGCTGGCCGTAGTTTGAGGACCCCTGTGTTATGGCGAATGAGCTCGATAGAGAATCTTTAGTCCATCTGGAAAAGGAAAGGGTCTATCATACTCAATTATTCGGATTCTGTGAGGAAACTGGCTTAAGGGATTTGTGGAAGAAACTCCATGATAACAAAGTAGTCTTTTCTTGCTACAGTCAAGTTCACAAGTCCAGATTGCGTATCTATCTTGCACTAGCTTATGATTCAGGTTATCTTTTAATAAAAAGTATGAAGTAGAGATTAAGAACTATTTCGTATCAATCACCGATCTCAATGGAACTACTGGTTAACAATAGAGGACAGAGGTCACCCTACTGGAAGTTTAATCCCCATTGGTTCAACTTGATAGGTGACCTGAAGCAAATTAAGGCCGACTTCAAGGAGTTCATTGAGACCAATTTGGGATCGGCCCTGTGTCGATTGTATGGGACATGGTTAAAATGTATCTAAAGCAGCGGCTTTTAAGGGAAATGAAAAAGCAACATAGTCAGATTTATATAAATGAAACAGCGCTAGAGAAAAAGGTAGCTGATTTGGAGGAAAAAGTATAGGCCATAATTCAGAGGAAACTCATCGGGAACTAGGTAGAGCCCAACAAGATTATAAAACCTATCTTACCGATAAAGCACAACAAGACATCTTTTTTGGGGACAAAAAAACTTTTGTGAAGGGCATCGACCAGGGAGAAGACTTGCAGAAAAAATGAAATGTAAGATATCAAGTGAAATAATTGATTCTATTGAAAAATAGACTAGTGAGGTGACAAAATATGAGAGTGATATTATAAAAGAGTTTAACAAGTTTTTTTATGATTTATGTTCCTCATATTTAGCAAGTCAGATACAAGAATATCTGGACAGGGTTTCAGTGCCCCAGTTATCAGATCAACACAGAGCTTTGTTGGAGGCCCTGGTCACTATTCGGGAGTTATAGGCGACACTGGGGACCTGCACCAGGAACTCATCCCCGGTTTGGATGGATTCCCGATGGACATGTATAGGAAGTTGTGTGACATCTTATTTCCAATCGTGATACAGGTGTTTGATGTCAGAGGGACAGGATTCTTCCCGCTTCCATGTATGAAGCTTGTGTTACGTAGATTTAAAAAAAAAAAGATCCAGCTTAAAAATATTAATATCGCCCAATTTCGCTTCTTAATACCGACGGTAAATAGTTTGCAATTTGGCAAACCATTTGAAAAACGTAATATCCAATATAATTCATGAGGACCTAACAGGGTTTATCCCAGGGTAATGTATCAAGATGAATTTGTGTAGGCTATATTGCACCATTCAATTGGGATGAAGGGAGACCTGCTCCATCCTGTGTCTGGACACTGCAAAGGCAAAGTGAGGAGATTGTCTTGACCATGTCTACATGCCTAAATGCACTGAGTTGCCGCCATGTGATTGGCTGATTAGAAATTAAGTGTTAACGAGCAGTTGGACAGGTGTACCTAATAAAGTGACTGGTGAGTGTACATAAGTATTTGTCAACTGTCAAAAGAGAGTAAAAGTTCACATTGAAAATGTAAGAAAAACTTAACTTTTTCTAAATAATCTCCATATTTTACCTAAAAGTTCTTGCAGTAGATGTAAGTCACAATGGAAAAAGGACAGATGAAAAAAAGGATTAGATATTTTGTTTGTTGTTGTCTGTAGCAATAGAGATGCATAGTTTGATTTTTTTTTTCATCTTAGATATGTTGCATTTAGTCATAAAACTATATTCTCAGATTATTGTATTGATCATCTAGACAGCAGTTTCATTAACGTTACATAACATTTAAATCTATGCAGTGAATACACAAGGGGTTCTCCTGCTTTTATCATTTCTTTTAAACTGTGTTGGAATGTAGAAATGAAAGTATAATTCAGTATATACGATTTGGTGATGAAGATGCATACATGAGTCACATCATTTCCTTGCACAAGTAAGAACAAAATATCCTGGGTTTCAGGCTACACATTCACTACAGGAAATGTATAGGATTCCTAGTCACAGTCACTAATAATATTGCCTTTCATGTGAAGTGCCCGGCATCATCAACATGTCATTGTGTATGTATTGTCGTACAAATTAGCATAACTGTGCACTATGGACATGAATGTGGGGTTTGGTGCATCCTCTCTTGGCCACATACAAAAAAGTGGCTGGTCGCTCTCAATCACTGCTGAATGGGACATACTTGACAAGAAACTTGGTCGGATAAAAGGAAATTAAAAGGACATCTACTACCAAGATCAAGGTTTGTAAACCAAGCACACTGACATACTGGTGTGCCCCCCTTTAGCATGATCTGCTATTCTTTAAGCTTTTTATGTCCTTGTTTTTAAGAAAAAAAAGCTTTAAAAATCATGCAAATGAGCCTGAGGGGCTCCAAGCTCCATCAACACCTATGTAGCCTGGATGCCCTCAGGCTTATTTGCATAAATTCAAAAGCCTACGAGTATGTGTGCTTTTTTTTAGCCCTGATCCCCTGACAAAGCCAGAGTGTCTGGCAAATCATGTTGGGGGGCTAGTATACTAGTGTTTTAATAGCACTTGGTGTTACAGGAAGTTTAGTACTGCATACTGAACCACTCCTAATGTGTCATAGGAACTCTCTGTAATCTGTAATGGCCTCAAAGATTAGAAATCGTTAATAACAGCATATAACATTTAGCCAGCATTCTCATAGCCTGTGTCCCCACAGCAGGAGAATTAGGTGTGAGACACCAACGCTGAGTAGCAGGATTGGGAAATTGCCTAAAAGTACTGGTCTGATAAACTAATGGATATATTGTATATCTGATAGTACAGATAATGTGAGAGGTGTCCTGGAAATGATAAATATATAGGCAGTCCCCAACTTACCAACATGTATAATAAGGACTGTTACTGCGGATAGGAAACTTATGCATGGCAATAATGGCCCAATGCAATATAGGTCTGGTATAGACTATTAACTCTGTACTTACTAACATAAATGCCATACACTGGTTC